>NC_134689.1:264917689-265665189 GCF_050947455.1 Rhinoderma darwinii | reverse complement strand
ACGGTCCCTACGCTCAATATGTGTACGACAGACAAACAGACAAGGGTACACAGAAGCTAAGGGAAATGGGGGCAGTTGCCCATGGCAACATTGTGAGCAACAGGACTAGTGAACGAGCCGAGTCATACCAGGAGTGTACGAGGTACCAAACGCAGAGCAGGAGCGTAGTCAGTAAAGCCATGGTCAAAATGAAGCAAGGTCAATAATAATAGCAGGAGCAGCAGAGCCAGGAAACAGGAAAAAAATTACAGGCAAAGACAAGCAGGAAATGAAGGTATAAATAGGCCGAGGGCGGGAGCCAGACCTGTCTGGCCAGGCTGTGATAGGTTCTCCCACTCCTGAGCCTACCAGCCTGAGTGGTAGCAGATCGAGTCACTCTATCAGACCTAGGAGCAGGTGCAGACTGATTAACCATGGGCGTCGACACAGAAGCTGTGTCTGGCAGATCCTTTACAAAAGACGTTTGCGAATTGGCTGCAGGAATTTTCGATTTTAGTTAGCGTTATCGGCGAAAATGTGCCGGAAATCTGTTCTGCGATTTTTTGTTATTTGAACACAGTTGAGGAGGCACATAGGGCTTACGGGGGCCAGGCTTGGCTTAGTTACGACAAACTATTTTTGGCAGCATAAAGCGGTTCGGCCTAACATTAGGTGGGATCACGAGGATATAGCCTTGTGACTAAAAGGTACTGTGCCATTTAAGACAGGCCAGTCCTTTCCCGAGAGCGTGGGGGTGTCCGGATCTTCCAGCAATACAGGAAAAGCCTCGGGTTCGAAGCTTGGAATATGTTGGCAGTTTAATGACGGACAATGTAAATTCAGTGCAACCTGTAAGTTTAAGCATGTCTGTTCGCACTGCAACGGTCCCATGGGGCTTCCATGTGCCTTAAGAAAGGTAGACGGTCAGTCGGATCTTCAGATTCCGCTGGTCATGGGGGCGACACCGGTGAGGCTAGCAAGGATGGCCCCCTTTCTAAATAGCTACTCTGATAGGGCAGGGGAACAATTGATTGGGGGAATTTTTGTTCGGATTTTATCATTCCACCACTGTCTCATGTTGTCCCTTTTACTCAGCGCAACCTTTGGTCTGAATACTTGCATGCCGGGGTGGTGTCTGAAAAACTTTGGAAGTAGGTTTCGTTGGGCTGGGTATCGGGTCTTTTTGCGCTGGTTCCTGTGCCGGGGTTACTTGTCTCGCCTTTGGGGGGTTGTTCCGAAGCGGGAGCCTAATAAATTCCACCTAATATATCATTTGTCGTTTCCAAAAGGGGCATTGGTAAATTACGGGATAGATCCCGAATTGTGCTCCGACGTATATCCGTCATTTGACTCCGCTGTTGAGTTAGTGCGGGCTTTTGGGCGGGGGTCCTTAATGGCAAAAACAGACATTGAGTTTTGTTGCCTGTACACCCTTATATCCAGAGGCTGTTGGGCTGTTACTGGGATGGTGGTTTATACATTGATCATTGACTTCCTATGGGTTGTTCCTGCGCTTATTTTTACTTTTTTAGTTTGTTTTCGGAGTGGGACGTTGCTCAGGTGGATTTGGTTATTCACTAGCTTGATGACTTTTTGTGCCTGGGTCTGGGGGGTTCTATGGTCTGCGTGAATGTTCTGGACACGATTCAGCGGTCTCGCAGGATTTTGGGGTCCCGCTGGCCCTGGAAAAAACGATGACTGGGGTACATGAACCACACCATTTTGTTTGCTTGATCACCAAGACGATATGTGGGTTTGGTTTTGTGGGGTTGTATAATGACCGATCTCTTTGGATCACTCGGGAATTAAATTGTTAGATAGTTTTCATCTAGAGCTTTTCACGGATGCGTCGGATTCTGCGCGTTCTGCCGGGGCAATGGTGCGCGGGATCTTGGCCGTCATCGTGGGTGTAGGTGGGCCTTATGCGAAATTTGGCCCTTCTTGAGCGGTTTCCCAACGTAGTAGTGGTTACCATTTGGAGCGACAAATTAGCTTTCATTGCGATAACTTGGGGGTGGTTATGGCAATTAATAATGTTTCTGCATCTTCTCCTCCGGTTGTCTGTTTGCTGCGCCAGTTGGTGCTTGATTGCGTGACTTTGAACACTTGGGTTGTGGCTGTTCATATCCCAGGTGTGGATCATTAAATTGCTGATGCTCTCTCTCGTTCGCAGTGGGATTGCTTTCGACAACTGGTTCCGGACACGTAGTCGATTGGAGTGGTCTGTCCTGATCATCTATGGGAACTGGTTTCTGGACGGTGGAGCCTGAATCGAAAGGTCATTGGTTAACTCGACGTGATTGGCGTACTCGGCCGGGTGGTGTCAATGGGATGACTGGGTGAGGTCGCTTGGTGATGTGGTGTCTGATAAGGACAGGTTGTTTGTGTTATTGTATTGGCTGTGCGAAGCTTATTCGGCTGGTTGCCCGGTCGGCAGGATCAATCGCTTTCTGGCGGCCATTGCCTTTGGTTTTAAACTGCAGGGGGTTTTGGATATCACAAAGCACTTCCTGGTGGGCCAGGCTCAGTGTCGGATTAAGTAAACCATAGGCCCTGGGCTGTTCCACAAACTTGGGCCCCCCCACTTCCCCAGCGCTGCTCTGCCGTGTCTATAGTGATTACCACATTTTTGTGCGAGCATTGACGAATGGGTGTTACGATTCCTCTTGTCAAAGGGCTGTGTCCCTACATACTGTCAGTCTCCAACCATCTCTGACTGAATCACACTGTGTAGGGACACATCCCCCTGACACTGAGAATGGTAACACGCATTTGTCTATTAGTCCTGGGTACGCAAAGACTTTATGAGGAATACAAGGATTTCCTACAACAGACATATCAGGAGAGGGAGCAGATCCTCTATAGATCCAGTGACTCACAAGTGATATCTTCTCTGATGGAAGTCGTTCTCTTTTCTTCTACATCTGACACCGACTGGTACGGCAACTTCTCCTGATGAGACATCTTTGTGCCTCGCTTCTGCAGCCTTTCCAGCCTACATATAAATACAAAGATTCAGACACCAAGGATCACGACCATACATTAAATGTGTTGTCTGGGCATGGACCGGTTTTTCATACTGATGACTAAATGATGTGCCCGGATAACCTTTACTCAGACTAATAAATTAGAATACATACAGACCCCAGACCTTCTAAACTATTTCCGTCCCCAGACCAGACCCCCCTAAGCAAGTGCAGACACCAGAACAAGCACCCTAAACAAATACAGACCCCAGAACAAGTACCTTAAATACAGACCACGGACCAGACTTCTAAATACAGATCCCAGTCCTGATCCCCATAACTAATAATGACCCCAGACCAGGCTGCCTAAATACAGACCCCAGACCAGACCCCTAAATACAGACCCCAGACTAGACCCCTAAATACAGACCCCAGACCAGACCCCCTAAATACAGATCCCAGTCCCCTTAAACTAATACAGAACATCCAGACACCTAAATACAGACAGCTAAAACTAACAGACCCCAGACCAAACCCCCTAAATGCAGACCCCAGACCCACTAAACTAATACAGACCCCCTAAATACAGACCCCTTAAACTAATACAGACCCCAAACCTCCTAAATACAGATCCCAGACCAGACCCCTTGAATACAGACCCAAGATCAGACCCACTAAACTAATACAGATCCCTAAATACAGATCCCTAAAATACAGACCCCCTAAATACAGACCCCAGACCAGACCCACTAAATACAGACCACAGACATCCTAAATACAGACCCCAGACCAGACCACCTAAATACAGACCCCAGACCTCCTAAATACATACCAGAGACCAGAGCCCCCAAATACAGACCCCAGACCAGACCCCTTAAATACACACCCCAGACCTCCTAAATACAGTCCCCAGACCAGACCCCCTAAATACAGACCCCAGACCACCTAAATACAAACCCCAGACCAGACCACCTAAATACAGACCCCCTAAACACAGACCCCTTAAATAAATCCATGATCCCCTTATACTTACCTAGCAACTCACCTCACCTCACTTCATCTCACCTCACCTCACGGTCTTCTCTCTTGCAGCTGTTGTAGGACCTGCGGCCATGTGACCAGCAGGTCTCTAATTAGTAACAAGAACTGCAGACATACACAATGCCGTTTTGTCTCATTTTTTACCGCAATTCGCGGCACAAACGCGTTGTACATAAGGCGGCCATGGGCCCCTCGGGCCCCGGGCGGCCGCCCAAAATACCCAATGATGATCCGCCATTGGCCAGGCTTTGTGTGGGTTGCGAAGGAGTGTGGTTGTGAGAGATAAGAGGCGAACCCGGTGTCATTCCAACTGTTGTGTTTGATGGGTAATGTGGTGTGGTCGGTGTGTAGTTTGCCTGATGAGAGTAAGCTTTTTTGTTTGGCTTTTTCGCTGGCCTTTTTTTGTGGCTTTTCGAATCAGGGAATTGGTTTCTCCTAGTTCCTCCAGGCCTGGCGGGCTGCTTGAGGATGACGTGGATTTGTATGAGGATAGGGTGGAGGTGATTCACCATCATTCAAAAACCGATCAAATGGGCCGTAGCATATGGGTAGTGGTATTCACGGTCCCTGGATATTCATTCTGTCCCGTTTCCTGTTTGCGGGATTTTTTGTCGGGGGTTGGTCAATCTGCTTTTCCGCTGCTTCGTCACCGGGACGGTACGTTTTTATCCCGTTTTCAGTTTAGCTCTGTTACTCGTCTCACTCATTTCGCATTGGCATCGTGACCTATGAGGTCCGGTGGGGGTCGGACGACGCGGAGGTGCGACGTATCGGGCGATGGGAATCGGCGAGGTTTCGTTACTATGTCCGTCCGCATATGTTGTGATCTGTCTTTTCTGTATAAGGGTGCTGTGGTGGTTCCTACCCAGTTTTTGCTTATGTTTTCTGATGCGTGAGTTTGTGTGTGTGTCTGTGCTTCTTTTCTTTCAGGCCATTTCCCCTGTTTGGTGTGGATTATGGGGAACTCCTATGTGTACTTAGGTGCCTTTCAGGCTGACGTCAGGCGTGCTGGTCGGCAGCTCCGGATCCCTCGGGACGACGCGGTCATTCACTGGATGGGTTTTCTGGGTATGATATGTTGTCGGGTGTTGCCCGAGTTTCATACATACATACAATTAGTTAGGGCACCTGACATCCTGGTGTTGCATGTCGGAGGAAATGACTTGGGTCTGGTGAGGGATGTAAAACACGACCTGTGTTGTTTGTGGGCATTACATTCGAAATTGGTGATGATCTGGTCAGAGATGGTCCATAGGAAGTGTTGGCGTTTTGCTCGCTCTGTTAAAGGGGTCAACATGGCCCGTATTAAGGCCAACCGTGCCATTCCCGGCTCTGTGGCCAAAAAACTGTGGTTTTGCTGTCAGACACTGGGACTTGGAGTCAGGGACTGGGAAATTTTTGGAAAGCGGATGGCGTCCATCTGAATGATGTGGGTGTTGACGTGGAGTTTTGCTGCGCCGGAGGGCATTGAAAGGGTGGTGGTTGTTCGGAAGAACTCACAGGCTTCAGGGGTTTAATGCCTGTTTCGCTATGACGGGGGAGTCCTTGAAGTACGTCATAAACAGTGGTGGGGCGATGCATCAAGGGATAGTTGGAAGACGGCTTCTTACGGTGTTATTTTTTTGAAGGCTTGGTTTTATATCGGAGGTCATCTGCAGAGGTAATCGGTGCCTCCGAGCCGGGTTATGGCTGGGGGTAAGGAATAGGTGTGGGCAGATGACTAAAAAATACACCTGGGTAGCTTCAAGTACTTGCCCCTGTCTTTCTGTTTTAGAAAAATGTCAATGTTTTAACCCTGATAGGGTCACGGTTTTATTTATTTATGTTTAGAATTCCATTGTGGGAATTCACGGTTATTTAATATGTTATTAAAATTAATAATATTGGTTACTGTACTTAATAAATGGCTGCTGTGGCCATTCATATTCAACTCTGTTTCTGGTGTCCACTTTGTTCATAGGATATTGCCTTACACGACTCCACTTACTTGAGTCATGCACCACTGTGATAAATTTGGTGAATCTTCTGACTGCCTTGTCTTGTCTGCCAGTGTGCACTACATGACTATATTTTCCTCTGTAAATTAGCAATCATTATGATTATGACACTTCTGATAACACATAACAAATATCACAATAACCAGGATCTGTCCTCAATTCGGGTTGGTGGATACAGAATTATCAAGAATACCAGTACTATTAAATAAAAATGTACATGATAAATTTTTTGATGGCTAAACAGCATTTTATCCTTCGTAACTCATCACTACGCTCATTTAAATAGTACAATTATTCTTTACCCCTTTAATGACCGCCCATACCTCTTTTCACAGAATTTATTACGGGTACTTATGCCACAGCCAGGCTTCTGCTCTAATGGGCGGGATCAGAGTTACCTCAAATCCTGCCCATTTAACCTATTAAATGCCGTAGTCAATAGCGACCACAGTTTGTAAGTGGTTTTATAGGGAGGGGGCTCCCTCTGTCACCCTATCGGTATGCCCATGACGTGATTGTAGGGTGCTGATGGCTTCCATTGGCTGCCTGGGGGCCTAACAAAGGCCCCCAGGTTTGCCTTCAGTGTATGCCTAGTACACAGCAATATAGAAGTATAGCAGTGTATTATAAAACTGATCAAATGATTGCATAGTAAAGTCCCATAGTGGAACTAAAAAAGGAAAAAAATGATGAATAAAGTTACTAATAAATAAGTGAAAAATCACTTAAAAAAAGCTTTATTATGAAAAAAATCCTCCAAAAAATTAAAAAAAGCTAACATGATTGGTATTGCCGCATTGGTAACGATCCAAACAATACAATTTTGACATTATTTTATCTGCATGTTGAATGCCAAAAAAGTTAAATAAAAAACAATACCAGAGTTCCAAAAAATGCAGTAATAAGCGATGCAAAAGTCCTACGTACCTCAAAATCGTACTAACAAAAACTACGAGTTGTTACAAAATATAAGCTATATCGGCAGAAAACGAAAAAAGTTATGGCTCCCAAAATATGGCGTCTCAAAAACAAATACTATTTAAAAAAAGTTTTTAAATTGTGCAAAAGTAGTAAAACATTAAAAATACTATAAAAATGTGTTATTATGTTATACCACACGGTAAACGGTGTAAATTAAAGACGCAAAAGAGAGTTGCAAAATATTTATTGCCCCCCAAAAAAGTTATTAAAAGTACCCAAAGTACCCAAAAGGCTGCCATTAAAAACTACAATTTGTCCTTCAAAAAAAACAGCCCTCACATGGGTATGTGCACAGGGGGAAAAAAAGCTTTGGCTTTTGAAATGTATTAATCAAAAAGCTGATAAAAATCGTTCCATCACTAAATAGGCTGGTAAAAAGGTTATACACTTAAAGGGAATGTGTCGCTAGAAATGTTTTTGTTTTTCTTTTGTTATTCAATTATTATTTAAGTGATTACACGTTGTTTTATTTTTTTTCATTTTTTCACAAGTCAGGAAATATTATAAATTAGATTCTAATTTATAACATTTCCATGTGCTGAGCACTAGAGGGAGCAGTTCCCAAAATTGCAGCATGGTCAATGTGGTAAAGCAACCTCATTGCTTTAAGCTGCAAATTTGGGGTAGACACACTCTCTTGTGTCCTCACACAATCCCCCCTCCCTTGTGTGCCGCCATTTTCTGAGCGACTGCACAGTGTAGGAGGATTAGATACAGTGCTCAGATGACAGTATAACACGAACATACACGAACATAATACACACATCACATACATGAACATATATTATCTTCTCCTGCCGCTCCTATTCCTTGCGCTTCCTTGAACATATGGCCGGAAGCCGTGGGCGGAAGTAGTCATCTTACTGTCCGGCAGCGACTTCCAGGCCACAAGAAAATGGCGCCGGATTTCGCTCTGCAAACGAGCTTCATTTTGGTCTGTGTGGGAGCGGCCCATGCGCCGTTCCCACACAGACGGCGTACGCTGCAGAGAATGGAACGGTTCTCCCGTTCGCATTCTCTATGGGGTTGTATGTGCCGTATTCCATCTCTGTATGTGTCGTTAATCGACACATACAGAGATGAAAAAAATGGCAGCCCCATAGAGAAGTAAAAAGTAGAACACGAGAACACAAATAAATAAAATTTATGTTAATATCATATTAAAAGCAATATGATAAAAAAAAATAATTTCATGACACCTTCCCTTTAATTCATATTGATGTACTAGTGGGGTATCCCTCTTTTAGGACCTGTCTTCATGTGTTAGAGACCTTGTGGTTCCATGTCAGGGCCGGCGTCAGCACACGACGAACCCGGGCAAGTGCCAGGGCTTACTACTCTTGGGGAGCCCACTCGGCTGCCGGATGCTTTACACTGCCTTCATGGCTCCTCTAGAAGCAGAATCCCCAGCCAGAGCATTGCCGACGCTCTTGACGGGGATTCTGCTCCTAGAGGGAGCCCCTGTCTAGGAGCGGAATCCCCCCAGAGCGTTGCCAACGCTCTAGCTGTGTATTCCGCTCCTAGAGAAGCCCCTGATGTCACTATCGATATATGGACAGTGACATCAGGGGCACCTCCTGAAGCAGAATTCCTGACCAGAGCGTTGCCAACGCTCTGGCCGGGGATTCCGCTCCTGTGGATGCCCCTGACGTTACAATCCATAAATGGACAGTGACGCCAGCACTCGTCCAGGTGCGGAATCCACCCGATAGGGCATCGGCAACGCTCTGGACAGGGATTCTGCCTCATGAGGAGCCCCTGACGTCACTGTCCATATATGGATAGTGACATCAGTGGCTTCTGTAGGAGCGGAATCTCCAGCCAAAGCATCGGCAACGCTCTGGCTGGGGATTCCACTCCTAGAGGGAGCCCCAATAGCGCTATCTACAGGGAGGGGGTTGTGGTGCTAACTACAGTGGGGCATTTGGTTCTATCTATGGGGGTGGGGGTGTGTGTGGCACAATCTACAGGGGTGTGTGTGGCACTATCTACAGGGGTGTGTGTGGCACTATCTACAGGGGTGTGTGTGGCACTATCTACAGGGGTGTGTGTGGCATGATCTACAAGGAGGTGAATGGGGCATGATCTACAAGGAGGTGTGTGTGTGGCACTATCTACAAGGGTTGAGTGTGGCACTATCTACAGGGGCCTGTGTGGCACTATCTACAGGGGGCTGTGTGGCACTATCTACAGAGGGCACTGTGGCACTATCTACAGAGGACACTGTGGCATTATCTACAGAGGGCACTGTGGCATTATCTACAGAGGGTACTGTGACATTTTCTACAGAGTGCACTGTATATATGGTGGCACCAACTGGGGCCTAATTTCTATATGGGGACATAAAGGGGGCTTAACTTTAATATGGGGGCACAAACTGGGGGCCTAACTTCTATATGGAGACAAAAACAGGGCCTAACTTCTATATGAGGGCACAAACTCCCATTTTCTGCCGCCTTACTGCCGCCGTGAGTTCCCCTGCAAAAGGGCCCACTAAGTCTGTGTCGCTCAAAGGGCCCACATAAACTGTGAGCTGGTCCGTGTATTTTGCTTTCTACTAGGCATAACAATCCCGACAACCCTTTAACACTATTTATTACTGGTAATATTGCTTGAAAAGTCACCCTATGTAAATGGTCCCCAACATTGTTTTAAAGCAAACACCTGTATGAAGCGGCACATGGACTATTTAGGAAACTGATCACAAAACAATATAATTGTATGTAAAAATGTGCTTTTTTCAGTCGGAATGTTAACGGCTGAACCAATAACATGTTGCAGATAGAAATATTCAGTACCATGGACAGACCTGCTGCATCAATCATTAGAAGAATGTAAAGGCTAATGTAATAGAAATTCCAGCAGAACTGCTTCTCATACCGTGACACTAGGTGTCAGTGAAGGGTAATGGTTGCTTCAGCTTACAGCTCGGCCCTGGTACAATAGCTTGTGGCAGCCCAGGAATGATGTTTTATTGCGAAGGTGAAGCATAGCTTAATACAAGCAGATGACATATATTACAATAAAAGAGGATATAGTTGTCTACTGTTTTTAAAGGCAGCAATAAAAGAAGAATAATGAAGCAGTTTAAAAGCTAAAAGACAGCTGTCAAGCTCAATGGTCATGATAAATGTCTAAACATCCACTTGGAAAAGAAATGTGCTCCCTGGAGACCACCGTCCAAAAAATTAATTACTGCAATTCAGCATCTTTAAATTTGCCACTTAATATACTGCCACCATAATTAAATTTCCAGCCCTGTGACCTTGAGACCATTTCTTGAGATAATAAATGAGATCAAGGTTTAATCTATTCAGATGCAAGTAGAAGCTGTCCAAGGGAGCACCAAACCATGAGCGCTCAGTCAAGGTCAGGAGCTGGGAGTATGGGTAAGGTGTTAGGTCTCTGCTCATTCCAGCCACTTAACAAAAATGTTTGTTTTATCTCCCAATATTTGCTATTAGGTAATACATGAAAATGACCTGATCTTCTACATTGTACTATGCACCATCATTGCTCATTTCCGCAATTCCAAACACATTTTAGAGATAACAATAGCTGTTTTACTATTTTTGCAGGAGCCTCGTAGAGAACTTCTTCGTATAGGTATTGAAGGTTTTTCTATTATCCAGGTGAATTTCTGAAAATCATTTTACTGCGCTTTATGTAGAAAAATAAATCTTTTAAATATACTCACAGTACTGAAATAGACTGTTTCAACTACTGCCGCCATCTGCTTTACCCGCACAAGGTCTCTGTATAAAACACTCGGAAGTGACATGACATCTTTCGACATGACTATGGCAAGGCCCTGTGTACACAGTGTCACAGTGCCATGACTGGCTGTCATGGTTATGTGATGTGACATCTCAATGGTCATCACATCACTACCAGAGGTTTTAAAGAGAGAAGTGGGTTAAGCAAAGCCAGTGGAAACAATCATTTTTAGGACAAGCAAATCTCATCACACGCTGCGTAAATGCTGAGCAAAAAAACACGCTCAGAAATTGACATGCGGTGCAGTTTTTTAATCTGTAGCATGTCAATTGTATTTGCGTAAACGCTGCTTATTTGTTGCGGGACTTCCCCATTGAATTCAATAGGGAGGTAAAACCTGCAACAAATAGTAGATGTTGCGTTTTTTTGCGGCGGAATCGCAGCAATTCCACCTCAAAAAAAGGCAACCCAGAAAAAAAAATCTTATACTTACGAGAATTCTGTGTTTCTTTGTCCAGGCCGGCCTCCTGGGATGACATTATAATGCTAGCTACAAAAAAACATATGTACAAAAAACATCAAATTTATTTTAGGAATTATACTTATTGACATAGTAGTGTCGTTACTTATTGACATAGTAGTGTCGTTATATCTAATTATCCCTTTGGCATTCATTGGCACTTGCAGCGTGAATGGACAGTCAATATAAAACCGCAGCTTTATATGATTTTGGTAAACCCCACGTTTGTATCGCACATAGTTTTGTGACCAGAGAAGTCTTGTCTGTCAGGAAATATCAGACTTTATGGTTTAATTTACATAAATGTCTCAATGTCATTCCTCTTAAGCTTTAGTTTCAGGTGAATAAATAGAAGGGGACCAGTGAAAATAGCAACATAAGCAAATTCATTGTGACAAGGGAGCGTTAATTGCTCTGGAAATAGTAATGAGCAGTCAGTGTTGTAAAACTACAGATATATATGAAATGAAACATAAAATCAGCATTTTGTTCATATCATTACCGCTTTGTATATGGAAATGTGAATAGAGGTGCTATCAAAATATTGGTAAATTATATGTTACACGTAAACCTAAATGATGTGCTTGTACTTTATCCTCTGACATTTGAAGGGTTACATACATATCAGTGCAAAAACTGTTCACGCAAGCCCTCAGAGACTAAATGAGTAGACCATAGGCCCTGGGCTGTTACCCAAACTTGGGCCTCTCTTCTCTACCGCTGCTCTGCTGTACTGTAAGTATTCTTAACACTACCTTTCTGGGCAAGCATTAACAAATAGGTGTTACGATTCCCCTTGTCACAGGTCTGTGTCCCTACATACTGACAGTATCACACTGTGCAGGGACACATCCTCCTGACAAGGGGAATGGTAATACCCATTTGTCTATCAGTCCTGGACTGCACAAAGACTTATTGTGAAATACAAGGATTTCCTATAATAAACATTTCAGTAGAGGTGACGGATTCTCTATAAATCCAGTCACTCACGGGTGACGAATTCTCAGATTCTTGTATTTTTTTCCCGTCTTTTGTTCTCCATCCGGTCCAGACTTCATGAGGACTTCTCTCGGACATGACCCATTTCTGCAGAATTTGCCACTCTGTCTTCGGCTCCTCAGTTTTCCAACAGTTCCACACCTATAAACAAAGATAAAATTATCATGGTGCCACACACTGTGCCCCTAAATATAATAGCACCATGCACTGCGCCCCTGAATAAAATAGTACCACTGTGCCCCTGAATATAATTGTGTCAAATACTGTAAAGTAAAGAACCACATACATATAGCCCCTTGCAGATAGCGCCACACACAGCCCCTGTAGATAGTGACACACATACACACACACACACACACACACACACACACACACACACACACACACACACAGCCCCTGTAGATAGCATCACACACGCCCTTTAGATAGCGCCACATACATCCCCCTGTAGACAGCATCACACTGTAGATAGCGCCACCCCCCCTGTGTAGAGCGCCACACAAACACCCCTTTAAATAGTGCCACGCACAGCCCCCTGTAGATAGCGCCACACACATCCCGCTGTAGATAGCAGCATACACAGCCTCCTGTAGATAGCGCCACTCAGCCCCCTTGTAGTTAGCACCATACACAGCCCCCTGTAGATGGCATCATGCACATGCCCCCTATAGATAGCGCCACACAGACCCCCTGTAGATAGCGCCACACAGACCCCCTGTAGTTAGCGCCACACAGACCTCCTGTAAATAGCACCACACACAGACCACCTGTAGATAGCGCCACACACAGCCCCCTATAGATAGCGCCACACACAGACCCCCTATAGATAGCGCCACACACAGACCCATGTAGATCACGCCACACAGCCCTCCCCTCTTGTAAATAGTGCCACCTAGCCCTCCCTTGTATATAGTGCCACACAGCCAACCTCTTGTAAATAGTGCCACACAGCCCCCTTGTATATAGTGCCACACAGCTCCCCTTGTATATAGTGCCCCCTTGTGTATAGTGTCACACAGCCCTCTCCTTGTATATAGTGCCACACTGCCCCCCTTGTATATAGTGCCACACAGCCCCCCCCTTGTATATAGTACCACACGGCCCTTCCCTTGAATATAGTGCCACACGGCCCTCCCCTTGTATATAGTGCCACTCAACCCCCCTAGATTGTATATAGTGCCACTCAGCTCCCCCCTTGTATATAGTGCTACACAGCAATCCCCCTGTGTATATTGCCACATAACCCCCTCCCCCAAAAAATATGGTACTCACCTTGCCCCGTTCCCGAAAAGCAGAGCACTGCACAGCCTCTGGGTGGGACGCTTGCGCAGACCAGCGTGATGCAGTGACGTCATCATGCCGGCTTGCGCAGGGAGTCTTCCCACCACCTTATAGGCTGCAGGCCTAACATGGCTTGCAGCCTATAGTATTAATTTGAATCTGCGTCCTGAGGATGCAGATGCAAGTGAATGTCACTGTCGCTAGTACTGGTGCCCCGTCCGGTGCTAGGAAGTCCATTAGGCATGAGGGGGCCCGTGCCGCCCGGCCCATAAATCTTATGGACCAGGCGGTCATGGGCCCCCTGGGAGCCTTGGGCCCCAGGCAGCTGCCTGAACCGCCCTAATGATGATCCGCCACAGCAAACCCTAAAAACGCAAGTGTAACTGCAGTTAACCTTAATATTAAAGGCGTACCTTCAAGCTCATGGATACCAATGCAAAATCTGTAGAGGGGCCCATCATCTAGTATGTGCCATTTATAATACTGGTGTCCCCTTATGTGGCAGAGGAACCTCTGACCTCCCTCAAGTACCAGGGCCCCAGGTGTAACTGCTACCTTTGCACTCCCTATAGATACGCCCCTGCCAAATATTACTCTTCCCCCAAGGTTATTATTAGTCCAAAAGAACTAACAAATGGGGTGTTTTTTGCAGGTTCTTTTAATAGAAAGGTTGCTTTAACTATATATTTGGCAGCCTCTCACATGGAAGGAACACTGTAGTCACTGGTGATTTTCTTTTCCCGACTAGGAAAGTAGTCGCTCTTAACCCTGCAGAATTGCTATTTTGTTATTCAGTTTTGTTTATTGTGGTCCTCCATTGCTTTCCTTTATTTGGGCTGATATATGTTTAAAGGGGTTCTCCGCTTTGAACAATTCCTTCTAGTTAGAGTGGTCTGTGGTCAATAAGCAGATCACAAAGTGTCCCTATACTAGGACCCCTAGTGATCAGCTATAATCTGTGGGGAAACCTGGTAGTAAGTGTTCAATTTCCCTGCAGCGCCACCTCAGGGGAAATTAAGCATTTAAATCAATGGGTTGTCTGTGTAATGCAGGATAAGACAGGTCCTTCAGATATAGGGATGCTTTGTAACGACTCTTCACTATGGCCAAGAGATGAAGATACTGAACAGAGGATCCCCCTCTATTAAGTCAGAATTCCCTAATAGAGTAAAAACCCACAATATCCAGATCCGAAAGGTAATACTACTCAACACTTATTGATAAAAAAATTAGAAACGATTTTTATTAATTTGTAAACATATAAACATTTGATAGTTACCAAAAGACAATGTTAAAACCCCATACAATAGGGGTGCAATACAAACTATTTCATTTCCTTACACAATAAAGATTATAGATTTTACTACCTCTATTCCCAGTATAAATCGGATCGATACACTTCACTTTCTCGCACTCACATTTTCTCCAGTTGCTATAATGATAGTCCCTGAAGTGTCTTTGAATTTACTTACTCCTATCCCCATACTCATCACCAATCTCCATCTTCATAGTACCTTTTAATGTACCTTTAATGTCTCCAATGGGTACCATTATGCACACTTTTAAGTCCCTTGATGTCATACCAATTTAGACTTTTCTATAACGGTAGTATGCATAATACACCACATTCTTTTGATACAATTAATGAAATACACTATTTTTACTCTTTAGAATAATCAAAATTAGAAAAAGTGTCAGATCTGACCATCGTATGACATTTGCCACACCTTCCACAAGATTGGTTACCCCAAACTGGTCCCTTGAAGCCAAAAATATATTGATTTGTGGGAGGAGGAACATAATGGTTTTGAACAAGCATATCCATCAAGTTAGAACTACTTCAAGGTGTCATTGCTAAAGATGTGGTAAGTATCTCTGCTAGACACTTATCTGTCTTTAAAACTGGCCAGTGCTTGCAGAAGATCTTTTGTGTTCCATGCCATTGCCTATTGTACCCTGAAATATATCTCACCCCATTATTATGGGACGTACATTTTGGTCCAGGTTTAAGGGAATTTCTTAGTTTCCTAACCTTTGCATGTTCATATTCCTGAACCAAGTTTAACTATATGCATAGTAATATTGCCACACCTTTTGATGATAGTGCTGCACAGATGCACTTTTATGATACTGTTAAGTTGTGTAATGACTACCTAAGTGGGTACTAATGACTGATGATCTTAGTGAATTTGATCAGTTGTGTAAGAATGCACCCCTATTGTATGGGGTTTTAACATTGTGTTTTTGTAGTCATCAAATGTTTATATGTTTACGAACTAATAAAGATATTATGGAAATGTTGTATCAACAAGTGTTCAGCAGTATTACCGTTTTGGATCTGGATATTGTGGGGTTTTGCACAATATTAATTAATCCTGATGATTTAAACTATTGGTAAATTAATACTGTTTGAAAAAAAATGTCTATGTTAATATATTCCTAATAGAGAATATGAAAATGGGTTTTCTAAACTAGCAAATTCCTTTGAAAATTTGATTATAATTGATTATCTTTGTGTCAGCATAAAAATGGCTTATGTTTATTGGTTATCACATTATGGAAGTATAACTTTAATATTTATTTAAATAGAAATAAGATTCGATGAGTATTGGAAGTGACAATAAGTGGGCATGAGGAGAATTGGATGAATATGGAGTAAACATTAACTTACAAAAGTGCATAGTCATCCCTACCAAGTGTCCAAGATCCTGCTGGACAGTCCCAGATTGCAAGTGTGGTCTCACTGTCTCCTCATCTATCCTGTTGAGAACCAGAGCTGGCAGGAGTATTTTAGCGCTAGTTATGGGAATGATACACTACTACCTTTACTGGGTGCTGCTCGTAGAGGGCAGAATGACTCTTTTAATCAAAGCAGGAGACTTCACTCAGCGTGGGGAGGTAAGTGATGGCTGCTGTGATGGGGAGATTGTGAGCACAATTTGGGCACTATAATGCACTGTTTAGCTGGGCAAAGTATAGCACTTTCTGGCCACTGTTTGGTGCTGTGTGTGTTTGACACTGTTTTAGGAGTTATATGGCACTTTGTGGATACTCTATATTTGGGAATAATAGGACAATATGGGGGAAATTTGTTAAGACTGCACCAGTCTCAATAAGAGTTAAGCTGGAGTAAGAAGCAACAAATTTAATGAGGCACACACCTCTTAATAAATTCATTGCATAATCGGCTGTCTGTGCGCCACTGAATGAAATCTCCGCCAGCCAGTAGCTGGCGTAGAATTCTGCTAAAATTTCTGCCAGTTTCTGGCGTAAATTATAGTAAATGCGTCAGGCAAGCGATTAGCTAGGCCCCCTGCCGCTAAGCTACATCTATTTTTTTTACATCTATTCGACTTTTGGGCCATTTGCGACAATTATATGCCAGATAACTGGCATAGAAACATTGTTAAATTACCTTATATGTCTTTGAGTAAGCAAAGTATGGCACTCCATGGCACAGTTTAGCTCTGTTTGGGTAATGTATGGCACTATATAGGTACAGTTTGGTTTCATGTATGACACTTCCTGAGAAAAGTATTATACTTGGTTCTGGACAGTGTGGACTGGGCACCGTAGGGTATTATTTTTCCCATAAGTACCTTGTTGGCTTAAAGTGTAACTAAACGTTCGACAAACTTCTGACATGTCATAGTGACATGTCAGAAGTTTGGATTGGTGGGGGTCCAAGCACGGAGACCCCCACCAATCGCAATCTCTAGAATGAAGCTGCTGAAGCACTCGTGTGAGCGCTCAGCTGCTCAGTTTCTGTTCGTTTTTTTTGGAAAGCCGATGTATTGGAGTACGGGTTCATAGACTTTGTATTGAGTCCGTACACTGATACATTTATTTCCGGAAAAAGTCGAACAGACACGAAGCAGCTGAGCGCTCACACGCACACTTCAGCTGCTTCATTCTAGCGATTGGTGGGGGTCTCCGTGCTCGGACCCCAGCAATCGAAACTTCTGACATGTCACTATGATATGTCAGAAGTTTGTCGAACGTTTAGCTACACTTTCATTTTTAAACTTTTTTTGCATACATGTGTACCAAAGAGGATCGGTCAACACTTTTTTCCATAAATAATAAGCATAGGGCAGGCTATACGTCTTTTAAATAATGCTAGGAGTTAACTCTTCATTTTATAGGTTGCTATATAAGAGATATCAAAGTCCCAAAATATTTACTTTAGGCTGTGGATATTATGCTTGCCAGAACCTGAGAGGATTCCTATTTACTTGTCTTGAGCAGCTTTACAGACATTTACATAGGTGTCACGATCTGTGGGTATGTGGACCCACTAGGCCACACTGCTGTAGTGGGGAGGCAGCTGGCCAAACAGAGTACCCAATAAAAACAAAGTCCAGCACAGGGTACCTGAATAGTCCAGACAGTCGCAGTGGCTAGGCATAGATGGAACTTCAGATGGCAGAGGATGCCACACGTCGAGGAGGGTATCAGGCGAGGCAGATGACACCAGACGTCTTGTATGACAGCAGGCGTGACCGATGACGAAACACGACTCCAATAGTTGATAGGGCTCAGGAACCAACACAGCACGGGATGCAGGGACAGGTAGTAGGGCACGGGAACACTTTGGAACAGGAAAACACTGAGGGACCATTTGTTAAGACTAACATGGGAATTACAAACAACGCTCAGGCAGGGAGTCAAAGGGCAGGGCCCCTTTTATAGTCCAGAGCGGTTAAGGCTAAATTGTACTATAATTAATGTGCGCACCCTACGGGACACAGCCGAGCGGAGCGGAAGTGAGTGCTGGTGTCTCCTAGGAAGGAGATGCCGGCCAGCACTCACAGATTCATGGCCATGGCGCAAAGGGGTGAGTAGGGACGGCGGTCCACTGCCGTGGACGTTACATTAGGTAGGTATTCTTACATGTCATGTGATTGGCTATAAAGGTGTATGTACCCACTAGGATGGAACTCTTCTCTGCCAGAAATTCCTTCAAGCATATTTTGAATAGTAAGCTGGAAAGATTTGGGGGCTTAGTCCGTCCCCCGAGTGCAATTTTTATTAAAATGAAAAGCTTTAACTCCTATCACTGTCTAGAAAAGCCCTAGATATATTTCACAGTAAAAAAAGGTGGCAAGTCCACTTTTAATGGTGAGTATACTTCGATGTGATAAGCAGTATCTCAAACAGTTTCTTTTTTGATGAAAGGTGTGGTAGCGCTCACTTATTTACAGCATAAAAATTAGATTTTGCAATTTTTTAGAATTACTTTTTATTTTGACATTGATTAGTCTCCCCTTGTATAAATACATCAATAAATAAATAAATAGCTGAAATGTCTCACTTCTAAATGCCCTTTTCAGGCTTAATGTATGCTCTTTTTGTAGGCAGTTGCTGGAGTTGAAGCTGAAATTAAGCAGTGTGACAAACAAGGTATTTTACATATGCCTACCAGGAATAATTGATATAGTTCATGCTTTTGTGTGTTATTCTTGTTATAATATTTGCATTTAAAAGCAAAGTTGCATTCCAGGCTTTAGGCTACATCAATCTCTCTACGAAGGAAGATCAGACATAAATAAGCTTAAATTGGATAAGCTTTTTAAAGTCGTTTACAACTTTTGGATACATTATATCACAATACTTCCTGAACTTATTCAGATTTTTGCCAATATTGTTTTTTAATAGGTGCTTTATTTTTCTTTTAAGAGAATGTTATCTTATTTCCTGTCTAAAAGAATAAACCGTTATCCACCAGAATTTCAACATTTATTGTAAAATCACCATTGAGGTAGACAGAAGTGGCTAGAATTTGCCCTCAGGTTCTAACATGATCGGATTATAAGACACAACTAATGACAAAGTAAATTTATATGCTATAGGTACAGGTATACAATGAAATATTTAATTGATTTCCAATTGTTTGTAGAGCACCACCATATTATGCATTACTGTACACAGTGACTATTACAGTGACAGTTACTATTCATAGTAGTCCCTGTCCCCGATGGGGCTCACAATGTAATTTCCTTTTGCAAACACATATACACACTAGGGCCACTTTGATAGAATGCCGATTAAATTATCCATATTATTTTTTTTTTGAGTGTGGGAAGAAACTAAGAAGCTGGAGGGAAACCCATACATACATGGGGGGAACATACAAACTTAATGCAGATGTTGTCCTTACTCAGATTCAACGAAAGACCCCAGTGCTGCAAGACAATAGCGCTAACCACTCAGTCAGCCAAAAATTAAATGATTCTGGGCATTTAGGTTTCAGAGTACACAAAGTAATAATAGATCCCATTTATGTCTTATTTGCATTGCTTTTTTTCATCTTACTTGTCTCCATATCATTTGCATCTGAACTCCCGGCATATGCAGTGACCTACCAGTATCTTGTAACTTCCTTATTGTATCATGGGTGGCATGGGCAGACACAGTCAGCAGAGGGCCCTGATGTTAGCACAGTATATGGGCCTCTAGCTCTTGAATAGCTAGCATAAAGCACCTCCTTATGTCTCTCTGACAATACACCAGTAATTGTGAGCTATTAATTTGCTCTGTCCCTTTCATAAATTGAATAAACAGTAGGAAGCTGCTTGCACATGACGGTGGACCTCCTTAGCTACCAGGTCTCTGTTGCACAAATGGTATGTCCTCCCCTTATGTGAAGGTCCTGTGGGCAGTAGGAGGCCATTAGTTACTTTATTCTTATTACATTGTACAAAAATGGTTTTATATGTGGAGTTAGACTTCAAAGCATCGCTCCAGTAAAAAATGAAAAGGTCCCATTGCTCCAGAATTCGCATCTTAGTTTAGGATAACTTCCTCCAGACCTGCCAATGTCTATTCATTCAAAATCAGGAAGAGTGTGTCAAATGATATCTCATGAAACTGCAGCTTGGTCCTCTGCTTTTCTTTCTGAAATCACAAGCATATTCTCTGGGTTTTCCTTCCTTCTCTCCTCTCCCCTGTTAGTCAGTGTGAGTTCCATCCTTTTGTCATACCCTTTCTGCTTCATGTTTAGGGCAGCAAGATGTATAAAGAGAAAAAGAGAGAGCAGCACATAGCCTATACTTTACCCCACACACCTAGAAGTACGACAAAAAGTAGTTCTATGGTGACGCTATTGAGGAGGAAGGACCTGGCAGGGAAGTACCTAGCTATTTTTTGCTACTGTTTTAGCAAAAATCATTGCAGCTCACAGCCTGATTCAAAAGCACTGAACGCACAGGTCAATTTCTCTAAATAGACACAGCACCTTTATTATATAACCCGTTACAGACACCCTGCATTTTATTGATGGAGTCATTCGAAGTGTGCTTTAATAATTATTATGGAATGTGTGGCATAAAGATAACATTAATTAATAGATTTGCCACAATGAGTTACATTCCATAATTTATGGATAGTTCAGGTAGAAATTATTGTTTTATGTGAAGGTACAAGAAATTAATAGGAATGCATCACTATATACAGTGTCAGATAACTATAAAGAACAGATGCAATATGCTATCAACATCTGTCTGAAGAGAAGGCATTTAGAACCTCTATAAATTTAAAAGGTTGTGTCTGCTTTCAACTTCTGGAAATGCATAAATGTATAGCTATGGTTTCGTTCACATATCCGCTCGGGCTCTATTCTGACGTTCCGTCGGAGGTTTCCATCAGAATAGAACCCTGACTAACACAAACGGAAACCATAGGTTTCTGTTTCCATCACCATTGATTTCAATGGTGATGGATCCGGGGCCAATGGTTTCCGTTTGTCTCAGTTGTGCAAGGGTTCCATCGTTTTGACGGAATCAATAGCGTAGTCGACTGCGCTATTGAT
The DNA here is from genome assembly GCF_050947455.1 of Rhinoderma darwinii. Classification (NCBI taxonomy): domain Eukaryota; kingdom Metazoa; phylum Chordata; class Amphibia; order Anura; family Rhinodermatidae; genus Rhinoderma; species Rhinoderma darwinii. The sequence goes on along the minus strand of NC_134689.1, from coordinate 265,643,898 downwards.
TCCATCAAAACAAAGGAACCCTTGCACAACAGACACAAACGGAAACCATTGGCACCGGATCCATCACCATTGAAATCAATTGGGATGGAAATGGAAACCTATGGTTTCCGTTTGTGTCAGTCAGGGTCCTATTCTGACGGAAACCTCAGATGGAACGTCAGAATAGAGCCCGAGCGGATATATGAACGAAGCCTAAGTATATATGGTACTTAAAGACACAGGTTTGACAGACCTACACTGTGGGGTTTATATGTACTCTTCAAATGGGGCACCTCCATGTTGTTTATTTTCCTGCCACAGTAAATGCTTACTACTCAGGAGTGGTGATGATAAACAAGCTAGGAATAGAAATGTCCCCATTTCTTCTTCTGCTATAAACTTTGCAGATAAGAGGCTGCAGCAAGAATAATTCACCTGCAAATCTGCAGTATGAAATTAAATTCTAGGTGGAATTGCCCTTTAATAAACTGTATTATATTACACTGAACTGCATACACCAGTATTAACTAACATGGTAATAGTAATATCTAATGCACAATATATGGTCAATTGTATACCATGTCATTTTAGGCTAGCACTATGTAGTCTTCATGCTTCCGGAACAGAGCAGCAGAGAGTGGATTTCCAGGGTATATTCACATGCGGCAGATTTGTTGCTGAAATTTCTGTCAATGTCCCATTCAACTGAACATAGTTTGCAAAAATTCAGGCACATTCTAATTAAGATATATGGATTACATTTCATCATCAAATGAGGAAAAATACTCTTACTTGTCCACAACATCCCAGCTTGAGAAGATGTGTTACTATAGTACATGCTTGCAAATGAAAAATATATATATATTAATTTTTGACAATTCAATTATTATAAAATAATTATAAAACATTATATTAAAATAAATGAATATTTTCTCAGATGACTGAGTTTAAGACAAACTGTCAATTGTGTACATGGACGACTCATATTTTACCTCTCATGTCCCTATTTCATCTTTGTCATCTCTGTTTTTGAGCACCTCTAACTACCTTTTTGCCTTGTGAGACAAGTCATCTATCAGTATCATGAGGACAGGTGTCATTGTTTTACAGAGGCAGCGACCGCAAACTTTAGCTGCTGCTTCTCTAACCAATCTCTCTGTTATTAGTTTGAAGCAATAAACCAATCATCATGAAAAATTGCAGCAATGTTTCGCTTGATGCCAGTTTCGTCTTTTTTTCCGAAGATGTTTTGAATAACAGGCAGTAATATAGCTTTATAATACTAATGCTTCTTTATCTTTTCCCTTAATTGAGACACTTCCATGCTTGGTGGCACTCTAGAGTATAATGATTTGTAAGCAAAGGACATAGAGTGGACCAATTTAATGCTTGCTGGAGGGGTTAGCAATGCAACAGCCTTTGATGAAATCTTTTTTAGCTCTGTAACATTTAGAGATGTAAAAAACAAGTAATTGGAGAGAAACATGATGTTTTTTATTAGCTAATTGGGAAAGCAGAGGTAATATTGTAAGGTGTTTTGTTCTTTAAAGATCTTAAAAGTACATCAGAGAACCAACTGGGGGCTACGGAAAATAAGATGTATAACACAGTTTTATGTTTTTACTTTGTTTCTAATGTTTTACTGTTATATTATTAATATATTATTTTATTCTAGGTTATTTATTTTCCATTATCTATGTATGTCATCTATGGTACTTATTATCAATAATACAACTATATGATCTAAACAATGAATATGTATCACTTAAAACTGCTCATCTTTTTTCTAGTTTGAACCAATATGGAGGATGTGGAGAATGGAGAATATATCACTGCTTGAGATTTCTAGATATGTATGTTGTGTACTTGTTACTTAAGCAAGTTTTAGATGACATAAAATGTTGGATATTGTTGAATAATTGAAAATTTGTTTTTAATTTGATAAATTAGATCGGAAATGCAAATGAATAATAAACTTATTTGATTAAGGAATCACTCATTAATTCAGCAACAATTGCATTTTTTTTTTATTGTGACTTACCACTATAAAATATACCATGACCTGAATGAATTAAAGTGTAAAACGAATTGTTAAGTCATATACAAGAAACATGTAAGAGGAAAGCTTTATCTGTAGTGTCTCAAATTTCAATCCATATTTCTTTTTGGAGCTTGTTATGCATCCTTCTTTTTAGGGGGGGGGGGAGTGCATTTTGGATATTGAGTTTTATATAGGTATAAGGTAGGTTGACTTACTAAATGTGTTGATACTTGAGTCAATAGCACTTCAATTTCTTTGGAGGATATTTCAAGAAATACATATACATATAGAAATAGAGTTAAATATCTTCTTAGCACTGATTTTATTAACTACTTACTGAGTATTGCTGTCAAATCCTTTGGCTAATTCTCACAGGTTACTTATTTTTTTGTTCTTGTTAATTATCACATTAATAATGTTGGTTGGTCCATTAATAATATTATGTAAACCTGCAATGTAGCTTATTCACAAGAGAATACTGTTATGTCAACAGAAATAGTCAATGCAAACAGTAAATTACAAGGATCTCACTCAAAAACTCACTTAAGCTGGCCATACATTTCAGATAGCTGTCAGCCAAATGATCGTTCGACCAACAGCTATTCCTCCCGACCACTCATACTGAGCGTGCATGTGTTCTCAATAGGAAGAAGGCGTAAAGATGCTGCCAGACTCCTCTGGCAGCTGATTATTTTTTTTTTGCAAACAACAGGATCTGGCATGTTGGAATCCAACAGCCCGATCCTTTTCTCCCAGTTATGTGCCGTCGGGGCAGAGTCGAGATACTGCCATATGCATTAGATGGTCGACCTGCAGACTTGCAGGTGAATTATTGTTGCTGCAGCCTCTTATCTGCAAAGTTGATAGCAGCAGAAGAAAAGATGCAATTCCATTTGTTAAGTATCAATAATATGAAAAAAATTTTTTATTAATAAATATCTAATACACATATATAAAAAGGTCCATAGACACACTAAAAAGAGGACAGCCTAATCGTATGCTCTGAATATCATTATATGATAAGCGTAGGTATGGTATAGAATATCAACATGAGTAAATCACCAATCGTGGTTATATATAAATGAAGAGAAGACAAAAATATATAATACAGCTAATAGCTAACGGTATTTTGCACAACATATATAATATTACAATACAGATACTTAATTCATGGTGCAAACAAGAGACAAAAGACAATACTAACCCATAATGTAGTATACACACAAAGCAACAGATTGGCGTCCACTGCGACATGCGTTTCGGTGCTCTTGCTTTCGTCTGGGCAAGTGCACCGAAACGCACTTTAGTTTGCACCATAAATTATCTATCTGTATTGTAATATTATATAAAAGTTTAGTTACTTTGTAAATACTTTTCTCATCCTTTACTGATTTTGAGGTATATGATCTTTTTTTCTCAATCTAAAGAAAAAAAGTCTGCTGGAATTTAACTCTCTCGTTACTAAAAAGCAGTTATTGAGTGTAGATTTTTAATGTAGCCTGTTGTAAATATGTTGTACAAAAGTGGAGTTTTCCTTTAAAGAACCAGATTTTAGCTCTGGATTGTAAGCATCAAACAGATTAGTGCTGAGAGGGATTGTCTCGTAGTCCTCGTCCTTGAGATCGCCGAAGCATAAAGCAGCTGAATACATGCATTGTCCAGCCAGTAGTGTGACAGGAACCTTGATGCTTCAACATGAAAAGAGCAACTAAACTTTCTTGCCTTCTCAATTGTTACATACCAGTGCAGGCAAGAGCTCTTCTTCTAGAGAAAGAAGGCCACAGGGGATTAAATTTCCCAAAAACAAATTATAGAGCGCCATTTATATGACAGGCTCTAGGTACAACTGTGTGGAATTTGAGTTTCCTGCGGAAGCTCTTCCCGAGCTGTAAACCACTATTGCAAGTCAATATAATAGGGAATCGCAAAATGCTACTAACACTGTGGCCTATCATTGGTCACCATTCCGCTATTCAAATAATACTATTATCCGCGGCTTGTAGAATTGGCCATACTACATGAAACAACTTACCGCCTCACACATAGTCACTGCCCTGAGTACTTATCTTTTACCAATATAAATGTTGATGGGTGAGAAACAGTGTTTGCTTTAAACACCTTGCTTTAAAATCATCATTGACCAAGAGGCTTCAGCATTCAAAGACTTGTTATCTTTCCTTATTCTATACCTAGTGCATCCTATACTATACTAATCCCTTTTGGACACAAAATGTTTTCACCTTTCATTTCAGCATTACAGAATTTGCATCATGAGATCTTGCTCTTTTGTTAGTTCTTTCAATTACTAAACATTTTTTGGCATTTATAAATTAAAGGCCATGTAGTCCTTGAAAATGCACTTTTTCAAAAAAAATAAAAAAATGTCTATCAGTGTGATTTGTGCAACTTTATAAATAATTTTTATTAAAAATTATTTTTACTTTTTGAGATACAGCAGCTCTGTATCCTGTATACAGAGCAGCTGTATTGTTCACTAAATCTTGTTCCCGTCAGGTCCGCGGGACTGATGGGTTCAGTGAAATCGGGTGCTGTGTGTCTTTGACACGGAGGATCCACCTGTAATCAATCACAGCTAAGTTCATAACTCAGATGTGATAGATTACAGGTGGATCCTGTGTGTCAGACACGCAGGACCCACTGACACGGAACCCGTCAGATCCACGGGTCTGACGGATTCAGGTCATAGTGAATGATACAGCTGCTCTGTATACAGAATACTAAGCAGCTGTATCTCAAAAAGTAAAAATAATTTATAATAAAAACTAGTTAGAAATCTCCACCAATCATACTGAAAAAAAAATAAATGCTTTTCAAAGGTTTACATGGCCTTTAATGTTTACAGGGTTTGCCTCGTATAAACCTATTAAAAGCATATAAATGTCATAGAAGGACTCCGTCTATAAGCCAGAACAGAGAGCCGCTGCAAGAGCAGCTCCCACTCTGGCGGACTAAAGCTCCCTATGTATTACATGGATGGCCATTCATCTGAATGGCCACCATCTAACACTACATTTCCCCTGCAGCACCCACTGCAGGGGAAATGTACTGTATATTCAAGACGTTATTTTAGTATTCCCAATAATCAGATAGCGTTTCAGCCTAGCAGGAGTTCCATTTTACTTTCTGACTTTTCTAACTTGTTAGTATTCCTTTCAGATTGACAAAGAACATTAACATAGATCAGCCGGCACTTACTATTTTTAGATGATCACTGTGCACAGACTCATCTCCACATTCTGCACTTGATGATGAACCTGTACTACAAAACCCCCTAAAAGCTTAAATAAATGTAATCATACGTTTGCTTTCTGGTAATGAAAGGATTACACAGACATAAGAAAGCGGCTTTCTAGAGGACTTCTTCAAGATATGATAGGTGTAATCTGATGTCAAGCAGTGAAGTACTAATAATTCTTTCTTCTGATTTAATAACTTAGTTTTAACAATGTTATGTTCCACGGCTACCCAACATTGACTGACTTTCCTGTAATGTTACCTATTCATCAAGTTAAGCCAATAGACCTTGCTTTAATCAAATGCAGGTCAATTACCCGGTCCTTTAAATGATATTTTTAATGAAAGACATACTGTGTTGTAAAAATTGAATAGTGATAATATTACATGGTGCGGCTCTTCAAAAGATTCCAGCTACTTATCAAAGGTCTTTGGCACTGTGTATTAGCGTGTCTCATTTACTTTGGTCGAATAAAAGATAAATGAAGACTATGATGTAGCTGTGTCGTCTTAACATATTTGACATTCTTTTAAGATGTATTTTCAGATATTTCTAGAATGTTCATAAATTAACTCATTGCCAACCATCACCCTTATATTTTTTTCCCCCACAATTGTTTCAATTGTGGGTTTAGGTCATTCCACATTTGATAGGTAAACCAAGGTAAGGACCAAGTAAAGTTCAACTTTCACCAGAGGTACACCTTCATCCACAGACATATAATATGTAACCTTAAAGCGTTGAAACAGTTAGGGCAGAGACACACCTAGTGGCCCTTGTGTGGCCAAGGTGCAGAGGCGATGCGGCCAAAAACTTCTTTGGCATACGGTTTCACAGCAAATCGCTACATGTTTAAATGGCTGTAATATCCATGTGGTTTCTGCAGGTAAAACTGCTGTTTACCTGCAAAAACTCTATGGACGTTAACAATCGTTCGAAAGCCACGCCAACTTGCTGTAACGCAGCATGTCATGCAGACGCACATCGATGGGGCAGGGGGCGCCACTTATTACCTTATGTCAATAAACATAGCCACTCCCAAGGGTGGGTGTGGGAAGAGAGCGTCATGTCTTCCAGCATCTCAAACTAAATAATCTGCTAATTTAATTCTTCAGGTTATTACGGTTGAGTAGATACATATTAATATATATCAGGTAGCACAGTGGCTCAGTGGTTAGCACTATTGCCTTGCAGCACTGGGGCCCTGGGTTCAAATCTAACCAAGGACAACATCTGCATGGAGTTTGTATGTTCTCCCCATGTTTGCGTGGGTTTCCTCCGGGTACTCCGGTTTCCTCCCACACCCCAAAAACATACCCATAGGGAATTTAGATTGTGAGCCCCAATGGGGACAGAAAAAAAGTGGACCTCTGTACAGCGCTGCGTAATATGTTGGTGCTATATAAGTAACTGAAATAAATAATATTAATATATATTTTATTTTAAATAATTATTTTTTTGTTGACATTCCTTTTATTATTATTTTTTTGGACCACGGTGATCAAAGGGCTAAACATCTGGGGTTGAAGTTTCCTCCAATTCCAGCTGTATTCAGGAGGCTTCTCTATAAACAGGAGCTGTTAGTAACAGCTTCTGCTTAGAAAATGAGCGCTCACTAGAGCACTCATAAGCCTCTTCTACAGCGACGCCAAGAGGTGCCATTGTAGATTCTGGACCTGCACCTCCCACCGTCAAAACACAGTGGGGGGTTGGAAAAGGGCTTAAGTTATGAGGTCTGTTTATTTTGAACATTAGTGCAATGGGCATTAGATAAAGTTATTTCTTAAAAAAATAAATAATAATAATAATAGGTTATGTTCCCTCTGTCTAATATTACATTTATGTAAAGGTCAGAAAGCCTAGAAATATGCAATAATAGGAGACATCTGGATATTGCTATAATCGTATTATAGGTTTTATCCTTATTGCCCTGCTTTCAAAAACTAGTAATAAATTCCAGTGTTGTAACTTTTTGTAGAATTTTTTTTATATTAACAAAACAAAGATTTTAACCCTCTACCACCATTTTCCCATTCATAATGTTTAGGCTTTCTTCACATCTGCGTCGGGACTCCGTTCATGGGTTCCGATGGACCATTCCGTCAGGGGAACCCATGAACGGAATCTAAACTGAAACAAACGGAAACCATAGGTTTCCATTTGCATCACCATTGATTTCACCTTGTATTTTTGTCTATCCTGTGTGGACTTGGATAGATGGTTTGCTCTGCTTGTTTGCTTTGCGTTATGTTCTTCATTTATTATGCTGGACTTCCAAGATTGAACCTCGAGGTTTACAAGAGTGATTTTTAACCCTTTGTAATCAGTGAGGCTTCTCTGAATGATTTAGCTTGCGGTTGCACTAATGCACATAAACCTTTTCCTCCCTCTAGGAAGTTCGATTTAGCGTCCCTTGGGACGTTCCGCGTGTTGGGACGGAGGTTCCCTGAGTTGTCAGTGTTTGTATGAAGAGGAAGCCTATTCTTTTGTTTTATGACTGCATACTATTCTTTAAAATATTTTCTGTTTGTAACTAGGTTCCTTTAGTTAGAGGTGCAGTAGATGAAGCTTCGCCTCTCTTTTGCTTCAGTTCCCACTATTTAAACTGGGCATAGTGCTAGACTGCCTTATTGAGCGCAGCTATGCCTTGGTTTTATACTTATTTTCTGTAAAACCAGATATGTATTTTTTCCTTTCTTGGTATAAATTTCTAATTAAACTATTTCTTATATGTCGTCAGCAGGTTCTGGTGACAGTGGTTGGAAGGGAGCTCCTCAGTAGAAGCAGTCGCCTGCCATGGAAGGAGCAATATACGCTAGACATATTAGAGCATGTCTGCTGTTTAACAAGGGTCTGTGTACAGCACCAGCTGCGGTTTTTATAAGAAAAACAGCCTCCAATTGAATGCTCTGTGACTGCAGGGATAGTGATATCCCCCTGCCTGTTAGCTATGAACTTTATAAGTGCCAAGATTGTCACCCTTGTGACCTTGCTGGTGAACTATCTCTGCAAAATGAGATGTTATTTAAGGACTGTCCAAAAATCTATGCTGAGATATAAGAATCAGTCTTCCTTTTATCAGGAAAGTCTATGCTTTGTCATGGGCAATGCCCCCAGTCAATTTATCATTCTAATAGAATTTGTTGAAGACCATCTGGTCAAGGGACCAGGATGTTGACCGGGGGGAAGCTCTAGTCTCCACCTCTAGGGGGCCTAGGGCCTTCAAAGTGGATGAAGCTTTGAAAAAAAGCTATGATGGCAGAAGTGGAGACATCCTGAGTACAGTCCAGGTTTCCTATGGATGAGGGACACTAAAGCAGTGGGGTCCTCCTCCAAAGATTTATATGGCTATCGCCAAGATTGTCCAGGCATACTATTGTACTTGCTGAGGTCAGGTGAAATCTTCAAGTGTGTGCTTTGAATTGCCTACTCTGCCGAGCAGGGCCAGTTGCGCAATGGATTACGCGTCTGGCTACGAAGAACAAGTTTGTGGGTTTGACTCCTACCTGGCTGAATAATGTTGCCTTTTCCTATGGCTAAGCTAAGTATGCCTCATCGCAGAAATTACACGGCCGTGGGCCTGGCAGATGTCGGCATGGAAGACTGGCTGGGAATCTCTGGTTCCATTGACTTCTGGAAATCCCCAAAGCTCAACAAAAATGGGTCCTTCAGATCGAAGTAGGTCATCAGTGGGCCCCTGACTATCTGGGTGATACTAGCTACCAACAGGTAAAGTTGTCAGACAAAACTATGGTCCTATCTACTGCTGGTAGACTTTTTCTCTGGCTTAAACTCTGAGTTCAGTTAATGCTTCCAAGTACAACCTCTGTGAGTTAGAGTATGAGTCAAGTAGACTCTTTGGCTCCGAGCTGTTTAAAATCATGGGGATCTTCTTTGACAAGAAGGAGTAATCATTACCGCAGTCCTTTGAGGTAGTCATAGACCCTTCAATCATGGAAAAATTTACTCTGACGTCACAGAAGTCAATACCAAGGCAGACCAGTTTTCCACAGAATGGGATTAAGGGCTCCATAGCCCCTAACAAAGTTAATCAGAGATCTGTCCTGTTGTATTGAAATCTATTTGGGTTGGAATAAAAAATCAGGAAGATTCAGAATTTAGGAATTGTTTCCTAAAAGAAACAAATGCTTGAAATCCACCAAACCTACCCTGGGTAGATGAAGTGTAGAGGCCAGTAGACTGGCTTACACTGTTAGAACTCTGATCCACCTAATTTTTCTTGAGCCCACTATACTAAAGCAGTGTCCACCACTTGGGCTGAATAAAGTCTGATCCCGCTGGATCAGATTTACTGTGGAGCTTGGAGCTTGCACTTAATATTTATCAACGATTATAGGCTGAATTTTTGGTTCTCCATGGAGACGTCTCTAGAGCGGTCAATTTTGAGTTCCACTAGACAAGAGGGCCCTCCCTATGGGGTTGCATCTTGCTAAATCCCCATTATTGTGCTGCTGTAGGACGTAAGGGAAGAGTAGATTTCTAACGTTAATCTGTTTCCCATTAGTCCTAGCCGCACCACAAGCTTCCCGCCCTAATTGATGCTGCTTTATAATAAATACAAGGTGGGAGGGGCTAGATGTCCTTTTGTAAGGAGGGGGCGCTAGTTAATTAGTGTTTAATTTGATTAAATTAAAAATTCCATCTGTCCTACTAGTACACAGGGGCAGAAATACCCCATTATTGCGCTGCTGTTAGGACTAAGGGAAAACAGATTAACTATTAGAAATTTACACTTCTATTGAAATCAGTCTGTAGGGAAAGCATTCTGTGTGGCCTTTGCTTAGTAGCGTGCATGCTGGTGGATATCAGACAGGATAATTCACTGACCTCCAACTGTAAAATAATCGCCTTTAGCTCCATCTTAAGTGAACTGCCAATACAGTATTGACAAAATGCCATACAGACAAAAGGATTACTCAACCCATTCTCCCACCAGACTGACTGCAAAAACTAAATAGACTGAACTGCAAGTCTATTACACAAGACATGATGATTGATTTCTAACTTATCGGGGTATTTAAATACAAAAAAAATAGTTCCTCAGTTTTAAACTTCTCCTTACATTATTATTCATATTCCTATCATGTTTTCTTCAATTAATTTTTTTTTTTACTATTTTAACACAGCAGCAACATTGGAAATGAAGCGATACAGCACAAATAAAAATAAAGATAAAATTTAGAAACTATAAATGTAAAAAAAAGTACATTCTTCAAAATGTGCAGATAAGATAAAATAACTATACAATTAAAAATTAATTTAGACAATAAATTTCCACAAACCTGATTAGAAACACTTAGGCTATGTTCACACGGAGTATTTTGGGGGAGGAATATCTGCCTCAAAGCTCCAAACGGAATTTTGAGGCAGATATTCCTCCCCCAAAATACTCCGTGTGAACAGCAATTATCGCGCCGTTTTTCGCCCGCGGCCATTGAGCGCCGCGGGCAGAAAACACGCTTTCTCCTGCCTCCCATTGAAGTCAATGGGAGGTCGGAGGCGGAAGCGCCCGAAGATAGGGCATGTCGCTTCTTTTTCCCGCGAGGCAGTTTTACTGCTCGCGGGAAAAAGACGCCGACGCCTCCCATTGAAATCAATGGGAGGCGTTCTCGGGCCGTTTCTGCCGAGTTTTGCGACGCGGTTTCCGCGTCAAAAAACTCGGCAAAAGACCCCGTGTGAACATAGCCTTAGGCTATGTTCACACAGAGTATTTTGGGGGAGGAATATCTGCCTCAAAATTCCGTTTGGAACTTTGAGGCAGATATTCCTCTCCCTGCACGCCGAGTTTCGCGGCGATTAAACAGCGAGATATACGCTTTCTCCTGCCTCCCATTGAAGTCAATGGGAGGTCAGAGGCGGAAGCGCCCGAAGATAGGGCATGTCGCTTCTTTTTCCCGCGAGGCAGTTTTACTGCTCGCGGGAAAAAGACGCCGACGCCTCCCATTGAAATCAATGGGAGGCGTTCTCGGGCCGTTTTTGCCGAGTTTTGCGACGCGGTTTCCGCGTCAAAAAACTCGGCAAAATACCCCGTGTGAACATAGCCTTACAGTATTCTTTGTGTTTTACAGAATAGTAGGCTACAATTAAAGGAACAGTGTCACCCAAATTTTTTTTTTAATATGTTAAAGATGTTAGTGCTTTATTAAAAACGTTTGGATTAATTTGTGTGTTTGTGTGTTACTTTTTTTTATTTTTACACTTTTTCTTCCCTATGGGGGCTGCCATTTTTTTTTCCATTTCTGTATGTGTCGATTAACGACACATACAGACATGGAATACGGCAGCTCCAGTCCCATAGGTACTGCGAACGGGGCCCGTTCCATCCACTATCGTGTACGCCGCTGTGTGGGAACGGCGCATGCGCCGCTCCCCCACAGTTCAATTTGAAATGCACGCCGTCCGCCGCCATTTTCCTGTGGACCAGAAGTCGCGGCCGGACAGTAAGATTACTACTTCCGGTCGCGGCTTCCGGACTTGTGCACATGGGGCAGCGGCAGCATACGGAGCAGATGGACCGGAGGGAGCGGCGGCGACTGGAGCAGGTAAGTTATTTCTATGTAGGTTCGTGTTTCAGTGTGTGTTTACTACTGTATGTAAACCTACTACACTGTGTGTTAGCTCAAAAAATGGCGACAAACAGTGTAGGAGGTTAGACCATTCAAACCCCTCGTTTCTCCCGGCACTAGCCAGGATAAAGGAGGGGGGGATTCTGAGAGCTCACTAGAGCGAGGTATTTTTACCCAATTTTGCAGCATAAAGCAATGTGGTTGCTTTACCACATGCAATGCTGCAATTTTGGGAATGGCTCCATCTAGTGACCAGTGCTGGGAAATATTATAAATTGAATCCAATTTATAATATTTCCTGACTCGTGAAAAAAAAAAAAAAAATTAGAGCAATGTTTAATCACCTACACACTAATTGTTTAACTAAAAAAAAAAAAACATGTTTTGCTGGCAACACATTCCCTTTAACTCCTTAAGGAAGCAGCCTTTTTTTTTTCATCAACGTGTTTCAAGAGCTATTACTTTTTTATTTCTTCGTCGACAAAGCACCATAATGCTTGTTTTTTTGCGGGACAAGTTGCAGTTTTTATTTGCACCATTTTGGGTACATATAGTTTATTAGTTAACTTTTATTAGATTTGTTTTAGGGGTGGGAATGGGAAAAAAAAAACAAAAATTTCTCCATTGATTTTTTTTTTTTTCGTTTTCTTTTACAGCATGCGCCGAGCGGTATAAATAACATGCTATCTTTATTCTATGGGTCAGCATGATTTTGGTGATACCAAATATGTACAGCTTTTTCTATGTTTTACTACATAGAAAAACATGTTTTGCTGAATTATTTTTTTTTGAGGGCTTCTTTTTTGTTGGACAAGTTGTCTTTTTTGGCACTATTAAATGGTACATTAAATTCATTGACTGGCTTGTATTAATTTTTTATGGAAGGAATGGGGTAAAAAACAGCAATTCCCGACCATTGTTTTTGAGTTTTTTGCTCACATCATATGCAATATGGTTGAAATAATGTGTTATTTTTTATATAGGTCATTACAATTGCGGCAGTACCATGTGTGTGTGTATATATATATATATATATATATATATATATGTGTATATATATAATATACATATACATATACACAGTCGAGTCACATTATTATGACCACCTCCTACTTTCGACGTCAACAGCACGTACCAATGAAGGAAGTGCTGTGTCGTGGGCTGGCTTGGTGGGTATATAAGGTGTGCGATAGGCTGTCTGAACACATATCACTCATTGTTGCCATGGGTAAAGAAGGTGATTTATTAGAGTTGCAAAAAGGGATGATTATTGGCTTTTGGGCCAAGGGTGGCAGTATTTCTCAAATAGCGCAGTTTGTGAACTGTTTGCGTGCTGCTGTGGTGAAACTGTATCGTGAGTGGACAAATAGCACATTGGGAATAACTGACGTGAAAACCGCGGAGCACCACGTGCCATTGATGTGAGATGTGAACGCCAGCTACGAAGGTGCTCGAGGGCCGAACGACACACTACAGTGAAGCAGCTCGCCGTGAAAATCAACAAGGGGCTACCACACGTGTGTCTAAATCAACAGTTCAGTGAACCCTACTGCGTATGGTGCCTTTGAAGCAGACAGATGGTCACTGCTCCTATGCTAACAAACGTGCATTGGAAAAAATACTTTAGTTTGCACGGCATGGTTGCCTTCTCACGTTTTCTGCTTCATCTAATAAATGAACATTGGCGTGTCAGGTGAGAAGCATCAGAGAACAAACACTCTGCAACCATTGCTGGAAGAACACAAGCTAGTGGCGGCAGCGTTATGGTCTGGAGAATTTTTTCATGGCATTCTCTGGGCCCACTCAGCCATGTGGAAGGCCCTCTGAACCGATTTGGGTATGAATCCATCGTTGCAGATCACGTCAACCCGTACATTGTCTTCCTTGGGGCAAATGTCTTCCAGCAAGACAATGCGACATGTCACACGGCTAGAATTGTCCGACAATGGTTGGAAGAGCACGACCAAGACTTCCAAGTACTTCCCTGGCCCCCTAATTCGCCAGACTAGAACACAATTGAGCATCTGCGGGACCACCTCGAACGTCTTGTTCGCTCTATCGATCCTCTCCCACACACCCTCCAGCAAATATGGGATGCACTGCAGGCAGCATGACTCCAGATACCTGAGAGAACCTACCAGCACCTTATTGTGTCACTCCTAGCCCCTCTAGCTGCTGTCTGTGCTGCACACGACTGTTACTCTGGATATTAGCTGGTGGTCCTAATAATGTGACTCTACTGTGTGAACACATATATATATATATATATATATATATATATATATATATTTACAACAAATATAATGTTTTAATAAAAAAGGCTAAATGTTCTTTTAATTTTTTTGGGAGTGCTTTTTTATTTTATTTATTACATATTATTGATCATAATTTAACTAGAGGACTAAAAGCTAAAATATTTTGATTGCTTGAATAATGCTTTGGAATACATAGTATTTCAAAGCATTATTGCCTGCCAGTGCAAAACTGACAGGCATCCTATTATACCATACCACTGGCATCACCAAATAGGCTTTCACCCATGGCAGACATGTGGGCCTTTCTTAGGCCCCAGCTGGCATTGTAACCCATCGGCGCCCTTGATTCCGAAGCAGCGAAAGCTGCTTCTGTCTTCTCCTCAGGGTCCCCGGCAGTCACTGACAGCCGGAGACCCGACATTCAGCTGCCCGATCGCGCGGGCAGCAAGTTAAAACCCGAGCCGTAGAAAGTCTATGGCTCGGGTTTTAAGGACCCGTCCCTGACCGCTGGCCGTAAAAATACAGCCAGCGGTCGGGAACCAGTTGGGAAGGAGGATAACTAACCTCAGCGCCGGTGACGGCCCGCCCGGCTCTTCTCTTGCAGCTTTGGAGTAACAGAACAGCCGTCCGTCGCTGTTCTGTTACTCAATGGCGGCGCCCGCACTTGTCAGGGAGGCGTGTCCTAGCCCTTTTCTGGCCAATTCCCTGCTCCTCCCCTCCTCATCTTCGGCAGTTAGATAGCTAGCGCGCTGAATAGGTACCTTTGTAAGATGATGTGCGGTTCGGGCTGCCATGGGCCCCCTGGGAGCCTCAGGCCCCGGGCGGCTGCCCGAATCGCCCATATGATAATCCGCCACTGGCTATAAGGGTCCATAGCAAAACTTGGAATGGGGCCCAAAATATCTACTGAGATTTTCAGACGTGAAAAGAACATGAAAAACGTATTATTATTTTCGTCTCCACTCTGTGCTGTATGTATTTCACTAATACACAAAGATAATGCACAAAGTGATGTCACAACGTTGAGCTAATACAACTGGTAATATCATACTAAAGGCATACACATGATCACAGCACTGGGAAAAAAACACAAAATAATGTCATCATAAAGGTATAATGCCCACAGTGATGTCACATACAGAAGAGGGACAATATAACAATTTAGGCGGCTCCATAGCTCTGTAGGAAAACTTGGAATGAGACCTTATTCAGTTTTCCATGCCCCACTTCCATCATTTATCGTCATTACTAACCGGACCTTACCTTGGTGTGTGAAAATAGGCTACCGCAGAACAACAGAAAATATGGCAATCACAAGTCTAATTTACAGTAATTTACGCCAGAAACTGGCATTAACTTTGCCGCAAATCTATGCCAGCACATAGCATGCGTAAATGACACTTTCTAGCACATGGACGATCAGAGATGCACCTTTTTTGTTAAGAGGGATTTGCCTCTTAATAAATTAGGCTTAGTTTACTCCAACTTTCTTTATATTAAGATTGGTGTGTGAAACACCAGTCTTAATAAATCCTACCCCCTTGACTTCTGGATGGATATATTGCTTTTAGAAATTTCCGACACATTCTTATACACTTCTGTCTAGATGTCATTTGTAAATAAATTTACCACCAGGCCAACCTACAGCTCGGATTCCCACATTATCATCACACTTTACTTTCCATTCTTATTCATCTCTTATTCACATTTTCTACAAGGATGGCCATTAAATCCAGAAAATTCTGATATATCTGAAATTATAAACATAACATTGCAAATAACACAACTTCTAATAATATAAGCTCAGTGTAATATATCCATTAAACATGCGAAAATCCAGGTAGTATGCAATTATCCCCAATTCCATCCCTTCCCAAGTCATACTAACAAGGGTCCAGTACAGAGATCTGAGTCGCAGTTTAGTAGGGTCCTCTTAGCTGCCCCTCGACATGAAATGATGGGAACAGGGTGGTCAATAGCAAATAAAATTCTCTAAAAAAAAAAAAAATTACTCGCTTGGATCACAGAAGCTATACTGGTTCTACTCATGCTCAGCTCCAATAGGATTGATATAATACTGGAAAAACTGCTTTAAAAAAAATAAAAAGATGGGTTAGCTATTCAGGAATACAGATAAAGGCCGTTGACGTCCAAGCTATAGGCAGAGATCCTGCAACAGTGGTCATGGGTATAATGGGACCTTCATGCATAGTTTATATACAATCACTCTCGTGAGATTTAGAAGAACAAGTTGGTGTCATTTCAGTATATTGTGAATGCAGAATATCTGCTGAGATTTGTTTAAATATGTGATAGTAAAAAGTGGTGTACTTCTCCTTTATGTGTTAGATTAATATATAATTAAAACATTAAAGAATTACATTCTTAATGCAGTTAACCTCAGGGTTATTACTGCTGTTAATCATCCACTTCACTAGTTAATATGCATTTGGTAGAAATTTGCTGTAGTATAGATCTAATGTCATTTTATATTCTCTCTGTCACTTGCATGTTCACATATATGTGCATATTTATATACATATATTAATCAAAGACACCCTTCCAGAAATAAGCGGACAAAATGTAAAAAAAGCAGATTACCAGATGTATCAAAGAAAGTGCCTCCGGCTCATATTAATAAGCACGTGGGGATTTGGTCTTGTGGATATGTACTTGAAAATTTGGTTCCGTGAGTAGATTTGATGGCATTGAGGGCAAGCATGCAAGAAGTAGTGACTGTAGTCTTCTGCTATGGGTCACGAGCCGCATGTTGAGTCAGCAAGATACCTGGTACTGCTACAATTCTTATGATCATTAATCAAAGCTTTCTGACTACAGTTTTGGGACAAACTATTTAATATACAATGCACAGAAGACAGCGAATGTATGATTTTGTATAGTTATTAAAACAATATCCCATCAGGGCTAAATAATCTACAGCTATAGTTTTCATTGACCAATGTAAAATACCGAATTACAACTTGATGTTTTTCTTATGGAGTGAATGCTGTAATTTGAATGGTAGCAGACTGGAGTGAAACACATTTTCCACTAGAGACCCTCACATATCAAACAAAAGGTATAGTAAGATAAAATCATAAAGTATCTACATATATTGGTAGAGATTTATTACCTGCACATGAATGGCGCATGGATGGTGGGAGCACGGGAGCTATGCCTGCACCATCCACAGCAGGTGTCAGCTGTATATTACATCTCACATTCTGCTGCAATGGTCTGGTTAGGAGATGACTCCGATCACGGCTGTTTAACCCCTCAGATGCCATAGTCAATAGCGACTGCAGCATCTAAGTGGATAGACAAAGGGAGGGGCATCCCTGTGTCAACCCATTGGTGCCCCTGCGACACGATAGTGGCGTGCCAATGGGTTGCCATGAGAGCCGCAGACCTAAAGAAGGCACCCGGGTTTGCTTTGTGTGTTTGCCTGGTAGGCTCTGTGAGAAGCAGGAGTTATAAGGCTGCTCGTACAGAAGTATTGCGGTGTATTATGCAAGAGATCAAACGATTGCATACACAAGTCCCCTAGTGGGACTAAAAAAAAAAAATGGTTTCTAATATGCTGAGAAAACGAAAAAATAATATAAGATTAATGTGTGCTTAAAGTTGTCATCTCTTGAAACCAACCCGTATTAGTAACGTTTCCTAATGATTATTACATATTTTTTTTTATAATGCCTAGTGAGTTTATTTTATTGCAAACACCCTTTTTGTTAGATATATATAAAACACAAACATATAACTAATTCAAAACAGAAAATGTAGCAGGACAAATAAATAATTACATATTTAGAGCGAATGTTGCCATATTCTCTTTTGATCTGGGTCAAATGGTACTAAAGAGAATCATTTATTTATATTGGGAAAGAGTTATAAAATGAGATTTTCTTGGCTTTTTGAGCCCTTACTTATAATTATGCCTACAGGGCTATATAAGTATCTTCTTTATTGTGTATTTCTCATGACTGTATTTTAATTTAGATTTCTTTTTTTATTTCTGAATAGAATGACCTTCCAAATGAAGCAATGCTTAAAAAATTCTTCTATATACAATATAATTTTTTCAGCCATTTATTCATAAGCATTTTAGAGGTATATCATAAAAAATTGTGTAGTACCGTGTTAGCCAGAGACAATATGAAATGTTAAATACTTTTGTGTCAAAAAAGACAAAAGTATAATAGGTATAATACCTTTATAGGTATCATACCTATTATACTTTTGTCTTTTTTGACACAAAAGTATTTAACATTTCATAGAGGTATATCATGAATTTGCAATGTTCTAGATAGAAAAGATGTTTAGATTATCCATAATTGTCACATTATTCTATAACCCCTTTTATTAACATGTCATTCCAATTTTAACCATGTGCCTCTCCTTTAAAGATTATATCTACATATAAAACCTATATTCATAGGCATTTGTAGATGCAATCTCAGTTGGGACCCTATCCCTGAGAGGACTGAATGCCCGTGTACTACACGATTATGTATTTACTTTAGAGTAATTTATCTTGATATACAAAAAAAATATAAAAGTTTCATGGTGAACATAGATTTCATACATCATGACTTTATTACATTAGGCAATGACTC
This sequence comes from Rhinoderma darwinii, assembly GCF_050947455.1. Classification (NCBI taxonomy): domain Eukaryota; kingdom Metazoa; phylum Chordata; class Amphibia; order Anura; family Rhinodermatidae; genus Rhinoderma; species Rhinoderma darwinii. Next base: position 265,625,164 of record NC_134689.1, on the reverse strand, counting down.
AAGTTTAGCTTTTGCACCAGGTCATTGAGTTTCTGGATGTAATCGAGAATGTTTCTATTCATTGACAGCAAGTGGAAATTTTGGATATGCTGAGGAAGGCAAACAAACTAGTGTATATCAAAAAGTTGCATTACTTTTTATTATACAATGATTTAGATTTATTTACATAAATCTTTAGGTCACTTTCACACGGCAGTATTTTGGTTAGTATTTTGCTTCCGTATTTAGATGCCAAAACCAGGAGTGAATCCAAACACGGAATAAGTACAAATCAATCCAATGTAGTTTTCTTCTTTTTATATTCGACTCCTGGTTTTGGCTTCCAAATATTGTTGCAAAATACTGACCAAAATACTGCAGTGTGAAAGTGGCCGTAGGCTGAGTACATATAGTGCGTTTTTGTTGCGTTTTCAACATTTGTTTTTGTTTTGGTAAATAAACTTACATGACTCTCAACGGGAGTTCATGAACTAAAACAAAAAAAAACAACTTTAAAAATGCAACAAAAATGTACTGTGTGAATTTAGCCTTAAGTTGGATTTATATGGGATGGAAAGACGTAAATTCCCGCAGCAAAATCTAAGGGCATGGCTAGACGTGGTAGAATTGCCCTGAAATCCGCAGCGTACACGTTTCTCCATTGCTTTCCACAGCTTTTTGGTTATGTTCGTTTACACGTTGCGGACAATTCCGCTGCGGACCATAGGCTGCGGTGCGGAATTTGGTGTCCGCAGCATACACTGGCTGTTACGGACGTGTAGCGGACTTGTTGCAGACTCATTGCGGAATTTCTCCATTGACTTCAATGGAGAGTCAAAATTCCGCAATGAAGTCCGCACATGTTATGCGTGCTGCGTAGCGTATTGGTTTTACGAACATGATGTTTCTTCATTCTGGCTGGACCTATGTATTTCTAGGTCTACAGCCAGACTGAGGCACCATGCACGGGCAGGCCCATAGAAGTCAATGGGGCTCCCGTAATTATGGGTGACTATGTGTGTGCACCCGTAATTACGGGAGCATTGCTACGCGACGTTAAGAGATAGTCACTGTCCAGGGTGCTGAAAGAGTTAAACGATCGGCAGTAACTGTTTCAGCACCCTGGACAGTGACTTCCGATCACAATATAGATCAAGGTTTAAAAAAAATTTAAGTTTCTACTTACCGAGAACTCCCTGCTTCTTCCTCCAGTCCGGCCTCCCAGGATGACGTTTCAGTCCAAGTGACGGCTGCAGCCAATCACAGGCCAATCACAGGCTGCAGCGGTCACATGGACTGCGGCATCATCCAGGGAGGTCGGGTTGGATGTCGAAAGAGGGACGCGTCACCAAGACAACGGCCGGGTAAGTATGAATTTCTTTTATACTTTCACTAGGGAAAGGGCTGTCCCTTCTCTCTATCCTGCACCTGAATACGCAACGGCTAGTCCGCATCAATTTAATGCCCATTTTAGGCAAAGTCGCAACAGAATCTGCAACGCAGATTCTGTGCGGCATTGATGCGGACAGTGTATGCAGAACTCCGCCACGTCTGGTCATGCCCTAAATGTGTCACATGCGGGTTTTGCTTCAGGTTTTGCTGCGGATTTAACCCCGTCTACAATGAAAAGGGTGAAATCCACAATGAACATTCAGAACAGAATGAGCATGGTGCGGATTTGATAATTTGTAGTATTCTATCATTTCTGTCCGGAAAATTTTCAGCAGCATGTAAATGAGATTTTTACCAATCTAATCCATATGGCTGGGCCTGGGACTACAATCTACTGTTGATTTTCCGCACTAAAACTCTGCACGGAAGATCTGCATTATTTCTCCAATTGGAGAAACTGGAGCATGCACTTAACCATATGACTCTCCAGCTGAACTGCTATCCACCAAAATTTGGTCTTCAGTTTACAAGCCCATCTTGTTTCCCAAAAATCACAATGGTCAGTTGTTGTTTTTTCCATTGTGTCCATGCCTTTTATGGTTTAAATCATATAAAACAAGAAACTTAGAATTGCTAAATAGTGAAACACATTTTGTATAAAACATAAATAAATAAAAACTATATAAAGTGCTATTTCTATTAGGCAGTGTCTGGACCAAGCTGGTATTGTTTTCACCTACGAGGCAAAAATTGCACGACATATTGCACACAAAGCATAACAAGGTCAGATCATAGCCTTTCATCTCTCTCCACCTTCAGCAGACAGGATAGTTAGACAGTAATAATCCTGTGACACCTACAACTAATTTATAAAACAACAAGACAGGTAGCACTCTGAACTGAACTGCCGACTGTATAGATGCAGTAAATAAGGCTCTTAATGGTAGCCTCTCAGGCACGAGGGCAGCATATCACAGCATGGCATTTTTATAATCTTCCTGGCATGCCTACAGCCAGGAGCTCATAGTAGAGAGTCTGCTCGTTCTTCTGTCAGGCTCCGAATGCATGTAATTGTTAGACTGTGACATTGCCTTTGAGCTAGTTTAACTGTTTTATGTCCCTTCTGATCTGTAACTTTGTACATCGGCGAGGATCCCTTGCAAATATTGCTTGACGCATAAGAATTGCTTTTGAAGATCCTTCTGTTCCGTAGGCCTTTGATTGCCACTTAACTGTCGCTGTATACGTGAAGTAGGTGAAAGGTTCTAGTTCCATATAAAAATGTACACTAGGAAATAACAAGAAAAAATAAAAGTAAAAAAAAATCAAATGTGTTGTGGTAGGTAATACAAATGTTACAACTGTGTCACTTTCGAGAGGTTATCGTATTCTAGTTTTCGTTATAATCGGAATTGCTTTCTATTACAATAGTTCATGAATTGGAAATTCACAGCCATTGTGCAGCGACTCCCTCAGCAGACACTGGCTATTTTACTACAGGAAAAAAACAGCAATCTATATTTTGCTGACAGCTAATTTGACATTCTCCCCAATCCTTCAATGGTATTTTTGAAATAACCAAATGGACCAGTAGAAATAGTGACAATATATTGGGTAACTGCTATTTAAGCACTTCACTAAATTATTTATGTGGGTATAACAAATGCAAACCTTCCACTTTCCCAGATGAGCATAATATAGCCTCATTTTAACCTCAATATTATGGCCACCACACCTGGACTTCCAGATGGTCTACTGAACCGAACCTAGATAACCATAGAGTTCTACAATGATCTAAGTTCTATTCAGTAGAACCATGGGGGGTCCAGGTCTTTTATTTAATTGTAATCAAGCGAGAACCTGTTTTTTTTCATACATTTTCAAAAGAAAATATATGGTATTGCAATTTTCGATACTCATCCATCAAGAGTATGCAAATCCATAAGAAAAACTGCTAAGGCTCTGTTCATTTCTGAGTCTCAGCTTTTGTCCTTTTTACTGGCCAAAATATCGCAGCGTGCATCACTATTTTGTCCAGCAAACTGACGGACACCGTGACGGAAAACTAATGGAAACCATTGAAGTCAGTAGGTTTAATCAAGGTTGTTGGTTTTCGTCACGCGACGGATACGGCGGCGCTGGTTATTTGTTGTTCTGCTGCTATGACGAAGCAGAGTAACTGAAAGCCCTGGCACAGATGTGAACAATTTGTGTATTTTACAACTAAAAATCAGATTTTCTGCAAAAGCAGACATCAAAGTCAGATGCTGACCCACATTTTTGCTACTTTGTTCGATGTAAATTCACCAGAAGTGTAAAGCCGCCATATCCATGTGTTACCTCATGGATTGTTACACTGAGATCCTTTATAATTTGATAACATCCCAGCAAATTACAAATCTGGATGCGGAACCTGGAAACATTGCATAAAGCTGTTCTATCTGGTTTTATGATGCAGACACATTAATAGTTCAGGTTACAATAACCTTTATAGCCGCCAAACCTGTAGTATCCAACGTGACTCCCTCTAAATTGACGAGGATTATCAGTCATTAAACTGGAACAAAATTAGCAGCCAGCCATAATATTTTACACTTATCATACCTTCTGCAGTTCAAGCTTCATTACTACTCTGGTAATAAACGCAGAAGCAGTCAGTTTATTGTAAAGAGAATTGAAATATGTATTGTATTTGTGTAGGGTGTAATTTCTGACTGTTATAAAACTCAAATAAAAGTAACACAGCAATGAGTAAAGTATTCATAAATTGACCAATGGTATTTAAAGTGGCTGACTGGTGCCTGGTTACAATGCAAATCCTTAATGTGTGTCAGGTCCTAAATATTACTTATCCATCTTTTATAATGAACCATTCTAACCTATACCAAAATTCACACTTGTGATGAAGATTTTTAAGTTTCAGTGGGATTGGGGCTGTCATTGTGTCAACCAATTGCTCAGAACGTCATCACTTAGCTTTTCCCATGGACTTGACAGTTGCTATAAGGGCATGTTCAGACATGGCAGAATTTTTCAGCTGCAAATGTTACTGTAAATTTGCAACGTACATTTTCATATTTGACAGGTAATTCAGATATTGCGGATTTCACAACAGACTTGCTGCAGATTTCAGTTTTTGCATTGCTAAGGCTGAAGTTTGCAGTGAAAATTCAGCTGCTTCTCCGCAACAGAATGTGCATGCTGTGGAGTGAAACGTCTGTACCACAACCTTGATTCCGCAGTTATTTTCTGCAACGTCTGAACTAAGTTACCTAGAAATGTATAGAAACCAATTAAAAAAACGGCTGCTGCAGATTTCCACTGCGGACTGTCCGCAGCGGAATTCAACAGCAATTCCGCCACGTCTGAATGTGCCCTAACAGTAAGATTTTACTCACAGAAGTAAATCTGCTATGTACTTTATTAAAGAGGATGTGTCAACTCTGCTGACATGTCTGTTTTAGTAAATACTTGAATTCCCTATGAAATAATTCTGGAGCATATTCTCTGTATGAATAAATAGACAATTGGGTGTTACCATTCCCCTTGTCACTAGGGTATGTACTTACACAGTCTGATACAGTCAGCACCAATATAAAGATGTTTGAGAATTGTTATTTTATGGGCATACAGCCAGGTCCTCTATACCTTTTTGTACCCCATTGTTCAGTGAGAGCTGGTAGATCCACCCGATCTCCAATTGCAGTCTGTGCAAATTTTTGACTCCCTATTCACTGGGAACTCTCCTTTCAATGGGCACACCATTAGGTTTAGTAGGTGCCCTCTGCCCTCAGAGTAAATATGAGAGCCGGGCGGTAAATGTGTAAGGAGGGTGTACTAAGTGCCTCCTCCCCAACTACAGCCTATGGGCTGTAAACGTCTACTTTGTATAAATAAGTGACTTGGCCCTTTAAAAGACTGTCCGGATGCTAGATAATGATATGTTGTTCTGTTGTCTTGTCGGTCCCTGGAAAAGGCAGGCTGCGATGCTCTGTCAATTGTGCAATGCTGTCATCAGTGGAGGGAGGTGGCATGCAGCAGTGACAGATGAGGAGGAGGGACTGGCAGGTCCTGGAAGAGCCTTGTGGCAAATGAGAGAACGTGGTAACCACCACACAGGAAGAAGGAGAGAACAGAAGGAGCCTATATAAGGTGGTATTTTAGCTGGTAGAGATCTGGTGATCAGGGCAGTCTTGCTTATTGCAGTAGAGCAGTTGGAGCCTGCAGCTTCTGAGGGTGGCACAAGCATGTGCAGAACTCAGGCAGAGACTGCTGTGGTGGGGAGTGCAGCAGTCACCAAGCAGAGAGTAATCTATCAGATTACACATTTAGACTACTATTGTCATGATTTGGACCTAGAAACTCCTGTGTCCCAGTCAGTAGCTCTTCTCTTTGAGACCTCTAAAAATAGAGACAGCTTTACTACTGAATCTATTGTCCAGGTTCTTTTAATTCCTGCCTCTCTGTATTCTTAGCCTTTATTTCTAAATCCGTTATGAGCTTATATTTGATCGATAACAGGTGGATCCTGCCTGTCAGAGACACGTAGGACCTGCTGTCGCCGAGACTGTCCGTCCTGCTGACCTCATGGATTCGAGTTTGAACACAAGATAAAAAACTATTTTAGAGATAGAAGAGCAGGATGTTCTCTTCTATGTGTGCTGTGTATAGAAGACATAATAGCAGTTTTGGCTCTACCCACTATCTCAGAGAAAACGGAGAATTAGAGATAGAGCCTGCAGAGGTGAAAACTGCTAAAAAAAATGCAGGATACAAGTCATATAATGGCCAGAAATAGTGTTATTCCTCATGTACACACATTATTCTATTGAGTCACCTGAAACAACAGGGATGCCTCCAAGGAATGTCAATCCCTTCTTTAACCCCTTCAGGACTGAGCCTGTTTTAGCCTTGAGGACGAAGCCGATTTTCTCAAATCTGACATGTGTTACCTTATGCAGTAATAACTTGGGAACGCTTGTACCTATCCAAGTGATTCTGAGATTGTTTTCTCGTGACATATTGTACTTTATGTTAGTAAAAAAATTTGGTCGATAAATGTAATATTTATGTGTGAAAAACCCCCAAATTTTGAGAAAATTTGCAAAAAATTGCATTTTTCTAAAATTGTATGTAAAAGGTATATCTGCTTGTAAGACAGACAGTAATACCACACAAAATAGTTACTATTTCATATATCCCATATGTTTACTTTGTTTTCATCGTTTTATGAGCATTCTTTTATTTTTCTAGGACGTTACAAGGCTTAGAACTTTAGCAGCAATTTCTCACATTTTCAAGAAAATTTTAAAAGCCCCTTTTTTCAGGGACCAGTTCAGTTCTGAAGTGGCTTTGAGAGCCTTATATATAAGAAAGACCCCATAACTCACCCCTCAAAGTATCCATAACAGCATTCAGAAAGTGTTTTAACCCCATAGGCGTTTCTCAGGAAATAAAGCAAAGTAGAGGGGAAGTTTACAAATTTCATTTCTTTTTGCCAAATTCATTTGTAATACAGTTTTTTCTGTAACACAGAAGGTTTTACACGAGAAATGCAACTCAATATATATTGCCCAGATTGTGCAGTTTTTAGAAATATCCCACATGTGGCCCCAGTGTGGTAATGGACTGAAGCACCGACCTCAGAAGCAAAGGAACACCTAGAGAATTTTGGGGCCTCCTTTTTTTAAAATATATTTTGACTCCACAGTTTTTATGCTAAATGTATTTGAATTAGTCTGTGAAGATGAAAATCTACTTTTTTTCAGAAAAAATATAGAAATTTTTAATTTTCACAAGGCATAAAGGAGAAATAACACTCCAGCATTTGTAATGCAATTTCTACCGATTACGGCAATACCCCAAATGTGGTAATAAACTGCTGTTTGGACCCACAGCAGGGCTCAGAAGAGAAGGAGCGTCATTTGGATTTTAGAGCGCTGATTTTGCTGGATTCGTTTTCAGTGCCGTGTCACGTTTGCAATGAACTGGAGGGACCAAAACTGTGGAAACCCCCAAAAGTGACCCCATTTTGAAAACTACACCCCTCACTGAATTTATCTAGGTGTATAGTTAGCATTTTGACCTCACAGTTTTTATGGTAAATCTATTTTAATTAGTCTGTGAAGATGAGAATCTACTTTTTTTCTGAAAAAACGTAGAAATTTTAATTTTTACAAGGAATAAAGGAGAAAAAAAACCAGCATTTGTAAAGCAATTTCTCCCGATTACGGAAATACCCCATATGTGGTAATAAACTGCTGTTTGAACCCACAGCGGGGCTTAGAAGTGAAGGAGTGCTATTTGGCTTTTGGAGCTAAGATTTAGCTGGAATTGTTTTTGGGTGTCATGTCGCACCAAAACAGTGAAAATCTATCTAGGGGTATAGTGAGCATTTAGACCCCACAGGTCTTTTTCAGAATTTATTACAATTAAGCCGTGAAAATGAATATCAACATTATTTCCACTAAAATGTTGACTTTTTCAATTTCCACAAAGAATAAAGGAGGAAAAAGCCGCCCAACATTTGTAAAGCAATTTCTCACGCGTACGACTCTACCCCTCATGTGGTTATAAATGTTTTTTTATTAGAAATTAATTAACCCTTTCTGGACTGATCCATTCTTTTGCTTTTTTATTTTCGTTTTACACTCCCCGCATTCTAAGAGCCATAATGTTTTTATTTTTCCGTCACTAAAGTGGTGTGAGGATTCATTTCTTGCAGGACCTACTGCAGTTTTTATTGGTACCATTTTTTCTTACGTACAACTTTTTGATCACTTTTTATTAACATTTTTTTAGAGTTGAGATGACCAAAAAACAGCAATTTTGATGGTTTAAATTCTTTATTATTTAGAGCGTTCACCGTGTGAGTTAAATAATGGTATATTGTAATAGTTTGGACTTTTACGGACGCAGCGATACCAATTTTGTGTATTGTTTTTATTTTTTACATTGCTTCAGTGAAAAAATTGGGAAAAGGGTTTTCTTTTGGACATTAAATATTTATTAAATTTTTTTCACTAATAATTTATTACCTTTTTTTTATTTTTTTTATTTACACATTTTATTAGTCCCCCTAGGGGATTTGAACCAGTGATCATTAGATCACTCGTACAATATACTGCAATACTAATGTATTGCAGTATATTGTCATTTTTACAAGCTCCTATAACAGCGCGATCGCTGTTCCTGTCCGTTAGTCCCGGGTGTCAGCTGTAATACACAGTTGACCCCCGCAATGTATGGCACGGGCTAAGTGCGTAAGCCCTCTCCATAGATCCCACCCGCACACCACGACATGCTATTAAGTTGTGGTGCACGAAGGAGTTTGTCACGGACACATGGTATGACTGTCACGGACACAGGGTATGTGGACACACTAGGCCGCTCCGCCGTAGCGGGGAGGCAGCTGACCAGGTCACAGTCTATACGGAAGTCAATGGCAGACAGTAATGCTTGGGTACCTGAAACAGTCCGGGCGGTGGCTGTGGCTCCAGCACGGATGGAGGCTGGTGCGGCAGGTGGCGCCAGACGTGGCGGGCAGTATCCGATGAAGCAGAAGACACTAGACGTGGCAGAAGACACTTGACGTGGCAGAAGACACTTGACGTGGCAGAAGACACTTGACGAGGCAGAAGACACTTGACGTGGCAGAAGACACTTGACGTGGCAGACGACACTTCTCCAATGCTGGTAGGCACAGGGACTGGAACAATACCGAATACAGGAACGGTAACAGGGCACGGGTAACAGCTGGAACGGGAGACACTAAGGGACCATTGCGAGACAGACTGGGAAAGACTAACAACGCTCAGGCATCGAACTAGGGGGCTAGACCCCTCTTATAGCCCAGGGTACTTACGGGTCAAAGGTCGTTCAAGATGTACAGTGCGCGCGCTGCCCCTTTAAGAGTGGGGACGAGCGTGCGCGTGCACCCTGCGGGCTCCGGCGGAGGTGAGTGGATGCAAGCGCTGGCGTCTCCTGAGGAGGAGGCTGGGGCCAGCGCTTGCCAACTCGTGGCTGCGGCTGTCAGCGGGAGGCTGGAGCTGACAGCCCGCAGCCACGGACATTACAGTATCCCCCCTCTTACGCCCCCTCTTCTTGGGACCGGAGCGAGAGAGAAACTTCTTTAGAAGAGTAGGGGCATTGAGGTTCTCCTCTGGCTCCCAGGACCTCTCTTCGGGACCAAACCCCCTCCAATCCACCAAATAAAAGGTCTTTCCTCTTACTCTCTTGGTGTCCAAGATCTCCTTGACCTCAAAGATGTCCGAGGAGCCGCTGGGAGCAACCGCAGGGCTGGGAGTCTTGGAATAGTGGTTTAGGATCACAGGCTTCAGGAGGGAGACGTGGAAGGAGTTGGGAATCCTGAGGGTAGGAGGCAGCCGAAGCTTGTAGGCGACAGGGTTGATCTGCTGCAGGACCTCGAATGGTCCAAGGAACCTGAGGAGCGAACTTGTATGAGGGCACCTTCAAGCGAATGTTCCGAGAGGACAGCCAGACTTTAGTCCCCGGAAGATACCGAGGCGGCTCTCTTCTCTTAGTTTCTGCCTTTCGCTTCATGCGATCTACTGCCAGCAAAATAGAGGACCGAGTCTGTTGCCAGATTTGCAGGAAGTCCCCATATGCAGAGTCAGCAGCGGGAACCTGAGATGAAGTCGACACAGGAAGAGGGACTCTGGGATGTTGACTGTACACGATGTGAAACGGAGTGGAAGTGGTGGACTCACTTGTGTGGTTGTTGTATGAGAACTCGGCCCATGGAAGAAGCTGTACCCAGTTATCGTTCTGAGAAGAGATGAAGTGGCGGAAATAATTTTCCATGATCTGGTTGATCCTCTCAACTTGCCCATTGAATTGGGGGTGATAGGCAGAGGAAAAGTCCAAACTCACATCCAGGAGTTTACAGAGTGCTCTCCAGAATTTAGAGGTAAACCGAACCCCCCGGTCGGACACAATGTGAAGAGGCAAGCCATGCAAGTGAAATATGTGCTGGATGAAGAGACTCGCCAGTCGGGGAGCAGAAGGTAGGCCGGTCAGCGGGATAAAATGTGCCATCTTAGAGAAGCGGTCCACCTCCACCCAGACAGTGTTGCATCCTGCTGAGAGAGGAAGGTCTGTGACGAAGTCCATTGCGATGTGCTGCCAGGGGGCACTGGGTACAAAGTTGAAGCAGGCCGGCAGGCTTGGAGTGAGTCACTTTATTAGAGGCACACACCATGCAAGCAGAGACAAAGTCCAGAACATCCTTAGGTAGCGTGGGCCACCAAAAGTGACGAGCAATCAGGTCTTGGGTTTTACGGACACCAGCGTGCCCAGCTAGTTTAGAACTGTGTCCCCAGCGGAGAATTATTTTTCTGTCTGCAAACCGAACAAAAGTTCTCCCCGGAGGGATATTTCTAAGCTGCAGAGGATTGGCGGTGACAGCGCAGGATGGGTCTATGCTGCGGGCTCCGGCGGAGGTGAGTGGATGCAAGCGCTGGCGTCTCCTGAGGAGGAGGCTGGGGCCAGCGCTTGCCGACTCGTGGCTGCGGCTGTCAGCGGGAGGCTGGAGCTGACAGCCTGCAGCCACGGACATTACAGAGTTAATGCGCAACGGGTGGTGCAGAGTGAAAAATAAAATTTTCCACTGATATGCCATTTTAGTGCACAATATGTTGTGCCCAGTTTGTGCCACTGAAGACAAATACCTCATAAAATATTAACCTGGTTCTCCCGGGTATGGCGATGCCATATCAGTGGGCGTAAACTGCTGTTTGGGCACGCTGCAGGGCTTAGAAGGGAGGGAGTGGCATTTGGCTTTTGGAGCGCAGATTTAGCTTGGTAGTAGTTCTGTTTGGCGTTTTTGCTGGTATTTCAGTTTATAATGTGGGGACATTTGAAGTAACTGTATGCCATAGCCTGGAAGGCGGAGTATGGAGCAGACTCACAGGCTGAGCAGCGAGATGTGCTGCCGACAACGATAATCTTTTACTTTTTGAATATTATACTACCAGCAGATGATCGAGCATTTGTCCTGTGTAAAACCCCCTTAATGGAAGGTTTACTGCGGCAAGTTATCTCTGCCTGCTTGTAAATTTTATCTAAAGCTAGGTACACTTTAAGACAGTGTTTTAGAATTTTTATGTGAAATATAGTTGAAACTATTTATTTTCAAAATGTAACCTCAACTCTAAATATAGTAATTGGCTACCATTGTTTCTTATGTATGTGCACCCCAACGAAAAACGAAGTGACATTTATTTACCTTAGATACATATAAGTTTTGTCAGGGAAACTTCATTTCAAAATTCTGAGGTTTTGTTAAAACTCAAAGAGCAATACATCAGTGTCTTGTTAGCTACCATGCTAGATCCCCTTTGTGCATTTTTCAATTTGATATTTTATTTATTACTTAGATTTCTAATTTAAAAATCAACATATGTTTTATTTAAATGTCTTTCATATATTATTACATAACTGACAGTATGTAAACGTATTAACATCCAAATAGCGCTGTAAACAACAGGAAACAGCTTTTTCTGTGAAAGATTTGTCAACAACATAATGAATAATATCATCAATAGATACCAAAATGTGAAGTCATTTTCTAGTACTAATGATCATGGATAATGACAACTTATCTGCTTGCAATAATACTCTGCTTTATTAATTTTTCTGGAAAAACAAAACGGAATAGATTTTGAGTGATATTTACAATGTTATTTATTCTAGGCTCAGATATTATGGAATCTCTGGGTCTGAACAAGGATATATGTCTCTTCATCAATGTTGTTAATTTTAATGGGTATTTTTGAAAATTAGATTGTCCAAGGATGTTTTGTTAGCATATAACAGGATACATTCCATCTATTCAGAGAACACCACTAATGGTGCGTTTCTTGAACACAGGCTGGGTCGGATTAGAGGAGGTTATTGCCCAAGTTTTCCATTATCTAGAGGCCCCCACCACCCTCTATCATACCGTATGTGCAACCCACACAGCAGGCATCTGTTTTTTTTGGCGCTGATTTTGATGCGGAAATCGCGTCAGAATCAAAGCCAAAGATCGGCCAAAATCAGCGCCGCTCATGGGAAAAAAGAGCGGCATGTGCTTTCTTTAAATGGATCCACCACTGACCTCCATTGAAATCAATGGGAGGCAGAAAAGAAACATTTTTTTTTGTCCGCAGTCCTTGCATTAGTTCAAAGGCCACAGGGTCAAATTCGCAAATGGGTCAAATTCTGCCTCAAAATTCCTGAAGGAATGCTAAGGCAGATTTTTTTTGCCTGCAAAAAACTCTGTGTGAACAGGACCTAAGGCACCAAAGCCTAAGAAATTTGAGTCAATCGGTTATGAACATTCTCCTATAGTATTTGGGCCCCATACAGCATTGAAGGATAGTATTATTTGGGTACTGTATAACACTGCTATTTGAGTACTTTGAGGGCACGAAATTGCACTGTTATTAGGCTGATTTTCTTAACTATTTTCTATTCTTCTTTTTTCAATAAGAGGGGAGGGGGCCCCTCACACAGTATTAAGCAGAGGTGCTTCCCCAGTCATTAAAGGGGTATTCCAACCACAAACATTTATCAACTATTCCCTGGATAGGTTCTAAAAATGATATAGGTGGGGCTCTGACTTTTGCTACTCCCACCAATATCTGGCCCTCAATTTCAACATGCCCAATACTTTGTTACATAGCTACACAGTTTGTACGGTTGAAAAAAGACACATGTCCATCAAGTTCAACCAAGGGATGGGAAAGGGGAAGTAAAAAATTTCTACACATAGGAGCTAATATTTTTTTGTTCTAGGAAATTATCTAAACCTTTTTTAAAGCCATCTACTGTCCCTGCTGTGACCAGCTCCTGCGGTAGACTATTCCATAAATTCACAGCTCTCACAGTAAAGAAGGCTTGTCGCCTCTGCAGCTTGAACCTTTCTTTTTCCAGACGGAGGGAGTGCCCCCTTGTTTTTTGAGGGGGTTTTACATGGAACAGGAGTTCACCATATTTTTTGTATGTGCCATTCATATATTTATATAAGTTAATCATGTCCCCCCTTAGTCGTCTTTTTTCAAGGCTAAATAGGTTTAGTTCTTTTAATCTTTCCTCATAACTTAGATTCCCCATGCCCCTTATTAGGTTTGTTGCTCTTCTTTGTATTTTTTCCAACTCCAGGGCATCCTTTCTATGAACTGGAGCCCAGAACTGAACTGCATATTTTAGGTGAGGCCTCGCTAATGCTTTGTAAAGTGGTAATATTACATCCCTGTCCCGCGAGTCCATGCCTCTTTTAATACACGACAATATCTTGCTGGCCTTTGAAGCAGCTGATTGACATTGCATGCTGTTATTTAGTTTATGATTTACAAGTACACCCAGATCCTTCTCAACAAGTGACTCCCCCAGTGTAGCTCCCCCTAGGACATATGATACATGCAGGTTGTTGGTACCCAGATGCATAACTTTACATTTATCTACATTAAACTTCATTTGCCAAGTGGACGCCCAAACACTCAGTTTGTTTAAATCCGCTTGCAATTCACAAACATCTTCCATAGTCTGAACTATATTACATAGCTTGGTGTCATCTGCAAAAATAGAAATAGTGCTATTAATCCCATCCTCTATATCATTAATAAATAAATTGAATAATAGTGGTCCCAGCAATGAACCCTGTGGTACACCACTTATAACCGGTGACCATTCAGAGTAGGAATCATTGACCACAACTCTCTGGATACCGTCCTTGAGCCAATTCTCAATCCAATTACAAACTATACTTTCTAAACCTATAGTCCTTAATTTACCCATTAGACGTCTATGAGGGACAGTGTCAAATGCCTTTGCAAAGTCCAAAACACTATATCCACAGCGGCCCCTCTGTCTAGGCTTCTGCTCACCTCTTCATAAAAACAAATCAGGTTGGTTTGACAGCTTCTGTCCTTAGTAAAACCATGCTGGCTGTCACTTATAATACTATTTTTTGTCACATAATCCTGTATATAGTCCCTCAATAGCCCCTCAAACATTTTCCCCATAATTGATGTTAAGCTTACTGGTCTATAATTACCCGGCGCAGACCTAGAGCCCTTTTTGAAAATAGGCACCACATTTGCCCTGAGCCAGTCCATTAGCACTATACCAGTCATGAGAGAATCTCTAAATATTATGAAGAGGGGACAGAAATAACTGAAATAAGCACCTTAAGAACTCTAGGGTGTAACCCATCTGGTCCCGGGGCCTTGTGTACGTTTATTTTATTTAATTTAGCTTGCACCATATCTACAGTCATCCAATTCAGTATATCAACTGATATATTAACAGCACTGGCACAGGCTATATCAGCTGCTCTTTCTTCTGTTGTATATACAGAGCGGAAGAACCCATTTAGTCACTCTGCCTTCTCTTGATCCCATGTGACCAACTCCCCGTTACCACTATCTAGGGGTCCTACATGTTAAGACCTTGGCTTTGTTGCATTTATATGCTTGAAGAATTTTTGGGGATTTGTTTTACTATCCTTGGCCACCTGCCTTTCATTTTGTATTTTTGCTGATTTTATTACCTTTTTACAGATTTTATTAAGCTCTTTATATTTTACAAAGGCTACAGCTGTACCCTCAGATTTGTATTTTTCAAATGCCCTTTTTTTGTCATGTATTGCCCTTTTTACAGAAGGTGTAAGCCATTTGGGGTTTAATTTTAGTCGTTTATACTTGTTACCTATAGGACTAAATTTTGCAGTATAATTACCCAAAGTAGATTTGAAAATCTCCCATTTATCATTTGTACCATTACTTGACATTAGTTCTTCCCAGTCTATATCCTGCATTGCAGCCCTCATCCTGGGGAAATTGGCCTTCTTAAAATTAAGTGTTTTTGCCCTCCCAGCCTGTGTTTGTTTTTTTACAGTATATGTAAAATGTAACTATATTATGATCACTGTTACCGAGGTTTTCACGAACATTGACATTCCCAACATGCTCTGCATTATTAGAAATGACCAGATCCAACAGAGCTTCACCTCTAGTTGGGTCTTCCACAAACTGTCCCATAAAATTTTCCTGCAACATGTTGAGGAAATGTCTCCCCTTTGCAGTTGAAGCCAAACCATGACACCAGTTAATATCCCGGTAATTAAACTCTCCCATTATCACACTTCTGAATCTTTTCTCTGAGATTCCAGCAAGGCAAGCGTAATCTCGTTTGAAATGACAGGTTACATCGTAATCTCGCGAGATTACGTTTGCCTTGCTGTAAATCTCACAGAAAAGAGACGCTACAGACATGTCAGGATTCTGAATAAACATCACGTCCAGGCTGGTATTGATGTATATTCATTAACAGGACACTACAGTAATGTTAGTGTCTGTGTATGTAGCTGCACATAACGATATAACTATATCGCTAGTGCAGTGTAAATGAATGGAGAGAAGTGTATGGCGCTGATTGGTCAGCGTCATACACTCCTCTGTACAACGCCCACTTGGTCAAAAGTAAAACACGCCAACTTGGGCATTAAGAAACTCTTTAGCATAAAGCTAAAAATCGCTCATAAAGTGGTTTCAAATAGATCGTTTTTCTAAATAAAAAGCATTACTGTCACCTACATTATATAGGAGACAGGACACTTATAATGTGGTGACAGAGCCTCTTTAAGGCTCCTCCACCTACCATTTATTCTGTCGTTGGTACCCACATGGACCACGACAGCTGGATCATCACCAGCCCCTCCCAGCAATTTGTCCACCCGTTTCACCACATGCCGAACCCTGGCACCAGGGAGACAGCAAACCATTCGGTTGAGGCCGTCTTGGCGACAAATTATTCTATCCGTCTTCCTGATTATAGAATCCCCTACAACTATCAATTGTCTTGCCTTACCTGCATTACCATCCTGCCAACTATTAGCTGGGCTGTTCTCCCGGCTGTTAGGGAGATCAGTATCCACTAGGGCTGCCATTTCTGAGACCGACACCCTCGCGTCATTACCCAACTTGGCGATTTTGCTTGGAATGTCAGAAACAGGATTGGCTTTCCTTTTCTTTGACCCCTTTCTACTGCCCCTAACTACATTAACCCAGCTACTTGACTGATCCTGCTCACCCATGTCTTCACCCTCCAGTTCTACCCCACTAACTGCATGTTCCGTCAGCAGCATGCTCCGCTCAAGATTGTCTATAGCCATCATTGTTGCATTCTGCTCCTCCAGATCTCTAATGCGAGCTTCCAGGCGAACAACATGCTCACATCTGCCACAGAGGTATTCACCTTGGAACTCCGGCTCCAGTCGTGCATACATATGGCAAACTGTGCACTGAAGAAAACCTCCAATCTTGCTATCCATTATCCGAGTTACAACAAAACCGTGAACAATTGTCAAAGTAAAAGAAAAGAAGAGTACTTACTGGGGCTTTAACTCCTCTTTTTAACTCCGGTTTTATAACTCCACTTATATCACAAGCCACTTAAACCACCAAGCTCAGACAGAGCTTGTTGCCACAGGATATAGGCTACAGCCAGATGTGCCTTGTGGCGCCGACGGCCACGGGTCTCACTCACTCCAGCAGCCGCCAGCTTTCTCATCCCCATCGCTGGCGTCTCCCTGCCCGAGGATGCAGACGCACTCTGCTGTCTTCTCCTCCCCCGGCCTGTGCCTGTAGGGTCCTAGTTCTTAAAGGGCCAGTGCAGGCATTTCTCGTCCCAGTTCTTAAAGGGCAAGTGTGCGCACCAGGAATATGCCCCCAGCCTATCTCAGCATACCCTAGACTACTTAAGGAACTCTGCCAATTTCATCAGTGCCTGAGCAATGTTGTTTCTACCCAGTGTTAGTCTGCAAAGGTCTCGTATCCTGTTCCCTGAAACCTGTGTCTGTGACTACCCCGTTTCCTTAGTCCAGTGTCAGTGACCAGTTCTGTATCCATGTCCAGTCCTATATCCTGAGTCCAGTATCCATGACAAGTCCAACACAAGACAGCATCCAGTAATTCAGCACAAACCAGCTTCCAGTTATCCAGCACAAGCTTCCATCTAGTAATCCGGCACCAGCCTGCTTCCAGTAATTCGGCACCAGCTTGCTCCCAGTAATCCAGCACCAGCTTGCTCCCAGTAATCCAGCACCAGCCTGCTTCCAGTAATCCCCACAAACCTGCTCGCAGCTATCCAGCACAAGTCTGCTTCCAGTAATCCTACACCAGCTTGCTTCCAGTAATCCGGCACCAGCCTGCCATTAAGGTACTATCTAGTAGTGACTGTCCTATACCTTTCTGGCCAGCATCTGCCCCGTTATGGTGGAGTAGCCCAGTGGGTCCACTTCCCCAGTGGACGTTACATGTCTTAAGCAGGCCATGCACTAAAGATTTTACATGGCCATAAACGCAGATTTAAACAATTGTCTGCCAGAGGTCAGTGCATTTAAATGATACAAAAGAGCATGACAGATGCAGTTGGAAGGCAATATCTGTGGAAAAGTCGATCTTGGATTTTTTTGGTAGTTGTCAGGTTAAATCAATGACATACCTGGAAAGTTGTTCATGACAGACAACTAATGTGCACCATGAGGTATACTCCAATTATTTTCATTATGACATCATCAATTGAAGCCTATCCCAGGTCACAGAGCAAATCACAGATCAATCTGCCGATTGTTGATAAATTATTGTTTCAGCATTGTGGTCTAGAAAGACGACCCTCACAGACCAACTGTGAACAAAGTAATTTACACAATGGCTGTTTAAAATCTCTTCTGTATAGCCAGCATTTTTTCCCTTCCCCCATTAAAATGAACATACAGACTTGACCATGGTGAGCTTACATGTATATGGTGTAGTTGGGAGAGATAGCTGTTGTATGATGTGCAATACTTTATGTTTCTTTATAACTTAGATCTGATCGATATTAGCAGTGGCGTAGCTATAGGGGTTGCAGCAGTCGCAATTGCGACCGGGCCCAGAAGCCAGTGGGGCCCGCAGCCACCCTTACCACATCAATGAAAAGTTACTATAGTAACTGGGGCCCATGTAATAAACTACACGGGCCCCTGTTACTATAGTAACTGACAGTACTTACTTCTCCTCTTCCTGGAGCGCATCACAGGTTCTGACGTCACAGCGCTATGCGCTGCACACAGCATCCCCGACACTTGATAGAGTGAGGACCAGCGGCTAAAGAGGAGGTAAGTTTAATTTTAGTGTCTTGCTGATGGGTTGGGGTGAGACACCCGGGACCCCCGCCAATCAGCTGTTTTGAAGGGGTTGCAGCCGCTCGTACAAGTGCCACTTCGCCTTCATTCCGGTCACTTTCTCACACTGAATCGCCGACACGGACATGTCAGCGATTCACAGTGTGAGCAAGTGAGGAAAATGAAGGGGAAGCAGCACTCATTGTGAATCAGCCAGCGAAAATTACTAGGGTGGTAGTTATAAAGTTTAAACAAAGACATAGATAATATATTTTATTGAAATAAAAATTCCACACAACTCTCGTTATCCATTTTATTGTGAATAACAAAAACGCAGTTATCGAAGTAGTCCTCGAATCTGAAGTAGTCCAACAGCCGAACTTGTAAAAAAACAAACACACAAAAATAATTAGTATCACGTCAAAAAGGAAAATAATTATTATTCTTACCTTTCCTGGCTCCAGCGCTGGAGCTGCAATGTCAGCGAACTGGGCCCTATATATAATCCAATCATGTGTGATACTGTCTGTTGAGTCACTGTATCTAATCCTATCATGTGTGATACTGTCTGCTAAACCATATATCTAATCCTATCATGTGTGATACTGTTTGTTGAGCCACTGTATCTAAGCCTATAATGTGTGCTACTGCCTGCAAAGCCACTGTATTTAATCTTATCCATAGCTTTAGGGTCGTAGTGCTATACATATGCTGTCTCATATATATATATATATGCACATATTCATACATGCACACATTTATTTTTTTGGGGGGGACATATGTATTGGGGCTATTTCCCCTGATGTTTTAAGACCTTAGTGACGCCCCTGGCTGCTAGTGCTGCATTGTTGGATCACTTAAGAGATCCAGCGATGCAGCCAAAAGCTGCGGGCCGTCGGCCCTGAGAAGTTTGGGGGGTGGACCCAAGAAGAACCTTTGCATTGGGGCGCATGAGCCTTTAGCTATGCCCCTGGATATTAGCTGGGTCCTGTGTGTCAAAGACTCACAGGCCCCGCTCTCAGCTGAGCCACCAGTTGAGCTGTACTGACAGAATCAGCTTATACAAAACTATACAGCTTCTATGTATACAGGATTCATTGAAGCGGTATCTTGAAAAGTAAAAAACAATTAAATAAAAGTGAATTTGAATGTTGGTTAAAAATACAAAATACATTAATTTAATTTAAAAAAAATTGCTTACAAAAGGTGTACATAGCCATTAAAGGAACAGTGTCATCACAAATAATTTTTTTATATGTTAAAGATGTTAGTGCTTTAATAAAAACGTTTATTTTCATTTGTGTGTTTGTGTTTTACTGTTTCTTATTTTTACACTTTTTTCTTCCCTATGGGGGCTGCCATTTTTTGTTCCATTTCTGTGTGTGTCGATTAACGACACACACAGACATGGAGTACGGCAGCCACAGTCCCATAGGGACTGCGAACGGCTCCCGTCCCATTGACTGCCGTGTACGGCGTCTGTGTGGGAACTGCGCATGCGCCGCTCCCACACAGTCCTATTCGAAATTGGCGCCGTCCGGCGCCATTTTCCTGTGGACCGGAAGTCGCGGCCGGACAGTAATATTACTACTTCCGGTCGCGGCTTCCGGACTTGTGCACATGGAACAGCGGCAGCAAAGGGAGCGGACGGGCCGGAGGGAGCCGCGGCGGCAGGAGCAGGTAAGAGATTTCAATGTATGTTAGTGTTTGTGTGTGTTTACTACTGTATGTAAACCTACTACACTGTGGGTTACCTCAAAAAATGGCGACACACAGTGTAGGAGGTTAAACCTTTCAAACCCCTCGTTTATCCCGGCACTAGCCAGGATAAAGGAGGGGGGGATGCTGAGAGCTCACTAGAGCGAGGGCTTTTAACCCAATTTTGCAATGCTGCAATTTTGGGAACTAGCTCCATCTAGTGACCAAAAATGGGTAGTATTATAAATTAGAATTAATTTATAATATTTCCTGACTATTTCCTGACTCGTGAAAAAAATAAAAAAAATTTGAACCATGTTTAATCACCCACACACTAAATGTTTAATTTTTTTTAAAAAAACATGTTTTTCTGGCAACACATTCCCTTTAAGTAAAAAAATACTCCAAAAATCATGTCAAATAAATATTGTATTACCGTTTTGGGTGCAATAGGGATAATTTGATTTTTGATATTACTTGAATGAACAAAACAAATTTTTAGTAATGATTATTTGTGATTTTCGTGCTGAAATAGGTTTCTATATAAATATGTAAAAAACGGTCACATCCAATATGTATTAGTTGTGCATGAACATATAAATTGACCCACTATACATAACAGAAGTGCCATGCTTGAGAGCTGCATTTAAGTATCTTGTTTTGTTTAGTAAAATCTGTTGGTGTTCCTAACAAGATATTGATTCTGCAGACTACAATCTATTTTAAGTCAGGTCATCATGTTACATTAATGTTAATAATCCTCCAACTGCAATGAGGCCTATTTATGAAGTTGGTGAAGGGCTGCTGTTATCCCCAGAATTATTTACTACATTTGGCCTGAACATGCTCTCATCTGCTCTTCTTCTTTGAAGCATGTCAGGTCTTGACCTCTTGCTTTCCACTATATATTTTCTACCTAAGGCTCTGTTCTTTTACCTACCAGAAATCTTATAGTGCTTTGTTAGATGTGTGAAAGCTTGCAAACAAATTTGTAAAAAATTGTAACCAGTTGGGTAGCGGTGCAATCTGACCAATAGTATCACTGAGTGGGAAGTCTTCCTAAAACATAACCTTTATTCATTATTCAGATTAAAATACTCTGGGTAATTCTTTTGATACACAAATACTCCTGACACAACCAGGGTTGAATAAGCCAACACGTTTCCCCAACCTAGTTGGATCATCAGAGGACAATATTTGACAATTTGTGTGTAATTGGAGACCCTATAAAGGATACATATATGATCAATATTTGCTTGTATCGGCACAATTGTGCCAGATTACAACTCACGACTCCTGGGAGTAAAGATGGCAATTGGCTGAGGAAGAAACAGGTGGATGAGGATAATCCACCCTACAAAACATGCTGGTTTGTAGAAGCTGTAGATGGAGGCTTGGAATTCCACATGGTCTGTAATAACTTTGTGGTCTGTGAAGTCATTACAGACCTTGTGGAATGCCAAGCCTAGCTCTATAGCTTCTACAAACTAGCATGTTTTATAAAATAGATTATGTTGACCCTCAATTATGCTCCAGTTATCGTCCCATCTCCTTGCTCAATGTAGACCTAAAAATGTACGCTAAATTGCTCGCCAATAGATTGAATAAATACCTGCCTGAACTAATCCACCCGGACCAGGTGGGGTTTGTGCCTGGTCGGGAGGCCCGTGACAACACCCTTAAAACCTTCGATATCATTCACCACGCCCAGACTAACCGAATCCCGCTCATGATCCTGTCCCTGGATGCTGAAAAGGCATTTGACAGAATATCGTGGCCTGCCCTTTACCAAACCCTTCGGCATGTGGGAATAGGACCTTCTCTCTTGGCAAAAATTATGGCATTGTATCGCACGCCTTCGGCCCAAATAAAAATAAATGGCTCCCTCTCGGCACCTTTCCCTATTTACAATGGCACACGACAGGGCTGTCCCCTATCCCCCCTGTTGTATGTCCTGGTTATGGAACACCTCATGGCCTCCATTCGGAGCAACACGGATATTAAGGGTATTAACATTGGAGGGAAGGAATACAAGTGCTCGGCATTTGCTGATGACCTATTGGTCTATCTCACAGACCCTCATGTCTCTCTTCCTTCACTGATGTCCGAGTTGTCTCGTTTTGGAACATGGTCTAATTTCAAAATCAATTTCTCTAAGTCTGAGGCGTTAAATGTTTCTCTTCCAGGCCCGTTAGTATCGCTTCTCCAAAGTAATTTCCCCTTTTCATGGCCCTCCAGGGGTATTACATATTTGGGTGCCCGTATAAGTGGGGACCTTACACAATTGTTTACAAATAATTTTATCCCCCTACTGGCCAAGTTTCGCACTGATCTTAATTCCTGGCATAAGACTGAGTTTTCCTGGTTTGGTCGTATCAATATTATTAAGATGTCTCTCCTCCCCCGCTTACTTTATCTCCTGCAGACGATCCCCATCTCTATTCCATCCTCCTATTGGTTGCGGCTTCAGCGATGCTTCGGCTCCTTCATTTGGCCGACTGGTCGTCCACGTCTGAGCCGGGCTCTGCTGACTCGTTCCAGGGGTACGGGTGGGGTTGGTCTGCCGGATTGTCGGCTCTACTATCTGGCATCAACTCACGCACGTGTTTTAGATTTTTTTCATAACCGAGAATCAAAACTATGGGTCCGTTTGGCTCAACAACTATGTCCCAGTACCCTATCATCCCTGCCGTGGATCCTGCCCGGGAACAGACCGACTCAAGCCTCCTTTGTTGTTTACCATACCCTCATGGCGTTGAGGTCCTTAGGGCCTGGATGTTCGCTTATAGACCCCCTGGGTCCTTTAACTCCTATCACAGATAATCCAGCCTTTCCTGCTGGTAAGGCTGGTCGCTCCTTCCTAGGCAGGCCGCCCACCGGCCCCATGTATTTTGCTCAGGTCCTCTCCGCTTCCTCTCTTCTCCCCCTAACCTCCATCTGCCCCGATGCCGTGCCCCTCACTCGCCATATATATGAATATGCCCAGTTAAAACATTTTTATGGAACAGTTAACCGACGCGCACACCTTCACAGGTTGTTGACGGACTTTGAGCGCCTATGTGTCTCCTCCCAGCCACCTACCCATACCATATCCACAATATATAAATTACTCCTTTCACAGCGTTCCCAACAACTACCCTCCTTCTGCGGGGCCTGGGAGAGAGAATTACATACTACATTTACTGATGCACAATGGAAGCGGTGTTTCTCCCTCTCACAAAAAGCCTCTATAGCCATTAGGGCCCAGGAAACTAGTTACAAAATTGTCTCTAGATGGTATAGGGTCCCGGCTGCGCTTCATAAATGGTATCCGTCTGTGCCTGACAATTGTTGGCGTTGTGGTGCTGTAGGAGGTTCTATGTCTCATGTTTGGTGGAGTTGCCCCTTGTTGAGGAGTTTTTGGGATGCGGTGCTTAAATTAATATTGGAGGTTACTGGAGTCTATGTCCCCAACTCTTCGGAAGCAGCTCTTTTATTCATGTTCCCGATGCCAATACACGTTTATAAAAGCTCCCTAACTAGACATCTCCTTCAGGCGGCAAAGTCAGTGATCCCGCGCAGGTGGAAAACGGCCAAACCCCCAACATTAGATGAGTGGTTTCGGGAAGTTGCCTTGATACAGCGAATGGAACACTTGGTGGCTCACTCCCCGGCATCTGTGGTAAAATACACGTCTACATGGTCTCCTTGGATAGTGTTTCTTTCTTCTCCTTCCTACCTCACGGCGGTAACCTGAGTCGGCCTATACCCCTGTGAAATGTACTATGGCTTTTGCGCGCTGCTGATTTTCATTCATAATACGCCAGAACTGGAGTCCAGGATCCCCTTGTCCTCTCCCCTCCCTCCTATCCCTCCCTCTCTTGGGGCCTTTTTCTATACTTTCTCTTCCCCTGTCTAGGGTAATGTGCCTCTTCTTCTCTGTTTGAATTAAGTGGTCTCGTTGTACATTCTGTTGTTATGCCTCTAGGATTACTCATGCTACTGTTGTATACCGACCATTCTTTTTCATGTTGAGATGTGTTGCACATTATTGATTTTCCTTTTGGTGTTTTGTTTGTTTTTGCTTTGGTCCACTGACCTTGTTTGTTTTTATTTAAGGTGTGGAGGCCTTCCCTCCACTATGTTTTGTAAATTTTGTGTTCTGAAACTCAATAAAAATTTTGAATAAGAAAAAAAAAATAGATTATGTTCACCCACCTGTTTCTTCCGCAACCAATTGTCATCTTTGCTCCCAGAAGTCGTTGGGTTGTAATCTGGCACAAATGTGCAGATACAAGCAAATATTTATCATATATGTATATATACCTTTATAGGGTCTCCAATTACACACATATTGTCCAATATTGTCCTCTGATGAACCAACCAGGTTGGGGAAACGCATTGGGGTGGTTATGAAGCGTCAGTGCTGTGTTCATTTAATGCAATTTTATGGTGCTTAAAAATTACATTCATTTTGTGTGATAAGTTTTTGTACCTCCGGAGTTTGTCCATAGGATGTGTATGGTACCACGCCATCTAGATATAATTTTCTGGATACTCCCGGCGATAATTGTGGATTGCTTATTGATTCAACCCTTTGTTGTGTCAGGGGTATTTGTGTATCAAAAGAATTACCCAGAGCATTTTATTCTGAATAATGAATAAAGGTTATGTTTTCGGAAGAGTTCCCACTCTATGATCTTTTTTTTTTTTTTTTAAAAGGGACATACCTCATACGATATCTACAATGCTTCTGTATATTGTATCACATATATTTTGTTGTCCGAGGAATCAGTCATGATGTAAAACAATTCCTATATCTTTTTTGACTGATTAAATAAATCCCCATTGATCACAGTTGATTAGTTAAAAATAGTCCTAACCATAATCAGTATTGAGTTGTCTTTTCTGATTGGATTACTAACAATTATCATTATGTTTGTCGTCAGCTGTATTTATTTTTTTAATATTGGAAGATTCTACCATTATAAGCTACACAGCAACACAACAAAGCAATTAAATGCATTAAATGCTATATTAAATGCATTAAATGCTATATTATGAAGATTTAATAAACGCGGCCTTCCCCTTTAAGAAATATGTTCTAGAATATGTTCTGCCATTCCCTGACAATACCATCAATTTCCTAGTTTGAAGAAAATAAAACAAGTCAGAATGAGTCACAACTCAACCATTGTATTCACGAGAATGAATACTGAGCAAGATGAACTGTCATCCATACTCAATTAAATAGTTATGATAGGTCCAGCCAATAAAATCTCATGGAGGGAAACAGATTGGTAGGCTTGAATTCAGGACATAAATATAAAAGGTTGAAATACTCCAATAACTGATGCTATCGCTCACAGAGGCTGGCATACATCTCCACCTAATTAATCTATGCCTTCAAAGTGACAAAAGCCATTGCTGTGCCTTAGACTATGATCTCCTGAGGGACTGCGAGATGTCTCACTCAAGGGCTTTAGAAATGAGTGTCACTGAGCTAGCAATACTTTACTGAGTTTTCAAGGACAAGATATTCTCTCAGATTAAATAATATTCTCTCTTTGTCAGTGGAGATCTGTGTAAAAACAGGCGTCACTTAATTCGGACCTTACATAGACCTTTCATTGTAGGACAAATGCTACAAATTGTTACTGTCTCCTGGACCCGAGATAATGAAATGATCTTCGATCTGTGTGCTTTGTGTGACACATTCCTCACCGGCTAGGTGATGAAAATGCAGGATAAATTAATGTAAAATGGTCAGTGGCTAATTATTTTCATATACATATAGGGATTATTGCTAGATCACAAGCTTTGTAAAGAGGTTAAATTTTCTATTGGTTGTGCTTGGTAAAATAAACACTGAATTGTAAAGTTCTTAGAAATTCAACTTCAATTGAAATAAATTGTAAAAACATTTCATACTTCAAAACTGTAAAAAAAGAAAATATTGCCAATAGTAAATTTCACTATCATGCATTGCATTATATCCCACGTTCTACACAGCAAATACAGTAAATACCTAATTTCTCCTGTGGTGGCACTGTAGGGAAATTGAACACTTATTATCAGGTTTCCCCACAGATTACAGCTCATTGCTGGCGGTCCTAGCAGGGGGAGTCTTTATGATTAACTTATTTTCAAAAGAGCCTACTAACAAGAAGGCATTGTCCAAAGTGGAGAACCTCTTTACCGTAAAGAACAAAAGAGCAGCTCTGTTTTCTCCATTCTTATGGAGGCACTGTGATGCATTTCCCATCCCCGCACGGTTGTGTCTTGTGTATGACAGACATATGTGTTCATATTCATATATATATATATATATATACATATATATGTATAAATATACACACACGCACACACACACATACACACACACACACATACACACACATATATATACTGTACATAAACACTGGCCACAAATACTGCTGTGTAAAACAATCATATACATAATATGTGTGCCTACCTCTGCTGCATTTAAGCCACCCCAATATGTCAGTGTCACGTAGGGTTCGTGGAACCACTGGGCCGTACCGCCTTGGCGGTATGGCAGCTGGCCAACAGGGCGCAGGTCAGAGTCTATAGTTTATATAGGGTACCTGTGGCAGCTCGGACAGTAGAAAGGCAGGCTTGGCAGGAACTAGGCAGCAGGTAGACGTCAGGCGTGGAGAAGCAGGACAGGCGTGGTATACAGCACAGCACAGCATGGCTACAGCTTAGCACAGCACTAGATCATCATACAGGTTACAGGATACAGGAACAGGAACAGGAAACACTGGGATCAGGAAACACTAGGGGACCATTTGCAAGACAGACTAGGAATACAGCATCAAAGCTCAGGCGTGGGAGGATGGGGCTGGGACCTTCTTATAGCCCAGGGTGCTCTGGACCAATTAGCTCAATCACCAACATGCTTGCGCTCTGGCCTCTCAAGTCTGGACTGAGCTCGTGATCGCACCCTGGTGGTCACTGTGGAGCAGGACGGCCGTATGTGCAGACATCTCTTGAGAGAATGGCATCGACCGGATGGAAGGAGTTCGTGGTCAGCGACCACGGACATTACAGTATCCCCCCTCTTATGCCCCCTCCTCTTCGGACCAGAACGAGAGAGAAACTTCTTAATGAGGGTAGGAGCGTTGAGATTCTCCTCTGGCTCCCAGGACCTCTCTTCTGGACCAAACCCCTTCCAATCTACTAAATAAAAGGTTCTTCCTCTTACTTTTTTAATGTCCAAGATCTCCTTAACCTCGTAGGTGTCTGAAGGGCCGCTGGAGGCAACCGCAGGGCTTGGAGTCTTGGTAAAGCGGTTCAGAACCACTGGCTTCAGGAGAGAAACATGGAAGCAGTTGAGGATCTTGAGGGTAGGAGGCAGCCGAAGCTTGTAGGCGACAGGGTTGATCTGCTGCAAGATCTCGAAGGGACCGAGGAACCTGGGAGCAAATTTGTACGACGGCACCCTCAGTCGAATATTCCTGGAGGACAGCCAGACCTTCGTGCCAGGAAGAAACTGAGGGGGTTCTCTTCTCCTTGTGTCCGCCTTCTGCTTCATGCAGTCGACCGTCAGCAGGATGGAGGATCTGAGTCTGCTACCAGATCTGCAGAAAGTCCCGAAAGGCTGTGTCAGCAACTGGCACCTCAGACGTAACAGGGTCCGGGAGAGGAATTTGTGGGTGTTGGCCATAGACAATAAGGAACGGTGTCTTCTGTGTGGACTCGCTGGTATGATTGTTGTAAGAAAACTCAGCCCACGGTAGCAACTGCACCCAGTCATTACGCGGTTTGGAGATGAAGTGGCGTAGGTAGTTCTGCAAGATCTGATTTATCCTCTCGACCTGACCATTGGACTGAGGATGGTAGGCTGAGGAAAAGTCCAACTTTATACCTCGGAGTCCACAGAGTGCTCTCCAGAACTTCGAGGTGAACTGAACCCCCCCGATCAGACACAATATGCTGCGGCAAGCCGTGCAGGCGGAAGATGTGTTGGATGAACAGCTTGGCCAGCAGAGGAGCAGAAGGAAGACCAGTCAGAGGAACGAAGTGGATCATCTTAGAAAATCGATCCACCACCACCCAGACAGTACTGCATCCGGCAGAGAGAGGCAGGTCCGTAATAAAGTCCATAGCTATATGCTGCCAGGGGGCATTGGGCACAGGCAATGGCTGGAGCAGACCAGCAGGTCTGGAGTGAGCGACCTTGTTGGCTGCACATACTGAACAGGAAGAAACAAAGTCCATAATGTCCTTGGGCAGCGTGGGCCACCAGAAATGACGAGCAATCAGATCCCGAGTCTTACGGGTCCCCGCGTGACCTGCCAGTCTAGAGGAGTGTCTAGAGGAGTGTCCCCAGCGGAGGATTCTTCCCCGATCAGCCAGGCGCATAAAAGTCCCCCCTGGAGGAATGTCCACAACTTGCATGAAAATGACAGAGACAATGCTAGACGGATCAATGATGTTCCGTGGAATCTCCATGGTGTCTTCTGTCTTGAAAGACCTGGACAAGGCATTGGCCCTCACATTCTTGTCGGCCGGGCGATACTGGAAATGGATAATGGAAAATTCACGACTAAAGCAAGTATTTACCAGCCAGGCGCCATGACCCGATCACTGCATGCTATCTTCCTCCTTCTACCAAACCCTATCCTAAAAATCTGCCATTAATGTTAAATCATGAAGATCCTCTTTAAGGAAATGACCGTTTTATGAAGGTTACAAGTTACATCTTGTTGTCTTTTCTATGGTATCTACTTCGTGTTACATTATTTATGCAACATGCCTTTTAGACATTGGGATTGTAAAGGATCTGCCAGGCACAGCTTCGGGGTTAACGCCCATAGATAATCAGTCTGCACCTGCTTCTATGTCTGTGAGACTGACTCCATCTTCCACCACTCAGGGTGGCAGGCTTAGGAGTGGGAGAACCTATCACAGCCTGGCCAGACGGAGCTAGCTCCCGCCCTCTGTCTATTTATACCTGCCTTTCCTGTTCCTCCTTTGCTTGTGATTCTTCCCGTTTGGTTTCCTGGCCCTGCTGCAGCTGCTTGTACTATTGTCCTTGCTTCTTATTGACCCCGGCTTGCTGACTACTCTCCTGCTCTGAGTTTGGTACCTCGTACACTCCTGGTTTGACTCGGCTTGTTTACTTCTCTTGTTGCTCACGTTGTTGCCGTGGGCAACTGCCCCTTTCTCCCCCTAGCTCTGTGTACCCTTGTCTGTTTGTCTGTCGTGCACTTATTGAGCATAGGGACCGTCGGCCAGTTGTACCCCGTCGCCTAGGGCGGGTCGTTGCAAGTAGGCAGGGACTGAGTGGCGGGTAGATTAGGGCTCACTTGTCTGTCTCCCCACCCCCCGTCATTACAGGGATCTTCAGCAGTTTTATAGCTATCATCTGAGACAAGATTATGCTATTATACTGAGTGGGAATTATTAAAATACAAATACAAGGAATTAAAAATGCTTAATTTAATAATAATAAGAAGAAGCCTGTAGAATTTGCTTTTAATCCCACAAAAGGCATTATTTCTGGCTAAATGCTATGGATTAAAACATACAAACAAACAAAACCATTACCAAATAAATCATTTGCAAGAAGCATTTTACAAACAAGCTTTGGGTCAAGAAACTCTCATTAAAATGAAGCTGAGTAACTAAGGTTTTGTACAAATGTTCTGCATATGATTTCATGTTATTAAGTACATAATATCTAAAAGTGGAAGATGCAGCCCGACGTAGACCAAGTAGAATTTTTAAGAGCAGTGACAGCTATATAACTAATTCTAAAAACTACTTTGTGACAGAAGATGCCTTACTCTGGATGAAATTGTACTCTGGATGAAACTGTATTAATTTACAACTTTTTGTAATTACAGTATATTCCGTAGGTAATATGCACGATTATTAAAACATAAAATGTAAAAAGAAAAAGGTAGGCAAATGCCCTTCTAGAGCTTCTTATTACAGGTAAGGCTCCCTTACCTTGTGAGGTGGTCTGGGCCTCTTTCAGCGGTGCAAATCACCTTTGTACAAAGACATAGGTCCCTACCCTTATAGAACTTATGTGTGATGAAACTGTATTTAATCTCAAAACATCAAAAATTTGGTCAGCACTTCCTAACAAAATGAAGTAAATGTGCAGGTGTACCTACGCTGTGACTGCAAACCATACATAACAAAAAAGCATTGCAACGGCACTTGTGAGCGCTAAGAGCACCGAATGCACTGTATTTATATTATTTTGCTTTACTGCTACGTTTACTTACAAGTGTTTAGTTCTCAGCACATATTTTGATCAAATTGTTTGAGCCCACCAGCAACAAAACGGCGACCTCTTTTAAGTGGATTTTTTACCTAAAAAGACAGCACTCTCCTGGGGCCTAAGCCTGCAGAATGATCTCAGGGTAGGTAGAAAGCAGCTTTACTCCCTGCTTAGGCCCCATGCAGACATCCGTAGTTTTAATCTGTAATTATAGATCCGTTTTACGGTTAATCTGCGGACCCATTCATTTCTATATTTCACTGACACCTTTTTAGATATTTATCGATATGTGTCCAGGCCGTAGAAATGATCTGTAAAATATAGAACATGTCTGTGCCGCAATTGCGGCAAGGACCCACCCAAAGACGTCAATGGCAATGAAACTCTGGCCATGTGCTGTACACAGTAAAATTATATTATTTAACAAAAGCAGCACCCCATCGTCCATTCCATGAAAAGACATCGGCATTGTAGACAAGTATTGGAGCTTGAATACATGGCAAAAGTCATGCTTGCTGTCATATTCTGTACCTACTCATCATAACTGCCACAAACACCTGATAAAAATAATATAATTTACACATATCAGGCACACATACATACTATATACTCTAGGGAAAGCTTTATAGGTCAGTTAACCTATCAATATATTTTTAAAATGTAGGTTGAAAGATGAGTACTCAGAACGCCTATATGAACATAGAGGCGCCAATTATGTCACCAATAATTTCTGTGTTGATATATTTGGTCATTTCTATAAAAAAAAATCACATTGCTATAGCAATGTTACTAAAATGTTCATAGACAAAACCTTTATAAACTCTTACAGTGACGTAAGTGTAAGATTCCAATGTCCAAGAATTGTGCACACAGTTTGTATGAACACATATTAAATATGAGGGACAATTACTTTAAAGTACAGAACATTGTTTAAATTTTTTATCACCATTCAAAGACTGCTGGAGGATGTTAAATAATTGGGAAGATGAGTCGACTCTTGGAATCCATAAATCATTAGAAGAAAAGGATCTTAAAGAGGCTAGAAGAGACCCACACAGACCTACATTTAAACACACAACTACTTAAATAAAGTGACATTGGTTGATTTCTATTGTCATTCAAAATGTTGAATATTCATGTTTCCATGGCACAAATATTGTTTTCTTAGTGATGCAGGTAAGGAGATTAATGAAAAACATAGATGGATATAACTTGTTATTATGGTTAAAATGAAAATATTCACTGTAAAATTAAGCAAAAAAAATTTGCTGCATTATATTCATTCTTTGTTAAAGGGAAACAAATATGCATTCTGTTGAACCTGAACTTGCAGAAAACCTCAGTTGTATTTTACTGCTGGTTGCACAGTCTGAACCATATAGCCCTCTTCAGCTCTTCTATGCACAAACAGCCTCCTATTTGACAAAAATATTCTCAATTTTGACTTGTTATATATATTGCAGTTGCAAGAAGAAGTAAGTAAACCCTTTGGAATTTTCACAATTTTTGCATTGAATACTAATAAAATGTGGTCTGATTATTATCTAAGTCCTAATTATAGACAAACACAATCTAACTAAACTAATAAGACACAAACAGTTGTACTATTTATGTTGTTTTTTTTTTAGCACATTGACTAAACATCCAGAGTGGAAGGAGAAAAAGTAAGTCAACCTCTGTGTTTAATTTACTTCCCTAAGATTTAATTGGCAAAACATGTTTCAATTAAGGAGATGAGATTGGTTGTGTGGGATTCACAGGTACTCTGCCCAATAAATAAAGGCACACAAAGCCTCGTTATTGACACATTTGTCCTTCTCAAGAAAGATTGGTTTCTGTGTCCCATGCCTCCAGGCTAAACTTTAATTTTAGCTTTGCTAAAGACCTGGGTGTTCATGAATCCATGGTTAGACAAATTGTCTACAAAAGTTGCTACTCTCCCTAGGAATGGGCATCCTGTTAAAACCACTCCTAGAGCAGAACGGCTAAATCCTAAAAGAGGTGAGAAATAACAAAGTTACAGCTATAAACCTATTGAATAATCTACAAACTGCAAAAAACCTCTGTTCATGTGTCCACTGTTAGAAAAACACTGCATAAGAATGGTGTTCATGAAAGGACACCAGGAAGGAAACCACTACCGTCCAAAAAAATGCGACCCATCTCAAGTTTGCCTGAGACCACGTGACTGTTTCACAATGTTTCTGAGAAAATGTTCTATAAACAGATGAGACAAATGTGGAACATTTTAGCACAAATGCACAACCCTATGTTCGGAAGAAATAGAACACTGCACATGAACATCAAAATCCCATCATAACTGTGAAGCATGGTGGAGAGAGCATCATGGTTGGGGGTGCTTTGCTGCCTCAGGGCCTGGACAGCCCTTGCTGTCATTGAGGGAACAATGAATTCAAAGGTGTAAGAAAACACTTTCCAAGAGAATGTAAGGGCACCAGTCCATGACCTCAAGCTGAAGAGACGTTTGGTGATGCAACATGACAATGGCCCAAAGCACACAAGTAAATCAACTAAAGAATGGTTGAAAAAGAAGATTTGTGTTTTGGAATAGCCTGAACACTATCGAGATGCTGTGGCATGACCTGAAGAGGACTGTCCATGCAAGGCATCCCAGAAATATTGATGAACTGAAACACATTCACAGGGAGGAATGGTCCAGAATTCCTCCTCATGCAAATCTTATTTGCAGCTACAAAAAACGTTTGGTGGACGGGATTACAGCTAAAAGGAAATCTACAGGTTATTAAATCACTCAAGGGTTCACTTACTTTTTCCTTCCTGTACTGTGGATGTCAATGTACTCAATAAAGGACATAACCAGTACAACTGTTTGTGTCTTATTAGTTTAGCTAGATTGTGTTTGTCTATAATTATGACTTAAATAATAATCAGACCACATTTTATTAATAATCGATGCAGAAATCCAGGTAACTGTAGAAATCCAGGTGATTCACCTACTATTTCTTGCAATAAAGATAGATTTATATATACACGACAGTCTACTGACCGAAAAGCACTCTAAGGGGGGAATTTATTAACCACTAAACATCAGTATTCTGGCAAAAAAAGTAAAAAAATTTGGTGTATGTTTTTTTGGCGTAAAAATGTGCAACTTTTCCCCGTTTTGTGCCATGCCCATAACATTTTTTAAATGGGGCGTGGCTTCATAAAAGGTGACGGGACCACCCGCAGCCTGACAAATTTATCAACATTTACTCCAGAAACTTGCGTAAGATTTCACTGTGTAGGCCACAGTACAAGTATGAGGATGTTATATGTGATGCAGCACACAAGGACCTGTCGCTGTCCGATGTCAGGACCTTGTATGCTCCGAACCTGATGTGGAGCCTGAAGAGAAGCGGAGAGGTGAGCTTGTTTTATTATGCCCGATTGGGAGGGATGGGGCCCGATTGCGGTTGCACTGCAACTGCGATTGTCATGCCACAAATTGCAGTGAACAAAGAGCCCAAGATGCGACAAATCTATTAAGAAGAGTGCAGTTTTAGTAAATGTGCCCTTTAGTGTGTTTCACTTCTCAATATGGCTACTTTACTAGGACTGCACATGATGATAAAGTCATTATCCTGTGTATGAGCAAGGGAAGCCCATCTCTGAAAAGTTCATAGGTGAAAGTGGAGGACAGAAAGTCTTGGCTCGTATTTGCTCTCTTTTTAAACGGAGCACTCATCATTTGGCATGTGAATAAACGATCGTTACTACACTCATTCATCCCCATGCAAATGCATCATGTTGTCAGTAATCACTGGCCCGTATATAAGAGCCTTAAGTGACATAAGTAAATGTACAGGCAGGTTGTGACAAGATTCCTAAGGCTACATCCAAACTTTGTGTAATTTGATGCAGAAAATCTACGCAGGTAAACACAGGTAATTCCGTAGGTAGATTCCGCACTCTATACTGTGTCTTTTATGCCTTTTTAGGTGTGTTTTTTACATTTTGATGTCGAAATATGTGCAGTTTTTATGCTGCGGATTTTGGTACGTTATTTCTAAACTTGTGAGATACAATTCTGAGATTCTTGGTAGATGAGATTACTTGAAATCTCATTTACTTTGCTGGTACTGTATTATGCTGCAGATTTGTCAAAGGAAAACACATTCGGAAAATCCACACGTAAAACGCATCGTGTGCATGTGGCCTAAAAGAGACTGTAATCTGATCCCTGCTGTTACCATACAATATGGACACCAGTCTTTATAAGTCTGACAGCTCATTATTCTGTTACACGGAAATGATTTAGGTGTTTGTTTTGTTTTAATTTGTCTATTTATCTAAGGCCCCATGCCCACGACCGTAGATTTCGTCCGTAATAGCTGACTGCAATTACGGACCCATTCATTTCTATTGACCACAGACACCTTCCCGTATATTTGCGGGAAGGTGTTCGGGCGGTAGAAAACATCCGCAAAAGATAGGACATGTCCTTTCTTGTGCTTTTTACGGACCTTGCTCACATACTTTATATGGGAACACGGGCCAAAAAGGCAGGTGGCTGTTCACGGCCGCCGCCGGCCGGCCATGCCCGTAATTGCGGACCGTGATTACAGGCATTTCCGTGTGCATGAGGCCTAAGACTGTGGTGGACTTTCTTTATGTGATCAGTTATATACATTTTCTCAATTTGGACTCCCCTTATTAACCTAAAGCCCTTATTGAGTGGAGGTAGCAGTGCTATTTAAGCAAAATATTCCAATCTACCATATTAGCGGAGGCATAGTATTACTCTTACCACACAGGTGGCGCCACTTCACACAGGTAGTCATCAGGATAAGGGTTGTTTATAAAAATTAAGGATGCCTTAGACTTTTACAGAATAATGTACATGCAAATACCCATATTAACATTACAAACCAAAACCACACAAAAAAAAAAAATCTATAACTTCTGCACAAAATATTTATAAAAATAACTCTGAGGAGTTCTTCACACTACATTTTTTGGCACTGATTTTGATGCAGAAACTGCATAGGAATCAGCCCCAAGAAACACCACAATTCGCCCCGATTGTTTTCTATGTGAGGCACAGGCTTTTTTTTCCCAGGTGGCTTTTGGCCACTCGTGGAAAAAACAAAGCGTCATGCTCTTTCTTTGAGCGGTTTCCAGCCTCAGACCTCCCATTGTAATCAATGGGAGGAAGAAAAATCCTGCCATGCTCGTTTGAAGCGTTTTGTTTTTTTGCGGCTAGAAGACACAGCCCTGATACACATACTGTAACTGTAACGATCCCAGCACCTGTGTGTCCATCACATGACCATGGACAGAATTTTATCCACTGGAAGTAAACAATAAATGTTCCTACCGAAACCATGAGGAATTAAAACAGAAAGTATATTAGAAAATTGTATAACTTTTAATTATACAAAAAATAACATTAATTTGCTAAAATGGAATAACCCCTTTAAGCGTTTCCCAGCATATACTCTGGTCATACACCACAGGCACGGTATAAACAAGCCTTAATGTGAGACAATGACAAGTTCACTCCTGGGCTTGTGTAATTTTGTAAGAGCCTGTATATGGAAA
Organism: Rhinoderma darwinii; assembly: GCF_050947455.1. Lineage (NCBI taxonomy): Eukaryota > Metazoa > Chordata > Amphibia > Anura > Rhinodermatidae > Rhinoderma > Rhinoderma darwinii. The sequence goes on along the minus strand of NC_134689.1, from coordinate 265,589,120 downwards.
AGGTGTAATGTGGTAAGGTGAGTGTAGACAGCTAATAAACCATAGACTTTAAGAGATTGATACCGGAAGTCGCTGTGTCCTCTTGCTGTGGTCCAGAGTGGTAATGTGAGGCTCCATGATGTTGATTTGACATCAGGCTTGTTAAACATTACAAAACAATATGATACATTCTCTATACAAATGTGGAAATATTGGTATTTAGACAAGAAGACCAGAAAAGGTTCGGCTTATTATGTAACAAAATGGAATATGTTTATTTTATGTTTTGTGCACAGTATCTATAGTATCAGTCATGGTTGATAAATAATCATCAGTGCTTTACGATACAGTCCACATTTTCGGAAGATTCAGCCTTGTCTGCTTTTAGTAAATTACCTGAATATCTCACATAGTAGTACTCAAATAGTTAAGTGTTTCATCTGTAGCAAATGGAATGAAAACAAATGCATGACAGCCATCCAGACAGCTTTCAAATGTCTAATACTAAGAAAAACACAGGTTTTCCTCTCCTTTTTCCTTTTCAAGTATAATAACTTAGTTTATGAATATGAATGCTTTTCTCCAATGGAATCCCTTGGCTCCTCTCCGAACATTTAATCTTGTCCTACAACACATGATAAAGCATTTTGCTTGGCATAATGTCACAATGGCACTACTGTGCACAACAATTTGAGCCTGAATGCCACACAAATGAGGAATTCTTAAAAGCCAATTCCACCTAGATATAAAGAGCTAATGCAGGAGATGGAAAAGTAAGATTAAGGAAGATTTATTATTAACATAGTTACAAAACAATACTCTTCAGAGAATAATATGGAATAAAACAGAGATGTGGATATTTAAATGTTATAGAGCTTTTTAAGGATTATCTAGGAAAAAACGAAGGTTGTTTGAAATAAATCAAATGTGTTTTCTTCTGAAACTTGGATTTCTAATAAAGTGAGTTGTGTTGACTTCAGTGGGGTCTATGCTATTTCTATATTAGACAGGTGAACTGTACATAATGTTCTGTGTATAACATCTACAGTATTTACTAAACCCCTCAGCAGTGAACAAAAGGAGCTCATGAGATAGAAATAATTTTTCAGATAAGTGAAAGTATTTTTGTTGGTTCAATACGTCTGAGGTTTTCTCAAACCAATTGACATCTAAGGGGGTTTTACACTGGCCGATTATCGTGCAGACGAGCGTTCGTATAATGCTCGTTGCCCATAATTGCCCTGTGTAAATAGCGATCAGCAGATGAATCATCTTCTGAACGTATCGTTTTAAAAAAGAGAAATATTATCGTTGTAAACAGGGAGATGCGCTGCCAACATGATAATAACGTATGGGGACGAGCGATCGGAGTAACGACCGCTCGTCCCCATCCATAGCTCCGTGTGACAGGATGTCTCATTGATCGGCGTTCACTGTACCGGCTGATTGTAAAAGGCCCTTAAACATAATTGTGTTAAATTCATCCCATTCATGAGCAGTTTTTCAATTCTTCGTGGCCAAGACAAATCTATTTGGAATTATTTAGATTTCTGCGCTTAAAAGGGAAATATTTGTACTGTAGAAGTAGACTTCTTCAGGGTGCATAATTAGCTTCTGACATTGCAAGCTTTATCAAGGGGAAAATTAACAAATATGGAAATATAGATATAGTCTAGTGGCATTATATTGCCATACCAAATATGGGATTTTATTTAACATTTGGCGTAGTTAAAAGGCCTAAGAACAGAGTTACCCATATTTTTAAGTGTGGCTATACAATATGGGTAGATTTTCTGGCCTCGTAGGCAGGGCCCTCTCTTTTTCTGTACCAGTCCGTCATTTAGTAAGCACGTGTTTTATGTACTTGTGTACGGAAGGACATTTGTCATGCAACAACTGCAATTGCAACTGCCAAGCATCTTGTGTATGATTCGTACGCAACTTTTTTTTAGCTTCTAGTCTTTCTTATTGATAGATTTAAAATTTGCATGAAAATTGCCGGTATTGTAAGCTTTCACATGACTCAATGTATTTCTGTGGGCTGCAGCTGAGGTGCTACAAAAAGTCTGTGTGTAGCCCCAGCCCAATGTTTCAGATTGGAAGACAACCTTAGGCTATGTTCACACCATGTTTCTGCCCTATGTCAGATGTATATGTGTGCTTTAATGTATGTTTCTTTAGGGTACTGAAAAGGGTTTCCTGCTATGCTTTCCAGAAAGTAAAAATAAAATTTTTAAGACAACAACGTATGAGAAAAGGACATGTTTTTTGTCGCATTTATCGGCACTATAGGAGCCTACTGTATACAGGTATATATGTTTTTTTAGTGTACAGACCCATATACCCACAAAATAGGGCTAAAATGTAGTTTGAATAAGGCCTTACTTTTATAGGTGAGATTCATATGTGTTTCCTCCCATCAAACAATATGTTTGTGCTTGCTGCTATCAAATGTACAAGTATATAAAGAAAATACCTCCTAGAACAGGTTTTTTTCAATAAATGTACAATTTAGAAACACAAACATGCACAGAAAAGTAAATGAAAGTATGTTGTGAGATATATTTCTATAGGGCTATATGGAAGATTGGAAACATTATAGTAAAGCTCGTGTCTTCTAGAAACACCACTGGCTTTAAAAAATCCTACCCAAAGATGATTGATGTATTGAACTAAACCCACAAGTAACCCCATGAAATCTGCTTTGAATAGCAACAAATTCCTAACAATAACTTGCTGGCTTTAGGCAAAGAAATATAATCTCCGAACTTCTAAAGGTCAAGATTTGCTCTCTGGCTGCACGGCTCAAGTGTAAATGCTCTGTAATGCTGCACTGGGTGATTGCTTTCCTCTCTAGACTATGTCAATTTTGTCAAAGTAGCTGCAGATGCATCTCATATTAAGTCAGAACGGTGTCAAGGGCCTCTCTTGAGCACTGACAGATTCACAGAGAAACTGATCCAAAACCCCTGGTCTATTATAGCTACAGATCCAAAGAGGGAAATTTAAGGATTATGGTTGATTGGAGAATAATGCCACATTATATATGTAATATTTTCTAAGACCTGAGACTCTGGAGACGAATCCTCCAGTGTTCAATATGTCCTTTTTGTCTTGGTCTTCTTAATTAAGGTAGTGTCACCTCAGCGACAGAATCTTTCCCTACAGCTACATACAAGCCAAACCATTCATCAAGGCTTTGACCCATTGAAACACAGAACAAGGTACATCTGTCTAATGAACTCATTAAATCTGATCTAAATATGATATGGAAAAGTACCAGGGGGTATAGGAGGAGAAATATTATTTTGTTTTGTGTTTTATTTTTTTTATTTTTAATTGTGAAAATTATTTTTATTTCTTTTGTATCTCAAATTGTATATATAATTTTAGATTTCTTAGCATTGTTAAACAGAAAATGTTAGGTCAAATTTAGAATACCTTAACTGCTTAATGTCAATCATTTATAAAGTCACAATTTCATAAAAACATTGAAAAAATAAGAAAAACAATCTTTAAATATTATCAGTTATTTGCTAGAATTTTTTCTTAGATAATAACTATTAAAATCATTTCATCCCTGACAGTTACTAATTAAGAACCAATTAAACTTATAATATGGTTGCAAGTTTAACATTACAATGTTTTTTTTCATAATTATATGATTTATGATACATATTTTACACTAAATAAATGGAAATATATTGAATTTCGGCCAAATTTCATATTTACCTTTTCCATCATGTTGAAAGGTAAGACATTTTTCCACCACATTTCAAATTAACCCCTCCGTAATCAACAGGAAATGCAGTGACCTGGGAAATAGACAGGCAAACTGCATTTACAGTTGTAGCCCCTCATCCTATGACTTACATTTACATCATGGGAACTATACAGTTCTCGGGAAATGACATAAATATACTTCATAGTGATGGTGCAGGCACAGAAGCTGTGCCCTTGTCATCATTTGCAGGTGACGGCAAGTGCTGGTGCTTGCCAAGAGAGAGCGAGCTGACAGCTCACTCTAAGGGTATGTGCACACACACTAATTACGTCCGTAAAGGACGGACGTATTTCGGCCGCAAGTCCCGGACCGAACACAGTGCAGGGAGCCGGGCTCCTAGCATCATACTTATGTACGATGCTAGGAGTCCCTGCCTCGCTGCAGGACAACTGTCCCGTACTGTAATCATGTTTTCAAGTACGGGACAGTAGTTCGACGGAGAGGCAGGGACTCCTAGCATCGTAGATAAGTATGATGCTAGGAGCCCGGCTCCCTGCACTGTGTTCGGTCCGGTACTTGCGGCCGAAATACGTCCGTCAATTACGGACGTAATTAGTGTGTGTGCACATACCCTAAGATGTACGATCACTGCTGACCACAGCATTTCAGCGGTTAGACAGAGGAAGGGGGCTCCATCTGTCAGCTCACCGCCCCCCCTGCAATGCGATTGAGCCGATGGTTTGCTATGGTAGTCGGGGGGACTAACAGTGGCCCCCAGGTCAGCCATCTTAGCCAAAGCCTAATAGGTTGCCTGTTAGCCTTATATAATACACTGCAATACAGAAATATTAGCAGTGCATTATATGAGTGATCAAACGATCACAAAATCTAGTTTTCTAGTTGGACTAAAAAAATATGCAAACAAAAGTTAAATAAAATGTTTACAAATGTTAATAAAAATAAAAAAAGAGAAAAGAACACAAAAAACTTTTGTTTTAATAATTGTTTTGTGTAAAAAAAAATATATAGAAAAAAAGTATACATAATTGGCATAGCCACATCGGTAATGACCTAAACGATAAAACAATGTTATTTAAATCCCGTAAAAAAAAAGTACCTAGAATTTCTGTTTTTTTTTGTCCCATCAAAAAATAATAAAAAGTGATCAGAAAGTTGCATGTACCCTAAATGAAAATGTCAACTCATCCTGCAAAAAACAAGGTCTCAAACAGCTCCATTGATGGAAAAATAAAAAAGTAATGGCTCTCACAATCTGGTGACACAAATTTTATTTTTTTTAAGTCTTTTTAGTGTGCAAAAGTAGTAAAACATATAAAAAACTATATAAATTTGGTATCGCCGTAATCGTACTGACCCGCACAATAAAGTTAATATATCATTTAGAGCTCATGGTAAAGGCCGCAAAAACAAAATAAAAAAAACCAATGACAAAAGATTTTTCCACTTCCTCTAAAAAAATGATAAAAAACGTATACAACATATACATATGTTCCGAAAAATGTGATATAAAAAAATAAAACTTGTCCTACTAAAAACAAGTACTCATATGGCTATGTTGACCAAAAAATTTAAATGTTATGCCACATCCTGAAGGCCAAAATAGAGCGCTTTGTATAGAGGTTAATACATTTCATACGTTTTTGCATTATTTGACCATTATCCCTCTGGATAACATGATAACATGGGCAGATTTTTGTTGCTTTGAGGTAGCTGTCAAAGGTCCTTGCACAGTACAAACAGCTTTACTGTGCTTGTCCTGCAAAGATAGCTCTGTGTAATACCTTGCAATAAGACCACCTCACCTAACAAGGAGATTAAACTAACAGAACTGGTATAGCAGATAAAACTATGAATTGTTTCTAAATAAGGTACTGTTAATGATTTGTTGAAGATTTTAAAGACTGTATAAAAAGAGGCACTCAAACTCCAACATGATGTAAAACATGATCAACAGCGCAATATTATGTGAGGGATAATCAATGCCTTCTAAACTATTAAACTGCTTGATATGACCTCTACATGGCTCAAATATTGGCCCAAACATCAGAAAAGTCAGACAAATTAGACCATATTTGGCAAACAAAGTAAATGTACCATCAGAAAGCAATATATTTTTTAAATGAGGTTTTTATTTGAAATATATTTTTAAAAAATATGTTAGGTGATTTTTTTTTTTAATGCGACTATCCATATAATAAAATCTTGAAATATTCCAGTTTTCACACTGGCCACTAAAGCGGTCATAATGGCCTCATGCTTCCTGTTTTCCATAGCTCACTTGTCAGCTTTGCTGTACATACTAGGACACAATGATCGGAGTTGTCTCATTACCATTAGAGGGTGGGGGAGATAATAGCAGCTCTCTGGGTAGAGGGCTGTACTCCATCACATTGTGGAGACTGTAATAAGCTATGACATTTCTCTGGTAATTGACTCCCATTCATTTCAGCTGGTATAAAGCACAAACACACATAATTCACAAACTAATTACAAAAAGGTTTATCACAAATGTGTTTATTTTTAGGTTTATCAGCTCTTCATGAAAACTCATTTGCTATGTGAAGTTACTCTTTAAAAGTGAACAGGAGGCTGGAGAGCCACAGATACATACCTAAATCGAATGAAACTTTACAGCAGAGTTTGTCGACTGTGTCCTGTGGAGCAGCATTCATGTCACAGGTTGTGTGCAAATCCTATCCCACTGCAATAAGGGGCAGAGATGATTTTTAGGGAATAGTCTTACATCATCCACAGGAAACAGCCAGGAAAAGATTCAGTGACAACAGTGGAATACACAGGGCTCAAATGTTTTGTGTTGTCACCCAGTGCATTCCTGGATTGTTGCTGTGAAATAGCCTGCCACATTCTGGTGATATGTTGTTATTCAGAAACCTACAAGTAATCACAGTAACATCAGATCATGATTACACGTGACAATTCACATGGGAAACTATGGATTTTACTGCAGATACCCATAAAGTATAACTTGTTCTGACATCTTTCCAGAATTGTATAAATATGATTAATGTCCATACCTCATGCCTGCATAAACATAACACATATTCTATACCTATGCATATGTATATATCCAAATTTCTAAAGTGGAGTGAGGTAAGTAAAGCTTTAAAACAGGATATTGCTGAGGGTACAGTGAACTGGCTAATAGTGAAAATTATTCTAATACTAAGCAGCTATTAAACTAATTATTACATTAGTTCTATGCAGGGTGGGCTACTAAGTACTGAGTGGGCTACTAAGCACTGAAATAATTTATAAATGCAGCTAATAATATCAACTGTCTGGTGCTAGAACTTTCTCAATCCATCTGTAAGAATAAGCGTGCACAAACAGCAAACATTCAGTTCTTCATTTTGCTGCTATTTTGTTGCTTTTTTGGTTCTAAAAATCTAAAAACAAGTAATATCCATTCAATTTGACCAGTTTTTGATCCATGTTCTTTCTTTTAGTATAATGATTTGAAATCAATTCATTAATGCTATAATATATATATGGACTGTGACATCAGGGGCTCCTCCAGGAAAGTAATCCCTGGCCAGAACGTTGCCGATGCTCTGGCTGGGGATTCCGGTTCAGGAGGAGCCCCTGACGTCACTGTCCATATATGCACAATGACGTCAGTGGGTCTTCCAAAAGAGCAATCCCCGGCCAGGACGTCGGCAACGCTATGGCTGAGGATTCCACCCCTAGAGGGAGCCCCAATAGAGCTAGGGGGATGTGTGGCTCTATCTATAGGGGAGTATGTGTGGCACTGTCTATAGGGGTATGTGTCGCACTATCTATAGGGGGTGTTTGGCACTATCTATAAGGGGGGTGGGGCACTATCTACAAAGGGGTGTGTGGCACTATCTACAAGAGAGTGTGTGTGGCAATATCTACAGAGGGCATTATCTAGGGGTGTGTGGCACTATCTACAGAGGGCACTGTGGTATTATCTACAGATGGCACTGTGGCATTGTCTACAAAGGGAACTGTGGCATTATCTACAGAGGGCACTGTGGCATTATCTATGGGGGAGGGTGTGGCATTATCTACAGAGGGCACTGTGGCATTATCTACAGAGGACACTGTGGCACCATCTACAAAGGGCATTGTGGAATAATCTACAGGTGGCACTGTGGCATTATCTACACAGGGCACTGTGGCATTATCTACAAAGGGCACTGTGGCATTATCTACAAAGGGTACTGTGGCATTATCTACAGAGGGCACTGTGGAATTATCTACTGGGGTGTGTGACACTATCTACAGAGGGCAGTGTGGCAATATCTACAGAGTGCACTGTGGCCTTATCTACAGAGGCCACTGTGGTATTATCTACAGAGGGAAGTGGTATTATCTACAGAGGGCACTGTGGCACTATCTATAAATATATTTGAAAAAATATTAAAAAAAAAATTTCCACTTTCATTATTATTTGTATTATATATTCTTGCTACACCTATATATACATATATATTTATTATATTATATATAATTTTTTCATACATTTCTTCTTTTTTTACTTATTTCATGTATGTATATATATATTTTATTTATTATTATTTTTTTATCTTTTTATCTATTCACATTCATTATATATACAATAATAATCCTCTTCTTTGTGCTATGCATACCTTGACTAAATCCATGTAAACATTGGTTCTGGCTTTTGTGCAATCTGCACACAAGCACAACTTAATTTAATGTATATATAGATTTTTCTTTCATCATTTACGTCGTTACATTTTCTGTTTAGTGCGCATGCGCGGCCTGTCAGTCCGGGTCTTTGCTGCCTCGGCCGGAGCAACATGGGGGCGTGGCTCCCGTCTCCCGGGGTCTGAGTTCGTGCCTGGGATGTTGATACGCCGGAACTTTTGTTCGGCTGTCTGTGTCCCTGGCCGGACTGGGCTGCGGGACACGTGACCCTCGCCTCTGTTCCGGTTCCGGCGGCTGACACACCGGACTGATGGGTTACAACACATCATTCATTGATAGTGATTTTTAGCAGCTTCAGCTGCCCCCCTGTTGTTTTGATTTGCCCCTACTGTTTAAAAGATGTCTCCTCATTTTCTGACACCACCCCCAGACGAAGGCTCGAGGGCCGAAACGCGCGTCGGGGTTAATGCCAGACAGTGCTGATTGTGACATGGGTAAGACGTCCTACTTCATCTTTGAGCTTTCAATTGATTTGTTTTGCTGTTACTTTCATGCATATATCTATTGATGTCTATATGTGTGTGAGTGGATTGGTGCTGTACTTTAATTCCTGCATCTGGCTGTGACCAACATGCACCGATTGGTGTGGTCTTTACCCACTATACTGGATGCAGGACTCTGTGCACTATGACTACACTCACATATATTTACTCATTACTTACTCATTTATTTAATCATTCATGAACTAGGAATTGTCATTTTTTCCTTTTGTCACTTTGTTATTTAATGCATTTAACTATAACATTGCATATATCACTGTCTGCCATCCTTTCCATACTGTGGCCATCATCTTTAACTTTTAAATGTTTGTTTTGTTATGTGTTCTAATAAAACTTGTTATTTTTCAACAACCTTGGTGTGTCGGACTCCGTTTCTAGGTTTATAATTCATTTAGTGTGTATCCCCACCGATACCATCATGTTCATTCAGGGCTTGTAAGTCCCGCCCCCCTTTTTGCTTGTCCCCTCAATTATCTTATATGCATACAAAAGATATTTATCTTATTAACGGTTTATTTTCGGGACTTGGGGTTGGCTGGCGCTGTTCCTTTGGTGCTCTCCACATAGGTATAGTACTATCTATAAAGTGGCTGCCCAATCTTGACATTCTTGCGTCTGCCAAACGCTGCCCACTGTTCTGTCAGACTCTATTTAGCGATACTTAAACTGGATTGTTAAAATAAGTACATGGAGTAAACTCGCAAATTTCTGTTAAGTTTAAACCTAGCGGTATTATTATAGTAATGTGGTATTGTTATAGTAATGTAGTATTATAGCAATGTGGTATTATTATAGTAATGTAGCATTGTTATAGTATTGTAGTATTATTATAGTAATGTAGTATTGTTATTATGGTAATGTAGTATTATTACAGTAATGTAGTATTATATTATAGTAATGTAGTATTATTATAGTAATGTAGTATTGTTATTATAGTAATACAGTATTGTTATAGCCACAGTAGTAATGTAGTAATGTAGTATTATTATAGTAATGTAGAATTTTTATAGTAATGTAATATAATACAAATGTAGTATTGTTATAGTAACATAGTATTATAGTAATGTAGTATTATTATAGTAATGTATTATTATAGTAATGTAGTATTATATTAATGTATTATTGTTGTTATAGTAATGCAGTATTATTATAGTACTAATATGCAGTTGTGCCGGCCCGAGGGGAACATTTCTTCTGTTTGAAGAGGCGATTTATCAAGGACCTAAAATTAGGGAACCAGGAAAGGGAGGGCCCAAACATATCCGCTGGAAGCGACGGTGCCCGTATTGTACCAGGACAACACTTTCCCAGCAAAATTCCCCAAACTGCAAAGGTGCGGAGTGTGGACCAAAAGGGGCATAAGAAAGGACGCCATATATCAGTGCGACGCCGGCCTGTGCAGAAAGGATTGCTTCACAGCGTAACACACATCTATGGATAATTTTTATTTTTTTTACCCCATTATTATACCACCTGACTATGCCCCTGATGTACTCTGCCCAAAACAAAACTACTACCAAGCAAAATCCGCTCTCCAAAAGCCAAACAGCGTTCCCTCCCATCTGAACCCTACAGCGGCCCAAACAGCAGTTTACTGCCACATATATGGCACCGCCATACCCGGGAGAACCCTTTTAGCAATTTTTTGGGTGTGTGTCTCCAGCGTCATAAGCTGGGCATGACATATTTGCCACTGAACTGGCATATCTAGGGAAAAATATACATTTTTAATTTGCACCATCCGCAGCACATTAATTTATGGAAAAGACCTGTGGGGTGAAATGCTCACTACACCCCTTAACAAATGCCTTGAGGGGTGTAGTTTCCAAATGGGGTCACTTCTCAGGGGTTTCTTTTTATTATTTCACATCAGAGCCTCTGCAATTGTGAACCAATACTTTGTAAATTGCCAAATTAGGCCTCAATTTCGCATGGTACTCTTTCACTCCTGAGCCTGGTTGAATGTCCAGGCAAAAGATTAGGGTCACATGTAGGGTGTTTCTAAAACCGGGAAACACCGCATAATAATTAGAGGGCTGTCTTTTTATGGTGGCACAAGCTGGGCACCACATATTGGCATATCTATGGAAAAAAAATCCCATTTTCACTCTGCAACATCGAGTGCACACTAATTTCTACAAAACACCTGCGGGGTTAACATGCTCACTACACCACTAGGTAAATGCATTGAGGGGTGTAGTTTCCAAAATGGGGTCACTTCTCGGGGGTTTCCACTGTTTTGGTCCCACAGGCGCCCAGAAACCAATCCAGCAAAATCTGCACTCCAAATGGCGCTCCTTCCCTTCTGAGCCGTATTCGGGAGAAATTGCTTTACAAATGTTGGGTTCTTTTTTTTCTGTTATTTGTTGAGGAAAAATTTGCGCTAAAGCTACGTCTTATTGAAGAAAAAGGATTGTTTTTATTTTCACTGCCCAATTCTAATAAATTCTATGAAACATCTATGGGGTCTAAATGCTTACTACACCCCTAGATGAATTCCTCAAGGGGTGTAGTTTCCTAAATGGAATCACTTGTTGGACATTTTCATTGTTTTGTCCCCTCAGGGGCTTTGTAAATGTGACATGGCCTCCGCAAACCATTCCTGCTAAATGTGATCTCCAAAAGCCAAATAGCGCTCTTTCCCTTCTGAGCCCTGCCGTGTGTCCAAACAGCTGGTTATTACCATATGTGGGGTATTGTTTTACTCAGGAGAAATTGCTTTACAAATTTTGCGGTGCTTTTTCTCCTTCAGTATTTGTGGAAATGAGAAAAAATTAGCTAAACCTACATTTTTTGGAAAAAAATTTAGATTTTTATTTTCAGGGCCTACTTCCAATAATTTCTGCAAAAAACCTGTGGGGTCAAAACGCTCACTATACCCCTAGATAATTTCCTCAATGGGTGTAGTTTCCAAAATGGGGTCACCTGTGTGGGGTTTTCATTGTTTTGTCCCCTCAGGGGCTTTGTAAATGTGACATGGCCTCCGCAAACCATTCCTGCTAAATGTGAACTCCAAAAGCCAAATGGTGCTCCATCCCTTCTAAGCCCTGCCGTATGTCCGAACAGCCGTTTATTACCACATGTGGGGTATTGTTTTACTCGGGAGAAATTGTTTTACAAATTTGGTGGTGCTTTTTCTCCTTCAGTACTTTTGGAAATGAGAAAAAATTAGCTAAACCTACATTTTCTTTGAAAAAATTTCGATATTAATTTTCACGGTCTAATTCCAATAATTTCTGTAAAAAATCTGTGCGGTCAAAATGCTCACTACACCTCTAGATAATTTCCTAGGTGTGTTGTTTCCCAAATGGGGTCACTTTTGGGGGATTTCCACTGTTTTGGCACCGCAAGAGCCCTTCAAACCTGACATGGTGCCTAAAATATATTGTAATAAAAATAAGGCCCCAAAATCCACTAGGTGCACCTTTGCTTCTGAGGCCGGTGCTTCAATCCAGTAGCACGCTACGGCCACATGTGGGATATTTCCTAAAATTGCAGAACCTGGGCAATAAATATTGAGTTGCATTTCTCTGGTAAAACTTTCTGTGTTATAAAGAAAATTGGATTCAAAATTAATTTCTGCAAAAAAATATGAAATTTGTAAATTTCACCTCTACTTTGCTTTAATTCCTGTGAAAAGTCTAAAGGGTTAAGAAATTGTCACAATTAAATACTGAACATATTAAGCAAATTTTGCCAGTAACATAAAGTCCAATGTGCCACGAGAAAACAATCTCAGAATCGCTTGGATAGGTAAAAGCATTCCGACGTTATTACCACATACAGTGAAGGAAATAAGTATTTGATCCCTTGCTGATTTTGTAAGTTTGCACACTGTCAAAGACATGAACAGTCTAGAATTTTTAGGCTAGGTTAATTTTACCAGTGAGAGATAGATTATATTTAAAAAAAAAAACAGAAAATCACATAGTCAAAATTATATATATTTATTTGCATTGTGCACAGAGAAATAAGTATTTGATCCCCTACCAACCATTAAGAGTTCAGCCTCCTTCAGACCAGTTACACGCTCCAAATCAACTTGGTGCCTGCATTAGACAGCTGTCTTAAATGGTCACTTGTATAAAAGACTCCTGTCCACAGACTCAATTAATCAGTCTGACTCTAACCTCTACAACATGGGCAAGACCAAAGAGCTTTCTAAGGATGTCAGGGAGAAGATCATAGACCTACACAAGGCAGGAATGGGCTACAAAACCATAAGTAAGACACTGGGTGAGAAGGAGACAACTGTTGGTGCAATAGTAAGAAAATGGAAGACATACAAAATAACTGCCAATCAACATCGATCTGGGGCTCCATGCAAAATCTCACCTCGTGGGGTATCCTTGATCCTGAGGAAGGTGAGAGCTCAGCCGAAAACTACACGGGGGGAACTTGTTAATGATCTCAAGGCAGCTGGGACCCCAGTCACCAAGAAAACCATTGGTAACACATTACGCCGTAATGGATTCAAATCCTGCAGTGCCCGCAAGGTCCCCCTGCTCAAGAAGGCACATGTAAAGGCCCATCTGAAGTTTGCAAATGAACATCTGGATGATTCTGAGAGTGATTGGGAGAAGGTGCTGTGGTCAGATGAGACTAAAATTGAGCTCTTTGGCATTAACTCAACTCGCCGTGTTTGGAGGAAGAGAAATGCTGCCTATGACCCAAAGAACACCGTCCCCACTGTCAACCATGGAGGTGGAAACATTATGTTTTGGGGGTGTTTCTCTGCTAAGGGCAGAGGACTACTTCACCACATCAATGGGAGAATGGATGGAGCCATGTACCGTCAAATACTGAGTGACAACCTCCTTCCCTCCACCAGGACATTAAAAATGGCTCGTGGCTGGGTCTTCCAGCACGACAATGACCCGAAACATACAGCCAAGTCAGCAAAGGAGTGGCTCAAAAAGAAGCACATTAAGGTCATGGAGTGGCCTAGCCAGTCTCCAGACCTTAATCCCATCGAAAACTTATGGAGGGAGCTGAAGATCCGAGTTACCAAGCGACAGCCTCGAAATCTTAATGATTTACAGATGATCTGCAAAGAGGAGTGGGCCAAAATTCCATCTAACATGTGTGCAAACCTCATCATCAACTACAAAAAACATCTGACTGCTGTGCTTGCCAACAAGGGTTTTGCCACCAAGTATTAAGTCTTGTTTGCCAAAGGGATCAAATACTTATTTCTCTGTGCACAATGCAAATAAATATATATAATTTTGACAATGTGATTTTCTTTTTTTTTTTTTTTATATATATAATCTATCTCTCACTGGTAAAATTAACCTAGCCTAAAAATTCTAGACTGTTCATGTCTTTGACAGTGGGCAAACTTACAAAATCAGCAAGGGATCAAATACTTATTTCCTTCACTGTAAATTGAAACATGTCAGATTTGAAAAATGAGGCACTGTCAGGAAGGTCAAAAGTGGCTAAAGAGGGAAGGGGATAGTAATGTAGTATTGTTATTATAGTAATTCAGTATTATTATAATAATGTAGCATTGTTATTAAATTAAAATGTAGTATTATTATAGCCACAGTAGTAATGTAGTATTATTGTAGTAGTGTAGTATTGTTATTGTAATGTAGTGTTATTATAGTAATGTAGTATTATTATAGTAATGTAGTATTGTTATAGTAATGTAGGATTATTATAGTAATGTAGTATTGTTATAGTAATGTAGTATTATAGTAATGTAGTATTGTTATAGTAATGTAGTATTATAGAAATGTAGTATTGTTATAGTAATGTAGTATTATTATAGAAATGTAGTATTGTTATAGTAATGTAGAATTATTATAGTAATGTAGTATTGTTATAGTAATGTAGTATTCTTATAGTAATGTAGTATTGTTATGCTAATGTATTATTATAGTAATGTAGTATTATAGAAATGTAGTATTTTTCACGTTGGGTGCGTGTACTGGGCCGTACTGCCTTGACGGTATGGCAGCTGGCTAACGGGACGTAGGTCACAGTCTATAGTTCGTACAGTGTACCTGTGGCAGCTCGGACAGTAGCAAGACAGGCTCGGCTGGGACTAGGCAGCAGGCAGACTTCAGGAGTGGTGTAGAAGGACAGGCGTGGTATACAGCACAGCACGACTTCAGCTCAGCATGGCACTTGACCAGGATAACACAGGACACGGGTAAAGGAACGGGGAACACTGGCAACTGGAAAACACTAGGAGACCATTTGCTTAGACAAACTTTGGGTACAAGAACAACGCTCAAGCATGGGAGGAAGGGGCTGAGCCCTTCTTATAGTCCAGGGTGCTCATGGGCTAATTTTGACATTAACTCGTGCTGGCCCTTTAAGAGCGGGCATGAGCATGCGCGCGCACCCTATGGGACCCGGCCGAGGTAAGCGGAAGTTAGCGCTGGCGTCTCCTGAGGAGGAGACTGGGGCCAGCGCTCGCCGACCCATGGCTGCGGCCGTCAGGAGGTGAGTGAGGCTGACGGCTCGCGACCATGGACATGACAGTATTGTTATAGTAATGTAGGATTATTATAGTAATGTTGTATTGTATTGTTATAGTAATGTAGTATTATAGTAATGTAGTATTGTTATAGTAATGTAGTATTGTTATAGTAATGTAATGTTATAGTAATATAGTATTATTATAGAAATTTAGTATTGTTATAGTAATGTAGGATTACTATAGTAATGTAGTATTGTTATAGTAATAAAAACAAGGGGACATATACAAAAACACAGAAAAAGGCCATACTTGCAAATGGACACAGCCAGGTCAGAAACGCTGATGAAGGAGTGAGCAGGTGCTTTAAATAAAAATAGCCACTCCCACTGGTCTTGAGGGGAGTGGTGTGTGGTGCATGGGATGTGTAGTAAGAAATAATAAATGAATAGTGTGTGTGCAAGTGTAATACTATAAGTGAAATATAGGGGGCAGTAATGAGTGAAGTGCCTCAATAGAAATAAATGGATAATGGGGTGCAAGTGAGTGAAACATGGAGGGATAGTGTGTACGTCATGAGGCACAACATGTATAGCCAGGTAGAAGCCTATTTGTGACGCCTTGATAGTTCATAGAGCGGGCTACCCTGCTTGCTATGCCAAACAACAACACACCATGCTCTCCCAGCATCAGAGACCCGGCTGTGTCCAAGAGAAGCGAATATACATAATAATGAAAAATACCTGGGGTATTAGTAATCATTTTGGCCAAAAGGACGCAAGCTCGCAATCCACGACAAGGATCCCCAGACTTGCGAGTCCCTAACTCCTTAACTGGAACAGAATGTTCCTGATGCACAAACAGAACCGATAAAAACAAGGGGACATATACAAAAACACCGAAAAAGGCCATACTTGCAAATGGACACAGCCAGGTCAGAAACGCTGATGAAGGAGTGAGCAGGTGCTTTAAATAAAAATAGCCACTCCCACTGGTCTTGAGGGGAGTGGTGTGTGGTGCATGGGATGTGTAGTAAGAAATAATAAATGAATAGTGTGTGTGCAAGTGTAATACTATAAGTGAAATATAGGGGGCAGTAATGAGTGAGCTTGCGTCCTTTTGGCCAAAATGATTACTAATACCCCAGGTATTTTTCATTATTATGTATATTCGCTTCTCTTGGACACTCTTGAAAGTAATGCGGCCCGTCAACTTCACATTTCTTCTATGTGCGGCCCATTTACCCGGCTGTGTTTGAGGCTAACTGGTTATTCTCACTCTGTTATTATGTTCCTATAGATACATACATACATATGTTTTTGATATTTGGGGACTATTTTACCTTTCTGGCTGAGTTCAGACAGAAGATATGTTGCCGATATTTGATATGAATTCTGCACAGGAAATTAGTAAGAAATTTATTGTACAATTTTAGTAAATGTGGTTTTACAAAACTTTTATGTTGTAAATCGGCGACCATTACGATATGAGCAAATTTACCTGTTTGTACCTGTTTACCAGTTTGCTGACCATCAAAATATTCTGATTTCCTATTATAGAATCAGATTTCCATCATTTAGGACAGTGGAGTGTAAAAACAAATCTGCATTTGTGCCTCCATTATCTTAAATGGGGAAAATATGATTCTATAAGAGGAAATTTGCAGGTGGGCGAATTGGTGAATAGGTGAGTCTTCAGTTTCATTCACTTCCAATTTTTAGTTTTGATCAGGTGCTATTACATAGTTACATACAAGTTCAACCAAGGGACGGGAAAAGGGAAGAGAAAAAATTCTACACATAGGAGCTAATATTTTTTTGTTCTAGGAAATTATCTAAGCCTTTTTTAAAGCCATCCACTGTCCCTGCTGTGACCAGCTCCTGCGGTAGACTATTCCATAGATTCACCGTTCTCACAGTAAAGAAGGCTTGTCGCCTCTGCAGGTTGAACCTTTTTTTCGGAGGCAGTGCCCCCTTGTTTTTTGAGGAGGTTTTACATGGAACAGGATTTCACCATATTTTTTGTATGTGCCATTAATATATTTATATAAATTAATCATGTCCCCCCTTAGTCGTCATTCTTCAAGGCTAAATAGGTTTAATTCTTTTAATCTTTCCCCATAACTTAGATTCTCCATGCCCCTTATTAGGTTCGTTGCTCCTCTTTGTATTTTTTCCAACTCCAGGGCATCCTTTCTATGAACTGGAGCCCAGAACTGAACTGCATATTCTAGATGAGGCCTCACTAATGCTTTATAAAGTGGTAATATTACATCCCTGTCCCACGAGTCCATGCCTCTTTTAATACACGACAATATCCTGCTGGCCTTTGAAGCAGCTGATTGACACTGCATGCTGTTATTTAGTTTATAATTTACAAGTACACCCAGATCCTTCTCAACAAGTGAATCCCCCAGTGTAGCTCACCCTAGGACATATGATGCATGCAGGTTATTGGTACCCAGATGCATAATTTTACATTTATCTACATTAAACTTAATTTGCCAACTGGATGCCCAACACTTAGTTTGTTTAAATCCGTTTGCAATTCACGAACATCTTCCATAGACTATATTACATAGCTTGGTGTCATCTGCTAAAATAGAAATAGTACTATAAATCCCATCCTCTATATCAGGCGTCTCAAGCACGCGGCCCGCGGGCCGCATGCGACCCTTGGGGCTGTCATCTGCGGCCCGCGGGACACAGAACCGCTAGTATCGGCTCTGCTGCGAGACTCTGGAATTCCCTGACATCGCTGTCCACATATGAACAGCGATGTCTGGGGCTTCCCCAGAGCCGGTGTCCCGGGCAGAGCGCTAGTACAGGTTCTGCTCCAGGACTCTGTGGAATTCCCTGACATCGCTGTCAACATATGGACAGTGTGTCAGGGTCTTCCCCAGAGCGGAGTGCCGGGCAGAGCGCTAGTATCGGCTCTGCTACGGGACTCTGTGGAATTCCCT
Organism: Rhinoderma darwinii; assembly: GCF_050947455.1. Classification (NCBI taxonomy): domain Eukaryota; kingdom Metazoa; phylum Chordata; class Amphibia; order Anura; family Rhinodermatidae; genus Rhinoderma; species Rhinoderma darwinii. Next base: position 265,570,788 of record NC_134689.1, on the reverse strand, counting down.
GACATCGCTGCTCATATATGGACAGTGTGTCGGGGTCTTCCCCAGAGCGGAGTCCCGGGCAGAGCGCTAGTACAGGCTCTGCTCTGGGACTCTGTGGAATTCCCTGACATCGCTGTCCATATATGGACAGTGTGTCAGGGTCTTCCCCAGAGTGGAGTCTAGGGCAGAGCGCTAGTACAGGCTCTGCTCCGGGACTCTGTGGAATTCCCTGACATCGCTGCCCATATATGAACAGTGTGTCAGGGTCTTCCCCAAAGCGGAGTCCCGGGCAGAGCGCTAGTATCGGCTCTGCTCCGGGATGCTGCGGAATTCCCTGACATCGCTGCCCATATATGGACAGTGTGTCAGGGTTTTCCCCAGAGCGGAGTCCCGGGCAGAGCGCTAGTATCGGCTCTGCTGCGGGACGCTGCGGAATTCCCCGACATCGATGCCCATATATGGACAGTGTGTCAGGGTCTACCCCAGAGCGGAATCCCGGGCAGAGTGCTAGTGCAGGCTCTGCTCCGGGACTCTGTGGAATTCCCTGACATCGCTGTCCATATATGGACAGGGTGTCAGGGTCTTCCCCAGAGCGGAGTCCCGGGCAGAGCGCTACTATCGGCTCTGCTCCGGGACGCTGTGGAATTCCCTGACATCGCTGCCCATATATGGACAGTGTGTCAGGGTCTTCCCCAGAGTGGAGTCCCGGGCAGAGCGCTATTATCGGCTCTTCTCCGGGACTCTGGGAAAGCCTCTGACATCGCTGTCCATACATCGACAATGATGTCAGGGGCTTCCCCAGAGCAGGAGTCCCAGTGATGTCAGGAGCACAGCTGGAGTCCCAGTCTACAGGGGGCAGTGCTGTGGCAGCATCTACAGGGGGCACTGCTGTGGCAGCATCTACAGAGGGCACTGCTGTGGCAGCATCTACAGGGGGCACTGCTGTGGCGGCATCTACAGGGGGCACTGCTGTGGCTGCATCTACAGGGGCACTGCTGTGGCAGCATCTACAGAAGGCACTGCTGTGGCAGCATTTACAGAGGGCACTGCTGTGGCAGCATTTACAGAGGGCACTGCTGTGGCAGCATCTACAGAGGGCACTGCTGTGGCAGCATCTACAAAGGGCACTGCTGTGGCAGCATCTACACAGGGCACTGCTGTGGCAGCATCTACACAGGGCACTGCTGTGGCAGCATCCACCGAGGGCACTATGGTACTATCTAAAAAGGGGCTGCCCAATCTTGACATGTGTGCTAACTGAGCTGCCGGACTGCATTTAGCGACACTTAAACTGGAAAGCTGGATTGTTGAAATAAGCACGTGGAGAAATATCTCAAATTTTAAACCTAGCGGTATTATTATAGTAATATAGTGTTATAGTAGTTCAAATAACTAATTGATTAACAATAATTTTGTATTGTATCAATTTTGAAAGTAATGCGGCCCGACCACTTCACATTTTTTCTATATGCGGCCCACTTACCCGGCCGAGTTTGAGACCTCTGCTCTATATCATTAATAAATAAGTTGAATAATAGTGGTCCCAGCACTGAACCCTGGCGTACACCACTTATAACCGGGGACCATTCAGATTAGGAATCATTTACCACAACTCTCTGAAAACGGTCCTTGAGCCAATTCTCAATCCAATTACAAACTATATTTTCTAAACCTATAATTTAATTTACCCATTAGACGTCTATGAGGGACAGTGTCAAATGCCTTTGCAAAGTCCAAAAACACTATATCCACAGCGGCCCCTCTGTCTAGGCTTCTGCTCAGCTCTTCATAAAAACAGATCAGGTTAGGGCCTGTTCACATCACCGTTCGCTTTTCCGTTCTGGGGTTCCGTCGGAGGTTTCCGTTGGGTGAACCCCGCAATGGAAAGTGAAAGTGAAACCACAGCTTCCGTTTCAGTCACCATTGATATCAATGGTGACGGAAACATCGCTAATGGTTTCCGTTCGGCACCATTCCGGCAGGTTTCCGTTTTAACGACAAAATCAATAGCGGAATCGACTGTGCTATTGATTCGTCAGAGGCGGTCACGTGGGATGAAGTGTCATTCCTGGAGGCCGGCCTTCTGACGTCATCCAGACTTGCGTGACCGCCACTACAGCCTGTGATTGGCTGCAGCGGTGACATGGGATGAAACGTCATACCAGGAGGCCAGACAGCGGGAAATTGCAGGGAGTTCTGGGTAAGTATGAACTGATTTTTTTATTTCATTGAAATTGTATTTTGCGAGCGCCGAGCATGGTCATTCTTCAGCGCTAGTCACTGTCCAGGGTGTTAAAAGAGTTATCGCCGATCAGTGCAGCCCATTAACTCTTTCCGCACCCTGTACAGTGACTAGCGCTGAACAACCCTGCTCTTTCAGCACCCTGGACAGTACCATGCTCAGCACTCAGAAACTGAAACATGGAGTGCACACGGAAATCACACGGCCGCTAAAACGGGCACACGGATCCGTCAAAAACGGCCGTGAAAACGGTGATGGAAGTGTGCACGAGGCCTTACAGTGTATTATTGCCTGTCAGTGTAAAACTGACAGGCATCTGTTAGGCCATGGCTCTGGCATGGCCTAAAAAGCATTCACTAAAGGCAGACCTGGAGGCCTTTGATCGCATAGCGAGTGTGCCGATGGGGTGAGAGAGGGAGCCCCCTCCCTCTAAAACCACTGAGATGCGGTGGTCGCTATTTACCGATGCATCTGAGGGGCTAAATGGGCGGAATAAAATGATCGGAGACCACTGCTATTGGTCTTGGATCGTTGTCCTGAAGCCCGAGGCTATTAGCAACAGCCTTGGCTTCAGGAGCAGAGCGCCCGATACGTGGGAAACAACTTCTGAAGTGCCGCCAGAAAAACTACCCTGAGCGACTGTCGTAAAAAGACTAAACGGCATTTGTTAAGGGGTTACATTTATTGTTTGGGGTTAGAGAAACATGGCTATAATCCCATATAATACCTTTCTTTCAGAAACCACTATTGGTCATGGGCTGTGTCTAGTATTGAAGCTCGACACAATACACGTGAACGACAGCACGTCTCAATGATCTATTGGGGCACATCTCAAGAACCCTCTACCAAGTGTCCGGAAAACGTTATTGGAAGGCAGAGACAGCACTCTAATTTTTTTGATGCAAGTTATAGTATTTATTGAATATCACACACCGCCAGTGTACAACGTGCACAGCACACATGATTTCTCATTAAAGCAACTTTTCGGGTATAATATACTATTCTTCAGGCAATTATGGTCGCTGTATAATTCAGGAGCAGTGGGTGCACAATAGTTTGAGGCTCAGCCCCATTCACTTCAGTTGGGTTGAGCTGCAATACTAGACACAGCCAATGGACAAGAGTGATACTGTTTATGAAAGAAAGCAGCCATGTTTTTTCTGATCTCACACAACATTTTAATATACTGATCTGTACCAACTATTGCAAAATTAAAGCATTTCTTTAACCAAAATATTTCTCGTAACTGCTTCGTTTTCCAGATGAATCAGATGACAGTAGCTACAAATATAAGCAATATTTAGCTGTCTTTTAGTCATCCCAAACCACTTTTGCATTTTCAGAATAAGTCTTTAATCAGTTCAATCTGAAAAACAAAACCATAATAAAAACATTGGAAATAATCAATTATCCAAATTTTTGTATGTTGTTTGCTTTGTCGACATGGCCTAAGACAGTTTTATTTTCCAGTTTTGTCAAACATATTTTTGTTCTACAAATTAAAGAGCAGAACACATACATCAAACTGTAATATCAGATGGGGAATTCATTACAATGGTGGAATGATCTATCTAAAATTTGCATTTTCCAGGACATTACCTTTTCAATTAGTGCGATGTATTACAGGAATGGATCTCCTTGATTAGAGTGTGATGTAATGATTCTGATCAGAAACAATTTCATAAGATTAAATGTTAAATCTAGGGGGAAGGGCAATAGGGCAATCAAACTTTGAATATATTAAGGTATTTTTCCACAACCACCTGTCAAAATCATGCAGCCCCAAGACCTTTGAATAAACTTCAACTATGGTACTTGGCAAGTTTTCTGAGTGCTTCTCTGGGTACCTTCTGGTGCTGCTGTACCTTATTAAAATGTACTGATGGTAAGGGCACATTCAGACGTGGCGGAATTGCTGTTGAATTCCGTTGTGGACAGTCCGCAGTGGAATTCTGCAGCAGACATTTTTTTAATTTCTTGTTATACAATTTTAGGAGAGTTACTTCAGACGTTGCAGAAAATAACTGTGCGGAAATCAGGCTGCGGTGCAGATTTTTCCCTCCGCGGCATGCTTATTACATTGTGGAGAAGAAGCGGAATTTCACTGCAGATTTCAGTCGTTGCAATGCAAAAACTGAAATCTGTGGCAAGTCCGCTGTGATATCTGCAACGTCTGAATTACCTGTCAAATATGAAAATGTTGGTGTAGATTCGTTGCGTAATTGCCCCGAATCTGCACCAACATTTTAAGCGGAAAAAATCTGCCACGTCTGAACATGGCCTAATAGTGCTTTACAGTACTGTAGTGCAGATTGTTAGTTGCGATATTATCAATATCCTATTATAAATGCCTACAATTTTCTTATAGCTCGGTGTATGTCTTATAAAGCATTGTCATTTGCAACAAGGCAGAGCTCCTAATTTTAAGCCTCATGCATTTGGCCGTATTAAGGTTTCGTTTTGTTCGGAGCTGTAAGGGCACTCCTAGAGGTGCAGGGGGGCTTTACTGTACCTCTATAGACCTTAATTTTTTTTTTTACAAAGGCATAAGGAGGATTTTTTTATGTTGGATTCTTTACGAATCTGCCAGAAAAACAATTGCAGTAAGCTCCATCAGATGCTGCATGTATGGAGATTTTTCCTCTAGAAGATTTACTTCTAGGCTAAAATAGCTCCTTACATCTGGCACCCAACAGAGCATTGTACAGCAGCACATGGAGAATTGTACAGCTCCATGTGGCACCATACAGGTTCTCTGCCTATGGGTGAATTCACTTGAATGAGTTGCAATACCAGAAATAGCCCATTAGAGTATAACTGTTTCAGGATAAAAATAAAACCAATTTTTTCATCTCTTACATCCGCTTTAAATTATAGAGTTATTTTGATTTCAGCAAAGAGAGCTCATTGATTACAATAAATTCACTTTATTTGCTGAAACCCGAAAAATCCCATTAAGATTTCTGTAAGTTAAAGAGGCTCTGTCACCAGTTTATAACTGTCCTATCTCCTACCTAATCTAATAGGTGCTTTAATTTAGATAACTACTGTTTTTTTGGTGTTTTTTTAAAAAAAACTTTTATTTTTGACCAAGTTATGAACATTTTAAGATTTATGCAAATTTTTTCTTAATGCCCAACTGGGCGTTTTTTTTAAACTTTTCACCAAGTGAGCGTTGTAAAGAAAAGTGTATAACACTGACCGATCAGCGTCATACACTTCTCTTCATTCCAGCCCAGCTTGATACACAGCACGATCTCGTGAGTGACATCACTTCATCCTGCGAGTCCTTCACCGGAGCGATGGAAGACTGAACAGACATCGCCTCCAGCCGCTGAAGATTTGGATAAATGTCCTGGCACAGCTGGAGGCAATGCCTGTTCAATCCTCCGTCTCAAGTCCAAAGGACCTGCAGGAGGAAGTGCTGTGGATCAAGCTGGACTGGAATAAAGAGAAGTGTACGACGCTGATTGGTCAGCGTCATACACTTTTCTTTACAACGCCCACTTGGTGAAAAGTTAAAAAAAATGCCCAGTTGGGCATTAAGAACAAATTTGCATAAATCTTAAAATGTTCATAACTTGGTCAAAAATAAAAAAAAATTGTATTTTTAAAAAAAACAAACCAGTAGTTATCTACATTAAAGCGCCTATTAGATTAGGTAGGAGATAGGGCAGTTATAAACTGGTGACAGAGCCTCTTTAAGAGAAATTCATTATCATTCTGCAATAAGTGCTGTCATATTTAACTAGGAGATACTCATCCACCATTTGACAAACTTCTACCACCATCATAAAAATGGATCCATTTAATTCATGCATTTTAAAGTAAATATCAAAATCTAGAATAAATTAGTGAACTTGATGAATAAAAAAAAAATATTAAGAATTTTAATAATAATAATAATAATAAATTAATAATTTTGCTCACAAGAGAATTTTAGGTTAAAAATAAAAGGTGTTCCTTATAACTAGAGATGAGCGAACCGGGACAACCGAACCCGGTTTCGGTCCGAACATCGGGAAAAGTTCGGTTTGCAGCGAATCCGAACTTCACCGGGTTCGGCCGAACACGTTTTGACCGAACCCGGTCAAAAATATTATACAAACCGGCAGCCACTTGTCTCTATCAATCCCTGATAGAGAAAAGAGGCTGCTGATTAAAAATAAAATAAAAAGCATTTCATACGTACCCGGTCGTTGTCTTGGTGACGAGTCCCTCTTCTTCCTCCAGTCCGACCTTCTTTTCTGACGCGGCAGCCTGTGATTGGCTGCAGAGGCCTCTGCAGCCTGTGATCGGCTGCAGAAGCTGCGGCAGCCTGTGATTGGCTGCAGCGGTCACATGGGCTGTAACGTCATCCAGGAATGTTGGGCCGGATGTCGAGAGGGACGCGTCACCAAGGCAACGGCCGGGAGACCGGACTGGAGGAAGCAGAAAGTTCTCGGTAAGTATGAACGTCTTTTTTTTTTTACAGGTTACTCTATATTCTGATCGGAATTCACTGTCATGGGTGCTGAAACAGTTACTGCCGATCAGTTAACTCTTTCAGCACCCTGGACAGTGACTATTTACTGATGTCGCCTAGCAACGCTGCCGTAATGACGGGTGCACACATGTAGCCACCCGTCATTACGGGGCCTCATGCACACGACTGTAAAAACACCCGTTATTACGGGTCGTAATTACGACCCGAAATAGCGGGCCCATAGACTTCTGTTAGCCACGGGTACCTTCCCGTTTTCTCATGGGAAGGTGCCCGTGCCGTTAAAAAGATAGAACATGTTCTATTTTTTTATTTTACGGGCCGTGCTCCTATACTTTATAATGGGAGCACGGCTCAGAAAAACGACCGGCTGCCCGTGGCCGGCCGTGGCCGGCCGTGGCCGGCCGTGGCCGGCCGTGCTCATCTCATGAAATACTCTGTGCTGCCTTAAACTCTGTGGACAGGTCAGGATCCTGTTTCTTTTAAATGCTGCTGGGGAACCCGCTCGATCCACTATATAAGGCTGCACTACAGTGCAGCATTTAAAAGAAACAGGATTCTGACCTGTCCACAGAGTTTAAGGCATCACAGAGTATTTCAGGAGATGATCGTGCAGATTCTGTGCTGCTGTGAACTCTGCTCTTACCATTACGTAGCTCTCAGTCTGTTACCTCTCCTCCACTCCTGTCCTCAATAACACCTTCACATGATTGGCAAGTCACCACGTAATGGTAAGAGCAGAGTTCACAGCAGCACAGAGTATTTCAGGAGATGAGCGTGCGGATCTTGTGCGGGGTGGTGACTTGCCACTCATGTGAAGGTGTTATTGAGGACAGGAGTGGAGGAGAGGTAACAGACTGAGCTACGTAATGGTAAGAGCAGAGTTCACAGCAGCACAGAATATTACAGGAGAGGAGCATGCAGATTTAGTGCTGCTGTGAACTCTGCTCTTACCATTACGTAGCTCTCAGTCTGTTACCTCTCCTCCACTCCTGTCCTCAATAACAACTTCACATGATTGGCAAGTCACCACGTAATGGTAAGAGCAGAGTTCACAGCAGCACAGAGTATTTCAGGAGATGAGCGTGCGGATCTTGTGCGGGGTGGTGACTTGCCAATCATGTGAAGGTGTTATTGAGGACAGGAGTGGAGGAGAGGTAACAGACTGAGAGCTACGTAATGGTAAGAGCAGAGTTCACAGCAGCACTGAATCTGCACGCTCCTCTACTGAAATAATCAGTGCTGCTGTGAACTCTGCTCTTACCATTACGTAGCTCAGTCTGTTACCTCTCCTCCACTCCTGTCCTCAATAACACCTTCACATGACTGCCAAGTCACCACCCCGCACAAGATCCGCACGCTCATCTCCTGAAATACTCTGTGCTGCCTTAAACTCTGTGGACAGGTCAGGATCCTGTTTCTTTTAAATGCTGCACTGTAGCGCAGCCTTATGTAGTGGATCGAGCGGGTTCCCCAGCAGCATTTAAAAGAAACAGGATCCTGACCTGTCCACAGAGTTTAGGGCAGCACAGAGTATTTCAGGAGAAGAGCGGGTGATTGGCTGCAGAGGCCGCTGCAGCCTGTGATTGGCTGCAGAGGCGGTCACGTGGGATGAAGCGTCATCCCTGGAGGCCGGCCTTCTGACGTCATCCTGACGTGCGTGACCGCCACTACAGCCTGTGATTGGCTGCAGCGGCGACATGGATGAAACGTCATCGCTGGAGGCCGGACAGGAGGAAAGTAAGTATGACATTTTTTTTTTAATTACATTTAAATTTTATTTTCCGCGCGCCGAGCATGGTACTGTCAAGGTTGCTGAAAGAGTTAGTGCAGCCCATTAACTCTTTCAGCACCCTGGACAGTACCATGCTCGGCGCACGGAAATTACAGGTTCGGTCAGAACTAGTTTGGTCCGAATCGAACTTTTTCGTGAAATTCGGTGAACTAGCCGAACCGAACTTTTCATAAGTTCGCTCATATCTACTTATCACTTTAATATGTAAATATCACCCTCTTATGTATCTATATATTGATTTTAATTAAGTGTTCATTGTTTTTCTCTTGGCAGGAACCTACGTTGTACATTCACAGTTTCAATATTTTCTTTTAAATTCTAAGAAGATTTAATCTTTGCTAAGGATTCTTATAGTGAATTATAATCTTGAGGACCAATTTGTCCAAAGTGAACCCGTGCAGAATCTAACGAGGCCATAAATTCTTCTTTCTTTTAATGGGCAAGGTAGTGTGGTGCTGAGAGAGCTTTGGGAGACAATGAGATGAGACAGACTGTCCATTCTGATGAACTTGATTAAACTAATCAAGCACAGACTTTCTAATTACATAGAACAGCCTGAGAGTGAAACTCTCATTACCTATGGAGAGGTTCTGCTGTATTGCTAGGAAAGTATCCCTGGCACACATCAGATGCAATTCATTAAATAGATTGATTTTAATATTAACAGCATAGATAAAGGAATCAGTTGTCATTTACTAGCTAAAAAGCCTATTCATTTTTGTCATATCCAATATGATCTTGGAAATACAATAGGATTTATGTTAGAAATGATTCACAATGTGTCTCTTTCCTTTAATTACTCAAGCATGTTTCTGATCTAGATCACCTGTATAAATTGACGCCCCTGATATACTTGGGTTTTGAAAGAATTTAACAGAATTTCAAGGGTCTTAAGCTTTCTTTTGTTATATGGAATAAGTTAATCTAAGATAACATGCACTAAATGGACAAAAGTATTCGAACACCTACACAATACACCTACAGGAGGTTGTTTAGTGTATGGAACGTCACACAAGCAGGAGATCCATCAGGGGCATGGTCATGTGACTGCATGTGAGACTGGTTTACAGAGTCATTTCAGCTACAGACAGTACATTGGTAATTAACTAATCTTAATAAAGTTTCATCATTTGCACACAATAATTAAAAGAACCGGAAAACCACTTTAGGTATAACTTTTAAAGCCACAGATGGAAATCTTATAGACATTGCAGATTTTATTATTTAGAAAACAAAGTAAAGAAAGGGAAAATTATATAGTTTTTGGTAAGATTAATGAGGTTTAATCTGGGTGGACTGGTTTTAACACAAACTACATCATCATTCTTTTTGACAATAAACCCATGACATGTATGATTTACATTTTCCTTGGAGTATTTTTTTCTTAGGCATAATGTAAAGGCTTGCCAATTAACTTTACTGACTAAATTAGATTTTTGACAGGAATCTGCTTATTAATACACCTGATAATTATGGTCTCCATATTAATTATTTAAAAGACATTTTAGAGCAGATCCTAAGGATTAAGATGACACCCCATTGTGCATTAGATGGACTTCTCATGATAGGCTAAATAAATACCTAAAAAATTAAGATTCACTCTCTGCATACAAAAATATGTGATATATTATTCTCTGTTGTAAAAGCTATCATTTTAGTATATGTCACAATATTCTTTTCATATTAATTAAACATCAACATATTAGAAATTAGCTTGTTTTGTATTTAACAACTACCATGATTAAAATGTAATGCCCAAAAATTACATGATTTCATTGTTTTAGGCAATGTACACATCTGCTTTGGAAGCTCCATCTGAAAGATACTTTGTAGATTCCATCAAGTGGACAGGCACCTAGGCGAAACCCAACAGACCCATTGTAAATCAATGTGGTCCGTCTGGTGCCGCTGGTATCCATCGAGCGATGGATCTGGCACAGTTTTAAATGGAAGCCACAACACACGTGTGAACAGATTCTTATTGTTGCATATATATTTCATTTATTTGTTAGCAATACTATAAACCCCTTCTATGATTTTTACACACTAGCTACAAGCTGGCGTAGATATCCGCTATAATTGACGCCAGTTTCTTGTGCCCCATCTCCTTAGACTGAGCCCTGCCTACTATTTTAAAAAGTGCATTAAAAACAAGAAATGGTTCAAAATTATTAACAGTCATTAATAAATTCTCCCAAAAGAGTTTTGAAAAAAGTAGAAAAAAAAACAAAAACGCTTTAAAGGGAATGTGTTGCCAGCAAAACATGTTGTTGTTTTTTAAATTAAACATTTAGTGTGTATGTGATTAAACATTTTTCAAATTTTTTTTATTTTTTTCACGAGTCAGGAAATATTATAAATTAGATTCTAATTTATAATATTTCCAATTGCTGGTCACTAGATGGAGCTATTCCCAAAATTGCAGCATTGCATGTGGTAAAGCAACCACATTGCTTTTTGCTGCAAAATTGGGAAAAAAGCACTCGCTCTAGTGAGCTCTGAGAATCCCCCCCTCCTTTATCCTGGCTAGTGCCGGGATAAACGAGGGGATTGAACGGTCTAACCTCCTACACTGTGTGTCACCATTTTTTGAGCTAACACACAGTGTAGTAGGTTTACATACAGTAGTAAACACACACAAACACACATAGAAATCTCTTACCTGCTCCTGCCGCCGCGGCTCCCTCCGGCCCGTCCGCTCCGTCTGCTGCCGCTGGTCCAAGTGCACAAGTCCGGAAGCCGCGACCGGAAGTAGTAATCTTACTGTCCGGCCGCGACTTCCGGTCCACAGGAAAATGGCGCCGGACGGCGCGCATTTCAAATTGGACTGTGTGGGAGCGGCGCATGCGCAGTTCCCACACAGACGGCGTACACAGAAGTGGATGGGACGGGACCCGTTCACAGTCCCTATGGGACTGTGGCTGCCGTATTCCATGTCTGTATGTGTCGTTAATCGACACATACAGAAATGGAAAAAAAAATGGCAGCCCCCATAGACAAGAAAAAGTGAAAAAATAGAAAAAAGTAACACACAAACACACAAATAAATAAAAACGTTTTTAATAAAACACTAACATTAAACTGACATGAATTTTTTTTTTGTTGTGACACTTTTCCTTTAAGTGTATACAGCATTTTATAGACATAAAATACAAAAGAGAGGAAAAAACATTGAGTGGACAATGTGCCAATTTAAGTGTAAATGATGTGTTACAGTAGCTTCCCTTCCAGTCAGAGGACTTAACACTCTCTTGCCACCCAAGCATTCTCTCTTCAACTGCGATGGAACAAGCTTTAAAAAAATCTCATTATTTTGTGGCCCATCTGATTACTACAGTAGTTTGCTTATTTAGTGGGCTAAGATAGAAAAATATATTTTACATTTAGCAACAACCATGATACAGTTGATATTTCTGACAAGAATTCACACAGTGTAAACATATACATAAAATAACAAACTATTTATACAATTATACATATCTATCTATAAGATTCAAATAAAACATGTTTAACTATTTCCATTTCAAGACCAGTAGTTTCCCGGTCCAATCCATCATCCAAAAAAAATAAAATAAAAAAAAAGGCTTGCTCAATTGTATATCCTTCAATAATATATTCTATTTATGGAGTCTCTATTAGTATCACCAACTTCTGAAAATAAATAAATATAGTCAAGTGGCTAAAGATAATGCTTATATATATATTATATTACATAAGCTGCGCTGCGTTGTTTAGTAAATTAGCTGTCCAATTAGCTTGTAATGTTAATGATATAATACAGAAGAAATTTTATGCATTTGTTGACTCACGTGTCGATAGGCATCTTCACATCAATAAAGTCTAAATTCAACATAAATGTCTGAAGTAAAGTTTATACCAGGGGTTGTAGATAGAAAAAGACTACTGGGGCATGTGTCCTGGCCGGGTGATAAATACCAGTGGGGTACCAACAAACTACTTTGCCTTGGCCAAGGTATTTAAATACAGGGCTAGGGCAGCAAACAGAACATTTGCCCTGGATGAAGAAAAAGTCTAGCTACGTCTCTTTTTAAATTCTTTGCAGTATTCAGACATTATCATCTTTATTAGGCCAGATTCACATGAGCGTATTGGTAAACGTCCATAGTTTGGATCCGCAATATGGATGTAATACTGTAGGGCCATCTTCTAGGGAGATAAGTGAGTTAGCCCGTCGTTCTGACTTAACCTCTGACGGCCCCGGCCATGGACGTTTCAGTTTTCGGCGGCATCTCCCTCCTGAGAGACGCCGACAGTCACTTCCTGGTTCAGAGACTGTCTCCTGCAGGGCAAACGCGCCTACGCATGCACGGTCTTAAAGGGCCAGTGCGCATCCAGTTGCAGAAAATCTGCAATTAGCCCAGAATGCTGCTGGACTATAAAAAGGGCTCTGCCCTCTTGATCAATGAATGAGCGTTGTTGTGTTTCCGGAAGTTTGTCTTGAAAATGGTCTCCTAGTGCTTTCCAGTTCCCAGTGTTACCCGATCCTGCTGCCTGTACCCTGTATCCCGTGCTACCGTGCCTCTGTGCCGACTAGAGTTGAAGTCGAGTTGTGTCTTCCCCTGCATCTACTGTGTCACACCCGCCGGGTGTCTGTCTACTGCCGGAGCCTCATCTTAAGCCTGAATCACCGCTACTGTCTACATTGCCTCAGGTACCCTTTCTAGACTATTGACTTTGTATTGTACCTGTTTGGCCAGCTGCTATCCCGCTACATGGTACGGCCCAGTGGGTCCGCGGCGTGACACCTCTTATGTGAACAGATGCAATACTTCTGAAATATTGATGACATACTGATGCAAAACAGATCCCATAAACATCAAACACTGATGTATCCGTATTTTAAACACTCTCCATAGACTTCATTAGACATTTTCCATTGGCAAAATGAATGAAAGTAGTGAATACTACATTTTTAAAATATGCACGTATTTTATTCCCCCATGTGAATAGCTTCATAGATTAACATTAGCTCCGTATAATGGACAAACAAGTCGGATGTAATACTGATGAAAAATACGGTACACTTGTGTGAAATCAGCTTTACTGTAGAGGTTAGAACAAGCCATTAGGGGGTTAGAACAAGCCATTAGCCATTCATGAGGGCGGATGTGTTGGGTTCTTAGTATTACAATTGCACACTTATAAGTTTTCTATAATGTGCCAGTCACATGGTTACATGTAGTGCACCATGCTCTTCCAGCTCTCCACTGAGGCTTGTGCAACACCTACCGTTTGATACCTGTTCTTCACCAGCATCAAGCAAAAAGAGCTGCTAGGTTCTAGTGCCATAAGCTAGGGATGCAGGTATATAGTGTAAATCTTGCTCACACTGCTCACATCCCATTTGTTTAGTGAGAGCAAACAATCACAGAGCAAATATGGAAATGTACCCACTAGTTCAGCATTAAAAGGGCATCTTTAGTAACATCGATATGACTCTATGTACTGTGTATGGCTGTAAAAATAAGGGGAGTAATGTAATACCAACTTCTTCCTGCCATTCATCTTAACTTTTAACCCCTTCCCTCTTCATGCATTATGGACCTTAATGACCAAAGCAAAATTAGCAGTTTCGCTATGTCTTTATTAAACAGGCTATAACGTTGTAGGTATCATATGTATCCCTATAAATTTGATATTGTTTTTTTTGGCAAAAACAGGGCTTTGGTGGTATATACTATAGGTTTTCTTTTTTGTTTTATTTCAAAATCTTACAAAAATGCAAACATTTTTTGAAAAAAATGCAGTTTTCTTCAATTTGTTGTGTAAAAGTTTTTAATAAATAATGTTTTTACTTTGCATGCCCCTAGATTTCTGTATTTGTTCTGATTGCATGGATACCAAATATGTTGGTGTATGTTATCTTACTGGGCACTTGGCAAGGCCTCAAAATAAAGGTGTTTAATTTGGCCTAAGGATGACTGTTTCCAAAGCTGATTTTTAGGCACCATAGTGTTTTTGCAAAGGCCCTGTGGTGTCGGATCATAAAAATACACCTAAAATGTCCCAATATGGGAAAGAAGACCCCACAGGGTAATAACCTATGGGTAAACTTTGCCCCTTGGCTATTCAGATCTTTTTTTAGTTTTTTTTTACTAAATCTGACAATGAATGTAAAATATAAAAAAAGAATCTAAATGTATGATTTCAAGCATCCATATGTTGCACAAAGAGTAGGTTACTGGTCAAAATCACCAAATCACCTGATAAAACATTGTCCAATTCCTCCTGTGCATGATGATATCAAATATGTACAGTACTTGTTTTATTTCTTACTGGAACTTGGAATGGCCTAGAACGAAAGGTGCCCAATTTGGCCTATGGATGACTGTTTCCACAGCTGATTTTCAGGCACCATAGTGTCTTTGCAGAAGCCCCGTGGTGTCCGATGATATAAAATACCTCTAAAATGAAGCTATCTGGGAAAGAAGACCCCCACAGGTTTTTTACCTATTGGTATAGTTTGTTCCTTGGCCTTTGAGATTTTTTCAGATTTTCGATGAAATCTGACAGGAAATATATAAAATGTTTATGACACTACGTATTGTCATAGACCTGAAGATATTCATCTAGGGGGATAGTGAGAATTAAAAAAAAAAGGAAATCAAGTTTTTTACTAACAGATGTAGAGACCTGAGAATAATTCTTCTAACAGCAGCACTCCACCAATCTGGACTTTATGGCAGAATGGCCAGAAAGAAGCCTCTCCTCAGTAAAAGACACATGAAAGCCCATATGGAGTATGCAAAAAAGCACCTAAAGAACTCTCAGACTGTGAGAAACAAGATTCTGTGGTCTGAAACCAAGATTTAACTTTTTGGCCTCGATTCTAATTGTCATATCTGGAGTAAACCAGGCACTGCTCATCACCTGCCCAATACCATCCCTACAGTGAAGCATGGTGGTTGTAGCATCATGCTGTGGGGGTGTTTTTCAGTGGCTGGGACAGGGAGTCTGGTCAGGGTTGGGGGAAAGATGAATGGAGCAAAGTACAGAGATATTCTTATTGAAAACCAGATTCAGAGTGCTCTGGACCTAAGACTGGGCCGAAGGTTCACCTTACAACAAGTCAATGACCCTAAGCACACAGCCAAGACAACACAGGGTGGCTTAGAGACAACTTTGTGAATGTTCTTGTGTGGCCCAGCCAGAGCCCTGACTTGAACCCAATCGAACATCTCTGGAGAGACCTGAAAATGGTTGTCCACAGACGGTCCCCATCCAACCTGAAAGAGCTTTAAAGGATCTGCAAAGAAGAATTGCACAAAATCCCCAAATCCAGGTGTGCAAACCTTGTGGCATCATACCCAAGAAGACTGTAGGCTGTTATCGCTGCCAAAGGTGCTTCAACTAAGGCCTCATGCTCACTTCACTTATTTTCTTCTGGGTGCTATTAGTTTTTTTTAACCCATAGCACACTGACACATTCATTTCTATAGGGCCATGCACACTTCCATTGTTTTAACGGAACCGTGCAGCCGTTCCGACAAAAATAGGACAGGTCTTACTCCTGTCTGTTTTTGCACACAATTCACGTAATTTAGAAAAATTTGGTTTAACACTGAAATTCTGATTCATAACTAGTAACTTGAGCTTAAAAGATTGCTGGAGAAGTGCTAACTTATGATAATATTATAATATTTCAGGTTATATATAAACATTGTAGACAAGGATACGTAAGTGTGAGCTTTTCCATACTCTTAAAATCCAAGTTACAGTAAGGCGCCTAACAAGTAATAAACCACATATATATATATATATTTCCGTATTGGAAGCATGAAATTAGCAGAAGCATTTTATAAATATGAAATTGCGAGATAAATCCGAGTAGCATATTGATGAAGGTATTAACAATGCCTGAAAGTGGAAATGTGACTCTTCTTTAATTAACTCTGCACCTCTGACTCTTTGGGTTTAATCTTACCAAACATAACATTTATTCAGAATGCAGTAACATGTCTTACTGTATTAAGTAAAATATAATGTTTGAATGAGTAAAGAATCTGTTAAAGCCACAGCATTAGTAGCTAGTTTGGACATTTTAAAAATCAGATACAAGCAGATTTTAATAATACACATGAAGAGACATTTATACATAGAAGATTTTGTAAAATGTCTGGCATTGGTGTTTTCCGGACTGTATTTACAGCTGCTCTGCTTAGGCCCACTATTAGCAGTTGATCTTGAGTACTCTTTTTTTAGGGTATAGTCACACATCCCACTTTTGCTATGATTTTCTATGCGTTTTTGTGAATATTGTGGCCAAACGGTGACAAATGTGTGAATGTACCCTTATTTAGGCTAGGTTCATTTTAGTTGTACCTTTACCTGAGCACAGCTCATAAAAGTGAGAAACTTTATTTCAGGCAATTGTCTGTGGGGATTAGTTCACTAAAAGTTGACTTAGTTAAATACAAACAATAGAGTGGTAGTGTGCCACCTGTGGAACTCCAGCTGTTCTGAAACTCCGGTACCAAAATCTGAAACCACTTAAGGAAATCTAGAAGTTGTAGCAATACAATAGCTATAGGACCATAGGTGGCACACCACAGATTTTTAGTGTAATATACAGATAAATGGCTGAAGTAAAGTCAACATTTTCATGAGACTCGCTCACGTATAGGTAGGAAAACTGTCGAAAAAAATTGGTTTTGGTGGGTGCTGCTGTATCTGTTGTCAGGATCTGTGCGTGTGGGAATATTGTGGTTGGCAATAAAAAGATAGATACCGTTCAAATTTAAAACCCAAACTTGGCTTCATTGCAGTCCAAAAATATGTAGTGCTCACCTAGAATACAAGAATTGCAGCTTATAAGTAAAACAAAACACCTGGCCTGTCTCTGCACTAACTCAACAGCAGTTTCCTCACCTATTATAAACCAGGGGTACAGTGTTCATTGGATCCAGCTTTCCGCACTATCCTTGTGGGAATTTCCTGGCTCTGACCCCCTGTGCGCCATCTGCAAAATTTTGAGGCTCAATAAAGAGCCCAGTAGCTTCACCTGTATTGATTTTGGCTAGGGAAAAACCATGCTCTGGAGTGAGGAGGAAATGGCAAGTCCCTCTACCAATCCTAACTGTCATTCCATAGAAATCCACGTCTGAAAAACAGACGTAACAAAAGCCATAGCAAACTAAGTTTTGCTGAGAAACCTAACTTTCCTGGAGTCCTTATCTTACCCTTCTTAATCAGCCAGGTTGAAAATACACCCCCTACAGTACTTTTCCTGCCACAGCCTTACACCGTAGAAACAGGTTATTTCACTACTCCAAAGGGTCTGAGTTAATTTAGAGTGGTCTAGTTTGGGCTTTTATTTAATTTAGAGTCTTGACTGGGGTCTGAATCAATTTAGAGGTCTGGTCAGGAGTCTGAATTTATTTAGGGGTCTGGTTTAGGGTCTGAATTAATTTAGAGGTCTAGCCAAGGGTTTTATTTAATTTAGGGATCTAGTCAGGGGTCTGAATTAATTTAGGGGTATGATTGAGGTGTGCATTCCTATAGAGATCTGGTCTGGGGTCTGAATTAATTTAGGGGTCTGAATAAATTTAAGAATCTGGTCAAGGGTCTAAATTAATTTTCGCATTTGGTCTGCTGTCTACGCAGATTATGTGGTTGCCATGTGTGAGTAAGAGTTAGAGACTTCATCCAGCCGCGACGGTGAAAGATCTTAGAGCCTGCAGGAGCCAGAAGCAGCAGCCCGAACTGTAACTTGGTGAGTGACTCTGCTGTGCATAAGCAGCGGCTTCAGTGCAATTATTTTTTTATGTTGCACCCCCCTGCACACCTACTGTCTCCCCTTTCCCTACTCCTGCCTCTGCTATTTTTCGCTCTCTTAGTCTTTTCCCATCCACCGAGCCCTGCCACCTAGTCTCTCTTCCTTGTCCCCTGACAGAGCCCCTGCACACCTAATGTATCCGCCCTGTCATTTAAAAGAGCCACTGCAGGTTTGCTTCTTACCCTGCTCCCTCCCGCCACTTTCCATTGCCACTTCACTGTATGGGGCCGAGAAATTTCCGATGGTGGCCCTGGCAGCAACTATCCAAACCAATGGAATTCTGCACCGTAAAAATAAAAAAAACGTAGCCAGGCAGAATCCTGCAAACATATGTCAAAATTATACTCTTTTGGTATACAGTACCTCTGTCTCATAGAAACCTATGGATGCTGTAAAGTATAGGTCTGGATAGGTTTCTAGACATACAATTGCAACTATATGGAGAAAACAATGGGGAAGATTTATTAATACTAGTGCACCGTGCAAGCGGTGAGCCAGTCTTTCACCCAGTGCAGCGTGTGCCATATTCCTCAATAGGACGTTGCTCATGAATCTGGTGTAAGTTAAAAACAGTGCCAGGGTGCAGTAAATAAAGTAGAGATGTGTCTGAAAACATTAATAAAAGAGTCATAGGCTTTTTCTGTAATAGCTGTATGTGACGTAAAAAGTGTCATAGGGATCTTTACCTCCCAATGCACTATGCCTATTAGGGAGTGATGCTCAGGATTCCTACTCAGGTCCTTCCACATACACCTGCTGTTTTCTTTTGGAATGTTGCTTTATTTGCCTCTTTATGTTTATTTTAATAATATTTTTTTGTTATTCAACTTCTTTATATTTTGTGTATATTTTGGTAGTTTAGTGCTCTCTTTTTTTTGTTTGATATAGATTATTGTGGAGTTTCTGCCATCACTTAGATTAAAAATTAGGGGGGGACGGGGACATTGTGATGTTGTTCATTGTGCCCAGCCTAATTATTGATGTCATGTGAGCTAATTTGTGTTGATATATATGTATGTAAATCAGAAGAAAAGATTGCAGCATTCTAAAAGTTTGAGTAAATGCTGTGTAGTTTACTCACTCATGTAAATACAGCGTTTCATCCCTTTCACAGGGACCTTTTCAAGTAATGTAATGTAAGGCTGTGTTCACATCACCGTCTGTGTTCTGCTGTGGGGTTCCGTCTGAGGTTTACGTTGAGTTAACCCCTCAGCGTAAAGCCAAATGTAACCTCAGCTTCCGTTTCCCTCACTATTGAACTCAATGGTAATGGAAACCTAGCTAATGGTTCCATCTGTCACCATTGTGACAGGGTTCCATAGTTTTGACGGAATCAATAGCGCAGTCAACTGCGCTATTGGTTCCTTCAAGAACAACGGAACCCTGTCACAACGGTGACAGACGGAAACCATTAGCTAGGTATCAATGGTGAGGGAAACTGAAGCATAGGTTTCCGTTTTCCTTTCTGTTGAAGGGTTAACCAGACAGAAACCTCCGACGGAACCCCTTAACGGAAGGGAAACACTCATGTGAACAGGCCCTAAGGGTGTGTTCACATATATCAGTTGCATCAGCAACTTTTTTTGTCTCACAAGTGATTACAACTGATGCAAAAACGGATGCAAAAATGTATCAGTTGCCATCAGGCTTTTTCCAAATTTTTACTACAAAACCATCAGTTGTCATCAATTGTTGTTAGTTGTCATCAGTTTTTGCCATCCGTTTTTAACATCAGTTTTTACCACAGTGGTCCACCAAGAAGATAGTCTAGGTTCTGAAAATGTGCCAATTTTATCAGAGTGGTGCATAGCTTGTGATAGATTGGATACATGATAGATTAGATACTTGTTGTGTACCATGTCAGGGCTCTCCTTCTCTGCTATGGCCTCAGAGCTACACTGAAGTCTGACACACACATTGTAATGTCACGTGTGTCATATTCAGTGCAGCGCCAAGGCCGGCGCCAAGATGGAGAGCCCAGAAGGCAGCTGCTGTCCACTGAACTCAGATCAGATCTTCAAAGCAGCCTTGTGAACCTGCAAAAACACCAAACACTAACCCTAACTTCAGGGAGTAGCTGGTTTTTGGTGCCTTTACAGCTACCCAATCCCCCCCCGCATCTCCTACCCACCCCACACCACGCAGGGATTGCTGTTGTTTCTATTCACACAACAGGGTTTGGGTGTTGGCTATTAAAAACAGCCATCTAGGTCTGTTTGTGACGCCCATTTTGTTTTGTATCCGTTCTGTGCCCGTGTTTTTCGTTTTTGACACATTTTTAAAAACAGATGAATTTCATGTGTAGATAACGAAACATTGCCCTCTGTAGACAATGCCACAGTGCCCTCTGTATATAGTGCCACACACCCCCTGTAGATAATGCTGCAGTGCCCTCTTTAGATAGTGCCACAACCCGCCTGTATATAGGGCCACACCCCCTGTAGATAATGCCACAGCGACCTCTGTATATAATGCCACAGTACCCCTTGTAGATAATGTCACACAGCCCCCCAGTAGATAGCGCCACAAAGCGCCCCCTGAAGATTGTGCCACATAGCCTCCCCCTGTAGATAGCTCCACCCCCACTGTATATAGTGCTACCCCCTTTACCCTGTAGATAGCGCCACTGAAGCACCCTCCTCTAGCAGCGGAATCCCCGGCCAGAGCATTGCCGACGCTGTGGCCGGGGATTCCCACCAGGAGGAGCCCCTGACGCCACAGTCCATATATGGACAGTGATGTCAGTGGTTACTCCCTGAATGGAATCCCCAGCCACAGCATTGCTGATGCTGTGTCTGGGGATTCCCTCATGGAGGGCCCGCCTGAAGCCTCTGTCCATGTATGGACAGTGACGTCTGGGGTTACTCCCTGAACAGAATACTCGGCCACAGCATTGCCAACACTGTGGCTGGGGATTCCCAGATGGAGGACCCCTTGACGCCACTGTCCATATATGGACAGTGACGTCAGTGGCTACTCCTTGAGCGGAATCCCTGTTGCCAACTCCGGCTGAGGATTCCGCTCCAGGAGGAGCCCCTGAAGTCAATGCCCATATATGGACAGAAACCTCAGGGGTTTTCTCTTGGAGCGGAATCCCCGGCCAGATCGGAAATGGGGATTCTGCTCAATCAGTAGCCACTGACGTCACGGTCCATATATGAACAGTGACGTCAAGGGTTCCCCCGAGCACAGCGCTTAAAGTAGCACTCTGCCCGGGGAATCCTCAGCGAGTGGAGGAGCTCCCTTTGCTCCTTTGCGCTCATTCTGAAGCAGGGACCTGATGGTGCTCTGCTTCAGTATTAAGTTGAACTGTGTCTGCATCCTTAGGATGCAGACACAGTTGACAGCAGGACATACCCCCGGCTGCCTGGAGCAGCAGGACACCGCCCAGAATCCGGCACTGTCCTGCAGAATCCGGGATGGTTGGGAGGGTAGTCGTCAGGGGCTTCGCCTGGAGCGGAATCCCCAGCAAAGCTATGATCGGGGATACCGCTCCTAGCTCACATCCACCTTCACGCCGGGTGCTGCCGGAAGGTGGATGCGGCAGCACCCGGCGTTCATCTGGCCATAATTAAAATAGATAGGATTCGGCACCGGACCTCCCTGGGAGCTGGAACCTAAAATGCTGCAGGTAACATTTTTGGATCCGGCTCCTGCAGAGATCCAGCGCCGTACGGAGTCACAACATATGTCCCCTGTGCCAGGACAGATCCCATAGAAAGGTATAAGATCCGTTCTAACATCAGTTTCCCTCCAGGTGTTCTGCAACATGCCGGAGGGAAACTGAAGCGGATAGCGGACATATGTGAACAGCCCCTAAGACATGACAGATACAAATATCTATACAAAGTAATTGAACAGAAGGTAGATCTAAATCAAATCAATATTTGGTGTGACCACCCTTTCTTCTAGGTACACTAGCACAAACTCATGAATTTTGTAGGATTATACTCAGGTGTATGATTAACCATTTATAATGATCCTTTTCATATGTAGGTTGAAACACAGTCATTAACTGTAACAGAAACAGCTGTGTAGGAGGCTTAAAACTGGGTGAGGAACAGCCAGAACTAGTCCCCTACTACTAGTGACTGCAGGCAGCCACCATTTTATCTTTAAACTCTATGTCTATGCAGGGGATTTGAAGCTCTGTATAAAAAAAAAACAAAGCTTCAAACGCTAAACAGATATACTAAGAATTTAATCTACAGGGAATGTTGGGCCTTAAAATGACATGATATTAAAAGGTGGACTTTTTGAGAAGACATTTGTTTTCTGTTTTAACACCCCCTAAAACAGCTATTTTCATTTTGAAAATGTTATCGCATTAAATAGTTTAGAAATTTGGTTAAATACAAAGTGTTGGTTTGACATAAATGCATTGGGTTAATTGGATGTGGTATATTTCACTTATTATGAAGGATATTTAAAATATGACAGAGAACAATAAAACTGATTCAATTAACTTTTCTAAACATATATATCATTTGACATTATATTAAAACATTGTAGATATAGGCTTGCTGCGCATCTCTGAATGTACCACAATCTTCTATATTCATGCTAGCAGTTGTCAAGGCTTCCCGGTTTAGAAGTTTAGGAATAAAGACAGGCTCCCTGTTGTTACACTTGATCATCTACAGCATGCATGAGAAACTGAACAGCCAATGAACTTCTGCCAAAGACCGTTTTCTTTGCACAGACATCAATATATAACCTTTAGTGGTCTCCATAGGGTCATTAGATCCATTAGACTGTAGACTCAGCACTGCCTTGGCTCTTCACTTAATACAACTGAGACTTTTTTACATTCCTGTTGGGAAAGAAGATGCACATTTTTAGTGATTTCCTAGATAATTCTTTAAGTAAATCAAACATTTTTTTCCGAGCAGCAATAGATAACATGTCCTTTGATACCACATTCTCCATCAAAATGCAATAATCCAGATTTACACATTTTAAGCCTAGCCTATCCCTTCATATCAAAGTAGGAGGAGTAATTAAATTTGTACTTTTTTTTTCCTTACAAGTCGTACTCAATAAATCTGAATAAATTAACAACGTATTACTAAAGCTGCTACATTAAATTTGCATAGTGCATTTAATGAATATGCAACTGCAAGTGGAAAGGTCTGCAACTGTGAACCTTTCAAATTAGCATAACTACTTCCAGCATGTTCCTTAAATAATGCTTTCATTTGCACATCACTGAGTTGGCTAATTCCAACTTCAGTCAGGGTAGCCTTGTAATTAAGACTCTTGCTTTAATTTTTAATGAAGTTTATGTTACATCAATCCTGACAGTAATGAGGGGACAAGGAAACAAAAAGCCTGCTAATAATTAAATTCACAAACCAGTTTGAGGGATAATAATTCCTGAGGAGATATTACATGACTAATTATTAATTAAATATTCATACTATTGCGGAGCTGTCTTACTTAACAGCTTCTTTTGTTGGTGTTTTTTTTTTTGCCAGGCTGTGGATACTTTGCTGAAGCCATTCAGAATTTTAAGGTCTCCTGTTCATTTTAATATGTCGTTAATCAATGTGACAGTGAAAAAATAGAAACGTGTTAATTGGTATCGTTTTATTGTTTCTAAATATTACCACAGTTGGTTTAGGTTTCCTAGAATTAATCTGGGTAGACTAGTTGTGGTTTATTGAAACATAAATCCTTTTAATACCCATAAACTTGTAATAGTGGGACAACTTGACCTTTTCCCTAACATTATTGTTTACAGATAATTACACCAACTCTTTAAGAGGTTATTTAATGGATTTACATTCATCACAATAAAACAGAATACCAAGGGAAAACAATAACAAGGCCGAAAATTTCCGCTTGTTATACTGGTTGTGGTGAATTTTCACTACAGTTCAACTATAAGACAAGGTTTCATATTCAGCATTAACTGAAGAACATTTGCTTAAATTTTAGTAATATTATTGTCAAATTGTGGGAGGGATTCTTGCAACAAAATGTATTCTGCGCGGTATATGATTTTTTTTAACATGGGAGCCTATGGGAGATGTATGCCACTGTATGGCATACAGCACACAAGAAAATGGTGACAGCACACTGCAAATACTAATGCCACCTAAGCGACTAAATATAAATAAATATGCATTACTGCTAAATCTGCTTACAATAGGGAGGTTCTTAGCGCACGTTTTGATCAAATTGTGTGAGCCCACCCGCCACGACAAAGCGACCTCTATGAGGTGAGAACCTACGCTGCACATACACCCAGAACTGGGACTAAACCTACATATTCTTGGGGATGGTAGGAACCAACATTAAACTAATTAAAATCACGCAGGGCAGAATGGGAGGAGCGCAAGATCAAAAAATGGAGGCAGTCACTAACCCCACATCTATGAATCACATAAACAGCACAAAAGTTTGAACAGCACATTCCAACAAAATGAAACAAAACGTGTATACAAGTTCAAGAACATCTGTGACTGCAAATTTATACAGCACACAAGAAAATGGCGACAGCACACTGTGAACACTAATGCCACCTAAGCCACTAAATATAAATAAATATGCATTACTGCTAAATCTAGTTACACAGACAAATGACAGAGAAGTGGACTCCCCAAATACAATAATAACCTCATATGGGTATAACAAGTATAGGGTACATAAGACAATTGTATTAACCGCTTCCCGACCGCCCACGGTAAATTCACAGAGCCCAGCAAGCGCCGACGTGAATTCACGGTGGGTGTTAAAAGCGCGATCCGGGTGTCTCAGAGTAGCACTGACACCCGGATCGCGCTGTTAAGACCTGCCTCTGGTCCCGGAGACATGACCGGGAACCTAATTGATTCAGGTCCCGGTCATGTGATCGCAGGGAAAGTTTGTTGTAGCAACGAACTGGAAAGTTTGTTAATACAACAAACTGGAAAAGTTTGTTGCTACAACAAACTTTCCCGGGGACCGATTGCTGGTGCTGCAATCGGTTATAAGGCAGAACCGGAGGCCATACAACAGCCCCCTGGTCTGCCATGCACAGCAGCCTATGAAAACCAGCCGGAGGCCGGTCCTCATAAGCTTCCTGTCAGTGTGACTCTCAGCGTCACACTGACAGTTTATAATAAGTTACACTACCTAGGTAGTGTAATGTATTATAGCAGCAATCAGTGCTGCCAGTCTTCAAGTAAAAAGTAAAAAATAAAGTAATAAAAATGTTTTATAAAAGTGTAAAAACAAGTTCTAAAAGTTACAAAAACCAAAAATGCTTTTTATCCTATAATAAGTCTTTTATTATAGGAAAAAATGAAAATGTTAAAAAAAAGTAAACATATTTGGTATGACCGCGTTCACAACGACCCAAACTATAAAACTATAACATTATTTTTCCCGCACGGTGAACAGCGCAAAAAAAATAATGAAAAAACAATGTCAGAATCACTATTTTTTTGGTCATCAACCCTCCAAAAATATAGAATAAAAAGTGATCAAAAAGTCGCATGTACCCTAAAATAGTACCAATAAAAACTACAACCCGTCCCGCAAAAAACAAGCCCTTACACAGCTTTTTTGACTGAAAAATAAAAAAGTTATGGCTCTCAGAACATGTTGACACAAAAAATAAATAATTTTATCGAAAAGTGATTTTATTGCGCAAATGCCACAAAACATAAAAAAACTATATACATCTGGTATCGCCGTAATCGTATCGACCCGCAGAATAAAGTAAAATGTAATTTATAGCGCACGTTGAAAAGTGTAAAAAAAAAAAGACAAAAAGCATTGTCAGAATTTGTTCTTTTGTCACTTTGCTTGCCAAAAAAATCAAATAAAAAGTGATAAAAAAAATCACATGTACCCTAAAATGGTACCAATGAAAACTACAGATTGTCCCGCAACAAATAAGTCCTCGCACGGCTCCGGTGAAGAAAAAATAAAAAAAGTTTGGGCTCTCAGAATATAGCGACAGAAATTGTGCAGTGTCCAAAAGCTGATAAGATCGGCGCCATTTATCAGTGCGACATTGGCCACATATCTGCGGATTATTATTTATTTACCGAATTATTATACCCTCTTATTATGTCCTGATGTACTCTGCCCAATTTACACATACCCCCACATTACAAACTGAAATACCAGCAAAACCCCAAACACAACAGTTACCAAGCAAACTCTGCGCTCCAAAAACCAAATGGCGCTCCCTCCCTTCTGAGCCACACAGCGTGCCCAAACACCAGCTTATGTCCACATATATGATATTTTATATCCGGGAGAACCCGCTCAACATTGTATGAGGTATTTGTCTTCAGTGGCACAAACTGGGCACAACATATTGTGAATTAAAATGGCATATTAGTGGAAAATTTTAATTTTCACTTTGCACCATCCCCTGCGCATTAACGCCTTCGCGCACCACGACTTAATAGCATGTCGTGGTGCGGGGGGTTATATATGGAGCGGGCTCATGCACTGCGCCCGCACCATATTCTGCAGGTGTCCGCTGTGTATTACAGCTGACACCCAGGACTAATGGACAGGAACAGCAATGACACTGTTACAGGAGCCTGTAAAAATTATATTATACTGCAATACATTAGTATTGCAGTGTATTGTACCAGCGACCTAATGATCACTCGTTCCAGTCCCCTAAAGGGACTTTTGGGAGGTTTCCACTGTTTTGGTACCTCAGGGGCTTTGCAAATGCGACATGACACCCGAAAACCATTCCAGCTAAATTTGAGCTCCAAAAGCCAAATATTGTTCCTTCCCTTCTGAGTCTTGCTGTTGGTCCAAACAGCAGTTTATTACCACATATGGCGTATTGCTGCAATCAGGACAAATTGCTTTACAAATTTTGGGGTGATTTTTTTCTCCTTTATTCATTGTAAAAATTTAACATTTCTATGTTTTTTCAGAAAAAAGTAGATTTTCATTTTAACATTCAGCAAAAAAACTGTGACGTCAAAATGCTAACTATACCCCTAGAAAAATTCCTTGATGGGTGTAGTCTACAAAATGGGGTCACTTTTGTGGGGTTTCCACCGTTTTGCTCCCTCCAGGGCGTTGCAAACGCGACATGGCACTGAAAACCAATCCAGCAAAATCTGAGCTTCAAAATCCAAATGGCGCTCCTTCCCTTCTGAGCTCTGCCGTGGGTTCCTCTACATTGCTTTCATTCCTGTGAAACGCCTAAAGGGTTAAGAAACTTTCTGAATGCTGTTTTGAATACTTTGAAGGGTGCAGTTTTTAATATGGGGTGATTTATGGGGTCTATCTATTATATAAGGCCCTCAAAGCCGCTTTAGAACTGAACTGGCCCCTGTAAAAATCGCCTTTTGAAATTTTCTTGAAAATGTGAGAAATTGCTGGTAAAGTACTAAGCCTTGTAACGTCCTAGAAAAATAAAATAATGTTCAAAAAACGATGCAAATATAAAGTAGACATATGGAATATGTGAAATAGTAACTATTTTGTGTGGTATTACTATCTGTTTTACAAAGAGATACATTTAAAATTAGAAAAATCATAATTTTTGCAAATTTTCTCTAAATTTTGGTGTTTTTCACAAATAAGCAATGAATTTATTGACCAAATTGTTCCACTAATATAAAGTACAATATGTCACGAGAAAACAATCTCAGAATCGCTTGGATAGGCAAAAGCATTCCAGAGTTATTACCACATAAAGTGACACATGTCAGATTTGAAAAAATGGGGCTGGTCCTGAAGGCCAAAATGAGCTCGGTCTTGAAAGGGTTAAGATCTGTAAATACAAAATACTGAATGCAGTTTGTTCATATAAAGTAACATAGTAAATCCTACTGGAGGAGTAAGTACATGAATATCCAATATAAAGATAGTATTTGTTTTTACGTTAGCAACAAGTATGTGCACATTTGTGGTATGCAATAAACTTTGCGTACACTTTTCATACACTTTTGTGTGTTGTTTTTTTTACATATTGCGCACCCAGCAAGTTTTTGCACTGTACTTCCACTTAAAGGGGTCGTGCAGTCCAAAGAAATTGATGGCCTAACCTCATTGATGTCCATTTCCTCACTAAAAACAACCTTCTTCTCCCACCAGCCCAGGTAGATGTTGGCATAGGAGGGTGCACAAGGACTTCCCATCGCTACCCCCCTGAGCTGGTTAAAGAATTTGCCATCAAATCGAAAGAAGTTGTGTTCGAGGACAAATTTGAGTAAGATAACCACAAACTCATTATGGGCCTGAAATTGTAGTCCCCTTTCACTCAAAAAGTCCTCTACAGCTCTGCAACCAGAGGTATGGGGTATAGAGCTGTAGAGGGCTTCGACGTCCAGAGAGGCCAAGTGGACACCGGTATCGCATTTGATGCCCTCCAGCCTTCTGAGTACATCCATCGTATCTCTGACATAGGGTGGAAGGTCCAGTACGAAGGGACTAAGGATTCAATCAATGTAGAGACTAGCATTTTGGGTCAAATTGTCAACCCCTGAGACAATGGGACGACCTTTGAGAGGAGACGTGCCTTTATGCACTTTCAGCAGACTGTAGAAGGTGGCATACTGTGGATGATCAACAAGAATGAATCATTGTTCATTAGTGCTTAGCAGATTAAGGGATTTATTTTGATTTATTAATTCCTTTAGTTTATTCCCAAAAACCTTCATGGGATCACTAGGTTAAATCCTGTAGCAGGCTGTATCGCTCAAAATGCGATGGCACATGATCTTATATTGACTCCGATCCATCACTACAATATTGCCACCTTTGTCTGAGGGCATGATGACGATTGTCTCATCCTGCTCAAGGTTGCATTTCTTGTAGATGGTTCCCTTAAATTAGTAAAGGGTCCATCACCAATATTTCTTTGACCTTCTTCCCATAATTGATCAAGCGTTCTGAGGTGTGGCAGATCCTCCTCAGAAATCCCCAATTCCAAGCATTCTCGCTTGTCATGGGTTTTAAAAAAAAAAAATCCATTTCAGTTTGCGCACAAAGAGATTGAGATCCTTAACCCATGTAAATAGATCAAATCTATTTGTGGCACAAAAGACAAACCCTTCTTCAAAATGCTAGTCTCTTCAGTGGTCAATATTCGCGATGAGAGATTCATTATCTGCAAGTCATCCTCATGATGACTGAATGTTAGACTTCTCTCCTGTCTCTTAGAAGGTGTTAAAGGGGGTGGGGTAATAGCGGGATTCACTGGTTAGTGACACCCACTATTACTACCGCCTTTATAATCCGGGTCACTAGGGTTATGCCTAGTTCGCCTACCTTTTCCTTATACGAAAGTCGATCTAATTGCTTTAGCGGCTACTCAAGGGAATAAGACTGTATAGTAAATAAAGTTAATATTTATTAACATACAGTAATCACTCTCATATATATAATACAGTAACTAATTACAGTACAGTATAAACACGGTATCACAATATTATACCGCCACCCACTTACCTAAACATACACAGAATACAGTTACATTACAACACAATACACATAAGTTACTTGTGATTCTCACACGCTCTCTATCTCTATCCCACTCCCTCCTAATATAAGTTTCCCTATACACTAAGGGTTAATACGGGATAAGGAGGAAAAAGGGGAATGGGTTACTGTGTAAAACAGACAGCAAGGGTTAACTCAGGGACTCTGGGACAGCAAGGGTTAACTCAGGGACTCTGGGACAGCAAGGGTTAACTCAGAGACTCTGGGGCAGCAAGGGTTAACTCAGGGACTCTGGGACAGCAAGGGTTAACTCAGGGACTCTGGGACAGCAAGGGTTAACTCAGGGACTCTGGGACAGCAAGGGTTAACTCAGGGACTCTGGGACAGCAAGGGTTAACTCAGGGACTCTGGGAGAGTAGGGACAGTACTCAGGGGGAGCAAGGATTAACTCAGGGAAGCAAGGGTTACAGCAGGAGGAGACAGGGAGAGACAGGGTTAAGTGTAGCTGCTGCTACACTTGATACTTAGCGTAACTTTGGTGGAGCAGCAGAGGCAGGAGCAGGAGCCCAGGTCTTTGGAGGAGAGAGAGAGGTGAGCCGGGTCGGTGGTGTGTGAGGCAGGCAGCTCTCAGCTGATCGTCTTCTGCTAGCTCCAGCTAGCTTCGGCTCCTGAGCGTACCGACGCAGGGCTATTTAACCGCAGCGGGGAATGTGGCGCTTGCCCCTGGCTAGCATGGGTTGGCATGGTGATAATGTATCACCAGCCGACTCATGAGCGCCCGCACGAGACAGTCCGTGCGCGCGGGAGACTTGAAATGGAGACAGGGGATAACTATCCCTTGTCTCCCTGGTTTCCTAACAAAGCAGGGCAATGCTAATTGTCCTGCTCTGCTTCCAACCGCATTCATGACCAGGGCTGTTGTTGTTACAGCCCTGGCTCATGATACATTATATGTTTTATACATACACATATATATTATATATATATATATATGTGTATATACAGTGAAGGAAATAAGTATTTGATCCCTTGCCGATTTTGTAAGTTTGCCCACTGTCAAAGACATGAACAGTCTAGAATTTTTAGGCTAGGTTAATTTTACCAGTGAGAGATAGATTATATTTTAAAAAAAAAACAGAAAATCACATAGTCAAAATTATATATATTTATTTGCATTGTGCACAGAGAAATAAGTATTTGATCCCCTACCAACCATTAAAAGTTCAGCCTCCTCCAGACCAGTTACACGCTCCAAATCAACTTGGTGCCTGCATTAAAGACAGCTGTCTTAAATGGTCACCTGTATAAAAGACTCCTGTCCACAGACTCAATTAATCAGTCTGACTCTAACCTCTACAACTTGGGCAAGACCAAAGAGATTTCTAAGGATGTCAGGGACAAGCTAATAGACCTGCAAAAGGCTGGAATGGGCTACAAAACCATAAGTAAGACGATGGGTGAGAAGGAGACAACTGTTGGTGCAATAGTAAGAAAATGGAAGACATACAAAATGACTGTCAATCGACATCGATCTGGGGCTCCATGCAAAATCTCACCTCGTGGGGTATCCTTGATCCGGAGGAAGGTGAGAGCTCAGCCGAGGAGGGAGCTGAAGATCCGAGTTGCCAAGCGACAGCCTCGAAATCTTAATGATTTACAGATGATCTGCAAAGAGGAGTGGGCCAAAATTCCATCTAACATGTGTGCAAACCTCATCATCAACTACAAAAAACGTCTGACTGCTGTGCTTGCCAACAAGGGTTTTGCCACCAAGTATTAAGTCTTGTTTGCCAAAGGGATCAAATACTTATTTCTCTGTGCACAATGCAAATAAATATATATAATTTTGACAATGTGATTATTATTTTTTTTTTAATATAGTTTATCTCTCACTGGTAAAATTAACCTAGCCTAAAAATTTTAGACTGTTCATGTCTTTGACAGTGGGCAAACTTACAAAATCAGCAAGGGATCAAATACTTATTTCCTTCACTGTATATATACATATACACTGTATACATACACACCATATGTAATGATAGGGGTAGGGAAACGGACAAGTGAGCCCTAATCTACCCGCCACTCTGTCCCTGCCTCTGTCCCTGCCTACTTGCCTAGGCAACGGGGTACAACTGGGCGGCGGTCCCTACGCTCAGTAAGTGCACGAGACAAAACATACAAGGGAATATAAAGCAAAGGGAAAGGGGCAGTTGCCCACGGCAACACCGTGAGCAACAGAGTGGTGAACGAGCCAAGTCAAACCAGGAGAGCACGAGGTACCAAACGCAGAGCAGAAGAGTAGTCAGAAAGCCAGGGTCAGAATGGAGCAGGATCAAATTTTTAGGAGCTGTAGCTGGGCCAGGAAACCACACGGATAGAATCACAAGCAAGGAGGAACAGGAAAGGCAGGTATAAATAGACAGAGGGCGGGAGCTAGCTGAGTCTGGCCAGGCTGCGATAGGCTCTCCGACTCCTAAGCCTGCCAGCCTTAGTGGTGGAAGCTGGAGTCAGTCTCAGAGAGATAGACTCAGGTGAAGACTGATTACCTAAGGAAGTTAACCCCGAAGCTGTGCCTGGCAGATCCTTTACACCATATATATATATATATATATATATATATATATATATATATATATACAGTGAAGGAAATAAGTATTTGATCCCTTGCTGATTTTGTAAGTTTGCCCACTGCCAAAGACATGAATAGTCTAGAATTTTTAGGCTAGGTTAATTTTACCAGTGAGAGATAGATTATATATATAAAAAAAAAAAAAAAAGAGAATCACATAGTCAAAATTATATATATTTATTTGCATTGTGCACAGAGAAATAAGTATTTGATCCCCTACCAACTATTAAAGGAACAGTGTCACCGAATTATTTTTTTTAATATGTTAAAGATGTTAGTGCTTTATTAAAAACGTTTGGATTAATTTGTGTGTTTGTGTGTTACTTCTTTTTATTTTTACACTTTTTCTTCCCTATGGGGGCTGCCATTTTTTTTTCCATTTCTGTATGTGTCAATTAACGACACATACAGACATGGAATACGGCAGCTCCAGTCCCATAGGGACTGCGAACGGGGCCCGTTCCATCCACTATCGTGTACGCCGCTGTGTGGGAACGGCGCATGCGCCGCTGCCACACAGTTCAATTTGAAATGCGCGCCGTCCGGCGCCATTTTCCTGTGGACCGGAAGTCGCGGCCGTACAGTAAGATTACTACTTCCGGTTGCGGATTCCGGACTTGTGCACATGGAGCAGCGGCAGCAGACGGAGCGGAAGGACCGGAGGGAGCGGCGGCGACTGGAGCAGGTAAGTTATTTCTATGTATGTTCGTGTTTCAGTGTGTGTTTACTACTGTATGTAAACCTACTACACTGTGTGTTAGCTCAAAAAATGGCGACACACAGTGTAGGAGGTTAGACCGTTCAAACCCCTCGTTTCTCCCAGCACTAGCCAGGATAAAGGAGGGGGGATTCTGAGAGCTCACTAGAACGAGGGATTTTTACCCAATTTTGCAGCATAAAGCAATGCTGCAATTTTGGGAATGGCTCCATCTAGTGACCAGTGCTGGGAAATATTATAAATTGAATCCAATTTATAATATTTCCTGACTCGTGAAAAAAAAAAAAAAAAATTAGAACAATGTTTAATCTCCTACACACTAATTGTTTAACTAAAAAAAACAAACATGTTTTGCTGGAAACACATTCCCTTTAAGAGTTCAGCCTCCTCCAGACCAGTTACACGCTCCAAATCAACTTGGTGCCTGCATTAAAGACAGCTGTCTTAAATGGTCACCTGTATAAAAGACTCCTGTCCACAGACTCAATTAATCAGTCTGACTCTAACCTCTACAACATGGGCAAGACCAAAGAGCTTTCTAAGGATGTCAGGAACAAGATCATAGACCTGCACAAGGTTGGAATGGGCTACAAAACCATAAGTAAGATGCTGGGTGAGAAGGAGACAACTGTTGGTGCAATAGTAAGAAAATGGAAGACATACAAAATGACTGTCAATCGACATCGATCTGGGGCTCCATGCAAAATCTCACCTCGTGGGGTATCCTTGATCCTGAGGAAGGTGAGAGCTCAGCCGAAACTACATGGGGGGAACTTGTTAATGATCTCAAGGCAGCTGGGATCACAGTCACCAAGAAAACCATTGGTAACACATTACGCCGTAATGGATTAAAATCCTGCAGTGCCCACAAGGTCCCCCTGCTCAAGAAGGCACATGTACAGGCCCATCTGAAGTTTGCAAATGAACATCTGGATGGTTCTGAGAGTGCTTGGGAGAAGGTGCTGTGGTCAGAGGAGACTAAAATTGAGCTCTTTGGCATTAACTCAACTCGTCGTGTTTGGAGGAAGAGAAATGCTGCCTTTGACCCAAAGAACACTGTCCCCACTGTCAAGCATGGAGGTGGAAACATTATGTTTTGGGGGTGTTTCTCTGCTAAGGGCACAGGACTACTTCACCGCATCAATGGGAGAATGGATGGAGCCATGTACCGTCAAACGTTGAGTGACAACCTCCTTCCCTCCACCAGGACATTAAAAATGGCTTGTGGCTGGGTCTTCCAGCACGACAATGACCCGAAACATACAGCCAAGGCAACAAAGGAGTGGCTTAAAAAGAAGCACATTAAGGTCATGGAGTGGCCTAGCCAGTCTCCAGACCTTAATCCCATCGAAAACTTATGGAGGGAGCTGAAGATCCGAGTTGCCAAGCGACAGCCTCGAAATCTTAATGATTTACAGATGATCTGCAAAGAGGAGTGGGCCAAAATTCCATCTAACATGTGTGCAAACCTCACCATCAACTACAAAAAAAAGTCTGACTGCTGTGCTTGCCAACAAGGGTTTTGCCACCAAGTATTAAGTCTTATTTGCCAAAGGGATCAAATACTTATTTCTCCGTGCACAATGCAAAAAAATATATATAATTTTGACTATGTGATTTTTTTTTTTTTTTATATAATCTATCTCTCACTGGTAAAATTAACAAAGCCTAAAAATTCTAGACTGTTCATGTCTTTGACAGTGGGCAAACTTACAAAATCAGCAAGGGATCAAATACTTATTTCCTTCGCTGTATATATGTATATATATATATATATACATATATATATATATATATATATATATATATATATATATATATATATATATATATACACATATATGGACACTTCCCTTTACAGAAGGTACTCTGAGATCGGATGGTTTCTGGCTAAAAAACTATCCCTGTTTGATCCCTTTCCTCTACCTCTACCCCTTTGATATGTACAGGTTGGATTTTTTCCTTGATGTTGATTACCCCTAGGTCTTCTACTGGAGATTCTGGGGTTGTCAGAATCTGACTGTTCTTGTTCAGAGGAGGACAGTTGGGTCTCCAATTCGAGACCCCCCATGTTCTTCACACTATAATCAAAGATTTTACCCTCCTTAAAATCAGCGGTATCACGAACATATTGGAAATGCTTCCTTTCTTTTATGTGTCCGGTAAATTTCTCAATACCCTGCTGGAGTACTAGTTCTTTTCTTTCATAGTCTGGATTGTTAGAGAATTTTCTGACCGATTCAATCCCCTCTTTAAGTTCCACAGAACTACGGGCCAACAGAATTTTCTCTTCCTCAAGTAAAATCCCCATGAATCTGATGGACGAGTCAATGGATTCTTTCTCCCATTTTTTAAGAAGATCAGGGGACCTAACCCTTGCGGCTGGAATAAGGGTGATACGTAGCCCTCTGGGCATGATCTTATTTCTCAGGTAAGTATCTACAGTTTGAATCTCCCACCACGACCTAATATGATCCTTATAGATCTTTGTGAGTTGGCTAAAAGAGGCGCTGATGCTCAAGTGTTGTGCCTGAGACGCCAGTTCATTTTCAGAAAATACTTCTTGTGCATCACTCATCCATTTGGCCGCATTAATCTCGCCAGTAAGAAAGCCTGCCATCCCCACTGTGAGTAAATAAAGTAATCGATTTGACACTACACAACTGACGTTGTATTGATATAAATAGATGTACGTTCACCTGTATTCAATATAAATATCACTGCCTATATGAACGATTAAAATGTACATTTTATTATAGAAATCATGAACTAAAATAGGGCTAAATAGCCAAGAAACTATTAGAGGCGTAAGCACGATGTCCAGCAAGGGGGGTGCAGGTGGGTACTGTTAGGTCTGTGTACCACACAATACATGGAGATCTCTCCCCCTCTTGATTTATGTCATAAACTCCTGGTCAATACGTGCCACTAAAGTTGTGTCCCTACGCATTTCCGCACCACTTAAACAGTGTGCTTCATCAGGGGTCACAATAATATTGAATTAAAACACCTAATGGCCGGTAAGCACGTGTTGCGTGCCTAAAACATTAACCCGGCTCGTGCACGACACTAGTCAGCAGGTCGAATACGAGCCGAGTAAATGGCAGACATAAATAGTACTAGTCCCTCCCCCCAACGATGACGCAGTGCCCGGGCAGCCAATCCGCCACAAGCTACGCAGATGACATGACCTGAGCAGGACAAACCCCCGGATGCACACTGCAATCGCAGAAGGAGTAAACAAAGCGTCCCAAGTAACCAGGGATCATAAGGCGGCTATAGAACAAGCTAGGAGAGGATTAATGACCTAGGATGAGGTAAGGAACAAGAGGATCTATCATCATTAAACTGTTTAGATGGTTAAGGAGGCGGCTTAATGTTAGGTAATATCCAAAAGCAACCCACGTACCCTAGCAACGGAGGGACGAATAATAAATAGATATAAATGAGGATCGGTAGAGAAATGAACAGGAGGCACAGGATAGAGTTGAAACGATGTATACATGGCCCAGAGGAGCATATTCGATGAAGACATGCGGATCAAACAGATGGGGATAAGGATCAGAGGAAACAATTATATGATATTTGTTCATTGAGGCCCGCAGGTTTCATGGTATGCATGCGGAAGATCCATTGGGCCTCTTTTTGTAAGATCCTTTTATCTAAATCCCCCCCCCCCCCCTAGCAGATGGTCGTATATGTTCGATCCCCTGGAATTGAATGACATTTGTGTCGCCACCATGGCATTCCCAGACATGCCGTGCCACTGGAGTATCCTCGCTACGACGGATGTCACCTATGTGGTCCCTGATCCGTCTCCTAAACTCTCTGATGGTCTTGCCGACATATTGCAGTCCACACTCACAGGAAATAAGATAGACTATGCCCCTTGTTCTGCAATTGACAAAGGACCTGTTATCAAACGTCCTACCAGTAGTGTAACTGCAGAAATGTTTGCGGCAAAGTATGGACTCACAGGCTTTACATGATCCACATCTGAATGTTCCCTTAATGCCATGTGTGAGCCAAGTGGTCAGTAGAGTGAGCTGTAGATGGCTGTGTACTAGACGATCCCTGATGTTTCTACCCCTCCTGTATGTCACCAGTGGTCTGTTACCCACCAGACTTCCAATATCAGGGTCTGTTTTAAGAATCCCCCAGTAGGCCTGTAGGACCTTCAATACTTCACTATGGGATGAGTCAAACGTTCCTATAATGCGTATCTGGTCACCAGATTTGCAATTCTGTAAGGTGCCAACACGTATTGGCACTGCATAATTATAATCTTCTACTACAAAGAACACTAGACATGGGTACAGGGCTGGCATCAGCTCCCGGCATACCCGAGCAAGTGCCAGGGCTTACTACCCTTGGAGGGGCCCACTCGGCCGCGGGTGCTGACGCTGCTGTTATGGCTCCTCCAGGAGTAGGATCCCCGGCCGGGGAGTTGCCAACGCTCTTACAGGGGATTCTGCTTCTAGAGGGAGCCCCTGACTAGGAGGCGGCTGCTATGGGGCCCATGGCATGAGGGGGCTTGTCCGGTGGCACCGCCACAGCCGTTATACTATTGAACACTATAGTAGCAGATACTATTGAACACTATGGTAGTGTGAGGTATCTCCCTGCTCTGCCATTTACTAGGCTACAGGCCACGTTCAGCCTGCAGCCTATCAGGTGCAGAGACGGGATCCCTGCACAGGTCGGCGTGATGGTGTCATTGGATCACGCCGGCCTACGCAAGGATCCCGTCGGCGTTGATAAGCTCCATTCATAGTGGGAACGGTGCCTAGGTGTGTATGAAGTTTTTTTTGTTTTATTTGTTAGAGGGTCACTATATGGCGCTATCTACAAGAGGGGCTCGCTATAAGACGCTATCTACAGGAGGGGGCTGTATTGCGCTATCTACAGTGGGGGCTGTATGGCGCTATCTACAGGAGGGGGCTGTATGGCGTTTTCTACAGGAGGGGCAGTATGGCGCTATCTACAGGAAGGGGGCTGTATGGCGCTATCTACAGGGGAGCTGTATGGCGCTATCTACAGACAGGGGGCTGTATGGCACTATCTACAGGCAAGGGGCTGTATGGCGCTATCTACCGGGGAAGCATATGGCGATATCTACAGGGGGGCTGTATGGTGCTATCTACAGGGGGTGTATGGCGCTATCTACAGGGGGGCTGTATGGCGCTATCTACAGGGGGCTGTTGCGCCCTATCTACAGGGAATGCGGTATAGCGCTATCTACAGGGGACCGTATGGCGCTTTTTGAAGGGGGGCTGTATGGCGCTAACTACTGGGGGTGCTGTATGGCACTATCTACAGGGAGGCTGTATGGCACTAGCTACAGGGGTTGTATGGTGCTATCTACAGAGGGGCTGTATGGCGCTATCTACAGTGAGGGCTGTATGGTGCTATCTACAGGGGGGCTGTATGGCGCTATTTACAGGGGGCAGTATGGTGCTATCTACAGGGGGGAGCTTTATGGCTATATCTACAGGAGGCTGTATGGCGATATCTACAGGGGGGGGTCTGTATCGTGCTATCTACAGGGGGGCTGTATGGTGCTATCTACAGGGGGGCTATATGGAGCTATATACAGGGGGCTATATGGTGCTATATACAGGGTGGCTGTGTGGCACTACCTGGGAGGGTGGGCTGTATGGCACTGTATGGTGCTATCTACAGATGGGGTTGTATGGCGCTATCTACAGGGGGAGCTGTATGTCTCTGTCACAGGGGGCTGTATGGCACTATCTACAGGGTGGCTGTGTGGCACTACCTGGGAGGGTGGGCTGTATGGCACTGTATGGTGCTATCTACAGATGGGGTTGTATGGCGCTATCTACAGGGGGAGCTGTATGTCTCTGTCACAGGGGGCTGTATGGCGATATCTACAGGGGTGCTGTGTGGAACTACCTGGGAGGGGGGCTGTGTGGAACTACCCGGGATGGGGGATGTGTGGCATTACCTGGGAGGGGGGCTGCATGGCACTACCTGGGAGGGGGGCTGTGTGGCACTGCCTGGGATGGAGGCTGTGTGGCACTACCTGGGAGGGGGCTGTGTGGCACTACCTGGGA
This sequence comes from Rhinoderma darwinii, assembly GCF_050947455.1. NCBI lineage: Eukaryota > Metazoa > Chordata > Amphibia > Anura > Rhinodermatidae > Rhinoderma > Rhinoderma darwinii. The sequence continues at coordinate 265,531,657 of NC_134689.1, read as the reverse complement.
GGGGGCTCTGTGTCACTACCTGTTAGGGGGGCTGTGTGGCACTACCTGGGAGTGTCGCTACTTATAGTCTGATTCCGACAATGACCTCTCTGACAGTAGTACAAACTATAGAACCAATGACCTATTTCATCGGACAACTCCATTGTTTGATGAAAAACTAAGAGTTCGCCGGTATTATAGAATGCACTTGTATATATAATGTATCGTTCAGTTTCGGGCATCACTACCAGCTCCACTTAGAACAACGATCTTCTAAGAGCCATAAATTTCATTACCTGACTCTATCACTTGATCCGACGGTAGTGCGCATGCACCAGGCATTCCACATGTCCGGGACAACGGCCTCGACATATGATAGGCCGATCTCTGTGCCAGTTAAACACAGAGAAGGCTCGTCTCGGTTCACAATCTTCATTGGTTGCTTCATGGTGATGACACACCATGAAAGAGGTGTTTCCTCACTATATAAGGAAGAGGAAATCAAACGCGCGAGTAATAGCCCTGAAATTATCCCCTGAGGACGCTGCTGAAGCAGTGAAACATGTCGGGGGGGCTAGCGTTTCTTCTTTTTTAAAATCATTGCTGGTCTAACAAATTAATCCTACCACTGTGTCATAATAGAGGCTGCCCGAGCAGTCTGCAGCTGCCGTCCATGCCTGACACATTGAGATCCTAATATACTCCAGATCTCCAACGTTAGACTAACCAGCTCTGAAGAAAAATTTTAATCAAACAATTATTGTACAACTATTTACTTTATTTACTGCAACTTGTTTCCAATTTGTTTCTAATCTAAACATTAAAAGTTATATTTTAATTAATTCGATAGCAGCTGGGAAATTTGGGACTTCTCTGTGCCTATGCACATTTATCTGTTCGTTCATTAAAATTATCCCTGCCAGCTGGTAGGGTCTCTACCAATTTTTTCTAATCAATGTTGGGTTAATTACCCTTTTTCTTCGACCCCATCATACCTGTACCATTCTAATTAAACAATCTTTAGGGAAATTCTAGGGAAATTTCAGAAACCTCATAGGGGCATGGCGAGTTTTCTCTCCAAGAAACTCAATCCAGACGATCTATCATCTGAGGCTGCACTGGTGTTTTCCACAGATAATATACCGTTGCATAAATGCGACGTACAAACAGCATTTAGGGATATACAAAAAACTTATAAACAATATGTCCGCTCATGCTGGGAAATCACCAGTCTAGAGACTTACATACAGCAGAAAATTATTTACAGAGGGCTACGCATAAACATTACCCCTAACTCATACCGCAACGACAGTACTTTCACTCAGGGTTGGGAACAGCTACTGACTGAAAGTTCTCTACGCATGTTACACTACTTGCTTGACTTCGAGAAAAGAGGCTTTGGCATAATCAGTGCACAATTAGAAAAAGAAATCAGTGATATACAAACATTCAACACTGAGCCAGAATTTGTAGATTGCGAAATTAGACTACAAAAAAACATAGAACATCTTCAGAAAGAAATCAAGGAAAGAAAACACCGCAAATACATAAGGGACCGTAGAGATTTCGATACCGGCCAAGCATACACCTATCGCACTCGCAATCCTCCTCCTCAGAATCGCATCTATAGACCTGAAGATTTTTCTGAATCAGACATCTCTGGTCCTGATGAACCAAAACAACCCCCAGCCGATAATAGGTTAGGAGCTAAACGCAAAATTAAAACTAATAAATACAATCCTTCCAAGCGAACATACACAATTCCAAACAAAAGCAACATAACATGCTCTGGCCACGGTGGACAACAAACTATCACCTCTATGCCCTTCTCAGTGTCCTCCTATACTCGTTCTGCATCTACATCAAAAACAACAAACATGCCATCAACATCAAATATACCAACAACTCCATTTCCAACAGCGACCAATGTGGAAGCCATAGGGAGAAGCACTATCGCAGCAACAAATACGGGCTCATTTCTAACAGGCCCCCCAAATGCGTTTCCTTTTTTAGGAACAAATCAAACTTCATGGAACCAAATAAAATAACCAAAGAAGGTAATTCTACTTCTGATGACTTACAAATCTGCAATTTATCATCTATTCAGCTAAGTCCACACCAAAAAACACTTCTAAGTAAGGGATTATCCTACACCCCCACTTTTGCATTCGATGAGTTTACCTGGACAAAAGATATCCATCTCTTTGCAAGAAAATTAGCCTTACACAAACATTTTAAAGTTAACACCAATACTCACCAATTCGATTATGCTGAGCTGAGAACCTTGCAGGCTCTGGAAGATCTAGAAAAAGAAAATGAATATAGAGTCAATACAGCCACAGGTCCCTTCTCATCACTAAGACCAAAATCACGCATGACTCCCCCCTTCACGCAGTTTGCACACATTGATATTTTTGTTAGGTTGGTTAGTGCAGAACTCAAAAAACTTAAAATACACAACCATGGTATTAAGAACAATCTAAACCAAAAGGAAAAGATCGCCTTAGAATCATTATGTAAAAATAACGAAATCGTACTAAAATCATCTGATAAAGGCGGTAATATTGTCATCCTAAATAGAGATGATTACACATCCATGGTGTACAGACTACTAAACGATACAGCAACTTATACAATCTTAGAGAGGAATCCCACTGAACCTTTTCTTTTGGAACTGGATCTCCTACTCAATGAGGCAAAGACCAAAGAACTAATTACGCAGGACGAATATAAATTTATGTTTAATGCTAAACCAACATTATCAACTTTTTATGCAGTACCTAAGATTCATAAAAATACCAGACCAATTCCCGGTAGACCCATCGTATCGGGTAATGACAATTTAACTCAGGGAATTAGTATAAACGTTGATGAGATTCTATCCCCTTTCGTCAGAGCCCTACCATCCTTCCTTAGAGATACCAAGGACACTCTCACCAGAATCCAAGAGATCAATGTCACCACCACCACACTAATAGCCACGATAGATGTAGAGTCACTCTACACTAACATAACACACGAGCTTGGTCTAAAAGCAGTTCAGCACTTTCTGAACACAAAAGGAACACAGTTTCACGCACACAATAATTTCACTATTTCTCTCCTTCAATTCCTTCTCACGCACAATTATTTTCTTTTTAATGGTAAATTTTACCACCAACTAAAAGGAACAGCCATGGGCACAGTTTGCGCACCTACATACGCCAACTTATTTTTGGGGTGGTGGGAAGACACAATAATCTTCAATGAAAACCTACTTTCTTACACCAGGCACATTTTATTTTGGGGCAGGTATATAGATGATATACTAGTCTTTTGGGATGGTGACAAGACACTTTTTCTTAAGTTTATGGACATTATCAATAACAACACTATAGGAATGCATTTCACTCACCATATACACACAAATCAAATTAATTTTTTGGATCTTCAGATCTTCTTGGACTCTGGTGGGAGTGTCCATACTGACATTTATCGTAAGGAAACAGCTACAAACAGCTTCCTTCATTGGGAGAGCTTTCATCCACCGGCCCTTAAAAAAGGGATACCAATAGGACAATACCTTAGGGCAAGGAGAAATTGCTCTGACGAACTAACCTTTCAACAAGAATGTGATACCCTTTTTCAAAAATTTATGGCTCGAGGATACCCAAAAAAGACCTTACATAGGGCATATGCTAGAGCTAGAGCAGTCTCGAGAGACGAACTCCTGTATGGAAACAAACATCTAGTCAAAAACAAAGACCAACATCCCTCCTTGATCAGATGCATTGGAAACTTCGATGCATGTTCACCTCTTGTATCAAATATTTTGCGAAATCACTGGCCCATTCTGCAGGCAGATCCCGACCTATCTGAGGTAATCTCTAATAGCCCAAGTATTACGTATCGACGTGGCAAGAATCTCCGAGAATATCTTACGCACAGCCACTATACAACAATATCTACTCCTCGTCAAACATGGCTTCCATCACCTGCCACAGGATCATACCCCTGTGGAAAATGTTCCTTCTGTCCCTACATGCTAAAAAATAAAACCTTTAAAAACCCAGTGGACGATAAACAATATACTATAAGGCAATTTATCAACTGCCAGAGTAGCGGTGTTATATATGCCGCCACTTGTCCATGTCCAAAACTCTACATCGGTAAGACCATTCAACAATTAAGAAGAAGGATCTCAAAGCACATCAGTACAATCAACACACAAGAAGATACACCCCTCTCGAGGCACATTAGATACTTTCATGAAGGAAATAGTAACACTCTAAAATTCTGGGGTATTGCACAAGTAAAACTAGGTCCAAGGTCTGGAAACTTAGATAAAAAATTATTACAAGAAGAGGCACGCTGGATACACAGACTTAATTCTCTTAGTCCTAATGGTCTCAATGAGGGCTTCACTTTTGCTGCCTTCCTGTAGGTTATCCATAACCTACTCAGAAATTTCTTCCTAATTTTATCAATTTTCCCATACATTTACTTACTTACTATCACATTCACTAGTACTAACTCCACACATATCTACCCTAACTACTACCTATCAATCAATAGGATGTTATTCAGGACTTCCAAAAAACTAAAACTAAAAAAACATATAATTATTAATATACATTAACATACTCAACAAGTAGTTTTGATAACAGATTCACAACGCATTGTCGTTGTACAATTTAAAATAAGACATTTTTCCTCTCCCTCTATACATGTCATCACCATGAACACTGATGCCAGCACCTTAATTACCACTACTGTTTGTGGATGTATATATACATCCAAACAGTTACTTAAACAGCGCAACTACATCAGGATGAGAAACTAAGACGTAGCAGTTAACACCTCACACGCCGGCTCATACGGCGCATTTTCTGGTTTTCCTTAGACAATACACCTGCCACATAGTAATTTAATTATATGTGGGTAAATATAGATATACCTTATAGTAACAACATTATAGCAGGCAAACCTAAATTTAGATGATAATATGTTATGCGACTATACATACAGCGCATTTATCTGCTGCGGTATCTTCTAATGACAGCAGAGGTCTCAGTGAAGGCCATACTTCACTGTCATCTCAATAAATACATATACGTCCAGATGTAACTGCCTCTAAATCTAGGATCTACACTAGATGCCAGTAAATGTAGACGCAGCCGATAACATGCAGTGCACCTGTATACAGAGCATATTTACTCTTTACTCTTTTCTCTCTTGTCTATTATGGCATCTTTAGTGATCATAGTGGTCCCTCTTAATATCGTAATTCTACGTCCGGATCTAACTAAGGCACGTAAGTGTCGCTACTTATAGTCTGATTCCGACAATGACCTCTCTGACAGTAGTACAAACTATAGAACCAATGACCTATTTCATCGGACAACTCCATTGTTTGATGAAAAACTAAGAGTTCGCCGGTATTATAGAATGCACTTGTATATATAATGTATCGTTCAGTTTCGGGCATCACTACCAGCTCCACTTAGAACAACGATCTTCTAAGAGCCATAAATTTCATTACCTGACTCTATCACTTGATCCGACGGTAGTGCGCATGCACCAGGCATTCCACATGTCCGGGACAACGGCCTCGACATATGATAGGCCGATCTCTGTGCCAGTTAAACACAGAGAAGGCTCGTCTCGGTTCACAATCTTCATTGGTTGCTTCATGGTGATGACACACCATGAAAGAGGTGTTTCCTCACTATATAAGGAAGAGGAAATCAAACGCGCGAGTAATAGCCCTGAAATTATCCCCTGAGGACGCTGCTGAAGCAGTGAAACATGTCGGGGGGGCTAGCGTTTCTTCTTTTTTAAAATCATTGCTGGTCTAACAAATTAATCCTACCACTGTGTCATAATAGAGGCTGCCCGAGCAGTCTGCAGCTGCCGTCCATGCCTGACACATTGAGATCCTAATATACTCCAGATCTCCAACGTTAGACTAACCAGCTCTGAAGAAAAATTTTAATCAAACAATTATTGTACAACTATTTACTTTATTTACTGCAACTTGTTTCCAATTTGTTTCTAATCTAAACATTAAAAGTTATATTTTAATTAATTCGATAGCAGCTGGGAAATTTGGGACTTCTCTGTGCCTATGCACATTTATCTGTTCGTTCATTAAAATTATCCCTGCCAGCTGCTAGGGTCTCTACCAATTTTTTGCACTACCTGGGAGGGCTCTGTGTGGCACTAGCTGGGAGGGGGCTATGTAGCACTATCTACAGTGGGCACTAAATTTATGGGGTACAAATTGGGGGCATAACTTCTATATGGGGGCATAAACAGGGCCTAACGTCTATATGGGGTCACAAAGTGACGTTTTCTGCCATTTTACTGCCGTTGTGCGTTCCCCTGCAAAGTCTGTGTCACCCAAGGGCCCACATAAACCTGTAGCCGGCCCTGCATGGGTATCTAGGTTTTCAGGGGCGGGGTGAATGCTGCAGCGGATCCCCACAAGTTTTTTTCCTCACTAATTATTAATAAGAAATACAACATAACTCTTTACTTACTCAATATTAATTGACTTGAGAATGAAGGTTATTGTTTTATATAAATAGTGGTACCCATGCGCTGCTTGCACCATTGCTGCCAAAAATGATTTTGTATTCAAATGTAGTACACTGTGGGAAGTCCAAAAAAGACTTTGGTCTGTTTGATTGCCTGCTGTCTGTGAAAAAAATGTATCTAGTTGTGGTCCGATCAGTGGTAGAATTCCAATTTTTAACAACATATACGCTACTTAGCATACAGGGTTCCAGTAGTGTAGCGCCACGTACAACTACAGATGTGTCCTTCAAAAAACCCGACATATCTCGTCATGTATGGCACAAAATGTTAAACAAACATGTCAATAAAGAGTATTCTTCCGAAGGATGCCTCTGATGGATGCCATTCGTCGGCTATAGACTCCCAAATTAAAAAAAAGTATGTTTAAGGTATATGTTTTTTTACTGGATGTTGCAAGATTGCATTGTATTAGTATCATGGCAAATGGTATAACAACGCAATCCCAAAAAAGTTAAGGGTAGACACATCTATATTCCTTGATTGATGAACAACTACTTTGATGAAGTAATATCCTATATATTTTGCAAACTTGTGTGATACCCCTAGCCTAGAATCTAAGAACTAGTTTGTACACTACTTTAAAGTGTACCTAACTTTTCAGGTGTCTTTTCAGAATAAGCTGTTATGTGTGTGTGTACATGAAGAATAACACATATTTCTGGCCATTATATGACTTATATTCTGCATTTGTTTTTAGCAGTTTTCCCCTCTGCAAGCTCTTTCTCTAAATCTCAGTTTTATCTGAGATAGTGGGAATGTCTTCTATGTGTAGCGTCCATGGCAGCGGGCCGTCGGGTCTACTCACCTCCTGACGCCCGCAGCCATGGATCTGTGAGCGCTGGTCCCCGTCTCCTTCCTAGGAGACGCCAGTGCTCACTTCCGCTCTGGTCCACTGTATCCCGTAGGGTGCGCGCACGCTCGTGCCCACTCTTAAAGGGCCAGCGCGCGCAATGAAAGAAATCATCATCATCAACACACATGATTTAATGAACTATAAGAAGGCCCCCGCCCATCTGATCCTTGCCTGAGCCTTGTTAGTTTATCCCAAGTCTGTCTTGCAAATGGTCCCTTAGTGTTTCCCGTTTCAGTTGTTACCCGTGCCGTGTTACCTATTTCTGTATCCCGTGCTGTGTTCTTGTTCCTGTGCCTACTAGTTGGAGTCGTGTCTACTGCACCTGCTGTTGTTTGCCACGTCCTGTGTCATCCGCCACGTCCTGTGTCATCTGCCACATCCAGAGGGATTCTCTACATCTGGCGCAACCTGTGGCACCTGCTGTCATCCACCACGTCTGACGTTACCTGCTGCACCCACCTCCATCCGTGTCAGAGCTGCGGCCACTGTCTGGACTATCCAGGTACCCTTGTGCGGGACTTTGTATTGCTGGGGTTCCCTGTTGTTTGGCTAGCTTCCTCCCGGCTACGGCAGTGCGGCCCAGTGGGTCCACATACCCACAAACCGTGATAGTACGCTGAGGCATGGACCCCGCTGGTCAACCTGAGACCTTGACGACACAAGCCGTGCTGACCGAGATGCAAGACCTCCAGTCACGGCAAGACCAACTCCTCCTGTCGGTGAACGCCATTGCCCATCGGCTGCTTGCTCCAACCACAGTCGTCACTGCACCCATTCCTGCTGTTCCTCCTGCTACACTTCCTGTCTGTACCAGTGCTGATCCCCTGTGCTTCTTGCTGCTACCTCCACGCTATGACGGAGACCCGAGGACCTACAGGGGATTTTTTAATCAGTGCCTGATCCACTTCAGACTACATGCCAGGGCCTTCTCTTCAGATGATGTCAGGATTGCCTTCATCATCTCTCTCCTTACTGGCAAAGCCCTGGCATGGGCAAATCCTCTGTGGGAACATCAGGGACCAGAGACCCGTGACTTGCAGTGCTTGTTACGGACCTTCCGCTCAATCTTTGAGGAACCTGGGAGAGTTTCTTTGGCTGCTGCATCTCTGCTGATCCTACACCAGGGAGACCTCTCCATGGGCGAGTATGCCATTCAGTTCCGTATCCTGGCTGCTGAGTTAACCTGGAACAACGAGGCTTTGGTGGACACATTCTGGCAGGAACTGTCTTCGGGGATTAAGGACGAGCTGGCCACTCGCGATCTGCCATCTACCCTGGACGATCTTATCCTACTTGCCACCCGGGTTGACATGAGAATCCGGGAGCATTCCCAAGAGCTTCTCCGGGAGAGAGAACTTCCTAGGCTGGATTCTACTTTCCAGCAATCCTTACTATCCTCCTCAGTCATCCCACCAGAGGATCATATGCAGATGAATCATGTCAAATTGTCTATCCAGGAGAAACAATGCAGATGCACTTCTGGACTTTGTATTGCGGCCTCGGAGGCCATATTGTGCATCTGTGTCCCCAGAGGCCAGACAGACCCCATTACCTAGGATTGGTTGGAGAGACAACCCTAGGTGGAATGGTACCTAATAAAGCATTCTGTTCCAAGCTGACTATTCCTGTGACCCTAGTATCCGGCGAGAGGACGCATCAAGTTTCTGCCTATCTTGACTCTGGGTCTGTGGCAAACTTCACCCAAAAGGAGCTAGTGGATCATCTTCAGTTGCCCACAGTTCCCCTGGAGACATCTTTGGCTGTTGCCTCAGTGAATGGACTGCCTCTGCCGGATCCCATTGTTTCTAAAACCAAGCCGTTGAAGATCCAGGTTGGAGTCCTTCATTCTGAACTAATTGCTTTCCTTGTTTTGCCCAAGGCCATCAATCCTGTTCTGCTGGGCCTGCCTTGGCTTCGACTGCATGCCCTAGTTCTGGACTGGAATTTCCAGAAAGGTTCTTCAATGGGGCTCCAAGTGCCTTGGTCGTCGTCTGTTGCAGATGCTTCCTGTCCAGCCTCCTCTACCCCAGTCATTGGCGGGACTGCCCCCCCAGTTTGCTCAGTTTGCCGATGTCTTCAGCAAAAGTGAGGCTGAGACACTGTCTCCACATCGGACTTATGACTGCCCCATTGAACTGGATCCTAATGCCTCTCTCCCCGTGGCCGAGTATATCCTCTCTCCTTGCCAGAGTCTCTATCCATGTCGGCCTATATCAAGGAGAATTTGGACAGGGTTTCATACGAAAGTGTTCCTCCCCTGCCGGGACTGGGTTCTTCTTCGTTAAAAAGAAAGACGGATCTCTTCTACCCTGCATTGACTACCGTAGTCTCAACCAGATCACGGTGAAGATCAAATACCCGTTACCACTTATATCTGAACTGTTTAACCGTATACGAGGATACAAAGTTTTTTTTCTAAACTAGACTTGCGTGGGGCTTATAATTTGATCTGTTTACGTCAAGGTGACAAGTGGAAGACGGCGTTCAACACTCGAGACCGGCACAATGAATACCTGGTGATGCTATTTGGACTGTGTAACGCTTCCGCGGTCTTCCAGGAATTTGTTAATGATATCTTCCGAGATCTCCTCTATATCTGTGTTGTCGTTTATCTCTATGATATTTTGATTTTCTCCCCAGATCCGAAGACTAATCGGAGGCATGTCCGTCAAGTTCTACTACGATTAAGGGAGAATCGTTTATACACCAAGCTGGATAAGTGCGTCTTTGAGAGGAGTTCTCTGCCCTTCCTGTGCTACATCATCTTGGATCAAGGTCTCAAGATGGATCCTGAGAAAGTGAGAGCTGTCCTGGAGTGGCCGTGTCCTCAAGGCCTGAGGGCCATACAGCGTTTCCTGGGATTCGCCAATTTCTACCAGCAGTTTATCCCAAACTTCTCATCACTGACATCTCCTATTTCCACCCTTACCAAGAAGGGTGTGAACGCCAAGGTGTGGACCCCAGAGGCAGAGTCCGCATTTATTAGTCTCAAAAAAGCCTTCACTTCAGCCTCGATCCTCCACCATCCTGACGTATCTCGGCAGTTTTCCTTGGAGGTGGAAGCCTCTTCTGTTGGTGCAGGTGCAATTCTGTTCCAGAGGAGCTCCAAAAGAAGGGCAGTAGTATGTGGTTACTATTCGAGACTATTTTCTTCTGCAGAGCGCAATTTCTCTATTGGGGATCGGGAGCTACTGGCCATCAAATTTGCCCTGGAGGAGTGGAGACATCTGCTGGAGGGCGCAGCTCACCCCATCCTCATCTACACCGACCACAAAAACCTCACCTACCTTCAGTCCGCTCAGCGACTAAATCCCAGTCAAGCCAGGTGCTCGCTGTTCTTTGCATGTTTCCAATTTGTGCTCCACTACCATCCCGCTGACAAGAATGTAAGGGCCGATGCCCTGTCCAGGTCTTTTGAGACTGATGACACATTGGAGTCACTGCAAGCTATCATAGACCCGTCCTGCATTATCACTGCCAATCCTTTGCAGGTTAGAGACATCCCTCCGGGGAGGACTTCTGTTCGCTTGGCAGACAGGAGAAGAATTCTCCGATGGGGACACAGTTCTAAACTGGCTGGGCACCATGGCTTTCGTAAAACTCGAGACCTGATTGCTCGTAACTTCTGGTGACCCACACTGCCCAAGGATGTTGTGGACTTTTTCTCTTCTTGCACGGTGTGTGCTTCTAACAAGGTTACTCACTTCAAGCCTGCCGGCCTGCTTCAGCCTCTGCCTGTACCCAATGCCCCCTGGCAGCACATTGCGATGGACTTTTGTCACTGACCGTCCTCCCTCAGCGGGATGCAACACTGTCTGGGTGGTGGTGGACCGCTTCTCAAAGATGGCACATTTTATCCCGCTGACCGGCCTACCTTCTGCTCCCCGACTGGCGAGTCTCTTCATTCAGCACATCTTCCGCTTGCATGGCTTGCCCCTTCACATTGTGTCCGATCGTGGGGTTCAGTTTACCTCGAAATTCTGGAAGGCTCTCTGTAAACTCCTGGATGTGAGATTGCACTTTTCCTCAGTTTATCACCCCCAATCCAATGGGCAAGTTGAGAGGATCGACCAGATCATGGAGAATTATCTCCGTCACTTCATCTCCTTACAGCATGACGACTGGGTACATCTTCTTCCATGAGCCGAGTTCTCGTACAAAAACCACACAAGCGAGTCCACCACTTCCACTCCGTTTTACATTGTGTACAGTCAACATCTTAGAGTCCCTCTTCCAGTGTCTGCTACTTCTCAGGTACACGCTGCTGACTCTGCATTTGGGGACTTTCTGCAAATCTGGCAACAGACCCGGTCCTCTATTCTGCTGGCTGTCCATCGCATGAAGCGAAAAACGGATACAAAAAGAAGAGAACTGCCGCTGTAGGCACCAAAGTTTGGCTGTCCTCATGGAACATTCGTTTGAAAGTGCCTTCATACAAGTTTGCTCCCAGGTTCCTTGGTCCTTTTGAGATTCTGCAACATATTAACCCTGTCTCCTATAAGCTGTGGCTGCCTCCTACCCTCAGAATCCCCAACTCCTTTCATGTGTCCCTCCGGAAACCAGTGGTCCTGAACCGCTACAGCAAGACTTCCTGTTCCACAACTGCTCCCAGCGGTTCATCTGATGTGTTCGAGGTGAGAGAGATCCTGGACTGCAAGAGGGTAGGAGGAAGGCCTTTCCATTTGGTGGACTGGAGAGGGTTTGATCCTGAGGAGAGGTCCTGGGAGCCGGAGGAGAACCTCGATGCCCCTGATCTCGTTAAGAAGTTCCTCTCTCGCTCAGGTCCCAAGAAGAGGGGGCGTAAAAGGGGGGATACTGTAGCGTCCATGGCCGTGGGCCGTCGGGTCTACTCACCTCCTGATGCCCGCAGCCATGGATCTTTGAGCGCTGGTCCCCGTCTCCTTCCTAGAAGACGCCAGCACTCACTTCCGCTCCGGTCCGCTGTGTCCCATAGGGTGCGCGCGCATGCTCATGCCCGGCCTTAAAGGGCCAGCGCGCACACATGAAAGAAATCATCATCATCAACACACATGATTTCCTGGACTATAAGAAGGCCCCAGCCCATCTGATCCTTGCCTGAGTGTTGTAAGTTTATCCCAAGTCCGTCTTGCAAATGGTCCCTTAGTGTTTCCGGTTCCAGTTGTTACCGATACGGCCGAGTGGGTCCACATAACCACAAACCGTGACACTATGCACTCCTATCTCTATCTCACATTAATATATATATATATATATATATATATATATATATATAAAATATATATAATATATATAAAGTATATATATACATATATAATATATATATGTATATATATATATATATATATATATATATGCTGCAGCAGCATGGAGGAGATTATACAGGAGTAATGAGCGTTGTAGCTGGGAATCTAGTCCAGGGCTGAGATAGAAACCTTCCCAGAAGCTTTCTCACTCTGCTCCTACTATCTCCTCCCCTCTCTATTGACTTCTATGGGCAGCGTCTGTATCTCTCACTCTGCTCCCTCCTCTTGCTCCATGTCTCCTCTCCATAGTATTCTATGAGCAGCGTTCCTGTGTCTCTCACTCAGTAGCAGAGATACTGGAACGCTGCTACATTTCCTACCTCCCCTCCCCATAGACTTCTATGGACAGTGTGTCTGTGTATTTATCTCCCTGCTTCCTCCTCCTACTCCCCTCTCTATAGACTTCTATGGGCATCATGTCTGTCTCTCTTTCTTCTCTTGCTCCCTCCTCCTGCTCCCCTCCCCTCTCCATAGAATTCTATGTGCAGCGTGGTTGTGTCATTTTCTCTGCTCATGCTTCCGCCTCCCCTCTCCATAGACTTCTATAGGCAGTATGTCTGTGTGTCTCCCTTTCTTTGCTCCTGCTCCCTCCTCCATTCCCCTCCTCTCTTTATAGAATTTTATGGGCAGCGTTTCTGTGTCTTTAGTCTACAGATAGAGTATCCAATCAAAGCTTTTGTAATGGATTTGCCTGACACAGCTTCTTTGTCGACGCCCGTGGTTAATCAGCCTGCATCTGTGCAAAGGTCTGTTAGAGTGACTCGATCTGCTACCACTCAGGCTGGGAGGCTGAGGAGTGGGAGAACCTATCATAGCCTGGCCAGACAGAGCTAGCTCCCGCCCTCTATCTATTAATACCTTCATTTCCTGCTTCTCCTTTGGCTGTGATTCTGTCTGTTTCCTGGCTCTGCTGCTCCTGCTAATATTATTAACCTCTGCTTCTAATTGACCCTGGCTTTACTGACTACTCTCCTGCTCTGCGTTTGGTACCTCGTACACTCCTGGTTTGACTCGGCTCGTTCACTACTCTTGTTGCTCACGGTTTTGCCGTGGGCAACTGCCCCATTTCCCTTAGCTTCTGTGTACCCTTGTCTGTTGGTCTGTCATGCACTTATTGAGCGTAGGGACCGTCGCCCAGTTGTACGCCGTCGCCTAGGACGGGCCGTGCAAGTAGGCAGGAACTGAGTGGCGGGTAGATTAGGGCTCACCTGTCTGTCTCCCTACCCCGGCATTACAGCTTTATACTTAGATACAGTGCCTTAACCAAGCTGATAACATAAATACAGTATAGAACCAAGCTTATTACATAGATACAGTACCAGAATCAAACTCAGAGCATACATACAGTACCAGATCCAAGCTTAATACATCGCTACAGCGCCAGAACAAAGCGTAGTTAAATACTGTACATCAACGAAGCTTATTACACAACTATAGTACCAAAACCAAGCTCATTAAAGAGGCTCTGTCACCAAATTATGAATGCCCTATCTCCTACATAATGTGATCAGCGCTTTTATGTAGATAACTACAGTGGTTTTTATTTTGAAAAACAATAATTTTTGACAAAGTTATGAACAATTTTAGATTTATACTAATTAGTTTCTTAATAGACTACTGGGCGTGTTTTTACTTTTTACCAACTGGGCGTTGTAAAGAGAAGTGTATGACGCTGACCAATCAGCATCATACACTTCTCATTGTTCCAGCCAAGCTTCTTTCACTGCACAGCGTGATTGTACAGTGAAAGAAGGCAATGACAGGCAATAATACGCTGCAATACAGAAGTATTGAAGTGTATTATCAAAGCCATCGGAAAATCACATAGTGAAGTCCCCTAGTGGGACTAAAAATAAAGTTATAAAAAAGTTTAATAAAGTTAATAATAAATAAATAACTAAAAATCCCAAATGAAAAACCCACTCACTTTTCCTCTTATAAAATACTTTAATTAACCCCTTAGTGACCAACAGTACGCCTTTTTACGTTTCTCACTAATGGGCTTTAGGCTAATGCGACGCCTTTTAACGTGATCGCATTAGCCTAAAGTAGCGCCGAAATTAAAGATCGGGGCTCCGTTCTCTCAGCTACCGGAGGTAGCTGAGAGTTCGGGGCAACGACCAGAGACCATAACGAGTGGTCTCTGGTCACGTGATCGCCGTGAATCGCTATTTCACGGCGTTCACGCTAAACCGGCGGATAATCGCCATTTCTCTCTCCTCTCATGGAATAACTCCTTAGAGAGGAGAGAGAACGGGTAAATAGTGCATCCCCCCCCTCCCACGTCCGATCCCCCCCCGTCCGATTCCCCTTCATGTCCGATTCCCCCCCCCGGTCCGATCCCCCCCCCCCCACGGTCCGATTCCCCCCCCCCCCAAAATGGCGCCCGAGTGCGCTTTGCATGTCTTACCTGTGTCGTCATCTGGCACAGCAACAATCAGGGACCGTTGTGACTGGTCCCTGATCAGGTGATCTCTGTGATAAAACCTATCACAGAGATCACTGACAGTTATTTTCAAAACACAGCCAGAACATGGGCTGTGTTTCTCTCTCCTCCCATTGTAGTTGTTCTGAGAGGAGAGAGAAATCAGTCTAAGTCCTGTGCTGTGAAGAAAGAAAAAGTGAAAAAAAAATCATAGTTCTTATACACACATATATATATATATAATATATCAAATCTATATTAGCGTCAGCGCTAGATTAGCGTCAGCGCTAGTTTAGCGTTAGTGCTAGTTTACCGTTAGTTCTAGTTTAGCGTTAGTGCTAGTTTAGCGTTAGTTTAGCGTTACTTTAGGGTTAGGGCTAGTTTAGCGTTCGTGTTTAGGGCCGTTTAGAATTAATTTTACGTCTGTTATATAATAAAAATAAAATATAAAAAAAATATATATATAAAAAAAAAAAATAATTATTTGTGTCGTTTTTAGGATTTTAGGTTTACTTTAGGGTTAGGACTTATACGGCATATATATACATATATATATATATATATATATATATATATACATACATACACATCTATAAATATGTCTCAGCGTATGTACAGCGCGGAGCAAGCCTACGCCTTGCTATGTTCCGACACTTCTGAAAGCGAAACAGACACCGCTTCAGAATTTGTTCCAGACAGTGACAGTGACGATTCTAATTCCACCGCTGAACCCCATAGTCCTATGGTGGTGGATACGTCAGTCACTGTAGGGTGTCAGGTGTCAAGTGCAGGGCCGAGTGTTGCAGTCCCTCCCGTGATGTGGGATCCTGCACTATCATTTTCCCCCCAAGTACCCCAATTTGAAGCGACCCCAGGAATTAGTGTCGACGTCCAAAATTTTACCCCCTATAATTTTTTTAATTTATTTATATGTGATACGGTCCTAGACTTGATAGTCCAGCAGACTAATCTGTATGCTAGGCAGTTTGTTCTACAAAAGCCTGCGTCTATGTACTCCAGAATGTGGAGCCCCACAAGTGTCCCAGAAATAAAAAAAATTTTAGGCATTACCCTCAATATGGGTTTGGTTAAAAAACCCTCTGTCCGGTCCTACTGGACTTGTAATGCTGTCCACGCTACCCCTGTATTTGCAGCAGTGATGTCCAGAAACCGCTATGAGGCCCTAATGCGATTCATGCATTTTACTGATAATTCCCAAGTCCCCCCAAGAAGTGACCCAGCTTATGATCGGCTTAATAAATTAAGGCCATTAATCACCCTTCTAAATGATTTATTTTTAAAGTTGTACACCCCTGACAAAAATTTGTCAGTAGATGAATCGCTCATGAGCTTCAAAGGGCGTCTTTCCTTTCGTCAATTCATCCCTTCCAAACGAGCCAGATATGGGGTGAAATTGTACAAAGTTTGCGAGAGCACAATGGGTTACACCTGCGGTTTCAAAATCTATGAAGGCAGGGACTGCCAAATTTATACCCCAGGCTGCCCAGAAACTATTGGCACCTCTGGCAAAATTGTGTGGAACCTAATGGAGCCATTTCTGCACAAGGGGTACCACGTCTATACAGACAATTTTTATACCAGCGTTGCCCTTTATAAAGCCCTCCATGCTGCAAATACAGGGGCCTTTGGGACAGTACGGAAGAACAGAGTGGGACTCCCACAACAGTTGGTGTCCAGGCGTTTGGGAAAGGGAACATCCATGGCCCTTGCAAGTCAGGAATTGCTTGCAGTGAAGTGGGCCGACAAGAAGGATGTCTACATGCTGTCCACCGTACACACGGACACCACTGTGGCAATTACGGAGAGGGGGGCTACCACTGCAAAGCAGAAACCTGTCTGTGTAACAGACTACAACCAATTTATGGGGGGTGTAGACCTTTCCGACCAGGTGCTTCAGCCTTACCTGGTGAAGCGCAAAAATAAGGCCTGGTACAAAAAGGTAGCAATCTACCTCATCCAGGTTGCTACCTATAACAGTTTTGTTATTTTCAAAAAAGCCCAAGGAACGCTCACTTTCCTTCAATTTCAGGAGAAGGTCATTGAGCATCTCCTTTTTGAGTCCACTATACCGGCACAATCCTGCGAATCTGAGGATGTGCGCAGGCTTTCAGAGTGCCACTTTTTACACCCTATTCCCTCCACTGAGACCCAAAAATATATCCAAAAAAGGTGTCGGGTATGTAGCAGGCATGGCAGGAGGAGGGATACCCGCTTTTATTGCCCCATGTGTCCATCAAAACCAGCCCTTTGTAACTACCCCTGTTTCGAAACCTTTCACACGGTTGCAAATTACTAGAATTTAACACAAAAAAAAATAATGGGTTGGGGGCCTTTTTAGGGAGTCAATTTCTTTATATTTTCTTTTTAGTTCGTGGGCTTTCCAAGTAGGGATTATTTCTTGTGGGAGAGGTTGTAGAGCACATTTTTTTCAGACCGTGAAACTAATTTTACCCCTTATGATTTTTTTTATTTATTTGTGGGTGATCAAGTGCTGGAATTAATTGTCCAGTACAAAATCCCACATCCACAATTTTTTTATTTTGACTGTTCTTATGACTATGTCCTGCCACATACAGCTGTTACATTCCTAATTCTGTACCGTGATACGGGCATGATCTTTTTTTTTATTTGGAGGATCTCTAATAATTGAGCTGTTCCTTATCAATACACCATGGGCTTTGTTACGGTTCTTCTGGAAATACTGACATCATTTTGGGGATTAGTGATCCTTTACTGTTCCTATAGATGGTTTTGGACACTGTCCTTTTATATATTCTGTAGGTGATTGGTTGTTTTGTGCACATAGCGGTTCCTACCTTGCCGGGCAGGGGTCTGTTATGGTGTACCGCGTCACTTGGCACATTCGTCCCTCATAAGGATTGATGGAGCTAAAGAGACGTTGTACAACCAGTCACTGAAAAAAAAAATCCTTGTCATGACAGCCCTGCATGTGTTCTTCTATCTAGTGAACAGACTCGAGTTTGCAACATAGTTGGATACATTTTCCTCCATTTGTTTGAAGATATTGCCCGTCACTCCAGTACAGTTTATTTTTTCCTCTCTGACTGATTTTATATTAGGACAGAATTCTGTCCACAATGACATCATAATGGCACCAACTGCTTCTTCAGCAAGACATAGTAATAAGTACAGGCAAATACGTCTATAGCAACATGTATCCATTATGAATACACGGCTTCACTTCTATTCTGTGCCGCACAAATGTATTAATGTGGCATATTTCTAACAAAATAACCTTCTACCACGTCTCCTCTATTTCATGTGGAAACGTAATAAAAGCTTGAAGAAAACATTATATACCCATAGTGTCTGAAATGATACCCATTATTTCCTCCTTTAAAAAATTTTTGGTCCGCATGCCCACTACACCACTAGATGAATACCTTTAGGGGTTTAGTTTTTAAAATGGGGTCATTTCTGCGTGTTTTTTTTTTTGTTCAGGCAGCTCAATGCCTCTAAATGCATGATATGGGGCCTAGAATTTATTCAATTGTGCCCTGAAAGCCAAAGGGTGCTCCCTCTCTTTTTGGCCCAGCCACACGTCTAATAAGCAGATTGGGGCAACAATGAGAGTATTTTTGAAAACAGGAGAAACGGGGTGATAGATTTTGGGGTGTGTTTCTTCATTTTCATGTTCACTTTACAAAGAAATCGGTCTTCAAAGTGATACTTTTATATAAAAAGTGATTTATTTTTTTTATTTCACCAGCTATGCATTAAATTTAGCAAAAAACTGTGGGGTCAAAATACTCACTACACCCCTAGATAAATACCTTAAGGGGTCTAGTTTTCTAAATGGGGTCGTTTATGGGGAGTTTCTATCGTTCTGGTAGTTCAAAACCTCTCCAAATGTACAGTGGGGCCTAAAACATTTTCAAGCAAAATAGGAGTCCTGAAAGCCTCCGGTGCTCCCTTTCTTTCGGGCCCTGCTGTGTGTCCAGGCAACACATTAGGGTCACAATGGGGGCATTTTTGAAAACAGGAGAAAAAGGGTGATAGATTTTGGCGTGTGTTTCTTCATTCTTATAGTCGCTTTACACAGAAATCGATCTTCAAAGTGATACTTTTATTAAAAAAGTGAATTTTTATTTTTTTTCACCTGCTATGCATTAAATTTAGCAAAAAACTGTGGGGTCAAAATACTCACTACACCCCTAGATAAATACCTTAAGGGGTCTAGTTTTCTAAATGGGGTCGTTTATGGGGAGTTTCTATCGTTCTGGTAGTTCAAAACCTCTCCAAATGTACAGTGGGGCCTAAAACATTTTCAAGCAAAATATGAGTCCTGAAAGCCTCAGGGTGCTCCCTTCCTTTCAAGCCCTGCTGTGTGTCCAGGCAATGCATTAGAGTCACAATGGGGGAATTTTTGAAAACAGGAGAAACAGGGTGATAGATTTTGGGGTGTGTTTCTTCATTCTTATGGTCGCTTTACACAGAAATCGGTCTTCAAAGTGATACTTTTATGAAAAAAGTGAATTTTTATTTTTTTCCACCTGCTATGCATTAAATTTAGCAAAAAACTGTGGGGTCAAAATACTCACTACACCCCTAGATAAATACCTTAAGGGGTCTAGTTTTCTAAATGGGGTCGTTTATGGGGAGTTTCTATCGTTCTGGTAGTTCAAAACCTCTCCAAATATACAGTGGGGCCTAAAACATTTTCAAGCAAAATATGAGTCCTGAAAGCCTCTGGGTGCTCCCTTCCTTTCAAGCCCTGCTGTGTGTCCAGGCAATGCATTAGAGTCACAATGGGGGAATTTTTGAAAACAGGAGAAACAGGGTGATAGATTTTGGGGTGTGTTTCTTCATTCTTATGGTCGCTTTACACAGAAATCGGTCTTCAAAGTGATACTTTTATGAAAAAAGTGAATTTGTATTTTTTTTCACCTGCTATGCATTAAATTTAACAAAAAACTGTGGGGTCAAAATACTCACTACACCCCTAGATAAATACCTTAAGGGGTCTAGTTTTCTAAATGGGGTCGTTTATTGGGAGTTTCTATCGTTCTGGTAGTTCAAAACCTCTCCAAATGTACAGTGGGGCCTAAAACATTTTCAAGCAAAATATGAGTCCTGAAAGCCTCTGGGTGCTCCCTCCCTTTCGGGCCCTGTCGTGTGTCCAGGCAACGCATTAGGGTCACAATGGGGGCATTTTTGAAAACAGGAGAAACAGGGTGATAGATTTTTGGGTGTGTTTCTTCATTCTCATGGTCGCTTTACAAAGAAATCGGTCTTCAAAGTGATACTTTTATGAAAAAAGTTAAATTATATTTTTTTATGCCTGCTTTGCATGAATTCTTACAAAAAAACTGTTTGGTCAAAATACTTACAACACCCCTTAATAAATACCGTAAGGGGTCTAGTTTTCAAAATGGGGTCACTTGTGGGGGTTTCCACCATTCTGACACCTATGAGCCTATGAAAACCTGGCTTGGTGCAGGAAAACAAAATGTACTACAAAATTTATAAAATTATTACTTAACTTGTAAGTCCTCTAAATTGCTCAAAAAGTAATTTTTTTTTTCAAAAGTGCTGCCAAAATAGAGTAAAGAGATGGAAATATATATTTAATAAAAAAAATTGTACAGTATGTGTGTACATATGTGACATATTGCAGTTAAAAATAGGGAAAAATGATAATTTTTAAAAAATTTCTTCAATTTTTCTATTTTTTAAGTTATTTCCGCAAATCGTATCAGTCTACTTTTACCACTAAAATAAAGTACAACATGTGACGAAAAAACAATGTCAGAATTACTTGGATATTCAAAACTTTCACAGAGTTATTCTCTGATAAAGTCACACATACCAGATTTGACAAATTTGGCTTGGTCATTAAGGTTCAAACAAGCTTGGTCACTAAGGGGTTAATATGAAAAAAACAAAAAACAAAATTAAAACATTACACATATTTGTTATCGCCGCGTCCATAACGACCCCACCTATAAAGCTATTACATTATTCAACCTGCACTGTGAATGTCATAAAAAATAAAATAAAAAGCAATGCCAGAATTGCTATTTTCTGTTCATCCTGCCTTCAAAATTTTTTTATAAAAAGTGATCAAAAAGTCGCATTTACTCCAAAATTGGTACCAATAAAAACTAGAAGTCGTCACGCAAAAAACAAGCCCTCATACAGCTGCATCAATTATAGCTCTTAAAAATAAAACAATTATGGCTCTTAAAACATGGCGACACAAACTGTTTTTACTGTGTAAAAGTAGTAAAACATACAAAATCTACATAAATTTGATATCGCAAAAAACGAAATGACCCACTGGATAAAGTTATTATGTTATTTATACCACACAATCAACGGCGTAAATCTAAGACGCAAAAAAAGAGTGGAGAAATTTATGGTTTTTCATCCATTATCCCCCAAAAAAGTTACTAAAAGTTAATCAATAAATTATATGTACCCCAAAATGGTGCTGTTAACAAATACAACTTGTCCCGCAAGACCTTATACAGCTATGTCGATGCAAAAATAAAAAAGTTATAGCTCTTGGAATGTGACGATGGAAAAACTTAAAAAATAGCTTTGTCATTAAGGTCTAAAATAGGCTGGCCATTAAGGGTTTAAGTTTGCAAAGTTTTATCTAAACAAACCACAAGACTTCTGGAACAAAGTCCTCTGAACAGACGAGACCAGAAGTGGAGATGTTTGGCCGTAATGTCCAGTGCCACATTTGGAGAAAACCAAACACAGGATATCAGCACAACACCTCATACTAAGTGTCCAGCGTGGTGGTGGAGGGGTGATGATTTGGGTTTGTTTTGCAGCCACAGAACCTGGGCGCCTTGCAGTCATTGAGTTGATTATAAGCTCCTCTGTATACCAAAGTGTTGAGTCAAATGTGAGGCCATCTTTCCAAAAGCTAAAACTTGACTGAAACTGGGTCATGCAACAGCACCATGATCCCAAGCACACCAACACATCTACAACAGAATGGCTGAAAAATAAAAAAAATCAGGGTGTTGCAATGGACCAGTCAAGTTCCAGACCCCAACCAAATTGAAATACTCTGGCAGGACCTGAAAAGAGCTGTGCATAAACTTATGCCTAGAAACCTCAATGAACTGAAGCAATGTTGTAAAGAAGAGTGGGCCAAAATTCTTCCAGAACGATTTAAGAGACAGAGAAAGTCATATAGTAAACAATTATTACTTGACGTTATTGCTGCTAAAGGTAGTTCTACAAGCTATTGATTCATAGGGTGTTTTTCACACATGGATTTTCGATTTTGGCCTAGTTTTTGTTGAATAATTAATGACACAGTGTAATTTGTCATGTGTTGTTTTTCATCTGAGGTTGAATTTACCTAATTTTAGGACCCTCTAAGGACCATATGGTTTTTTATTATGTGCTGATACGTAAAACCATGGACTTCAAAGAGGGTATACTTTGTTTTCTCATGACTGTATGTTACTTCTGCTGTGCATCACCATCGCATATCACCACTATGCAACAAATTTGCACAGTTGCATTTTTTGCATTAGGCAGTCTGTGGCTGAACCTCACATATTAAAAAAAAGATTTCTGGTGTTGCATTTTATTTTTGCTTTTATAATTTGACTATCCAAGCTTTTATGATGCCTAACTAAAGGGGTTGTCTGGTATAGAAAATGAGCAATCAGCTATAATCTCTCTAGGGAACCTAGCAGATAGCTTTTAATTCCTTTGCAGTGCGACTACGGCACAGTGAAACATTACATGTGCCCATGGAAATCACCGGGCTATCTGTGAAACGCAAAGGCGCTCAAGGTCCTCTAAATAGAGAGACACTCTTTTCCGCAGCTTTTATCCTTGGTCAATTGTCCTTTTCTAACATAAGCCCCAAGATAGTTGTCCTCAACCTAGCCAACAGCACAACACATTCTCCTCAGTATTGTAATTTTCAATAAACACAACCACTGAAGTTTAGTTTATATCAATAACCAATAGTATTGTCTGTAACATGGATTTATAGACAGGGCCGACCTTAGGGGTGTGCGATCTGTGGACGGGGATTCCGCTTCAGGAGTTTTCCCTGATGTCACTGTCCATATATGGACAGAGACATCAAGGAGCGCTCCAGGAGCGGAATCACCGAACACATGGGGATTCTGCTCCTTCAGGGAGCTACAGCAGCTATCTACAAGGGGGCTGTGGGCTGTGTGCCACTACCTACCAGGGGGCTCTGGGCTGTGTGGCACTACTAAACAGGGGGCTGTGGGCTGTGTGGCACTACGAACCAGGGGGCTGTGTGGCACTAACAACCAGGGGGCTGTGTGGCGCTACCAACCAGGGGGATGTGTGGCGCTCCCTACCAGGGCGCTGTGTGGCGTTCCCTACCAGGTGGCTGTGTGGCGATCTCTACAGGGGGCTGTGTGGCACTATCTACAAGGGAGCTGTGTGGCGTTATCTACAAGGGGGCTGTGTGGCGCTATCTACAAGGGGGCTGTGTGGCGCTATCTACAAGGGGGTTGTATGGCGCTATCTACAAGAGGGCTGTGTGGCGCTACCTACGAGGGTGCTGTGTGGCACTACCTACGAGGGGCTGTGTGGCGCTACCTACGAGGGGGCTGTGTGGTGCTATCTACAAGGGGGCTGTGTAGCGCTACCTACAAGGGGGCTGTCTGGCGCTACCTACAAGGGGGCTGTGTGGCGCTACCTACAAGGGGGCTGTGTGGCGCTACCTACAAGGGGGCTGTGTGGCGCTACCTACAAGGGCGCTGTGTGGTGCAACCTACAAGGGGGCGGTGTGGTGCTACCTACAAGGGGCTGTGTGGCGCTACCTACAAGGGGCTGTGTGGCGCTATCTACAGGGGGAATCTGTGAGTGGTGGGCTGATGGTCATTTTACTGTGAGTGGGTGGCTGATGGTCATTTTACTGTGAGTGGCGGGCTGATGGTCTTCAAGTGGTTTCCGCCTCTGACCTCCAATTGAAATTAATAGGAGGCAGAAAATACCTGCGTCGCCCGTTTTGAGTGCTTTTTTGCCTGCGTCTTTTGCATTAGCTTCAATGGCTAAAGAAAAAACACAAAAAAAAGGTCAAACAACGCTGTTAGTTCCTGAAGGAATTTTGAGGCAGAGTTTTTTTGCCTTATAAAAAAACGTGTGTGAACATACCCTATGAGTGTAGTGCTTGCTTTTAGCTGTTTTCAGCCATTCTCTAAACAATTTTGGCAGGGGTGCCCTGAGGAAATTTAATTTTTCCAGTGCTGCCTCGAGTCCGAAAAGGTTGGGAAACTCTGTACTAGGATAGAGAAGCCCATCGTGGAGCAGCTCAGTTCGTCATGGAAACGGGGCCTAGGTGAGTACAATTTTTGTTTTTCTTTAGGGGCACTGTCTACAAGGAGGTGGGGGACTGTATGGCACTGTTTTCAAGGGGGAGGTGGGGGGGGGCTGTATGGCACGATCTACAAGGAGGAGGTGGGGGATTATGGCAATGTCTACAGGGAGGCTGTATGGCAAAATTTACAGGGGGGCACTATACTATGTGGGGGCCACTAAGCGTACATTATACTGTGTAGGGGTACTACAGGTGGCATAATACTGTGGGCACAATTAGAGGACAAAATACTGTGTCCTTAAAGGGATTGTAATATATGATATTGTTAAATATTATTATTATACTGTATGGGGGCATTATAATTTTTTTATGAGGCATTTTTTTTTTATAATGGGGTGGGGCGCCAAAAGATCATTTTGCACGGTGCACCATTTATCCTAAGGTTGGCCCTGTTTATAGATGAATGTTATAGGGGAGTTTGTTCATAATCCTGGGATTAGTACAGTGCAGAGATATCCAGTTACTTCACAGAGCGTTAGTATTTGACTGGACAATTTAGGACTATCTGTATTACCCATCAACACAGGCTGCACACAATTTGCCTACATATACCCAACTTCATCTGTTATATTAGACGGACTGTGATATCTCCCATTTTACGCATGTAGGAAGTTGTTCTAATCATGTTCCAAGAGAACACAGCAGAGATGGCTTCTCTTTGTAACAGGAGATGGAGAATGGTCTTGTGAGGAAGATGTACTGTATGAAATGTGTATGTTTGGTCCCTGACTGTATGTTCCAGTAGGTATATTATGATATCCGCAGAAGCAGTGTAACATCACTCTGGTTATTACATCACTTCCACCAGCCAATAAGATAAGTGCTCATTTTTTCTAGAGCAGGTTTTAAAATTAAATGTAGTCTGTCAGCATATTTTAAGCTCACAAACGGTTGGCACCGCCAGTTAGCGATAGGAAAAAGGAAAATGTTCATACCAGTGAGGTGGATCATAGGGTTTGCATAAAAATTGCTTTTATTCCACCGTGCGCCATATTTCTAATTAGGTTGGAGAGTCCACTGTACCAGGAAGTGCCAGGCATCTAGAGCTCCAACTACTTCCCTCCCCTCTGCAGTTGATTGACGGCTCTGATTGTATGATAATAAAGACAAGCAGAGACGTCAATACACTGCAGAGGGGATGGGAGAGGTTGGAGCACACGTCCACCTAATTAGCAAAAGGCGCGCAACTGGCGCGTAGATTTTCCGTTACCCTATCACTAATTATCGGTACCAGGCATATGCTAGCCCAACACTTTATATATAAGGACTAGAGATGAGCAAATTTATGCTATATAATTTTAATTAGGTCCAAATTTCCCAAAAGTTTCAGATTCTGCGAATTCCGAAACTTCTGGGGTTTGCAGTGCACGAATAACGCAAAATGTCAACCACCTACCAGTGACAGCCGCAAGTTTACAGATTAGAAAAAGAATCACAAGACTTCGGGTGGGCTCCCACATAATGCCTTGCCTTCCCACAATGCTTCCTCATTCAAGCACTACTAATCATGAGGGGTATTCAGTGCATTTGGCATGTCTTAGACCCCTTCTTTTTTCCACTCTTTGTTATGTTGAGGACTTGTGCTAAAACAAAAAAACAAAAAAACAAAAATCAACTTTTTCACCATCATTCTGCACTCAATAACCCATAGTGAAGTAAAAACTGAAGTTTCAACATTTTTGCTAATTTATTAAAAGTGGAAAATTAAAATTTTGGATGTATATAAGTATTCAGACCCTTTGCACTGACACTTGAAATTTAGCTCTGGGGAGCTCCCATTTCTCTAGATCAAATTTTAAATGTTTCTTCACCTTGATTGGAGTCCGCCTGTGATAAATTCATTTGATTGGACTTGATTTGGAAAGACACACCCCTGTCCATATAAGGTCTCACTGCTGACAATGCATATCATAGCAAAAGCCTAAAACTTAAATGGAAGAAGTTTGGAGCAACCAGGGCTCTTCCTAGGGCTGGTCACACCACTAAACTAAGTAATTAAGGATAAAAGGCCTTGGTAAGAGAGATGACCAAAAACCCAATGGTCACTCTGGCTAAGCTCCAAAGATCCTGTGTGCAGATGGGAGAGACTTCCAGAAGGTCAACCATCACTGCAGCACTCCACTATTCTGGGCTTTATGGCAGAGTGGCCAGAAAGAAGCCTCTCCTTAGTAAAACACACATGATAGCCCGCCTGGAGCTTGCAAAAATGCACCTAAAGGACTCTCAGACTCTGAGAAACAAGATTCTGTGGTTTTATAAAACCCATATTGAACTTTTTGGCCTCAATTCTAAGCTTCATGACAGGAGGAAACCTGGCACTGCTCATCACCTGCCCAATACCATCCCTACAGTAACGCATGGTGGTGGCAGCATCATGCTGTATAGGTGTTTTTCAGTGGCTGGTACAGGGAGTCTGGTCAGGGTTGAGGGAAAGCTGAATGGAGCAAAGTGCAGAGATATTCTTACTGAAAACCTGATCCAGAGTGCTCTGGACCTCAGACTGGGCCAAAGGTTCACCTTCCTACACAGCCAAGACAACACAGGAGTGGCTTAGGGCCAACTCTGTAAATGTCCTTGAGTGGCCCAGCCCGATCCCTGTCTTGAATCCAATCGAACATCTCTCTAGAGACCTGAAAATGGCTGTCCATAGACGGTCCTCATCCAACCCGACAGAGCTCGAAAAGATCTGTAGAGAAGATTGGCAAAAAATTCCCAAATCCAGGTGTGCAAACCTTGTGGCATCATACCCAAGAAGACTGGAGGCTGTTATCACTACCAAAGGTGCTTCAACTAAGTACTGAGTAAACTGCCTAAATACTTATGTCAAGGCAATATTTTAGTTTTTCCTCGTCAATAAATTAGCAAACCGAACTAACATTCTGTTTTCACTTCGTCATTATGGGGTATTGAGTGCAGAATGATGGGGAAAAATGTTTTTTTTTTTTTAATTTATTTCAGCACAAGGCCTCAACTCAATAAAATGTGAAAAAATTTAAAGGATCTGAAGACTTTCCGAATGCATTGTAGGCTTATGACTAATATCCACTATAAAAAGCCCAACCAGGAAATGCTACTAATTTGTAGGGCTATAGATAGGAGAGAGAGGACTGCAGACAGAGCTAGAGAAGAAACTGAGAACTAACACAGAAAACAGATAGGGTAGATAGTGTGTTTCACAGTGAGGAGAAAAGAAGAGATACATTAATTGGTGCACTTGAGAACACCAAAAATCTGATTTTGCCAAATCCGAAGCTTTTGGTAAATTTATTGTGTACAATCGATTCACTCATCTCTAATTAATTCTTTGGAATACTGAGCGGTGCATGGTGAAGTCCCCTAGTGGGACTAAAAATAGAAATAAAATAAAGTTAAATAAAAGTTCTTAAAAAAAAATGTTCACCGTAAAAAAAAAAAAAATCAAACCATTTTTCCATAAAGAGTACTTTTCTAGTGCAAAAGTAGTAAAACATAAAACAATAATAATACAAATTTGGTATAGAATACAGTTTATGGAAGTAAAAGGGTTATTTTCAACTTAGATATTTATAGTATATCCACATGATGTTTTTTAGATGCAAGTCCAAGCTCTGGGACCCGCACCTACTGTATATCGAGAATGGGGTTCACTAAGTGAAGATTAGGGCCGCGCCACTCTCTCCATTCTGTTTTATGGGAGTTCCAGAAGCAGCCAGCCCCCTCACCCCTTAATCCCCACCTGGATTTGGCAGCCAGCGTCTGCCTCACCAGGCAGGAGAAAACCAGGATTTGGTGAGCCCCGTTCTCGATATAGGTAAAGGTTCCAGAGCAGGGACATGCATATATCCGTGTCATGGCGCGGGGTGTGAACCCACTGGGCCGTACCGCGTAGCGGGATAGCAGCTGGCCAACTAGGTACAAAACAATGTCTATAGTCCAGAACGGGTACCTGAGGCAATGTAGACAATAGCGCAGACACAACTTGACTTTCACTGTAGATGGCACAGTAGATGCAGCGGAAGACACGACTTGACTCTCACTATAGATGGCACAGTAGATGCAGCGGAAGACACGACTTGACTCTCACTGTAGAAACGATAGCACGGAATTCAGGGTACAGGCAGCAGGAACAGGTAACACTGGGAACTGGAAAAAACTGGGAGACCATTTGCAAGACAAACTTAGATATACAACAATGCCCAGGCAAGGATCAAGTGGGCAGAGCCCTTTTTATAGTCCAGCAGCCTTCTGGGCTAATTATTGAGTAATGACAGCTGGACGCGTACTGGCCCTTTAAGGCCGTGCACGCGCGGGCGCACACGACCTACGGGAAACAGTCCCAGAACCTGGAGGAAGATGTCGCCGAGAACACAGATGTCCATTGCAGAGGGTAAGTCTAAACGACGGCCCTCGGCCATAGACGTTACAATCAGACATTTATGGCACATCCAGTGTATAGGTCATAGATGTTTGTTGGGAATAACCCTTTAAATGGGTTTTCCAAAATACCTCCCCTCAAAAAAAAATCATAGCCAAAACACATTTCCAACTTATATCCAACCTAATGGGACCTGGTGTGTAAAACAGTTTGGTAATTAACGATACTTGTTTCCTCGCACAACATTTGTTTTACTTGCTGGCCTGCAATTGCATGGCGTGTTTGTTTACTCAGCATAATGCTGAGCCTACAATTCCCATGATGCTTGGCACGCTGTAACCAGTGTGTAGTAGGCTCTTCCCTGTTTCCTAGCCACCTTTCAAGAAGAGTAAAGCGGAAACTATGTATGCGCGTTCCCTACAGTAAAACTACATTCCCTCAAAATGATACATCACCAGTGACATGCCGTATACTGGGCTAGGACTATCAGCTCCTAGACAAGTTATTGGTATATGTGATGTCACTAGAGCCAGAAGAACGTGAAGCGCGATCTGATCATAGAACAGGGGCACAGTATATTAAAAAGGGCACACTCCTGATTGCCTATAGTAGTTAAGAAGTTAAGGTGCACATTACTAGTGACCTAGGGCAGTAAACGGACATACCTGATGTCCAGTGATTTACTGACTTCCCCAAGCTTTAGCGTTGTCCAGTGTCCAGATGTAATTGCCACTGCTGCCTCCCGCTCCCACCGCCTCCATATATTTACCAGTCCCAGCGTCTTTTGGCTCATGTCAGCCGCCACTCCTCTGCTACTGTCCATGCTGCTGGCGGCCTTACACGCACAGGAGCTCACCTCCTAGTTCTCCTGCTGCTGCTCCTAGTAAAAGGGCTAGTGTGTGACAAAATCCACCCAGCTTTTCTGTACATAAAAGGTACTTCCCACATTGCTCAATGCTTGAGCAATTAGGCTCTATACTCTAGCTTGCTAGTTATATTCTCCTGTGGCTTGTATTCTTATTATCTGTTACCCACCCTCTCTTAACCTGCCCTGACCACTTGTCTGTTTATTGTGACAACCGTTTGCCGACTGCCCTGACCTATGACTTTGCTAAATGTGATTGAACGTCTGCCAACTGCCATGCCCTGAAAACGCTGCAGATTTTAAATTCTGTGAAGGAGACGTCAGCTCCTTGCTCCAGCATTGAATGGAACCGGGACCTTGGTGAGTGAGTCGCGACCCCCCGTAGGTCTTTACACGAATCCCCAGGGAGACGCGACCCACAGTGTGTAATGTATTGTGTTGTATTGTGCAGTTTGCGGTGGAGAGAGAGGTGGGGGGGCTGTCATTTAACGGGCCCCCCCCCCTCTCCACCGCAAACAGCACAATACAACACAATACATTACAAAGCAACACAATACATTACAATACATTACAAGCCAACACAACACAATACATTACAATACAATACACTACTCTGCAGCTCACCTGGAGTGCTCCGCACCGACTCTTCCACTGCATAGGCTGGAAGACGTGCCACGTGACAACACGGTCATATGGTACACTAAGTGTACCATGTGACCGTAACCAGGAAGTGCCGGCTTCACGGCACAGAAGATTTAGTTAACAATAATGCAGTTATAATGTGTTTATAACAAGTTTGTTATGTAAGAGAGAAAATTTAATTGTCTAGATGATTAACTGATTGTAATATATTTATAATAAGTTTACTGAATGGGGGGAAAATTAAATTTCCTGAGTGACTCAGTATAGAAAATTTTCCCCCATTCAGTAAACTTATTATAAATATATTACAATCAGTTAATCATCTAGACAATTAAATTTTCTCTCTTACATAAACTTGTTATAAACACATTATAACTGCATTATTTTCAATCTCTATAAAAAGGATCCCTGTAATAATTTTCAATCCGAGTTCGGACACATTTTATAATAGAACGACTAGTATACCATTGTTTCTCTGCATCAAAGTTGTAACATTAAATATTTCAAGCCAAGTGCACATTTATCACCACTTTTGTATCTGGTATATTTGTGCTTAATGAAGTCGGTATACGGAGGTAGCTCTCTCCCTATATATACCTATGTACAACATAAGAATATAACAAACAAATATATACAATACTTTAGGAGCAATTGTTTCCACCTTAACTACACAAATATTCTTTGTTTTTAAAACAACATAGAACCTATTATGTTGATATCTACATTTATATATGTTTTTAACATTTCTCTATTTCTTCTTTATAATTACTAATGTCCTCTTCAAAACTACTTTCTAAATTTTTCCTATGTTTTCAAACATGTTGCATGACTGGTATTTATGTATATTTCACTGATTCACAGACACACAAGTCCATAATAGGTTTCAATTTGTCCCTAACCTGGCATGGTTAGTGCGGCTTTACATTTGGTGCGGCTTAAATGCGATAACGGTTGATTTTCTTATCACAGATTGGCATTAATCATTTTCAGATCAATAAAAGACACATATCGGGGTCATTTTGTATACCAATCATAAGATATAAATATAAAAATACTCACAGATCGATTGATTTTCGACTGTACCGTCTGTGTACCATTTTCTATGTTTTTAGATGAGAGATAAAATTGTTTAACCCATAGACAACAAAGGGTTATCAGTATACTCTAAACTTCTAAGCAACACAGAAGCTGCCCTAACTAATTAATTAAAAAACACTTCAAGCTCCACCCATGGAGCCAAACACATAAACATAAGGACTTGGGTCTCAGTGAGTGAATGATAGCCATGATTAAGAGCACCCGATGTGCTTGAAACGCGTAGGCTTACTATACCTACCTGTTGCTGCCTTGTTACCAAGTCTGCCTGTTATACTATTTTAACATTTTCTGACAATAATAAATTTAGGAACACGTTCCTTTTTAAAAAACACTTCTGCAGCGCTGGATCAACTTTTCTATTTCGTCTTTATTTAGGGGTCTGTATTAGTTTAGGTGGTCTAGTCTGGGGTCTGTATTAAGGGAGTCAGGTCTGGGTCATTATTAGTGTAGGGAGTCAGGTCTGGGGTCTGTATTTAGGGGTCTGGTCTGGGGTCTGTATTAGTTTATGGGGTCTGAATTAGTTTAGGGGGTCTTTATTTAGGGGTCTGTATTAGTTTAGGGGTCTAGTCTGGGGTCTGTATTAAGGGAGTCAGGTCTGGGGTCATTATTAGTGTAGGGGGTCAGGTCTGAGGTCTGTATTTAGGGGTCCAGTCTGAGGTCTGTATTTATTCAGGGTTCTTGTTCTGGGGTCCATATTTGTTTAAGGGGACCGGTCTGGGGTCTGTATTAATGGAGTCAGGTCTGAGGTCATTATTATTGTAGGGGGTAAGGTCTGGGGTCTGTATTTAAGAGTCTGGTCTGAGGTCTGTATTTTTTTAGTGTGCTTATTCTGGGGTCTGTATTTGTTTAGGGGGGTCTGGTCTGGGGACTGCAATAGTTTAGAAGATCTGGGTCTTTATGTATTCTATGATCTAGTCTGGGGTCCAAATTTATTAGTCTGAGTAAAAGGGGTTGTCCGGGCACATCAATAGGTCATCAGTATAAAAAAAGGGCTGTGCCCGGACAACCCCTTTAATGTATGGTCCTGGGCCTTGGTGTCTAAATTTGTGTGTTTCTGGAAAAGTGATGGGCAAAGATGTCTCATCAGGAGAAGTCGCCATAACGGTCTGCATCAGATGGAGAGGAAAAGTGAACGGCTCCCATCAGAGAAGACGTCACTTGTGAGTCACTGGATCTATAGTGGATCTGTCACCTCTCCTGACATGTCTGTTGCAGGTAATCCTTGTATTCTATATATCTTTGTGTACCCAGGACTAATAGACAAATGCGTGTTACCATTCCCATTGTCAAGTGGAAGTGTGATACTGTCAGCGATGGTTGGAGACTGTCAGTATGTAGGGACACAGCCCTTTGACAAGGGGAATCGTAACATCCATTTGTCAATGCTCACACAAAAAGGTGGTGTTCACTATAGACACGGCAGGGTGGTGGTGGGGAAGGGGGGCCCAAGCTTGTGGAACAGCCCATAGCCTATGGTCTACTTAATCCGCCACTGGGTAGGAGTTACTAGCGTCAGTCCCGGATCATCATTTAGGCTTGCCATTTATGCAGGCCTGGTCTTTTTTGATCGGGCCTGCTCCAGTAGAATGATGCCAGATGGTGCGATGACGTCATCGCACCACAAAAAAGCGCTGAATGGCGTGATGGTTCACTCGCCTGCGCTTTCAATTATATTAGCTTCCTAAGGACGCGAATACAATTGAAGTGACCCTCTGGTCCCGGGACTGGGACATACAACATGGTAAAATAGTACATAAATACCTTATCTGGTACCCCCTAGTTGTGCCATGGATCCGTCGTTCCCCTCAGAACTGTCCAGAAATGGCTACAGCGCTACTTAAACTTTATATCTGAGCAGGGCTGGCCTTAGTTTGGATGGCCCCCTGTGCAGGATTCTTTATTGCTGCCCTCCACAAACAAAAACTAACCACATACATTGGATATGAAACCTCTACACACCCCTGTTAAAATGCCAGGTTTTTGTCATGTCAAAAAATCGCTACTAGATGAATCATTTCAGGACTTTTTCCACCTTTAATGGGACCCATAATCTGTACAATTCCACTGAAAAACAAACTGAAATCATTTAGAGGGGAAAAATAAAAATAACAAAACTACTGTACAATAATGTGGTTGCATAAAAGTGAACACCCTCTTATAATTGGGGATGTGATTGTGTTCAGAATTAGCCAATCACATTTAAACTCTTGTTAAATAGTAGTCAGTATACAGCTGCCATTAATTACAGTGATTCTGAGTAACCCCATATAAAGTTCAGCTGTTCTATTAGGATTTTCCTGATATTTTTTGTTGTTGCATGTGACAGCAAAAGCCATGGTCCGTAAAGAGCTTATAACACATCAATGGGATCTGATTGTTGAAAAGCATCAGTCAGGGAAAGGGTACCGAAGAATTTCCAATGCATTAGATATACCATAGGACACAGTGAAGACGGTCATCAAGAAGTGGATTACATTTGGTATTAAAGGGAATGTGTTGCCAGAAAAACATGTTTTTTTAAAAAAAAATTAAACATGTAGTGTGTGGGTGATTAAACATTGTTCAAATTTTTTTTATTTTTTTCACTAGTCAGGAAATATTATAAATTAATTCTAATTTATAATATTACCCATTTCTGGTCACTAGATGGAGCTATTCCCAAAATTGCAGCATTGCAACATTGGGTGAAAAGCCCTCGCTCTAGTGAGCTCTCAGCATCCCCCCCTCCTTTATCCTGACTAGTGCCGGGATAAACGAGGGGTTTGAACGGTGTAACCTCCTACACTGTGTGTCGCCATTTTTTGAGCTAACACACAGTGTAGTAGGTTTACATACAGTAGTAAACACACACAAACACGGAACATACATTTAAATCTCTTACTTGCTCCTGCCGCCGCGGCTCCCTCCGGCCCGTCCGCTCCGTCTGCTGCCGCTGGTGCAAGTGCACAAGTCCGGAAGCCGCGACCGGAAGTAGTAATATTACTGTCCGGCCGCGACTTCCGGTCCACAGGAAAATGGCGCCGGACGGCGCCAATTTCAAATTGGACTGTGTGGGAGCGGCGCATGCGCAGTTCCCACACAGACGCCGTACACACAAGTGAATGGGACGGGAGCCGTTCACAGTCCCTATGGGACTGTGGCTGCCGTATTCCATGTCTGTATGTGTCGTTAATCGACACATACAGAAATGGAACAAAAAATGGCAGCCCCCATAGGGAAGAAAAAGTGTAAAAATAAGAAAAAGTAAAACACAAACACACGAATAAATATAAACGTTTTTAATAAAGCACTAACATCTTTAACATATAAAAAAATAATTTGTGATGACACTGTTCCTTTAAACTCACATTACCAAGAACTGGACGTCCCTCAAAACTTGATGAAAAGACAAGACGAAAATTGGTCCGGGAAGCTACCAAGAGGCCTACAGTAACATTAAAGGTGCTGCAGGACTTTCTGGCAGGTACAAGTTGTGTAGTGCATGTGTAAACAATCTCCCGTATTCTTCATATGTCTGGGCTGTGGGGTAGAGTGGCAAGACGGAAGCCTTTTCTAACAAAGTAAAACATCCAAGCAAGACCTACATCAAGTCTTCCAAAAGCATGTGGGAAAACGTGTTATGGTCTGATGAGCACAAGGTTGAATTTTTTGGCCATAATTCCAAAAGGTATGTTTGGCGCAATGCCAACCCTGCACTTCACCAAAAGAACACCATACCCACAGTGAAGCGTGGTGGAGGCAGCATTATGCTTTGGGGCTGTTTTTCTGCAGCTGGAAATGGTGCTTTAGTCAAGGTGGAGGGAATTATGAACAGTTCCAAATATCTGTCAATATTGGCATAAATCCTGCAGGCCTCTGCTAAAAAGCTGAAGATGAAGAGGAATTTCACCTTTCAGAACGACAATGACCCAAAGCATACCTCCAAATCAACAAAAGAATGGCTTCACCAGAAGAAGATCAAAGTTTTAGAATGGCCCAGCCAGAGCCCAGACCTGAATCCCATTGGAAATCTGTGGGGTGACCTGAAGAGTGCCGTACACAGGAGATGGCCTCGCAATCTGACAGATTTGGAGCACTTTTGCAATGAAGAGTGGGAAACAATTGCCAAGTCAAGATATGGCATGCTGATAGACTTCTACGCAAAATACTGGTTGCGGTCATACAGTCAAAGGGTAATTCGACAAAGTATTAGTTTGAGGGTGTGCATATTTATGCAACCACATTCTTTTTGTTCTTTATTTTTATTTTTCCACCCTAAAAAAATTTCAGATGGTTTTTCAATATAATTGTACAGATTATAGGTGACATTAAAGGTGGAAAAAGTTCTGAAAGGATTCATCTTGGACTGATTTTTGACATGACAAAAACCTGGTATTTTAAACGGGGTGTGTAGACTTTTTATATCCATTGCATATACTGTACATACATAAAGGCACATATTTAGGTATACCAGCAAGTATAGACACACGTACACACACAGAGGCACATATATACATGAACATACTGGAACATATACAAATACATAAAAGCACATATATAGACACACAGGCACCTGTATAAACTCACAGAAACACATGTACACATATATACCCACACATGTGTACATATACCTAGTACTAGGGATACACGGTGCATCGAAACTTCGATACTGTGCACCCCCAAACGGTTTGATACCGTTATTTCATGTATTTCGATACTTAGCTGTGCGGCCGCACAGCTAAGTATAGTAACACATGAATGTATGAGAGCGGGGCTGCGGCTCTGTAATACAGCCATTGCCGCGCTCCTGAGAAGTGCGCGCCGTCCGGATGATGCGATGCAGCCAGCGCTGCACTAATGAGCGGCGGCACTGAAGACAGAACATGGCGGCTGCACTGAAAAACACCCCCATGTTCTGTCTTCAGTGCCTGAACCGCCGCTCATTAGTGCAGTGCCGGCCGCATCACCTCCTGCTGACCGCGTGCGCACTTATTGTCAGGAGCGGGGCAATAGCTGTATTACACAACCGCAGACCCGCTCAATAACGGCGGAGATCAAAGAAACCTCTTATCTCCGCCGTTATTCCCCTGAATGCTGCAATCAAAGCTGACTGCAGAATTCAAGAGGAAAATGAGAAGGGGGGATGCCCCTTGGATCACATTACAGGAATCCCTGTGACGCGATTGAGGGACATACCATATATGGGCAGACAGCCCAGGGTCCATTGAAGGATCCCAGTACTGTCTTACCATATTTCCTGTTGTTAGGGCATACTTAGATACAGTGAAGGAAATAAGTATTTGATCCCTTGCTGATTTTGTAAGTTTGGCCACTGTCAAAGACATGAACAGTCTTGAATTTTTAGGCTTTGTTAATTTTACCAGTGAGAGATCGATTATATAAAAAAAAAAAAGAAAATCACATAGTCAAAATTATATATATTTTTTTGCATTGTGCACAGAGAAATAAGTATTTGATCCCTTTGGCAAATAAGACTTAATACTTGGTGGCAAAACCCTTGTTGGCAAGCACAGCAGTCAGACGTTTTTTTTGTAGTTGATGGTGAGGTTTGCACACATGTTAGATGGAATTTTGGCCCACTCCTCTTTGCAGATCATCTGTAAATCATTAAGATTTCGAGGCTGTCGCTTGGCAACTCGGATCTTCAGCTCCCTCCATAAGTTTTCAATGGGATTAAGGTCTGGAGACTGGCTAGGCCACTCCATGACCTTAATGTGCTTCTTTTTAAGCCACTCCTTTGTTGCCTTGGCTGTATGTTTCGGGTCATTGTCGTGCTGGAAGACCCAGCCACGAGCCATTTTTAATGTCCTGGTGGAGGGAAGGAGGTTGTCACTCAACGTTTGACGGTACATGGCTCCATCCATTCTCCCATTGATGCGGTGAAGTAGTCCTGTGCCCTTAGCAGAGAAACACCCCCAAAACATAATGTTTCCACCTCCATGCTTGACAGTGGGGACAGAGTTCTTTGGGTCAAAGGCAGCATTTCTCTTCCTCTAAACACGACGAGTTGAGTTAATGCCAAAGAGCTCAATTTTAGTCTCATCTGACCACAGCACCTTCTCCCAATCACTCTCAGAACCATCCAGATGTTCATTTGCAAACTTCAGACGGGCCTGTACATGTGCCTTCTTGAGCAGGGGGACCATGCGGGCACTGCAGGATTTTAATCCATTACGGCGTAATGTGTTACCAATGGTTTTCTTGGTGACTGTGATCCCAGCTGCCTTGAGATCATTAACAAGTTCCCCCCGTGTAGTTTTCGGCTGAGCTCTCACCTTCCTCAGGATCAAGGATACCCCACGAGGTGAGATTTTGCATGGAGCCTCAGATCGATGTCGATTGACAGTCATTTTGTATGTCTTCCATTTTCTTACTATTGCACCAACAGTTGTCTCCTTCTCACCCAGCATCTTACTTATGGTTTTGTAGCCCATTCCAGCCTTGTGCGGGTCTATGATCTTGTTCCTGACATCCTTAGAAAGCTCTTTGGTCTTGCCCATGTTGTAGAGGTTAGAGTCAGACTGATTAATTGAGTCTGTGGACAGGAGTCTTTTATACAGGTGACCATTTAAGACAGCTGTCTTTAATGCAGGCACCAAGTTGATTTGGAGCGTGTAACTGGTCTGGAGGAGGCTGAACTCTTAATGGTTGGTAGGGGATCAAATACTTATTTCTCTGTGCACAATGCAAATAAATATATATAATTTTGACTATGTGATTTTCTTTTTTTTAAATATATAATCTATCTCTCACTGGTAAAATTAACCTAGCCTAAAAATTCTAGACTGTTCATGTCTTTGGCAGTGGGCAAACTTACAAAATCAGCAAGGGATCAAATACTTATTTCCTTCACTGTATGTCCTAACAACTGCCTGTGTGCTATCAGTACACAGGTTAATGTACTGGCATATAGATATATACCAGTACATTAAAGTTTAAAAATAAATAAAAACATAAAGTAATATTAACCCCTTCCCCATTTGGCCACTTTTGACATGTTTCACTTTATGTGGTAATAACTTCGGAATGCTTTAACCTATCCAAGCGATTCTGAGAATGTTTTCTCATGACACATTGGACTTTATGTTACTGGTAAAATTTGCTCGATACATTCAGTATTTAATTGTAAAGAAAAAACAAACTTTGCGAAAAATTTCAAAAATGTGCATTTTTCTAAATTTAAATGTATCTGCTTGTAAGACAGGCAGTTATACCACACAAAATAGTCGCTAATTAACATCCCCCATATGTCTACTTTAGATTGACATAGTTTTTTGAACATCCTTTTATTTTTCTAGGACGTTACAAGGCTTAGAACTTTAGCAGCAATTTCTCACATTTTGAAGAAAATTTCAAAAGCCTATTTTTGCAGGGGCCAGTTCAGATGTGAAGTGGTTTTTAGGGCCTTATATATTAGAAACCCCCAAAAAGTCACCCCATTTTAAAAACTTCACCCCTCAAAGTATTCAAAACAGCATTTAGAAAGTTTCTTAACCCTTTAGAGGTTTCATAGGAATTAAACCAAGGTAGAGGTGAAATTTACAAATTTCCTTTTTTGTTGTTGCAGAAATTCATTTTTAATCCATTTTTTTTGTAACACAAAGTTTTACCAGAGTAATGCAACTCAATATTTATTACCCAGGTTCTACAGTTTTAGGAAATATCCCAAATGTGGCCCTAGTGTGGTAATGTACTGAAGCATCGGCCTCAGAACCAAGGAGCACCTAGAGGATTTTGGGCCTACTTTAAATTAGAATATATTTTAGGCACCATGTCGGGTTTGAAGAGCTCTTGAGGTGCCAAAGCAGTGGAAATCCCCAAAAAGTGAGCCCATTTGGGAGACTTCACCCCTTAAGGAAATTATCTAGGGGTAGAGTGACCCTACAGGTTTATTGCAGAAATTATTGGAAGTAGGCCGTGAAAATGGAAATCTATATTCTTTCAAAGAAAATGTAGGTTTAGCTATTTTTTTCTCATTTCCACAAGGACTAAATGAGAAAAAGCACCACAAGATTTGTAAAGCAATTTCTCCCGAGTAAAACAGTACCCCATATGTGGTAATAAACGGCTGTTTTAACACACGACAAGGCTTAGAAGTGAAATAGTGCTATTTGGCTTTTGGAGCTCAAATTTAGCAGGAATGGTTTACAGAGGCCATGTCGCATTTGCAGAAACATTTTGGACACTACACCCCTTGAGGAAATTATCTAGGGGTATAGTTAGCATTTTGACCCTGCAGGTTTTTTTCAGAAATTATTAGAAGGCCGTGAAAATTAAAATCTACATTCTTTCAAAGAAAATGTAGGTTTAGCAAATTTTTTCATATTTCCACAAGGCCTAAAAGGAGAAAAAGCACCACAACATTTGTAAAGCCCCTGAGGGACCAAAACAGTGAAAACACACAAAAAGTGACTCCATTTAGGAAACTACACCCATTGAGGAATTTATCTAGAGGTGTTATGAGCATTTTCACCCCACAGGTGTTTCATAGAATTTATTAGAATTGGGCAGTGAAAATAAAAACAATCCTTTTTCTTCAATAAGATAAAATTTTTAATTTTCTCAACAAACAAAGAAAAAAAAGAACCCCAACATTTGTAAAGCAACTTCTCTGGAGTACGGAAATACCCCATATGTGGTCATAAACGGCTGTTTGGGCAGAAGGGAAGGAGCGGCATTTGGCTTTTGGAGCACAGATTTTGCTGGATTAGTTTATTGACACCATGTCGCTTTTGCAAAGCCTCTAAGGTACCAGTACAGTGGAAACTACCCAAAAGGGATTCCATTTGGGATACTACACCCCTTGAGGAATTAATCTAGGGGTGTAGTGAGCATTTTTACCCCACAGGTGTTTCATAGATTTTTTTTGAATTGGGCAGTGAAAATAAAAATAATTTTATTTTCCAGTAAGACGTAGATTTAGAGCAAAATGTTTCCTTTTCTCAAAAAATAAAGGAGAAAAAGAACCCAAACATTTGTAAAGCAATTTCTCCTGAGTACGGCAATACCCTATAAGTGGTCATAAACTAATTTTTGGGCACACGGCAGGGCTCAGAACGGAGAGAACGCCATTTGGCTTTCGGAGTACTGATTTTGCTGGATTGGTTTCTGGTCGCTATGTAGCATTTGCAAAACCCCTGTGGGACCAAAACAGTGGAAACCCACCAGAAGTGACCCCATTTTGGAAACTACACCCCACAAGGTATTCACCTAGGGGTGTAGTGAGCATGTTAACCCCGCAGGTGTTTTGTATAAACTAGTGTGCACTCGATATTGCAGAGTGAAA
This sequence comes from Rhinoderma darwinii, assembly GCF_050947455.1. Classification (NCBI taxonomy): domain Eukaryota; kingdom Metazoa; phylum Chordata; class Amphibia; order Anura; family Rhinodermatidae; genus Rhinoderma; species Rhinoderma darwinii. The sequence continues at coordinate 265,490,912 of NC_134689.1, read as the reverse complement.
ATGGGATTTTTCAATAGATATGCCAATATGTGGTGCCCAGCTTGTGCCACCATAACAAGACAGCTCTCTAATTATTATGCTGTGTTTCCCGGTTTTAGAATCACCCTACATGGGGCCCTAATCTTTTGCCTGGACATTCGACAGGGCTCAGGAGTGAAAAAGTACCATGCGAAATTGAGGCCTAATTTGGTGACATATAAAGTATTGGTTCATAATTGCAGGGCTCTGATGTGAAGTAATAAAAGAAACCCCTGAGATGTGACCCCATTTTAGAAACTACACCCCTCAAGGCATTTATTAAGGGGTGTATTGAGCATTTTCACCCCACAGGTCTTTTCCATAAATGAATGAGCTGCGGATTTAAAATTTTTCCCCAGATATGCCAATTCAGTGGCAAATATATCGTGCCCCAACTTATGCCACTGGAGAGACACACCCCAAAAATTGTTAAAATGGTGCTCCCAGGTATGGCAGCGCCATATATGTGGAAACAGCTGTTTAGGCACACTGTAGGGCTCAGATGGGTGGGAGCGCCTTTTGGCTTTTGAAGCGTAGATTTTGCTTCGTAGTAGTTTTGTTTAGAGTTTTACTGGTATTTCAGTTTATAATGTGGGGGTACATATAAACCGGGCAGAGTACATCAGGGGCATAGTCAGGTGGTATAATAATGGGGTAAACAATAAAATAATCCATAGATGTGTGTTACGCTGTGAAGAATCCTTTCTGCACAGGCCGGTGTTACACTGATAAATGGTGTCTTTACTTATCCCCCTTTCCGCACCTTTACAGTTTGGTGAATTTTGCTGGGGTGTTGTCCTGGTATAATACGGGCACCCTCGCTTCTAGCAGATATGTTTGGGCCCTCCCCTTCCTGGTTCCCCAATTGTAGGGCCCCTATAAATCGCCTCTTGTTCCCCTGTGATCTGCACAACTGCATATTTTATTTCCTGACTTATTGGAGCCTTAACTAATTTTATTTTTTCATAGACATAGTGGTATGGGGGCTGTTTTTTTGGCGGGATGAGCTGTAGTTATTATTGGTAGCATTTTGGGGTACATGCAACTTTTTGATCACTTTCTATCCTATTTTTTGAGAAGCAAGGTGACCAAAAAAAAAAAAGCAATTCTGGCATAGTTTTTTTAGGGGTTTTTTTTATACAGCGTTCACCATGCGTTATAATCTACATGTTAACTTTATTCTGCAGGTCAGTAAGATTCCGGAGATACCTAATTTATAGCACTTTTTTATGTTTTACAACTTTTTGCACAATAAAATTTACTTTTGTAAAATGAATGTATTTTTTCTGTCACCATGGTGTGAGAACCATATTTTTTTTATATTTTTCGTCAACGGAGCTGTATGAGGATTTTTTTTTTTCCGAGACGATCTATAGTTTTTATAGGTACTATTTTGTACACTTTTACACACTTTTTATTTCAATTATTGTAGGGCAAAGTGAGCAAAAAAAAGTTTACGTTTTTTTTTTACACCGTTCACCGCGTAGAATAAATAACTTAATATTTTTGTAGTTTAGGCTGTTACGGTCATGGCAATATCAAATATGTATATTTTGTTTTTGTATTTCAATAATAAAGGACTTGATAAGGAAAAAGGGCGATTGTGTTTTATTTTATTTCTTGAAACTTTTATTATATTTTTTACAACTTTTTTTAACTTTTTTTTTTTACACTTTTCTTTAGTCCCACTAGGGGACTTGAAGGTCCAACTTTCAGATTTAGTTTTTTTCTAATATATTGCACTACCTATGTAGTGCAATGTATTAGATCTGTCAGTCATTCACTGACAGCAAGCCGATTAGGCTTCGCCTCCGGATGGGGCCTAATCGGCTTCCATAATGGCAGACAGGAGGCCATTGTTAGGTCTCCTGTTGCCATAATAGCAGTCGACAGTCGTGTGATTGCAGGGCACAGCTACCGATCTACTAACAACCACAAAGATGCAGCGATCGCATCAGATCACTGCATCTGAGGGGTTAATGGCAGGGATCGGAGCTAGCTCCGATTCCTGCCTTTACAGATGGATGTCAGCTGTAACATACAGCTGAAATCCACCGGTGATAACGCCGGCTCATCTACTGAGCCGGCGCCATACTGCCGGCGGCTACGGAAGCCTTTCAGGCCCCGCCTCTGGGCATGGTCTGAAAGTATTCCGTGCTTGACACACCAGGAGGCCAGTATTAGGCTTCCGGTTGCCATTGCAGCCACCGACACCCCGGCGATTTCATTGCTGGGGTGTCGATGAGCTGCAAACACCTTAAATGGAGCGACCACTTTTGACGGCTGCATTTAAGGGGTTAATGGCGGGATTCGAAGCTAACTTCGGTCCCCGCCATTACAGAAGAATGTCAGCTGTAAGATACAGCTGACATCCGGGGATGATGGCACCGACTCAGCACCGATGATGGCACCGACTAAGTATACAACATTTTGCGGGAAGCACTGGCTTTCCATGACGTATATTTACGACAAATGTCAGGAAGGGGTTAAATAAATAAAAACACACACAGACGGGCGGAGTCTGACCGCTGAGACTAATGGCTGCTTGATCTCTGCTCTCCTGCATCGTAGCAGCTCAAATCAGCTCATAGCGACACTATCTCCTCCATTGTCCGGCTAAGATACCTGCTGGGGTTTGAGGCTGGACCGGAGCATACATTGGGAAGTTTCCCCACAAGTTTACTCACTGTGTCGGGATCTCAAACTTGACTCTTCTTCCAGCGACGCCATCCACAAGACGATCTGCCACGAGGTGAGAGGAAACACTAGCCAGGTCCTGCTCTCTCCTAGGCTCTGCTCGTCTGCCTGCCGCCTGTCAGCTGCTTAGAGATCGCAGCCTCTGTGTCTCCCTCTGTGTCTCCCTCTGTGTCTCCCTCTGCAGAGGGCTCTCCTCGTGCTGTAGTGAGGACTGTTATCTAGCTGCACTGTGCACAGAAGCTGCCTCTCGCCCATCCCCCCTCTGGCTCAAGTTACATAGAGCAGGGACGCCAAGACTGCTGAAGATAAATCTGTCAGGTTCCACTTATCTCACCTCCTGCTGGGTTCTCCACAGCCTGTGAAGGGGTGAGTGACTCATTTTATCTACTGGGGGAAGTTGCCTGGTTTTCTCCAGCTCCAGGAGCTAACATAGCTCAGCACAAGAGGTGTCAAGGTGGGAATACAATCGGAATTAGCAGTATCTACTGACACGATCCCTCCTTTTGGTGAAGTTCTTTCTAGCTTCTTCACAGTCAGCTACCATGGCAAAAAAGAGGGGGAAATCGACTGCTCCCAGAAAAATGACAGAATTTTTCGGCTCTTCAGCCCCTGATTTGGAGGAATCTTCATCTTCGCCGTTACATAATGTGGAGATGCCTTCCCCATTGAGTTTACAAGCCCAGTCTTCGGTCGCTCAGGCCCTCCCGGGGGCGCCTGATCCGAACCCAGATGGACACAAACGTAGAGTTGCTGCCTCTTCCCCGGCTTCTCCCAAATCCATGGAACCTGCACAAAAAAGAAGCAGTCCCGAGGGGGACACATCATTGTCCTTGACCCTTTTAAACCCGCAATATGATATAGCTCTCTTTCCATCATCTGGAGAACCCATTACGGTGGATACCCTCAAGGATATGCTCGTTCTTCTGCAAAATGGGATTACCACTAGTATGTCTTCCATGATCCGCAAGTTGCAATCTAACGTGAATATTCTAGGTGAAAGAACGGATCACTTGGAAAGAAAGATGGAAGAATATTCTGCTGCCCATAACGAACTGGTTGATGCACACCTTGCTTTGGCTGACGATGTAAAGTGGCTCAAGACCAAAACTACGGACGCGGAGGACAGATCACGGAGGAACAATTTAAAAATACGGGGCATCTCGGAGGAGGTCCCTCCATCGGATCTCGCAAAATATATCAAATTATTGTTTCTCTCCATAGTGCCAACGCTCTCAGAACTGGACTTGACAATAGATCGTGCTCATAGGCTGCCTAAGTCCAAACAAGCTCCGGACTCGGCCCCTAGAGACTCTCTGGTTAGAGTTCACTTTTATCATATTAAGGAACTTATTATGTTCACATACAGGAAACTCTGCCGTTTTTCGACTCCGTATTCCTCCATTTCCATATTTCCGGATTTGTCTGCTGCCACGTTGCAAGCACGCATGATTCTCCAACCAGTTACCAAGCCTCTACGGGACAACAATATCAAGTACCGCTGGGGATTCCCCACCAAACTAATAATTTCTTACAAAGGCTCATCCCATGGCATCCCCTCGGTGGAGGAGGGCATGTCTTTGCTGCAAAAATGGCATATCCTTCACCCGGGATACGACCCGCCACCTGAGGGTCGTTCTCCACCTAGACTTTCTCCTGACTGGCTTCCTGCTAAACCTAGACGATCCCCCACATGAAGGGTGGTAAGATGCTGATATTGATTTTGCACTCACCCACATTGTATTCTGATACAAGATAGTTTCCATTATTTTCTTGTTGGTTTTTTTTTGTATTACGCTTTTTGGACATCCATGTTTTTCCTACCAAAAATTTGGTGTCTTGTCTCCCCCCGGAGTCCATAGTGCGCATACGCGCTGTATCTACTGTTGCATGTGTTAATGCTGATATGTTATTGTTATGTTGCTTTTGTTCCTGGTTCTATACTGTGACTGCTGCAACTCTCTCTCACATAGTAAAATGTCTGCAATACTGTTGTTGTAACTCTGATCTGTGTGTCCCTATATGCTCCACCGTGCTGACACTGAGCCATCTTTCATGTCGTAGCTTTATTTGGAACGCTAATGGTTCTGAAAATATCATCTATTAACATTAAGGGGCTAAACAGCCCCTTCAAGCGTAGTATGTTTTGGCGGGAGGCTAAAGGGTTGAATTGTGATGTTGTTCTTGCTCAGGAGACACATTTCCATATAGATAAAACTCCCCAATTTACACATAAACGATTTCCACATATTTTCATGGCCTCATGTCCAGCTAAGCGTAAAGGTGTTCTCATTGCTATCAGAGACTCAGTGGCGTTTACCCTTAAGTCTACTCTTCTGGATCCTCAGGGTCGTTTCCTAGGCATAAATTGTGAAATCAACAATATTTTGTACACATTTTTCAATGTTTACCTCCCCAATAAGCGACAGGGCCCCTACTTTAGATCCCTGCTCCCTAAAATTAAGTCATTTGCTCAGGGCCTTCTAATTATAGGGGGTGATTTCAATTTAGTGCTTGACTCAGCTTTGGACACTACCTCATGTTTAAGAAACCCCCCACTAATTGCTCCACTTCTACATGACGAGGGCTTGTATGATGTTTGGAGGTGTCAGCACGGTGGAGAAAGGGATTATACTTTTTTCTTTGCCCCTCATAAATCCTACTCTAGGATTGACCTTTTCTTGGTTTCTAACAGGGCCCTTATCCAGTCCCAGTCTTCCGCCATAGGCACCATTACCTGGTCAGACCACGCACCCATATCATTGTCCCTGCAAGAATCTTTCACTTCTCCTCCCCCTTCTCAATGGAGATTGAACGATTACATCCTCCAACACCCTGATCACAAACAATCCTTGAAAACCGATTTGTCCAATTTTTTTCTAGATAATGTGGGTTCGGTTCAGAACCCTCATACCTTATGGAATGCCCATAAGGCATTCATGCGCGGTATGCTTATTAAAGCAGGTTCAGCTGCAAAAAGGAAAAGGGAAAAAGAGATTTATGACTTGTGCTCCTCAATAACGGACTTGGAATCCAAGAATAAAGCATCTCCTAATCCAATTCTCATTTCGGAACTCCGTAGTCTTAGGTTACAGCTCCAATCGTTACTTACCTCCCAGTATGATAGAACCCTTAAAAAGCTACAACTTCAGTCCTATGTCCATAATAATAGGGTGGGAGCACTACTTGCTAAAAAAATTAGACAGATATCATCTAGATCCCGTATAGCGTTTCTGAAGGATGCCCAAAATAATAAGATTCTTGACCCTAGATTAATCGCTAAACAATTTCACTCATACTATTCCTCCCTTTATAATCTTAATCTCGACGACAACCGGACACAGCCAACTACTACAGGTATACAATCATTTCTAAATTCCATTTCCCTCCCTACGCTTTCCTCGGAACAGGTGGAGAAATTATCTTCCTCCTTTACTAGCCAGGAAGTCTCTAAATGTATTTCCTCCCTCAAACCACATAAGGCCCCGGGTCCTGATGGGTACTCCAACTCATTTTCTAAATACTATTCGTCTATATTAACTCCACATTTAGTTCAGGTGTTTAATAGGGCCAGGATAGATGGAAACTTCGCAAAAGAAATGCTCGCTGCCACCATAGTGACTTTACCGAAACCAGGAAAGAATCCGATAACCCCTGCCAATTTCCGCCCTATTTCTCTCCTAAACTCGGATCTCAAAATTTATGGGAAATTATTGGCTGATAGGCTTCTACATGTCATTCCACAACTAATTAATCCTGACCAAGTTGGTTTTGTGTCTGGTAGGCAGGCCCCCGATGGGACCCGAAGATTTTTGAACCTAATTCAAAAGGTGGAGGCCTCTCGGATGCCTTCTCTACTTCTCGCTTTGGATGCGGAGAAGGCATTTGACAGGGTCCACTGGGGCTATTTGTCACAAATATTAGATAAATTTGGCTTTAGTGGGGGTATTAAATCGGCTATATTGGCTCTTTACTCCTCACCATCGGCTAGGGTTCTGTCCTCAGACTTTCTTTCCGATACCTTTAACATCACCAACGGGACTCGTCAGGGGTGTCCTTTATCCCCGATAATTTTTGCTATGGTCATGGAGCCTCTGGCCGAAAAAATTAGTTCAACTGCAAGTATTCATGGTATTCAGGTAAACCAATATACCCACAAAATAGGTTTATATGCTGACGATGTCCTTATATCTTGCACGCAGCCCCTCTCTTCCTTGCCGTCATTACAACTAGTTCTCGCAGAATTCGGCAAAATCTCATATTATAAAGTTAATGACACCAAATCTCAAATCCTGAACATTGGTATAGATCAAGCGACCTGTACGTTACTTGCTTCTCAATTACCATATTCATGGCAGGACGGCTCCCTGACATATTTGGGTATATCCTTGACGAGTCCCAGCTCTCAAATGTATGCTAGGAACTATCTTCCCCTTCTTCCCAAGATATCTCATCTTCTGGGCACCTTTTCTAAACCTATGATCTCCTGGGCTGGTCATACGGCTATTGTTAAAATGATGATACTTCCTATTATTTTGTATGTTTTCCGGGCAGTTGTTATACCTGTTTCTGTCACCTTTTTACAAAAGTTGCAACGTTTACTTACCAATTTTATTTGGGCGGGCAGAAAGCCTAGGATTCGCGCCTTCACCATGGTTCGACCTTGTTCTGGTGGAGGGATGGGGGTCCCAGATGTGAGGAAATACTATGTCGCTTCCATTCTCTCCCATCTTCGACATTGGTGGAATAATAACTCAGATCTAAGGTGGGTTGCCATTGAAAGAGATCTAGCCAGGGTACCTCTCATCTCATTGTTACACTCCAGTGAACAGAACCCAATGAGTTTCTCAACCCGCTTCTCTACAATAGCTGCTTCTATGGCAGCTTGGAAATTTCTGCACAAATGTACACCTATCGAGGATTACAAATTGTTGAAATTTTTACCGCTCAAATACCTATCCATTAAGATTCCAGACATATCCTTCCAAGGATGGGAAGAAGTGGGCATCTCCCAGATAAATCTTCTCCTGGACTCCACAGGTCTCGTTTCTTTCCAACATCTCAGGAATACGTATGGCATCGCGAATCGGGATTTTTATAAATTCCTCCAGATCCGACATCTTTTACAGTCCTGGTCTCCTGACTCTCCGACTATTCCCAAAACAGCCTTCGATTACTATAACAGCTCAGCCCATCAACTAAAAGGTATTTCCTTTTTTTATACTGCTCTCCATAGACCTCAACTCTCTTTGAAACCTGGTCATTTTTTGGTGTGGGAAGAGGAGCTCAATACTACTGTCTCAATGGAAGACTGGATGCAGGCCATCAGAGGCTCAAAACAAGCCTCTCATAGTTCATCACATTGGGAAACTGCTTTAAAAATTATGATGAGATGGTATAAAACGCCTGCACAAATCTCCAGGTTTAACCCATCCTACTCTCCACTATGTTGGCGTAACTGTGGTGAGAGGGGCGATTTCCTTCATGCTTGGTGGAGTTGCCCGCGGGTATCTGAATTTTGGAAGGTGTCTTTTTCCTTAATATCTAACGTTACTCGCTGCACAATCCTCCCGTCTCCGGCTCTAGCTCTATGCTTCATAGGCATTATGGACATCCCACAATCCATGAGGACGATTGTGGGACATATAATAATGGCGACTAGAATTATAATAGCTAGATCCTGGAAGTCCCCGTCACCTCTGTTTCTTCAGGAACTCACTAACCAGGTGCGCTTGGATTGGTTAATGGAAAAAATGTTGGCAATACGAACCTTCCGATACTCTGCCTTTGCCTTACGTTGGTCTCTTTGGTCAGACTTTGTAGACCAACTTCCTGATATATGCTCGCAAGCTCCTGTGGTATCTGTCTGCTGAGATATTTCCATTATATTTGTTTTTCGATTCTGGGAAGTATAGTTTCTGTCTCTCTGCATATAGGATTTAGACCTAATAATGTTTGCACATTCTGTTAGCCATAATATCTGTTTCACACTCAATAGATATGTATAACATTTAGGCCTCATTTACACGAACGTAATATACGCGCGTGCGACGCGCGTGCTTTGCACGCATGTCGTACGCACCTATATTAGTCAATGGGGCAGTTTAGACGATGCGTGAATTGCGCTCAGCGCGTGTGCGCAGAAAAAAACTCACGACATGTTCTATAATCGTGCGTTTTTCGCGCACTCACGCACCCATTGAAGTCAATGGGTGCGTGAAAACCACGCATGCCGCACGGAAGCACTTCCGTGCGAACTGCGTGATTCGCGCAAGAGCTGTCAAACTCCTGAATGTAAACAGAAAAGCACCACGTGCTTTTCTGTTTACAAACATCCAAACGGAGTGTCAAATTCGAGATGAGCGCACCGAACTTCACCGGGTTCGGCCAAACTCGTTTTGACCGAAACCGGTAAAAAATGTTCGGGTACGCGACGTCAGGAGACAGTCTCTGTCCACGGTGCTGAAAGCGTTAAACTGGTTCAGCACCATGGACAGTGACTTCCGCTCCTAAAATCCATGAACCTGTAAAAAAAAAAAGACGTTCTGACTTACCGATAACTCCGGTCCGACCTCCCGGGATGACAGTTAAGTCCAAGTGACAGCTGCAGCCAATCACAGGCCAAGCACAGGCTGCAGCCAATCACAGGCTGCAGCGGTCTCATGGACTGCGGCGTCATCCTGGGAGGTGGGGCCGGATGACAAGAGAGGGACGCGTCACCAAGGCAACGGCCGGGAGCCCGGACTGGGGGAAGCAGGAAGTTCTTGGTAAGTATGAAAGTCTTTTTTTATTCACAGGTTGGTGTATATTGTGTTCGGCATTCACTGTCGAGGGTGCTGAAAGAGTTACTGCCGATCAGTTAGCTCTTTCAGCACCTTGGACAGTGACGGACGTCGACTAGCCTCATCTCTATGATGGCGGCTGCGCGAAAATCACGCAGCCGCGCATCATACACGGATGACACACGGAGCTGCCAAGTGCCTTTTGCGCGCGCAAAACGCAGCGTTTTTTGCGCGCGCAAAACGCACACGCTCGTGTAAATGAGGCCTTACACTGCTTTTCTCTTCAGCAGTCACGGTTTCCTTTTTACTGTCTGTTTGTTTCTTATTGTTCTTCTATAATTCTGTACTAATGATGTACCTCATTATCCTTTGGATTAAGGGTGTGAGGATTGTTGTAAACGCTCATGTTTTGTTTTTTTTTCTCAAAAAATAAAAACTTTAATTGGAAAAAAAAAACACACACACACCTTTTTTACACTAAAAAGTCAAATAAATCTCAATACATAAAATATACATATTCGGCATTGGCGCAGCCGTAATAACCTGCACAACAATTTTTTGGCGTCATTTATGATGTGTACGCTGTAAAAAAATAAAATAAAAACTGCTTTCTTTCACTTTTTGTGAGACACAAGGTGTGATGGAGTAGAATGAAGTCCTTTGCTTTATCCAATAATGGCTGGAGGGTCACCATACTGAAGGCACTACTGCCCCTAAGGAACCTTATGAAATAGTAAGTTTGATATTTTGCAAGACATTATAATGTATAGGTCGCCTTTAGAGGAGATAGAAAAGGCTGGACAGTGCCTCACACTTTTTTCGTAGGCAGAATATTTGACTGCACTTAAACTCAGTAGAATACTTCATCTCAATATGTGTCAGCATGGAAATATACATAGAAACATACATTACTAAACACAATAATAAAACTATGCATGGTAAAGATGTTCTATACCTTTTCTTTGTCAGTCAAATGTAGCCAAAATGTTTCCATACTGAAGAATTATTCCAGCTGCTTTGTTTCTAATCAACAAAAGGAAAATCTGCTTTGTAGGCTTTCTAATACTCTAGTCATATACAGTGTATTACAAGAAGTTGTCTAATTGTGAAAGACGACTCCTCCAGAACAGACTCATCTCTAGCCTGTTTAATTGAACTCCTGAGATGCAATATCAGTGAAGCATAGGGATAAATAACTACCAGTCCCATTGGTCTCACCAAGAAGCCATTGATGTTTCATAAATCCTAGTCACTACAAATCTAATTGAGTTACCATGCTGAATTAGCTTACATCTAAATGGCATTCATGTCTACAAATGGAATAATTAGACTCTAGAAAATGGGATACATCAAGTGGTATCCCAAGTGAAAAGATGAACACATTAGTATTCATCCAATCAACGGTTTTAGAAGGAAAGACAGAAGTATTTCCATTCTGAAAACTGGGGATGAAATACTGCATTCAGTTTTAATTATAGTATAGAGGTCATTTTACAAACAATTGCAAAACAAATTGAAAAATAAATGCATATTTATAAAAGAAAAATTATAGTATTATAGCGGCAGCCCATATTACTATTGACAAATTTAGTCACTAAATGTAAGAACTTCCAACAGCTATTCATACAATGGGTATTACTACTGTGCACATATCACCCACATTATACATGTACCTTAACCCCTACAGCCCTCTCTTTTTCTATGCTCTTATTTTACTGCCCAGAAATATTTTTTTTTATCATATACGTAATCCTTAAACCCTGGACGAAAATGCAAATTAGGCTATTTGGGGAACACATCATTTTTCTGGTCATTAAAGGGATTATGTGGGGACTAAGAATTATTAGCAGAGTAGTTACTTCAGTATGTGAGTACAATCGCTAATATACATTCTTGTCCCCCATTGCGCTGATTCTAAGATTTTGATAGATTTTTATAGCGCTGCCAGGGGACTGGAAGTTTAGTTGCACAGCCTTCTTTGATGACGATACAACTCTTCGTCATGTGACCGGCCCCGCTGTATTCTATGTACAAGCAGTAGCAGTAGTTACAAGCAGTAGCAGTCATATCGTCATCAAAGAAGGCTGTGCAATTAGACTTCCGGTCCCATCGGCAGCGCTATAAAATTCTATAAAAATCTCAGAATCAGCCCGACGGGGGACCGGAATGTACACTGTGTTCCAAATTATTATGCACATTGGATTTAAGTGTCATAAACATTTAATTATTCATTTTTCAATTAAACTCATGGATGGTATTGTGTCTTAGGGCTCTTTGGATCATTGTAATCAATCTCAGACACCTGTGATAATTAGTTTGCCAGGTGTGCCCACTCAAAGGAAAACTACTTAAGAAGGACGTTCCACATTATTAAGCAGGCCACAGGTTTCAAGCAATATGGGAAAGAAAAAGGATCTCTCTGCTGCCGAAAAGCGTGAAATAGTGCAATACCTTGGACAAGGTATGAAAACATTGGATATTTCAAGAAGACTTAAGCATGATCATCGTACTGTGAAAAGATTTGTGGCTGATTCAGAGCACAGACGGGTACGTTCAGATAAAGGTATAATGAGGAAGGTTTCTGCCAGACAAATTAATAGGATTAGGAGAGCAGCTGCTAAAATGCCATTGCAAAGCAGCAAACAGGTATAGCCGCTGGTGCCTCTGGAGTCCCGCGAACCTCAAGGTGTAGGATCCTCCAGAGGTTTGCAAGTGTGCATAAAGCTATTATTCGGCCCCCCCTAAACAATGCTCACAAGCAGAAACTGTTGCAATGGGCTCAGAAATACATGAAGACTAATTTTCAAACCGTGTTGTTTACTGATGAGTGCCGTGCAACCCTGGATGGTCCAGATGGATGGAGTAGTGGATGGTTGGTGAATGGCCACCATGTCCCAACAAAGCTGCGACGTCAGCAAGGAGGTGGCGGAGTCATGTTTTGGACTGGAATCATGGGGAGAGAGCTGGTAGGCCCCTTTAGGGTCCCTGACGGTGTGAAAATTACCTCTGCAAAGTACGTAGAGTTTATGACTGACCACTTTCTTCCATGGTACAAAAAGAAGAACCGTGCCTTCCGTAGCAAAATTATCTTCATGCATGACAATGCACCATCTCATGCTGCAAAGAATACCTCTGTGTCATTGGCTGCTATGGGCATAAAAGGAGAGAAACTCATGGTGTGGCCCACATGTTCCCCTGACCTCAACCCTATTGAGAACCTTTGGAGCATCCTCAAGCAAAATATCTATGAGGGTGGGAGGCAGTTCACATCAAAACAGAAGCTCTGGGAGGCTATTCTGACATCCTGCAAAGATATTCAAGCATAAACTGTCAAAATACTCACAAATTCAATGAATGCAAGAATTGTGAAGGTGATATCAAAGAAGGGGTCCTATGTTAACATGTAACTTGGCCTGTTACGTTTTTTGTTGATTGAAAGAGCTTTTGATTTCTGTAAATATGACCTCCTGATGCTGCAAATTCAACAAATTACCATTTTAGTTCTCTTTACAGCCTTTAAAATGTTTTGATTTCTGTTGTGCATAATAATTTGAAACAGTGCATTTTGAGTTTTTTACTTCTAAAAAAAAATCTGTTATTATTAGGAGATTTGTTCAATAAAATTTGCATTATACTCCAACGGTTGATGGCTTGAAGATTATACTGACTGTCATTTGCATCGACTATTTAGGAAAATCAGCGAAAAATAACATTTGCATAATAATTTGGAAAGCGGTGTAAAAAGGTTATACACCCCCTGTTAAAATGCCAGGTTTTTGTCATGTCAAAAAATCAGTACAAGATGAGTAATTTCAGAACTTTTTCCACCTTTAACCCCTTAGTGTCTAAGCCTGTTTTGGCCTTCAGGACCAGCCCCATTTTTGCAAATCTGACATGTGTCACTTTATGTGGTAATAACTCCAGAATGCTTTTACCTATCCAAGCGATTCTGGGATTGTTTTCTCGTGACATGTTGTACTTTATGATACTGAAAAAATTTTGTCATTAAATTCAATATTTATTTGTAAGAAACGCCAAAATTTAGAGAAAATTAGCAAAAATTAGCATTTTTCTAAATTTTAATGTATTTACTTGTAAAACAGATAGTAATACCACACAAAATACATACTAGTTTATATTTCCCATAGGTCTACTTTATGTTTGCGTCGTTTTTTGAGCATTCTTTTATTTTTCTAGGACGTTACAACGCTTAGAACTTTAGCAGCAATTTCTCATATTTTCAAGAAAATTTCAAAAGGCTATTTTTTCAGGGACCAGTTCAGTTCTGAAATGGCTTTGAGGGCCTTATATATTAGAAAGTCACCATAAATCACCCTATTTTGAAAACTGCACCCATCAAAGTATTCAAAACAGCATTGACAAAGTATTTTAGCCCTTTAGGCGTTTCACAGGAATTAAAGCAAAGTAGAGGTGAAATTTACAAATTTCATTTTTTTTCTTCAAAAATTCATTTGTAATAAATTTTTTCTGTACCACAGAAGGTTTTACCCAAGAAATGCAACTCAATATTTATTGCCCAGATTCTGCAGTTTTTAGAAATACCCCACATGTGGCCCTAGCGCGGTCATGGACTGAAACACAGGCCTCAGAAGCAAAGGAGCACCTAGTGGATTTTGGGCCTCTATTTTATTAGAATATATTTTAGGTACCATGTCAGGTGTGAGGAGGCCTTGTGCTGCCAAAACAGTGGAAACACCCCAAAAGTGACCCCATTTTGGAAACTATACCCCTCAAGGAATTTATCTATGGGTATAGTTAGCATTTTGAACCCACAGTTTTTTTGCTAAATTTATTTGAATTAGTATGTGAAGGTGAAAATCTACTTTTTTTGTGAAAAAATTAGGAAATGTTAAATTTTTACAAGGAATAAAGTAGAAAAAACACCCCAACATATGTAAAGCAATGTCTTCCGATTATAGCAATACCCCATATGTGGTAATAAATTGCTGTTTGGACCCACAGCAGGCTTCAGAAGAGAAGGAGCACCATTTGGATTTTGGATTTCTGATTTTGCTGGAATAGTTTTCAGTGCCGTGTCGCGTTTGCAATGCACTGGAGGGAAGAAAACCGTGGAAACCCCCCAATAGTGACCCCATTTTGGAAACTATACCCCTCAAGGAATTTATCTAAGGGTATAGTTAGCATTTTGAACCCACAGTTTTTTTGCTAAATTTGTTTGAATTAGTATGTGAAGATGAAAATCTCCTTTTTTTCTGAAAAAAGGTAGCCATTTTTAATTTTTACAAGGAATAAAGGAGAAAAAGCGCCCCAACATTTGTAAAACAATTTCTCCTGATTACGTAAATACCCCATATGTGGTAATAAACTACTGTTTGGACCCACACCGGGGCTTAGAAGCGAAGGAGCGCTATTTGGCTTTTGGAGCTCAAATTTTGCTGGAATGTTTTTGGGTGTCATGTCGAATTTGCAAAGCCCCTGAGAGACAGAAACAGTGGAAGCCCCCCAAAAGTAACCCCATTTGGGAAACTACACCACTTAAGGAATCTATCTAGGGGTATAGTGAGCATTTAGGCCCCACACGTCTTTTGCAGAATTTATTAGAATTAGGCCGTGAAAATTAATATCAACATTATTTCCACTAAAATGTTGAATTTTTTCAATTTCACAAAGGATAAACGAGAAAATGCACCCCAACGTTTGTAAAGCAATTTCTCCCGAGTACGGCAATACCCCACATGTGGTCATAAATGTTTTTTCATTAGAAAGTAATTAACCCTTTACGAACTGATTCATGTTTTGCTTTTTCGTTTTTCCTCCCCGCTTTCCAAGAGCCACTACTTTTTTATTTTTCTGTCAATAGAGCGGTGTGGGGGCTTATTTTTTGCGGGACGAGCTGTCGTTTTTATTGGTACCATTTTTTGGTACGATGCCATATCGGTGGACATAAACGGCTGTTTGGGCACGCTGTAGGGCTCAGAAGGGAGGGACGCCATTTGGCTTTTGGAGCGCATATTTTGCTTGGTAGTAGCTCTGGCGTTTTGCTGGTATTTCAGTTTATAATGTTGGGGCACATGTAGGCTGGGCAGAGTACATCAGGGGCATAATAAGAGGGTATAATAATGGGGTAAATAAATAATAATCCACAGATATGTGGCCGGTGTCGCACTGATAAATGGTGCCCGATCTTATCCACTTTTGGAACGCTCTGCACATTTTGCATCGCCATAATCTGGGAGCCGGAACTTTTTTTATTTTTTCACCACCGGAGCCGTGTGAGGGCTTATTTGTTGCAGGACAATCTGTATTTTTCATTGGTACCATTTTGGGGTACATGCGATTTTGTTGATCACTTTTTATTCAATTTTTCGGCAAGCCAGGTGACCAAAAACCATCAATTCTGACAATGATTTTTATTTATTTTTGACGGTGTTTACCCTGGGCTATAAATGACTATTATACTTTATTCTGCGGGTCGGTACGATTACGGCGATACCATATGTATATACGTTTTTTTATGTTTTGCAGCGTTTGAGCAATAAAATAACTTATTTAGAAAATAATGTATTTTCTGTGTCACCATATTCTGAGAGCCATAACTTTTTTATTTTTCAGTCAAAAAAGCTGTGTAAGGGCTTGTTTTTTGCGGGATGGGTTGTAGTTTGTATCAGTACTATTTTGGCGTACATGCGACTTTTTGATCACTTTTTATTACATATTTTGTGAGGGGTGGTGACCAAAAAATAGTGATTCTGGCATTGTTTTTCGTTTATTTTTTTTGCGGCGTTCACTGTGCGGGAAAAATAATATTATAGTTTTATAGTTGGGGTCGTTACGAACGCGGTGATACCAAATATGTGTACTTTTTTTTACGTGTTCATTTTTTTTCCTATAATGAAAGACTTATTATAGGAAAAAAAGCAGTTCTTGTTTATGTCACTTATAACTTTTATTTTTACACTTTTTTTAAAACATTTTTATTCTTTTTTTTACTTTTTTCACTTGTCCCACTAGGGGACACTTAGACTTGCAGCTCTGATCGCTGCTGGAATACATTACACTACACACGTAGTGTAATGCATTTCAACTGTCATTGTGACGAGACAGTCACACTGACAGGAAGCCTACGACGACCACCCTCGGGGTGGTCCTCATAGGCTTCTGTACATGGCAACCCGGAAGCCATTGTCTGGCGTCCGGTTGCCATGGGTACCATCGCCAGCCCCCGTGATTTCACATGGGGGCTGCCGATCGGCGCTAAAGACCTTAATTGTGGTGTTCAAAATCGAGCGCCGCAATTAAGGGGTTAACTGCCGATATCAGCGGCGACAGGCCGCTGATCGGCAACGGGGAGAGCAGGGCTGACACCCTGCACAGTTAACCGCCGCTGCGGTGTAGCGCCGCGCGGCGGTTAACTGTCAAAGCACTGACGTAACTGTACATCAAGGTGCGCGAACTCACTGCTCACCATGACGTACAGTTACGTCATGGTGCGTTAAGGGGTTAATGTCACCCATAATCTGTACAATTCCATTGAAAAGCAAACTGGAATTATTCATAGGGGAAAAATAACAAAACGACAATATTTTGGTTGAATAAGTGTGAACACCCTCTTATAATTGGGTATGTGGTTGTGTTCAGACTTAGCCAATCACATTTAAACTCATGTTAAATAGTAGTCAGTACACAGCTGCCATTATTTAAAGTGATTCTGAGTATCCCATATAAAGTTCAGCGGTTCTATTAGGATTTTCCTGACATTTTCTTTGTTGCATGTGACAACAAAAGCCATGGTCTGTAAAGAGCTTACAACACATCAAATGGATCTGATTTTTGAAAGGCATCAGTCAGGAGAATGGTACCAAAGAATTTCCAAGGCATTAGATATACCATGGAACACATTGAAGACGGTCATCAACAAGTGGATTACATTTGGCCCAAAAGTGAGATTACCAAGAACTGGATGTCCCTCAAAACTTGATTAAAAGACAAGACGAAAATTGGTCTGGGAGGCTACCAAGAGGCCTACAGCAACATTAAAGGATCTGCAGGATTTTCTGGCAGGTACTGGTTATGTAGTGCATCTGACAACAACAAGACGGAAGCCTTTTCTAACAAAATAAAACATCCAAGCCCGGCTATGTTTTGCAAAGACCTACATCAAGTCTGCCAAAAGCATGAGGTAAAACGTGTTGGGGCCCGTTCTTTTCACCAAAAGTAAAGTCGTGAGCTGCGGGCCCCCGTCCACCCGGCCGTCTGTCAAACACCGCCCCCCCCCCCCGCGAGCTGCCGAGCGCCCGCGAGCTACCGCGCACACCGGCACAAACACGGCTCACCTTGTCTCTTCTTCCTCTGTTTCCTCCAGAGCATAGCTGCGTAAGGAGAGGGGGAGGAGTCAAGTTGAAGGGCAACGTCGGCCGTTCTCCGATGCCCGCCATTTTCTGGAGCCTGGAGGTGAAGGACTGGACCTGGAAGACTGGACCTGGAAGACATCGCCTGACAACGAGGACTGGAGTGGGAGCCAGCAGCTCTTCTGACACAGTAAGTAAAGTGATGATTAAGAATAAAGCCCTGTTCAAGAATTTTGAGGCAGATTTTGACCTGCCCACACTATCTTGCCGCGTTTTTTGCTGCGTTTTTTGCCCGCAGCGATTGAGGACCGCAGACAAAAAACGCAGCGAAAATTGCATTTTCTGCCTCCCATTGATTTAGATGGGAGATCAGAGGAGGAACCGCAGCAAGAAAAGACATGCTGCTTTTTATTTTTTGCCGCGACTGGCTCCCATTGATTTCATCTGAAATCAATGGGAAGCGGTTTTGGAAGTTTTTGGCGCTGATTCTGACGTAGTGTCCGAGTCAATATCAAGGTCCAAAAACTCTGTGAACTGAGCCTTATTGTTAGGGTAGAAACACACTAGGCGTGAACACTGTAGATTTTATACAACAAATTTAATTTCGGAAAATCCGCAGCGTATAACAGTAGCAGCAGACTGGATGAGATGTGAACGAATCTCATGCACACACAGCAAAAAAAATTGACCTGCAGTGTAGTTTTTTAAGCCGCAACATGACGATTTATGCTGCGTAATCGCTGCTCCTCTGTTGCAGCAATCCTGCAGTTCTGACACAAAAATCACAAATGAGAAAAAAAAAGGATTTATTTTTAATGTATAAAAAAGTTTAGACTTACCCCAGCCGTAGTCTAGGCGACACAATCCTCTATTAGCGCAGCCCGGCCTCCTGTCATGATGTTTCATCCCATGTGACTGCTGCAGTGGTCACATGGTCTACAGCGGGGCTATGTTCAGAAGAGAGAGACGCGTCGCCTAGTCTACTCCCGAGGTAAGTCCAAACTTTTGTTTCCCTGCAGGATTTTCACAGCGGACATGCCTCACGAAACCTGCACCATTATTTGGTGCGGTTTTGCTGGCGGAATTCCCTGCGGCTACCGTGGCAGAGAAGCTGTATAGTTTTACTCAGCGTATCCGCCAAGTGTGTTCCTACCCTTATGATGCGCTCCTGAAGCTGCTGCCTGTCTCTAAATAGGCAGTTGGTCCAGTATCATTTATATTTTAATTATTTTGTGTGAACTAGCTTAACAAAATACAAAACGTTTGTGTTAGGCCTTGTTCACATCTGCGTTGGAGGCTCCATTGCAGCTCTGACCAAGGATACTGGATACAATAGTGCAGCATGCTGCCCTATTGTTTTCGTTAAAACCACAGGCACCCCAACGGAAATCAGACAAAAACCATTAAAGTCAATGGGTTTTGTTGGTGGCAGGTGTTGTCTGTTGTGCAACGGAACAGGCTCTTCTTATTTTTGCGTTGTTCTGCTCTGACGGAGGAAAATAACGGAAAGCTGAACGCAGGTGTGAACCCAGCCTTATATTTTGGGCATTTTGCGTAAAATAGAACTTGCACTCCCATGCAGGCGGAGCTTGTACTGTGCGGCGGTCAAACATGTACTCTGGTATTCACTTTGAATGAAATGGAAGCGTGCACACTTGACCGCTACTCAATTCAATGTCCCCCTCACAGTGGAGAGGGGGGGGGTGCAGTGAGAAGTACCTGGGGGTTTGGGACCCTTGTTCTTATGGACACAAAAAAAAATGAAACTGTAAAATTATTGTTAACCTACCTGCTGGCCTCACTTTCTTGCTTCCTGCTCCGTTCCCTCGTTCTGGTCATAGTTGTCCGAGATCCAAAATGGCTGCTACTGTCTCAGACTTGCATGTGGAGAGCGTTGTCTGCAAGTCTGAGACATGCCCCCACCTCTTTCACTACTCTCAGAAGGACAAGCACCAATGATGTCAGCGCTGTGTCTATCTCTTCTGACCCTTCTCCTGCTGGGTCCTTGACAGGGGTTCTGGCTGCAGCAACATCCTCACTGACAGCGCGTCAGTGGAGGACGGAGGAAGAATCATCTTCTGTATGTAAGTATATAATTTTATGCTTGTAACGGTCTTATATGTTTTATTGTCTGTGTTTTTTTTTTACAGGTTTCAGTATCTCGTAAGATCGTTGTAGCATCATATTTTTACCAATAAAATGGTCAAAGCGGGCTGTAGGGGGCAGTTTATTTCAATAAAGTATTTTTTATAAATTTTTCCACTGTACAACAGAACTAGTAATCGAGGTGTCTGAATGACACCTCTCCATTACAATCGCTAGGGCTTGGCGTCAGCCAGAGGTGTGCTATGTCCACTTTTGGCTGACACCAACCCCTCCAATCTATTACCCCAGTACCCAATGCACCAGGGGTGCTGGGAAGAGCTGAGGACTATCAGGAGCGGCCCATCTAATGTGATGGGTGGCCCCTGGGATGGCCGCAGGCTGGTGTTTTTAGGATGGGAAGGAACCAATAGCCATGGACCTTCCCATCCTGAGAATTTCAGACTGCGGTTGTTGGTTTTTCTTGGCTGGATAGAGAAATAAGAGGACCCCACATGTTTTTTTGTTTAATCATTTACTTATTTTTTTTTTTTTTAAGAAAGGCATTATTACTATGCTATAAATACAAAAATATATATTAAAAAAAAAAACATGGAGAAAATCAATAGCTACAGTCTGATTGTCCAGATGGGAAGGTCCATGGCTATTGGTCCCCTCCCATCCTAAAAACACCAGCCTGCGGCTGCCCATTACGTTGGTTGGGCGGCTCCTGATGGTTCTCGCCTCTTCCCAGTACCCCTGGTGCGTTGGGTACTGAGGTAATTGGAGGGATTAGCGACAGCCAAAGGTGGACATAGCACGCCTCTGACTGACACCAAGCCCTAGCGATTGTAATGGAGAGGTGTCAGTCAGACACCTCGATTACTAGCGCTGTTACACAGTTGAAAAAAAATATAAAAACACTTTATTTCAATAAACTGCCCCCCCTACAGCCCGCTTTGACCATTTTATTGGTAGAAATTAGATCCCACAACAATCCAACGTAGCTCAAGACACGGAAACGTTTAAAAAAAACACAGACAATAAAACGTATAAGACCGTAACCAGCATACAATGTGATATACTTACATACAGAAGATGATTCATGACAAACCTGGCGCTGTCTTCCTCCGTCCTCTACTGACACGCTGTCAGTGAGGATGTTGCTGCAGCCGGAACCCTGTCAAGGACACAGCAGGTGAAGTGTCAGAAGAGATGGACACAATGCTGACATCATCGGTGCTTGTCCTTCTGAGAGCAGTGAAGGAGGTGGGGGCATGTCCCAGACTTGCAGGCAATGCTTTCTATATGCAAGTCTGAGACAGCACCAGCCATCTTGGATTCTGTAAAACGGGTACTGGAAAGAGGAAGCAGAGCCAGAAGCAAGCAAGTGAGGCCAGCAGGTAGGTTAACAATAATTTTGCAGCTCTTAATTAGTTTTTTTTTGGACTGAATGTTTGCTTTTTAACCAGTAAGAAGCAGCTCCAATGTGCATCAAGCTGGGGTGTATTTACGTTGCTCAGCAGTCTCATGCTCGAATCTAGCACATCTTGATGTCACTCTCAACGTCATAAGCGTAAACCCTAATGTTTAAAACTCTGTAGAACTAATGTCGAAGCTCTTTACAATGTTTATATATATTTATTTTTTCTTTCACTTAATAATTTTTGTTATTTCTAAAGGTCCAAAGCAGTGAAAAATCTATACAGACCATCCCGATTTGGAAAAACTCAGCACATCTACCAAAAATAGATTGAATAAATATGAACGAGAGATCACTCTTAAGAAAGCTAAGAAACTGACTCGAGACAGGTCTGACTATTTAGGTAACCCTAGGGGTTTCTGGATCACTAATCCAACAACTGAGACATCAGCCCCCTCTGACCTTATAATGAGAAATCCAAATTTCTCCACTAGCACTTACCGCACACCTCATCACCACAAGAAACAACCTAAAAATGTCAAACAAAATGCCGGTTCATATACTCACAACAAACATATTAATAACGACAAATCTGTGACCACAACCATTAATATCCCCGTTTCTATCAGTAACAAACCGTATCACACCACCAACATTGTTCCTGAACATATCACTAACACCACCCTTTCTAATCCCTCTATCTTTACCCGTTTAGGCTCAGTCCCCATCCATGCCTTTGACCCCTCTGAACTTGAAGCTAGACTCTCACTTCTTAACATTCCCACACATACACCTGGATCCCACTCTGTATAAATTTCCATTTTTAATGATTCCATTGATATGGTTGGGTCAGAACATCTCTCATCCTCATTACTCAATCTCACCACCCATGACAATACATTCACTACATTTTCCCAGCTTTTACCCACCCCTCTGCTGCCTATGTTGTCCACCACGTTACCCTCTGATGAACCCCCATGTTTTGTTGATAATTCTTCCATTGATGTTCTCTCTAATGTTACCAATAACACATACTCTTCCATTTCTTTTTTAGGACTCACGTCACAACTTACCATGCCACCCATAACCCCCACTTCCCAATCCACCACACTCCTGATACCTATGCTAAAGAGTCCAAAATCCCAGACAATTACTTGTTTTTTTCCAAAACTACAGAAAACATCACTAAAAAGACAAATAGACATAAATACAGTAGATGCAGAGGAGGTAAAAAGAAAAGAACTAGAACCACTAAAAAAAAAATCAGACCGAACCTTCAGCAGTAAACAAACCTCATCAGACTAACACTGTTAAAATTTTTAATTTGTCTAACTACACTCTTAATCCTAATGAAATCAACCTACTCTCTAAAGGTCTATCATTTTGTCCGTCAACAACCCCAAAAGGCTTTGATCTATTCATGGATCTTAAAGGAACAGTGTCATCACAAAAAAAAATTTCATATGTTAAAGATGTTAGTGCTTTATTAAAAACGTTTATATTTATTTGTGTGTTTGTGTTTTACTTTTTCTTATTTTTACACTTTTTCTTCCCTATGGGGGCTGCCATTTTTTGTTCCATTTCTGTATGTGTCGATTAACGACACATACAGACATGGAATACGGCAGCCACAGTCCCATAGGGACTGCGAACGGCTCCCGTCCCATCCACTTCTGTGTACGCCGTCTGTGTGGGAACTGCGAATTAGAATCTAATTTATAATATTTCCTGACTCGTGAAAAAAATAAAAAAAATTTGAACAATGTTTAATCACCTACACACTAAATGTTTAATTAAAAAAAAAAAAACATGTTTTTCTGGCAACACATTCCCTTTAACAGATTCGTTAGAAAACTGACTCTGGCCAGACATTTCTCCATGGCACCCACATCGCTAGCTACCAATAATGCCCCCTTGACTACTGAACACACAGCCCCACATGTCTGTGTCGATTTAAGACCTAAGTCTAACTTTTACCCTTTACATCACCGTGGGTCTGCTTTGGAAACCTTTTCCAATATAATGAACACGGAATTTAGATCACTTGACCACCAGACCTCCTCTAAGGATAACCTTACTAAATCAGAGAGAAAGGCTCTAAAAACCCTTTCCAAAAATGACTCTATTGTTATCCGGTCAGCAGATAAGGGAGGTGGTATAGTTGTACAAGATCGTATCGACTATATTAATGAGGCCATGAGAGTATTGTCAGATGAAAATATATTGAGGAAGGGATAATGTATAAAATATAACTTTTAATTATTTGTCCGTATAAAATGGGATAACAATGTGAGTAAAAGTTGTGCTATAAACAAGTAGCATATGTAGCACTATAAAGTTCAATTTGCCAAGTGCTATTCAAATGTCCAGATTCGTATTCAGCAGGGTTACTCAGGATCAGTTACGAAACACAATGGTTTTCTATCTGTCCCTTGCGTCTCAGATTACCCTCACTGTAACAACATAACGGGCTCACGTTCTTAAAAGAACGACCCGGTTGTTTCTGGAACCTGTCCTTATGATAAAGACCATATTCTAACTCAGTTCATACTCCTACGCGTTTCACCAGTTATACTGGCTCGTTAGGGAGATAGAGAGCCTCACAGCTTGACAGCTAGTATGGCAATGGCAGCGAATGCCTGTATCAGCACTGTTTTTACGTGCATAGACTCCGCCCACTGTGGAGGCTCGGTCATCGGACATCCAATCAGGTGAGAGAGCTACTATGTCTTCACCCTCCCCTCGATACCGCGTCCTACGTTACCTGCACAGTGAGTTGATGAAATGATATCGTATAGGGGATTCATTCAGCCATTCCCCTATATGGCTATACAACTTTCCTATCATGAAGTTACACAGATCGAATGATTGTTGTCCCAGAATAAATAGTTCAATAGCAAAGTGAAAGGACGGGAGGAGAGAGATTCTCGATCGAGATGTTGGTAAATGTCTAGGGGATTTTGTCATTCCTATTTATTAGGAGTTCGTACTGTCAGTAGCGATATTCTCATCTGGACCCTAAATGCCGTTATTGAAGTATAGTTATAGCTAACTATCTGGTCACTATGATAACTTAGTTAAACAGCAGATCACAGTAGTAGCATGCCATCTCGATCCCACGAATAGTGAACAAACATGGGATGACATTAAAGAGCATCAGATATTTAAACAAGTGTAGAATAGAGTGCCCTCGTGTATAATATAACACATAAATGGATGTTTTTTGGATTCTAATTTCAGGGAAACACACATAATACAGGCTTTCATTCAGATCTTATGGGATCACTTGCTGCAAGTCGGCATGTTTTAGATTCTGATTTAGAGAAAGCAAGCATAATTTAGGCTTTCATTCAGACCTCCTGTGGTCACTGACCTAAGTCTATGAATCCAACAGCTTTCCATTTGGAGTAAATCCCTATCCCAATTACCACCTCTTTGGTTCGGTTCGATGTGTTGTATACCCTGGAATGTAATTACTTTAGGGTTACCTCCGTGCACAGCCCATGTATGTCTAGCAATGGGTGTGTCTCTTTTATTTAAAATGTAATTGTAGTGATCCCTTATGCATCTCCTAAATTCGCGTTTGGTTTTGCCTATATAGTCCATAGTGCATGGACATTTGGCCATATAGATGACCCCTTTAGTAAGGCAGTTAATGAAGTCTCTATTAGTGTACACTCTGCCAGTAGATGTACTTGTGAAAGTTTTAGATATTAATACTGAGTCACAGGCCAGGCAGTTACCACATTTATAGGACCCTATTGGTCTTCTATTGAGCCAGCAGTCACCAGGGGGAACTGGTTTTAAGTGACTATGTACCAGGTTATCTCTGATGCTTTTATTTCGTCTGTAAGTAATCAGATGACACTTTCTATGAAAAAATGACTATCAATCCCTTTTTTTCCTATACTACTGAGTACAAATGTCTGATTGAACACGGTCATAGTGAAGGTCTTTTATCTAAAAAAGAATATAACTTTTTAAACATCTCTCACCCTAACTTTCCATTCCTATATCACCTCCCCAAAATCCACAAGTCTCCTACCAATCCTCCTGGCCGTCCAATTATATCTGGTATAGGCTCACTCACAAGCTACCTATCACATTTCATAGACCTACACCTTCAGCCTAAAGTTCTGAAACTTCCATCATATCTCAAAGATTCAACGCAACTTATCAGAGATCTTGTGGCCTTGAACAAAACACACCACTCTATTGACTACAATTTCCTAACGGCAGATGTATCAGCACTTTACACAACCATCCCTCATGACAAAGGCCTGCTGTCTATAGAGACTGTATTAATGTCAGACATTCACATACCCCGTGCTCAATCTCTTTTTCTCTTAGATTGCATTGACTTCATCCAACAACACAACATTTTTTCATTCAACTCCCAATTTTTTAGACAAATTAGAGGGTGTGCAATGGGATCAAGATTTGCACCCTCATATGCTAACCTTTATATGGGACAATTTGAGGACTCCTACATATCTAGTGAGAATATTGTCTTTTATCGCCGTTATATTGATGACTTGTTTTTTTATTTGGAAGGGAAATGCAACAGATGCCTCTGCTTTCATTAGCTTTTTAAATCAAAATGATTTTGGGCTCACTTTCACACAACATTTTTCTACCACTTCAATAGATTTTTTGGATCTTATGATTAACAAAGACAACAAAGGTATTTTTAGTACGGACACACATTTTAAGACTGTAGACGTAAATAGCTACCTGGATTTTAAAAGTGCACATCACCCTTCATAGCTCAAAAACATACATTTTGGGCAATTCAGGGGCTTCAGAAAAAATTGTTCAAATAATGAGCAATTTAAGTTGGAATGCAATGTTTTAAAGAAACGTTTTAAGGATAAGCACTTTCCTGCAAGTCTCATCCAAGGAGCCATATCTAAAGCCACCATATTAACGCAAGATGCTTGGATCTCATCTAACTACAATAAGGTTGAATCTGACTCTGACAGAAATTTTAATCATAATTTTATCACCACATTCAACTCTGGCAGCAATGCATGCATGAAAATTATAAATAAACATTGGCACATACTGAAGAGTGATCCCTATCTTAAAGAGATCCTACCAGAAAAACCTAAAATAACCTATAGGAGATCAGAAACTATACGTAACTGTAAAGGATCTGCCAGGCACAGCTTCGGGGTTAACGCCCATAGATAATCAGTCTGCACCTGCTTCTATGTCTGTGAGACTGACTCCATCTTCCACCACTCAGGGTGGCAGGCTTAGGAGTGGGAGAACCTATCACAGCCTGGCCAGACGGAGCTAGCTCCCGCCCTCTGTCTATTTATACCTGCCTTTCCTGTTCCTCCTTTGCTTGTGATTCTTTTCGTTTGGTTTCCTGGCCCTGCTGCAGCTTCTTGTACTATTGTCCTTGCTTCATATTGACCCCGGCTTGCTGACTACTCTCCTGCTCTGCGTTTGGTACCTCGTACACTCCTGGTTTGACTCGGCTTGTTTACTTCTCTTGTTGCTCACTGTGTTGCCGTGGGCAACTGCCCCTTTCTCCCCCTAGCTCTGTGTACCCTTGTCTGTTTGTCTGTCGTGCACTTATTGAGCGTAGGGACCGTCGCCCAGTTGTACCCCATCGCCTAGGGCGGGTCGTTGCAAGTAGGCAGGGACTGAGTGGCGGGTAGATTAGGGCTCACTTGTCTGTCTCCCCACCCCCCCGTCATTACAGTAACATTATAGCTCCAAGCAGACTGAAGTCTGTGAAGTTGAGAAAGCATAACTCATTACCATCTGTAATTGGTTCCCATAGATGTGGCCATCAGAGTTGTTTGTGCTGTAGTATCATTACACATGGCTGCACTTTTTTTACTTCCTCTATCACAAATGAGTCTTTCCCTATCAAAACCTTTATGAATTGTAGCAATAGCTGCATTATATATTTATTAAAATGTCCCTGCAACTTACAATATGTGGGGAGAACGACCCAACAATTGCTTTGCAGGATTAACAAGCACAGGTTCAACATGAAGATTGGCTTTTTAAAACATAGTGTTTCACGACATTTTTCAACTGTCCATAATAACGACTTTGGAAATATTCTTGTTACGCCCATTGAATCCATCTCAGCTACTGATAATGACAGGTTTAATAGGCTTAAGCAGAGGGAGAACTATTGGATTTTTAAACTGTCCTGTCTGCAACCTGGTGGTCTTAATGACATTTCTGAATCTGCACTAGACTGAATAATATTAATCTTGTCAAAAAAATATATGTTTCCATCTAATAAATATGTGACCACCATACCTGTCATGTTATACATGTAATACTATGAATTCACAGTCTCTGTAAATTCATACATCCCAGCACATTATATGACTCCAATATATTTCTACAGTTTTACCGCATCGACCTGCTCAAATACTTCTCTATGTACATGCTTTTTCCTCTTTGCCTTCTTCTTTCACATCCATTTCACTCTCTCTCTGATAAACATTAAATTGTTCTTCACAAAACTTTGTTTCCCTTACCTCCTGATAATTAACATGTCTTATAATTAACGTGTCAAAAGTAACTATTCGCTTTACTTAAATTTTCCATGTTTCCCTGCATACGTATCTCCCTCTCCTACAGCATCAGCTTTGCTTTCGTTACCTTTTCTTCCCCTTACGGCCACCATAGTTCTTCAGGTTGCCTAGACTACGCTGACGCCGGCAGCGTTTTTTTCCTTTCGTTTCGCTTCAGCCTTATCGCTGACTGTGTTGCTGTAACTGTCTCCTCCATGTCCATCCTTACTCCTCTGAATACCGGTAAGCTCTTCTCATAATGTTTTAAAATGTAAAGTTATTTCTGTCCGCTCTGTAATTACCCGACATTTTTTACCTTGAGTTTTTATATGTTTGCATGTTTGCGTTTACAAATCCAATCTGCATTTTATGATTGTGTGCCCATTCTGTACTTCTTATCAACTAGTACGTTTTATACAGTCCCTATTATCCATTATCTGTTTTACGTATCTCATGGCTTTTGTAATTGAGACTGTTTGCCTGATGACGTCATTCACATATGGTTTTTATCTGTGTATCTGATTGTTTCTTTTTTGGCGTTTTTTTGCCTGTGATGCCCTCCGCCTCATCCACATGTGTATTTAAGATGTATGTTCATGCTTGTTTTTACTTAATTTTCGGCCTGACAAAGACGCAGGTTCTGCGTTGAAACACGTTGCACTTCCTTTTGTACAATAAATCTGCCAATCAGCATCACTCTGCTTATCCTTCCGTTTGAGTAGCGCTTTCTAAACATCCAGTTTTTAACATATATTTTTTTAAAAATATATATTTTTAAATTGCTATTTACTCGCGGCACAATACAATTGATGCCGGTACCTGGATACTGAAAGCTGCGACCTTGTTACAATATTGCCTACATGTCCAAGCTGTACCTGCCAGTACAAGCTGTTACGGTGAGTGCAACAACTTACCACTGCTATCCATTACTTTACCTATAAAGGTTTATCTTGCACCATGTGGCGCTGTGTATATTTTTCTCTTCTCAGACATCAAAGCAGTGAAGAGCAATCCCAGTGACACCAGCTAATGTGTCCGGATAGAGTAGTGGGAGCGGCTCAGCTTCAGTGTGTGGTCAGCACTAGTGAGCTTGATGCCCCCCTGCTGAAGAGAAGAGAAGACTGCAAAAGGTAAGTGTAAAATGAATAAATGGGTTATAAAGAGAATTCGAATAATATTTACACACAGGGGTGTAACTACATTTTGCTGGGCCTCATGCCACACTTTTGAATAGCCTCGTCCACCTTAAGCATGGACCCCAAAATCGACATAAAAATATAAATAAATGTACTCCCCACTTCTTGCTCCTCTGGCCTTCATGGCCTGGTACACAAGGCCCACTGGCACATCTGGCCCAGCAGCATAGGAAATTATATGAGACGCAGCATACACCTAGCACTTTGTTAAATACGTGGATCCAGTTTTAAGTGGGGCTCACACATTCCAGGTCGACCCATCCCCCTGTAACCGCAATTGTTATGCCACTGTTTTAACAACCTTTTTCTCCTTTGCTCTTATGCATCTATTTTTGATCATAGATAGGGTTTTAAGATTGTACCAAAACAAATCCTGTATCTTCTATTTTGTTTATGTGAACCTGTCGACCTGTTAATTCTGCCCTAACTGCGGGCAGTATAATATAGTGACAGCTGCACTGATTAAACTGAACTATGTGTTACTCTAAAGTGCTGCATCATTTTAGAGAAATCATAGCTTTAGCACTGGCTTGTGTCCATTGTTAGGGCAGCATTAGTGTGCTAAAAGGTTCCTTTTAAAGGGGTTTTCCAGCCCCTAAAAATTGATGGCCTATCCTTAGTATAGGCCATCAATAGCTTTAGGGTCGGTACGAGCGCTTCTTCCTGTTCATTTCTACTTGCTCACTGTGAATCGTCGAAATGGATGTAGCGGCGATTCACACTATTGCAGCCTTCTCTCAATGAAGTGAATGTGAGAAGGCTGCAATACTCTGAATTGCACTACATCTGTTTCGACGATTCACAGTGAGCAAGTAGAAATGAAGGGGAAGCAGCGCTTGTACAAGCGCTGCACTCCCTTCAAAACAGCTGATCGGCGGGGGTCCCGGTAGTTTGACTCCGACCCATCAGCTATTGATGGCCTATCCTGAGAATTTTTAGGATTTGGGAAACCCCATTAAATATTATATTTAGAGATGAGCGAACCGGGACAACCGAACCCGGTTTCGGTCCGAACATCCGGAAAAGTTCGGTTCGCAGCGAATCCGAACTTCACCGGGTTCGGCCGAACCAGTTTTGACCGAACCCGGTCAAAAATATTATACAAATCGGCAGCCACTTATCTCTATCAATCACTGATAGAGAAAAGAGGCTGCTGATTAAAAATAAAATAAAAAGCATCTCATACGTACCCGGTCGTTGTCTTGGTGACGAGTCCCTCTTCTTCCTCCAGTCCGACTT
The DNA here is from genome assembly GCF_050947455.1 of Rhinoderma darwinii. Taxonomy (NCBI): domain Eukaryota; kingdom Metazoa; phylum Chordata; class Amphibia; order Anura; family Rhinodermatidae; genus Rhinoderma; species Rhinoderma darwinii. Next base: position 265,460,600 of record NC_134689.1, on the reverse strand, counting down.
TCTTTTCTGACGCGGCAGCCTGTGATTGGCTGCAGAGGCCTCTGCAGCCTGTGATTGGCTGCAGAGGCCTCTGCAGCCTCTGATTGGCTGCAGCGGTCACATGGGCTGTATCGTCATCCAAGAAGGTCGGGCCGGATGTCGAGAGGGACGCGTCACCAAGGCAACGGCCAGGAGACCGGACTGGAGGAAGCAGAAAGTTCTCGGTAAGTATGAACGTCTTTTTTTTTACAGGTTACTCTATATTGTGATCGGTAGTCACTGTCCAGGGTGCTGAAACAGTTACTGCCGATCAGTTAACTCTTTCAGCACCCTGGACAGTGACTATTTACTGATGTCGCCTAGCAACGCTGCCGTAATGACGGGTGCACACATGTAGCCACCCGTCATTACGGGTAATATATTTTATAATGGGAGCACGGCTTGGAAAAACGACCGGCTGCCCGTGGCCGGCCGTGCTCATCTTCTTAAATACTCTGTGCTGCCTTAAACTCTGTGGACAGGTCAGGATCCTGTTTCTTTTAAATGCTGCTGGGGAACCCGCTCGATCCACTATATAAGGCTGCGCTACAGTGCAGCATTTAAAAGAAACAGGATCCTGACCTGTCCATAGAGTTTAAGGCAGCACAGAGTATTTCAGGAGATGAGCGTGCAGATTCAGTGCTGCTGTGAACTCTGCTCTTACCATTATGTAGCTCAGTTGTACCTCTCCTCCACTCCTGTCCTCAATAACACCTTCACATGATTGGCAAGTCACCACGTAATGGTAAGAGCAGAGTTCACAGCAGCACAGAGTATTTCAGGAGATGAGCGTGCGGATCTTGTGCGGGGTGGTGACTTGCCAATCATGTGAATTTGTTATTGAGGACAGGAGTGGAGGAGAGGTAACAGACTGAGCTACGTAATGGTAAGAGCAGAGTTCATAGCAGCACATAGTATTTCAGGAGATGAGCGTGCAGATTCAGTGCTGCTGTGAACTCTGCTCTTACCATTACGTAGCTCAGTTGTACCTCTCCTCCACTCCTGTCCTCAATAACACCTTCACATGATTGGCAAGTCACCACGTAATGGTAAGAGCAGAGTTCACAGCAGCACAGAGTATTTCAGGAGATGAGCGTGCGGATCTTGTGCGGGGTGGTGACTTGCCAATCATGTGAAGGTGTTATTGAGGACAGGAGTGGAGGAGAGGTAACAGACTGAGCTACGTAATGGTAAGAGCAGAGTTCACAGCAGCACAGAGTATTTCAGGAGATAAGCGTGCAGATTCAGTGCTGCTGTGAACTCTGCTCTTACCATTACGTAGCTCAGTTGTACCTCTCCTCCACTCCTGTCCTCAATAACACCTTCACATGATTGGCAAGTCACCACGTAATGGTAAGAGCAGAGTTCACAGCAGCACAAAATCTGCACGCACCTCTCCTGAAATACTCTGTGCTGCTGTGAACTCTACTCTTACCATTACGTAGCTCAGTCTGTTACCTCTCCTCCACCCCTGTCCTCAATAACACCTTAACATGATTGGCAAGTCACCACCCCGCACAAGATCCGCACGCTCATCTCCTGAAATACTCTGTGCTGCTGTGAACTCTGTGTTTGTGTGTGTGTGTGTGTGTGTAGATGTTTGTGTGTGTGTGTGTTTTTGTATATGTGTGTATATGGGTGTGTGTTTGTGTGTGAGTGTGTGTGTATATATGGGTGTGTTTGTGTATATGTGTTTGTGTATATGTTTGTGTGTGTGTGTATATGTGTGTGTTTGTGTATATATGGGTCTGTTTGTGTACATGTGTGTGTTTGTGTATATGTGTGTGTTTGGGTATGTGTGTTTTTGTTTGTATATGTGTTTGTGTATATGTGTTAGTTCGTGTATATGTGTGTGTGTATGTGTGTGTGTTTGTCTCTTTGTGTGTGTGTGTTTGTGTATATCTTGTTGTGTTTGTGTATAACTGTGTATATGTGTTTGTTTGTGTATATATGTGTGTGTTCGTGTATATGTGTGTGTTTGGATATGTGTGTTTTTGTTTGTATATGTGTGAGTTCGTGTATATGTGTGTGTGTGTGTGTTTTTCTGTTTATGTGTGTGTGTGTGTGTGTATATCTTGTTGTGATTGTGTATATTGTGTATATACGTGTGTGTTTGTGTATGGTTGTTTGTTTGTTTGTGTGTGTGTGTATATATGTGTGTAGGTGAGTAGAAGTATTGTTATTGTTCACATTGATAACTGTTTTTTTATGTTGTTGCAGATTTTGATGTACCGATTGGACTACATCTTCGATTCGTTGGACTACTGCGTAGATCTACGTTTTTTCAAATTTTAATAAAATGGTTAACGAGGGTTTTGTTGGGGATTTCTTATTTCAATAAAAAATAATTATCTTTGTGTTTTTTTTAAAACTTTATTAGTGCCTAGATAATGGCAGTTGGCTGATTGACAGCGTCCATTATTAAGGCGGTACTTAGTGTTAGCCGGTGCAGAGGCTAGCACTAACCACCCATTATTACCCCGGTACCCACCACCACCAGGGGTGCCGGGAAGAGCTTGGTACGATCCAGTACCCGACCATCTGTTGTGATGGTCGGGTACTGGGGCGGCCGTAGGCTGGTATTATGAGGCTGGGAAGGGCCAGAAACAGTGGACCTTCCCACCCTTGTAATGCTAGGCTGTTGCTGCTGTGTTGTATCGGGCTGGTAATAAAAATGGGGGGGACCCCCACGTCGTTTGTTTTTTTTTTAAATTTAACAATAGACGGGTCCCCCACATTTTTAATAACCAGCCATATACAAGGCCGCAGCAGTCTGGCATTACATGGGTGGGAAGGGCCACTGGTTTTGTCCATTCCCAGGCTAATAACACTGTGTTGTATGTTGCTGGTTATGATAAATTGGGTGGAACCCCATGTCTTTTTAAAAAAATAATAATAATAATTTAAAAAAATGACGTGGGGTCCCCCCCACTTTTATAACCAGCCAGATACAACACAGCAGCAGCAGCAGCCTAGCATTACAAGGGTGGGAAGGTCCACTGTTTTTGGCCCTTCCCAGCCTCATAATACCTGCCTGCGGCCGCCCCAGAGCCCGACCATCACAACAGATGGTCGGGTACTGGATCGTACCTGGCTCTTCCCGGCAGCCCTGGTGGTGGTGGGTACCGGGGTAATAATGGTGGTTAGTATTAGCCTCTGCACCGGCTAACACTAAGCCTCGCCTTAGTAATGGATGTTGTCACTCAGACAGCGGCCATTACTAAAGTGGTAGTAATAACATTTGAAAAGAAAAAGACAAAGATATAGATAAAATATTTTATTGAAATAAAGCACCCCCAACACAACCCTCATTAACCATTTTATTGTAGAAAAAAAACGTCATCTAAGTAGTCCTCGAAACCGACGTAGTCCAAACACCAAACCTGTAAAAAATAAATAAAAAAAAAATTAAATAAAACATGTTGTAGGCTTAGATTCAGTTTAATGTGTGATACTGACTTTTATACCATGTATAGAAGCCTGGCGCGAAGTTGACTTAGATACAGGGCGCCAGCAGATAGTATCATACATGGCCATACAGACATATATACAAACAAACATACATGCAAACATACATACATACATATATACAAACATACATATATACAAGCATGCACATATATACATGCAAATATACATACATGCAAACATAATTACATATATTCACATATATATATATATATATATAAACATACATGCAAACATACATGCAAAAATAAAAACATGCAAACATACATACATGCACATATATACATACATACATGCATGCCAACATACATACATGCAAACATACATACATGCAAACATACATACAAATATACATACATGCAAACATAATTACATATATTCACATATATATATATATATAAACATACATGCAAACATACATGCAAAAATAAAAACATGCAAACATACATACATGCACATATATACATACATACATGCATGCCAACATACATACATGCAAACATACATACATGCAAACATACATACAAATATACATACATGCAAACATACATACATGCATACATGCAAATATATACATGCAAATATACATACAAACATGCACATATATACATACATGCCAACATACATGCAAACATACATGCACATATATACATACATAGGTTTAAAAAAATGGCGACAGCACCCTGCAACACTAATGCCACCTAAACCACTAAATATAAATAGATATTCACTAAAGCTAAATCTACCTACAAATAGGGAGGTTCTTAGTGCACATTTTGATCAAAAAGTGTTAGCCCACCTGCCACGACAAGGCAACCTCTGTAAGGTGGGAACCTACGCTGCACATACACCCAGAACTAGGACTAAGCCTACATATATACCTGGGGATGGTAGGATCCAGCATTGAACTGATTAAAATCACCCAGGGCAGAGTGGGAGGAGTGCAAGAACAACAAGTGGAGGCAGTCACTAACCCCACATATATGGATGCCATAAACACAACAAAAATTGAACAGCACATTCCAACTAAATGATACAAAATACGCAGGTGCAAGAACACCTATGACTGCAGATATACAGCAGATATAAAAAAATGGCGACAGCACCCTGCAACACTAATGCCACCTAAACCACTAAATATAAATAGATATGCACTAAAGCTAAATCTACCTACAAATAGGGAGGTTCTTAGTGCACATTTTGATCAAAAAGTGTTAGCCCACCTGCCACGACAAGGCGACCTCTGTAAGGTGGGAACCTACGCTGCACATACACCCAGAACTGGGACTAAGCCTACATATATATACCTGGGGATGGTAGGATCCAGCATTGAACTGATTAAAGTCACCCAGGGCAGAGTGGGAGGAGTGCAAGAACAACAAGTGGAGGCAGTCACTAACCCCACATATATGGATACCATAAACACAACAAAAATTGAACAGCACATTCCAACTAAATGATACAAAATACGCAGGTGCAAGAACACCTATGACTGCAGATATACAGCAGATATAAAAAAATGGCGACAGCAGATATAAAAAAATGGCGACAGCACCCTGCAACACTAATGCCACCTAAACCACTAAATATAAATAGATATGCACTAAAGCTAAATCTACCTACAAATAGGGAGGTTCTTAGTGCACATTTTGATCAAAAAGTGTTAGCCCACCTGCCACGACAAGGCGACCTCTGTTACATACATACATACATGACAACATACATACATACATACATACATACATACAAACATACATACATACATACATACATGCAAACATACATACAAACAAACATACATACATGCAAACATACATACATACATACATACATACATGCAAACATACATACAGTGAAGGAAATAAGTATTTGATCCCTTGCTGATTTTGTAAGTTTGCCCACTGTCAAAGACACGAACAGTCTAGAATTTTTAGGCTAGGTTAATTTTACCAGTGAGAGAAAGATTCTATTAAAAAAAAAACTGAAAATCACATAGTCCAAATTATATATAATTATTTCCATTGTGCACAGAGAAATAAGTATTTGATCCCCTACCAACCATTAAGAGTTCAACCTCCTCCAGACCAGTTACACGCTCCAAATCAACTTGGTGCCTGCATTAAAGACAGCTGTCTTAAATGGTCACCTGTATAAAAGACTCCTGGCCACAGACTCAATTAATCAGTCTGACTCTAACCTCTACAACATGGGCAAGACCAAAGAGCTTTCTAAGGATGTCAGGGACAAGATCATAGACCTGCACAAGGCTGAAATGGGCTTCAAAACCATAAGTAAGACGCTGGGTGAGAAGGAGACAACTGTTGGTGCAATAGTAAGAAAATGGAAGACATACAAAATGACTGTCAATCGACATCGATCTGGGGCTCCATGCAAAATCTCACCTCGTGGGGTATCCTTGATCCTGTGGAAGGTGAGAGCTCAGCCGAAAACTACACGGGGGGAACTTGTTAATGATCTCAAGGCAGCTGGGACCACAGTCACCAAGAAAACCATTGGTAACACATTACGCCGTAATGGATTAAAATCCTGCAGTGCCCGCAAGGTCCCCCTGCTCAAGAAGGCACATGTACAGGCCCGTCTGAAGTTTGCAAGTGAACATCTGGATGATTCTGAGAGTGATTGGGAGAAGGGGCTGTGGTCAGATGAGACTAAAATTTAGCTCTTTGGCATTAACTCAACTCGCCATGTTTGGAGGAAGAGAAATGCTGCCTATGACCCGAAGAACACCGCCCCTACTGTCAAGCATGGAGGTGGAAACATTATGTTTTGGGGGTGTTTCTCTGCTAAGGGCACAGGACTACTTCACCGCATCAATGGGAGAATGGATGGAGCCATGTACCGTCAAATCCTGAGTGACAACCTCCTTCCCTCCACCAGGACATTAAAAATGGCTCATGGCTGGGTCTTCCAGCACGACAATGACCCGAAATATACAGCCAAGGCAACAAAGGAGTGGCTCAAAAAGAAGCACATTAAGGTCATGGAGTGGCATAGCCAGTCTCCAGACCTTAATCCTATCGAAAACTTATGGAGGGAGCTGAAGATCCGAGTTGCCAAGCGACAGCCTCGAAATCTTAATGATTTACAGATGATCTGCAAAGAGGAGTGGGGCAAAATTCCATCTAACATGTGTGCAAACCTCATCATCAACTACAAAAAACGTCTGACTGCTGTGCTTGCCAACAAGGGTTTTGCCACCAAGTATTAAGTCTTGTTTGCCAAAGGGATCAAATACTTATTTCTCTGTGCACAATGCAAATAAATATATATAATTTTGACAATGTGATTTTCTGTTTCTTTTTTATATAATCTATCTCTCACTGGTATGATTGACCTAGCCTAAAAATTCTAGACTGTTCATGTCTTTGACAGTGGGCAAACTTACAAAATCAGCAAGGGATCAAATACTTATTTCCTTCACTGTACATGCAAACATACATACATGCAAATATATACATGCAAATATACATACAAACATGCACATATATACATACATGCCAACATACATGCAAACATACATGCACATACATACATACATACATGACAACATACATACATACATGACAACATACATACATGCAAACATACATACATGCAAACATACATACATGCAAACATATACAAGCAAATATACATACAAACATGCACATATATGCATACATGCCAACATACATGCAAACATACATGCACATATATACATACATACATACATGACAACATACATACATACATACATGACAACATACATACATGCCAACATACATACATACATGCCAACATACATACATGCCCAAAAAACATAATAATACGTTCATACTTACCTTCCTCCTGTCCGGCCTCCAGCGATGACGTTTCATCCATGTCACCGCTGCAGCCTGTGATTGGCTGCAGAGGCCGCTGCGGCCTGTTATTGGCTGCAGAGGCGGTCACGTGGGATGAAGCGTCATCCCTGGAGGCCGGCCTTCTGACGTCATCCTGACGTGCGTGACCGCCACTACAGCCTGTGACATGGATGAAACGTCATCGCTGGAGGCCGGACAGGAGGAAAGTAAGTATTAACGTATTATTATTTTTTTTTATTACATTAAAATTGTATTTTCCGCGCGCCGAGCATGTACTGTCAAGGTTGCTGAAAGAGTTAGTGCAGCCCATTAACTCTATCAGCACCCTGGACAGTACTATGCTTGGCGCACGGAAATTACAGTTTCGGTCCGAACTAGTTCGGTCCGAAGCGAACTTTTTAGTGAAATTCGGCGAACTAGCCGAACCGAACTTTTGATAAGTTCGCTCATCTCTAATTATATTCATTAAATCTTCAGAAAAAGGAATAAAGTCTATATAATTTTATTTTAGAGTAGAGTAGGGCCCTGCCAAAAGAGTCTACCTTTTCGTGGTGGCAGGCTTCAATATCTTGCGGCCAAATAAAAAGTTATTAGTTATGTATCGCACAAAGAGCGCAATATGGTGCTGGACGGAGTATCGTTAACGCGTGGTGCCACGGTAGGGGGGCCCAGACAATTTAGCTGTATGGGGCCCTGAAATTCCTGATGGCGGCACTGTGTGGACCCACAGGGCAGCTGGCCAAGTGTACCAAGTTAATATATATAGTCCAAGTACAAGGGTACCTGTGATAGTCCAGACAGTAGCAACGGCTAGGCACAGATGGGATCTTGACGGCAGGTGATGCTGACGAGACAGATGATACCAGACGTGGTGTAACACAGCAGACGTGGCAGATGGCAGAACTCGACTCCAACACTATAGCGGGCACAGGAACAACTATAACACGGGATACAGGTAGCAGGGCATGGGAACAATGGGAACAGGATAACACTAAGGGACCATTTGCAAGACTAACTAGGAATATGAACAATGCTCAGGCAATGAACAAAAGTGCAGGGCCCTACTTAAATCCAGGGTGATCATGGGCTAATTAGTGATGTTAAACATGTGCGCGCACTGGCCCTTTAAGGCCGGGCGCGAGCGTGTGCTCGCACCATACGGGACACAGCAGAGTGGAGCAGAAGTGAGCGTTGGCCTCTCCTGGGGAGGATATGCGGACCAGCGCTCACAAGTCCATGGCTGCGGCCATCGGTGGGGTGAGTAGTCCTGACGGTCCGCGGCCGCGGATGTTACAGTATCCCGCCTCTTACGTCCCCTCTTCTTGGGGTCAGAGCGAGAGGGGAAGTTCTTCATGAGGGTAAGGGCATTGAGGTTCTCTTCTGGCTCCCGGACCTCTCCTCTGGCCAAACCCCTTCCAATCCACCAAATAAAAAGTTCTTCCTCCTACTTTCTTGAAGTCCAGGATCTCCTTTACCTCAAACACATCGGACGAACCGATGGGAGCAGCTGCAGGGCTAAGGGTTTTAGTGTAGCGGTTCAGGATCACAGACTTCAGGAGGGACACATGAAATTAGTTGGGGATTTTGAGGGTAGGAGGCAGCCGAAGCTTGTAGGAGACAGGGTTTAATCTGTTGCAGGATCTCAAAAGGTCTGAGGAACCTGGGAGCAAATTTGTACAGCCAGACTTTGGTACCCGGAAGATACTGGGGCGGCTCTTTTCTTCTTCTATCTGCCTTTCGCTTCATGCGATCAACTGACAGCAGAATAGAGGACCGGGTCAGTTGCCAGACATGCAGAAAGTCCCCAAATGCAGAGTCAGCTGCAGGTACCTGAGATGTAGCCGACACAGGAAGAGGTATTCTAGGATGTTGTTGATGACCGTACACAATGTAGAATGGTGTGGAAGTGGTGGACTCACTTGTGTGGTTGTTCTACGAGAATTCGGCCCAAGGAAGAAGCTGTACTCAGTCATCAGGCTGCATGGAGATGAAGTGGTGGAGATAATTTTCCATGATCTGGTTAATCCTCTCGACTTGACCATTGGACTGGGGGTGATAAGCTGAGGAAAAAGTCCAATTTCACATCCAGGAGTTTACAGAGGGCTCTACAGAATTTTGAGGTAAATTGAACCCCCCGATCAGACACGATGTGAAGGGGCAAGCCATGCAAGCGGAAGATGTGCTGAATGAAGAGCCTTGCCAGTCGGGGAGCCGAAGGTAGGCCGGTCAGCGGAATAAAATGTGCCATTTTCGAAAACCGGTCCACCACCAAGCAGACAGTATTGCATCCAGCTGAGGGAGGGAGGTCATTGACAAAGTTCATTGCATTGTGCTGACAAGGGGCATTGGGTACAGGCAGGTTGGAGCAGACCTGCAGGCTTAGAGTGAGTAACATTGTTTGAAGCACACGCAGTGCAGGAAGAGACAAAGTCCATAACATCTTTGGGCAGCTTGGGCCACCAGAAATGATGAGTTATCAGGTCTCGAGTCTTACGAACACCCGCGTGTCCAGCCAGTTTGGAGCTGTGTCCCCAGCGAAGGATTGTCCTCCTGTCTGCCAACCGCACAAAAGTCCACCCCGGAGGGATGTCTCTTACTTGCAGGGGATTAGCCATAATAATGCAGGACGGGTCTATGATATATTAGGGGGACTCCACAATGTCCCCTGTCTCAAAAGACCTGGTTAGGTCATCGGCCCTCACATTTTTGTCAGCAGGATGGTAGTGGAGCACGAATTGGAAACGGGTGAAGAACAGCGACCACCTGGCTTGACGAGGGTTTAGTCGTTGAGCTGACCGGAGATAAGTGAGGTTCTTGTGTCCGTGCATATCAGGATGGGATAAGCTGTGCCCTCTAGCAGATGTCTCCACTCCTCCAGCGCCAATTTGATGGCCAATAACTCGCGATCCCCAATAGAGTAATTGTGCTCAGCAGAGGAAAAAAGTCTAGAGTAATAGCCACACACCATTGCCTTTCCTTTGAAGCTTCTCTGGAACAGAAGTGCACCTGCACCAACAGAGGAAGCATCCACCTCCATTGAGAACTGTCAAGAGATGTCAGGATGATGGAGGATCGAGGCTGAGGTAAAGGCATTCTTGAGGCTATTAAATGCAGATTCTGCCTCTGGGGTCCACACCTTGGCATTCACATCCTTCTTGGTAAGGATAGAGATGGGAACCGTCAGTGATGAGAAGTTTGGGATAAACTGGCGGTAGAAGTTGGCGAATCCCAAAAAACTCTGTATGGACCACAGGCTCTGAGGACGTGGCCATTTCAGGACGGACTTTACTTTTTCAGGATCCATCTCGAGACTTTGATCCGAGATGATGTAGTCCAGGAAGTGCAGAGAATTTTTTTTCAAAGATGCACTTCTCCAGCTTGGCATGCAGGCGATTCTCCCGTAAACGCAGCAGAACATGATGAGAAAATCAAAATACCATCAAGATAGACCACAACACAGACATAGAAAAGGATATAATTGACAAATTCCTGGAAGACCACGGGAGCGTTACAAAGAGCGAAGGGCATCACCAGGAATTCATAGTGCCGTCTTGAGTGTTGAATGCCGTTTTCCACTCGTCACCTTGACGGATTCGGATCAAATTGTAAGCCCCACACAAGTGTAGTTTAGCAAAAATCCTGGCTCCTCATATGCGGTCAAACAGTTCGGATATTAGTGGCAATGGGTATTAGTTCTTGACCGTGATCTGGTTGAGACCACGGTAGTCAATGCAGGGTCGAAGAGATCCGTATTTCTTCTTAACGAAGAAGAACCTGGCCATGGCTGGGGAGGAAGACTTTCGTATGAAACCCCTCTCCAGATTCTCCTTTATATATGCCTACATGGACCGAGTCTCTGGCAAGGAGAGAGGATATACCCGTCCATGGGGAGGAGAAGCGTTAGGAACCAGTTCAATTGGACAGTCATAAGACCGGTGTGGAGGAAGCATCTCAGCCTCCTTTTTGCTGAAGACGTCTGCAAACTGGGAAATATTAGTGGGTAATCCCTCTCATGACTGAGGCAGCGGAGGCTGGATGGGATGGAACTGTACCAGGCAGTGGTGGCGACATTTGGTGTCCCATTGGAGAACTTCTCCTGAATTCCAATCCAGGACTGAAGCATGCAACTGGAGCCAAGGCAGACCCAGCAAAACCAGATTGACGGCTTTAGGCAAGACAAGGAATGTAATCAGTTCCGTGTGAAGAGCTCCAACTTGGAGCTTCAGTGGCTTGGTCTCAGACACGATCGGATCGGGCAGAGGAAGATCATTCACCGAGGTAACAGCCAAAGACGTATCCAGAGGAACAGTGGGCAACTGGAGATGATCCACTAGATCCTGCTGGATGAAGTTTGCCGCGGACCCTGAGTCCAGAAAGGCAGAGACCCGATGCTTCTTTTCGCCAGACACTATGGTCACGGGGATGGACAATTTGGGAGAGATTCTTTTATTTAGCGCCCTTCCGCCTAGGGTTGTCTGTCCATCCAAACCTAGGCACTGGAGTTTTTTTGTTTTTGGGGGCACAGAAGCACAAAATGGCCTCCGAGGCCGCAATACAGACAGTACCAAAGTGCGTCTGCATTGTTTTTCTTGGTTAGACAATTTGAGGTGGTCTACTTGTATAGGTTCCTGAGGTGGAGTAGCTAATAAGAGCAACAGGGGTTGCTGAAATGTAGGAGCCAGCCTAGGAAGTTTTCTGGATCGGCATACCTCTTGAGACTGTTCCTTAATCCGCATGTCAATCCGGGTGGCAAGAAGAATGAGGTCATCTAGGGTAGAGGGCAGGTCTTGAGTGGCAAGCTCGTCTTTGATTTCAGAGGATAGACCCTGCCAGAATGTGGCCACTATTGCGTCGTTGTTCCAGGTCAGCTCGGCCGTCAGGGTACGGAACACAATGGAGTACTCGCCCACAAAGGTGTCTCCTTGGCGCAGGGTCAGCAGGGATGCAGTTACTGAAGAGACTCATCCAGATTCCTCAAATGCTGTCCGGAAAGTTTGTAGGAAGCACTGTAAGTCACGGGTCTCTGGTCCCTGATGTTCCCAGATGGGATTCACCCCTGTGGATCCTCTCAAACTCTGTCAGGTTGGAAGGGGATCGTCGGTGGACAACCATTTTCAGGTCTCTCCATAGATGTTCGTTTGGGTTCAAGTCAGGGCTCCGGCAGACCCACTCAAGGACATTCACAGAGTTGTCCCTAAGCCACCCCTATGCTGTCTTGGCTGTGTGCTTAGGGTCATTGTCTTGCTGGAAGGTAAACCTTCTGCCCAGTCTGAGGTCCAGAGCACTCTGGATCAGGTTTTCATTAAGAATATCTCTGTACTTTGCTTTATTTATCTTTTCCTCAACCCTGCCCAGCCTCCCTTTCCCAGCCGCTGAAAAATAATTCCACAGCATGATGCTGTCACCAGCATGCTTCACTATAGGTATGGTATTGGACAGGTGATGAGCAGTGCCTGGTTTCCTCCAGACATGATGCTTAGAATTGAGGCCAAAAAGTTCAATCTTGGTTCCATCAGACCACAGAATCTTGTTTCTAACAGTCTGATAGTCCTTTAGGTGCTTTTTTGCAAACTCCAGATGGACTTTCATATGTCTTTTATTGAGGAGAGGCTTCTTTCTGGCCACTCTGCCATAAAGCCCAAATTGGTGGAGTGCTGAAGTGATGGTTGATCTTCTGGAAGTTTCTACCATCTGCACACAGCATCTTTGGAGCTCTGATAGAGTGACCATTGGGATCCTGGTTACCTCTCCTACCAAGGTCTAGGAAGAGTCCTGCCACTGTGCTCTTGGGAACTTTCAGTGCAGCAGAATTTTTTTGTGTCCTTCTCCATTTTTGTGCCTCCACATAATCCTGTCTCTGAGCTCTACAGGCAGTTCATTCCTCCTCATGGCTTGTTTTTGCTCTGATATGCATTTTTTTTATTCTAGCACAAGGCCTCAACACAACAAATTGTGAAAAAAGTTAAGGTTCTGAAGACTTTCCAAATGCACTGTATGTATATATATATATATATATATATATATATATATATATATTGCAACTTCCGCGGATGCGGACCGCAGACCACTCTCATTCTGCTGAAGTCTCCCTCCTTGGAGATGCCGTCACATGCAGCCGGCCTGCCCTGCATTGACCACTAGGGTGCGTGCGAGCTCTTTCCTAATTTACTAATTTCTCCCAGATCACCCTGGACTATAAAAAGGGCCCAGCCCTTTTACTCTTTGCCTGAGTGTTGTTTGTATTCCTATGTTAGTCTTGCAAATGGTCCCTTAGTTGTACCCTGGTCCCAGTGTTCCCACGCCCGACTAACTATATCCTGTATCCCGTGCTGTATTTGTTCTTGTGCCCTCTCTAGTGTTGGAGTCATTTTGTGCCGTCTGCTACACCTGAGGTCATACACGTCTGGTGTCATCCGCAACGCCTGGTACCTCCTGCCACGTTTTGCATCAACTGCCGACAAAGTACCATCTGAGTCTAGCTTTGCTACTGGAATATTACAGGCACCCTTGTGCTTGGACTTTGTAGAGACTTGGTACACTGTTGTTTGGCCAGCTGCTACTCCGCTACGGCGGTGGGGCTTAGTGGGTCCACATACCCACAGATCGTGAAATATATATATATATATATATATATATATATATATATATATACACACTACCGTTCAAAAGTTTAGGGTCACTTAGAAATTTCCTTATTTTTGCAAGAAAAGCACAGTTTTTTTTCAATGAAGATAACATTAAATTAATCAGAAATACACTCTATACATTGTTAATGTGCTAAATGACTATTCTATCTGCAAACGTCTGTTTTTTAATGCAATATCTACATAGGTGTATAGAGGCCCATTTCCAGCAACCATCACTCCAGTGTTCTAATGGTACATTGTGTTTGCTAACTGTGTTAGAAGGCTAATGGATGATTAGAAAACACTTGAAAACCCTTGTGCAATTATGTTAGCACCGCTGTAAACAGGTTTGCTGTTTAGAGGAGCTATAAAACTGACCTTCCTTTGAGCTAGTTGAGAATCTGGAGCATTACATTTGTGGGTTCGATTAAACTCTCAAAATGGCTAGAAAAAGAGAGCTTTCATGTGAAACTCGACAGTCTATTCTTGTTCTTAGAAATGAAGGCTATTCCATGCGAGAAATTGCCAAGAAACTGAAGATTTCCTACAACGGTGTGTACTACTCCCTTCAGATGACAGCACAAACAGGCTCTTACCAGAGTTGAAAGAGAAGTGGGAGGCCCCGCTGCACAACTGAGCAACAAGACAAGTACATTAGAGTCTCTAGTTTAAGAACTAGACGCCTCACAGGTCCTCAACTGGCAGCTTCATTAAATAGTACTCGCAAAACACCAGTGTCAACGTCTACAGTGAAGAGGCGACTCCGGGATGCTGGCCTTCAGGGCAGAGTGGCAAAGAAAAAGCCATATCTGAGATTGGCTAATAAAAGGAAAAGATTAATATGGGCAAAAGCACACAGACATTGGACAGAGGAAGATTGGAAAAAAGTGTTATGGACAGACGAATCGAAGTTTGAGGTGTTTGGATCACACAGAAGAACTTTTGTGAGACGCAGAACAACTGAAAAGATGCTGCAAGAGTGCCATCTGTCAAGCATGGTGAAGGTAATGTGATGGTCTGGGGTTGCTTTGGTGCTGGTAAAGTGGGAGATTTGTACAAGGTAAAAGGGATTTTGAATAAGGAAGGCTATCACTCCATTTTGCAACGCCATGCCATACCCTGTGAACAGCGCTTGATTGGAGCCAATTTCATCCTACAACAGGACAATGACCCAAAGCACACCTCCAAATTATGCAAGAACTATTTAGGGAAGAAGCAGGCAGCTGGTATTCTATCTGAAATGGAGTGGCCAGCGCAGTCACCAGATCTCAACCCCATAGAGCTGTTGTGGGAGCAGCTTGACCGTATGGTACGCAAGAAGTGCCCATCAAGCCAATCCAACTTGTGGGAGGGGCTTCTGGAAGCATGGGGTGAAATTTCTCCCGATTACTTCAGCAAATTAAAATCAAGAATGCCAAAGGTCTGCAATACTGTAATTGCTGCAAATGGAGAATTCTTTGACGAAAGCAAAGCTTGAAGGAGAAAATTATTATTTCAAATAAAAATCATTATTTCTAACCTTGTCAATGTCTTGACTATATTTTCTAGTTATTTTGCAACTCATTTGATAAGTATAAGTATGAGTTTTCATGGAAAACACAAAATTGTCTGGGTGACCCCAATCTTTTGAACGGTAGTGTATATATTCTATAGTCTATATTCAATGCATTCATTAACATAAATCACAGTATTTATATGTGAGTAAAATTATCAGTGACCACATGAAACGTGAAATTGAACTTTAATGGATGGGGAAAAATTTAATTTCAGGGACTACCCTACTCACTTATTAGCAGCGATTATAGATGAATGCTCTTTTCTATTACTCGACATACGTTTTAACTGCATGAAACAGTAGTCACAGGGGAATGTAAAGGAAAGGTAATTATTGTTTTATCTCTTTGTCACTCTTCTAGCAGAAGCAAAAGGCGATTGGTTACTAAATCACTAAATGTTATATATAAACACAGTGTGTGAAAACTAAGCCGTGCTCCTATAATTCAGCAGGTCAATTATTTATTCCTACATTAGTTTATTGTACAGTATTCTAGTGGAAAGACTACTCTTTCAAGAAATCATTGAATGATGGGAGATTTCAGCTCTAAACATTTCAGGATTGTAAATGCAACTATGTTCAGGCAGTGGGTAATTTATAGCAGTAGTAGTAGTTATTTAGAATTAGTAGTAATTCTGTATGTAAACTATAAAATGGTATTCCCTTAAGCATTGAATATAAGCATATTAATGTTGTAGGTACCTTAAAGGGGTTGTCCAGGATTAAAAACACATGGCTGTTTCTACCAGAAACAGGACCACACCTGACCATTGAGTGAATGGGTCTCACACAACCACACACATACACACACACACACACACACACACACAAACAGACGAATAAATCCACACACGCACACACGCACACACACGCACACGAACACACACACACACACACACACACACATCGACTCTTTCTAATCCTGGGCAACCCCTGTAAGCAGTAATTGCAAGTATTATAATGACTCAAAGTTAACACACCTGGCCTTAGACCAAAAATACCTTAATATAAGCCTAATATAAGCAAATCCTTATTTTTAAGTTCTTCTCATTGTCATCATGATATTGACATTTTATATGCTATAGACATGATTTAGAACATAATTTGAATACCGCTAGTTTCATTGTTTTTTGGCACAGTACTCCGCACAGCCCAAATATATTCACACAAAACTAAGTATATAAATAATAGGGCTTAATGCGTTTACTTACTAAATGTAATATTGTTACAAAATGTTCCAGATAAACAGCAAGCCTATGCATCCATAACTCAGAACCAACATATCAATTAATAAATGAAGCCACATTAAAGACCATGACAGGCTTTATGAAGGCATGTTGTTAATGAGAATTTGCACTTGTTAACTGTAAAAAAATGTGAAATTGCAAATCCTTGTAATTATCGGTCCTTGAGGAAGCATAACGGAATCTAATCTCTATAACACAATGACCACTTGTATAATTAAATGGAGAGAGCTGGCATAGTGTATGTGAATTGAAGAATCCTTGTTATGATTGAATAATACATATTGTTATTAAACTTAATAAAAGAAGAGCTGTACTAAAATCTGGCTCCAAAATTTATGGTAATTACTGAATCTAACATTGTGTTCTTGCATTAAGAAATATGTTTATCAAATTAAAGAAACACTTTGGACTGAACTGATACACAGTTTAAAGCCTAGTGCAGGGTCTGAGGAGGGTGGAGCATGACACGGGGATTCAAAGAATACCAAAGAGAGAATCCCTGTCACGCACCGTCCCCTTAGACCCTGTACTAGGCATACCACAGCATATCAGTCATGCCCAAAGAGCTTCTCTTAAGAGGATTTTCACTCAAAACATAAAAAGGGCCATATACTAGTAAATCCGAAGTTTAATAATTATGTTTCTTTTATCTACTGATATATTGCTATTTTTCAGTTTTGTTTCAGTGCCCATTTATTAATTTTTTTATAAAAAAAAAAAGTGAATTGTAGTCATATTGGTTTTGAATTTTGAATTCACTTTGTCAGAAACTGACACATTCTGTCAGCCTCTTCTTTCAATAACAAAGTGACACTTTGGCTTCATCATTGGATGGACATTCCTTATTGCACACCAGGACTCCAAACCTTTGGACCCCTTTTTAAAGAAGACCATTAAAACTTGGAAACAGTTTCCATTTTATTCCTATTAGCGCTGGATCCAACCTGCTGCTACCCTTGCTAATGACACTTTTACCATTAGTGACTGAGAAAATAATTTAAAAGGCACAATAACACTTTATTTTGTGACTTTTTGAAAAATGGACACAGCAACATAACAGAAAAAGAAAGAAACATAATTACCAAACTTTGACCGCTGCTGTAATTTCTCATACTGTATTATTAAAATATAGTAATTGTTATTGGATGGAAATCCTCTAAGTGATATGTTAAGTAATCACTGTATAGGCTACTAAATAGAATCATCTGAGGTTATAATAGAAATCTATCAGAACTGTATGTATTGAGGCTATGTTATTTATATGTAAAACGGTGAAGGACATGATTGGGCCACTGAACTTACTTTACAACAGTAGAAAAGAGCATCATGGGATGGAAATATGTCTCAGCTTAGTGGAGAAGACAATCTATGTTTCCTCACAATGCATTTGCCAGTTTTCAAAGGCATGTTGTACATTATTACAATAAAAATATGATAATCTGTCCAGGGCCGGCCTTAGGGGTGTGCGACCCGTGCCTTCGCACAGGGCGCATCACTCCAGTAGGTGGAAGGGGGCGCTGCGCTGGCTCCCTTCCCCTGCTTGTTTTAGAAGCGCCCGAGCCCGGCAACTCAGCAGTCGCCTTTTCGCCCGGGCGCTTCTTCACTCAGTGGCGTTGCTACCGTCCGCTGTAGCAGCCATAGCGGCTGCTAGCGGCGACACTGGGCATGAAGGTGCCCGCCCTGGGCCCACCCATGGGCGGCGGCGCCGCTAGCTTCCGTTGCGGCTGCTACAGCAGTAGCGACGGCACTATAGCAGAGCAGGGAGGTATCTCCCTGCTTTGCTATCTACTAGTGCCACTGTAGCTCCCTGAAGGAGTGGAATCCCCATGTGGCCGGGGAATCCGCTGGAATGCTACGCTTGATTTCTCTGTTCATATATGGACAGTGACATCAGGGGAAACTCCTGAAGCAGAATCCCCGTTTACAGCGTTGCAGATGCTGTGATCGGGGATTCCACTCCAGGACAAGCTAATGACGTCACTGTCCATAAATGGACACAGACGACAGGGGCTTCTCCTGGAGTGGAATCCCTGGTCACAGCATTGGCAACTCTGTGGTCGGGGATTCTGCTTCAGGAGTTGCCCCTAATGTCACTGTCCATACATGGACAGAGACATCAAGCAGAGCGCTCCAGGAGCAGAATCCGCGGCCACACAGGGATTCTGCTTCTTCAGGGAGCTACAGTGGCGCTATCTACAGGAAGGGGGGGCTGTATCTACAAGGGGGCTGTGTGGCACTACCTACATGGAGGCTGTGGGCTGTATGGCACTACCAACAAGGGGGCTGTGGGCTGTGTGGTACTACCAACAAGGGGGCTGTGTGGCGCTACCAACAAGGTGGCTGTGTGGCGTTACCAACAAGGGGGCTTTGTGGCGCTACCTACAAGGGGGCTGTGTGGTGCTATCTACAAGGGGGCTGTGTGGCGCTATCTACAAGGGGGCTGTGTGGTGCTACCTACAAGGTGGCTGTGTGGTGCTATCTACAAGGGGGCTGTGTGGCGCTATCTACAAGGGGGCTGTGTGGCACTATCTACAAGGGGGCTGTGTGGCACTACCTACAGGGGGCTGTGTGGCACTACCTACAAGGGGCTGTGTGGCACTACCTACAGGGGGCTGTGTGGCACTACCTACAAGGGGCTGTGTGGAACTACCTACAAGGAGAATCTGTGAGTGGTGGGCTGATGGTCTTCAAGTGATTTCCACCTCTGACCTCCAAATGAAATTATTAGGAGGCAGAAAATACCTGCGTCGCCCGTTTGGAGTGCTTTTTTGCCTGCATCCTTTGCATTAGCTTCAGGGGCCTAGGCGAGTACAATTTTTGTTTGGGGGCACTGTCTACAAGGGGGAGGTGGGGGGTTGTATGGCAAAATCTACAAGGAAGAGGTGGGGGACTATGGCACTGTCTACAGGGAGGCTGTATGGCAAAATCTACATGAAGGTACTATACTGTGTGGGGGCCACTAAGCATTATACTGTGTAGGCGTACTACAGGGGGCATAATACTGTGGGCACAATTAGAGGACAAAATACTGTATCCTTAAAGGGGTTGTAATATATTATATTATTAAATATTATTATTATTATAATGTATGGGGGCACTAAAGGGGCATTATACTTCTTTAAGGGGCATTTTTTTTTATGATGGGGTGGGGCGCAGAAAGATAATTTCGCACGGGGCGCCATCTATCCTAAGGCTGGCCCTGAATCTGTGAATAACCCAAATTATAGAAAATACTGTATTAATATTAATCAACCCAATAATAAAATTCTTATCCTACCCTCGATTACAGGAACAGATCAAATTCATAAGGTCTTTATCGCTTCACAATTCCTGATTTTCCTGCAAATAGATACCTAAGACTTTGGAATATTGAGATTGATATTGTAAAATGCAAAGGATAGACATCTAGAATAGAGGGCATGTGCACAATGACTTTTTTTTTTTACCGTATTTCAAGCCTTTACCTTTTCTGAAAGAGGGATGCAACTCTGTGCCAACTATGTACTTTTTTTTATTGATTTTTTTTGTCTGTATTTTCAACCGACAGGTTCAAACATATACTGTGCAAATGTTTACTTAAAGAGGCTCTGTCACCAGATTTTCAAACCCCTATCTCCTATTGCAGCAGATCGGCGCTGCAATGTAGATAACAGTAACATTTTATTTATTTTTTTAAACGAGTATTTTTGGCCAAGTTATGACCATTTTTATACTTATGCAAATGAGCCTTTCTTATGTACAACTGGGCGTGTTTAAAGTTATGTCCAACTGGGCGTGTATTGTGTGTGTACATCTGGGCGTTTTTACTTGTTTTACTAGCTGGGCGTTGTGATTAGAAGTGTATGATGCTGACGAATCAGCATCATCCACTTCTCTTCGTTACCACCCAGCTTCTGGCAGTTCACAGACACACAGCGTGTCCTCGCTCATCCAACGCGATGAAGTTCCTGTGGGAGGAAGTGAGTGACGTCACAGCGTGATCTCGTGAGGACACGCTGTGTGTCTGTGCACTGCCAGAAGCTGGGTGGTAACGAAGAGAAGTGGATGATGCTGATTCGTCAGCATCATACACTTCTATTCACATTGCCCAGCTAGTAAAACAAGTAAAAACGCCCAGATGTAACGAACACAATACACGCCCAGTTGGACATAACTTTAAACACGCCCAGTTGTACATAAGAAAGGCTCATTTGCATAAATATAAACATTTTCATAATTTGGCCAAAAATGCTTGTTTTTGAAAAAAAAAACCTTACTGTTATCTACATTGCAGCGCCGATCTGCTGCAATAGGAGATAGGGGTTTGAAAATCTGGTGACAGAGCCTCTTTAAATAAAATTTTACAAAAAACATATTCAAGGGCAAAAAATATGTTTTGCAAGGAGCCTAATAGCTATAAAATACAAACTGCATTAAAAAAAACGGTGGCAATTTGTGGTAAAGCAATTGTTTCCCATCTAGACAAGAGTCTGAGCTGAAAAGCCTAGATTCCAGACTGATACAAAGTAGCAAATAACCAGAGAAATCTGTGCAGCTGCTACTGGTGTATTTAGCTCACATAGTATTGCCTAGACCATAGACAATTGTATCATCTTCTCCGCTGAGAGCTGAGCTAAGGTTTGCTGCCTGTGAATTTAAACAGAGAGCTTAAAAATGTTGAGGAATTGAAACACATATAGGGGAATTATCAAGACTAATGTTTGAGATGCCAGTCTTAATTTGAAGAGTGCCAGAGTAAGATGTGCTTAATTTATTAAGAGGCAGACACTCCTTTTAAATTAGGTGCCTCCCCGGCTGTCCATGCTCCAGTAAGTCAAATCTATTTCAGCTATGGGCTGGAGTAAATTTGCTCCATAATTTATGCAAATTTTCTGGCGTTCATTATAGTAAATTGATTGGGCTGTGGCCACCCCTTTTGCTAAACCCCACCGACTTTTTTGTAAAGTGTAACGAGCAGTGAAAATTCCTCAAAGTTGCAATTTTTTGGGCATTTGCGACTTTTCTATGCTAAAAACTTGCGTAAAACTAATGATAAATTCCCCCCACTGCATAATAGAAAGTCGAAACTTTGTAATTTACTTACTGTTAGAATTGAGTTGTTTTACCCATGCAAATTCTGTGTGAAGTTACTGCCACTAGGTGTCTCCCTTCCTCTAATCTGCTGTCCACCCCATGATATCAAGTAAATTCTGTCCGTTTACAGAGCAAAATTTACGGACTGCAGAAGGTGGGGGTGTGTCTGTTCACAATCTGCCCATAGAAGTTTATGGCGAGGGGAGGGGGTGCAGGAGGAGAGAGCAAGAGTAGAGAGACAGACATGCTGCCTATAGAAGTCTATAGAGAGAGAAGATGGTGGAGCCAGAGGAAGGTGCAGGGAGAGAAAAAGACACAGATACTCTGCTCTTAGAAGTCTATGGAGAAGGAGGGGAAAGCCAGAGGAGGGAGAAGAGAGGGAGAAGAGAGTGAGTCAGACACAGACATGCTGCCAATACAAGTCTATGGAGAGGGAGGGGAGCAGGAGCACAGTGAAAAAGACACAGACAGACGCTGCAGCAGCTTCTTGGTAAGTATTATATCTCACCTCAGTGTTGGATTCTTAGTACATTGCTTGTATTACTGCTGTATAAAGTCCTCCACGCTGCTGCCGCTTATATATATATTTGAATGTTAGAGATAGAAGAGCAGGATTGTCCTCTTCTATATGTGGGCTGTGTATAGAAGACATGATAGCTCGTAGTCTCCACCCATTAGCTGAGGGAAACCTGAGATTTAGAGATAGAGCCTGCATATAGCAAAGCTGCTAAAAAAAAATGCAGAATACAAGTCATATAATAGCCGGAAATAGTGTTATACCTCACGTACACACATATAACAGCTTATTCCGATATTCTGAAAAGTCATCTGAAAAGTTAGGTATGCTTTAAGCATAAAAAAAACTTTAATTTAAACTATAAATATTTCCATTAAATGCCAGCAAGTAAAGATATTAAACCCTTAATGACGAGTGACGTATATATCCGTAAAAATGCAAAAAACAACGGCAAAATTCATGTTTTTCCCTATTCCCCCATAAAAAATAAAAGTTAATCAATAAATCCCATGTACTCCAAAATAGTGCCAGTGAAAACTAAACCATGTCTCTCAAAAAACAAGCCCACATATGGCTACATCGGTGGAAAAATAAAAAGTTATGGCTATAGAATGCAGCGATCAAAAAAAAGTATTTTTTTTTAAAAGGGTCTTTATTGTGCAAACCTAGGAAAACATATAAAACCTATACATATTTGGTATCCCCGTAATCGAGCCGACCCATAGAATAAAAGTAACATGTTATTTACGCCGTATAGTAAACAGCGTAAAATTATAACACGAAAAACTATGCTGGAATAGCTGTTTATTTTCGATTCTCTCCTAAAATAAAGTAAATAAAAGTTAATCAATATATTATATGCATTCACAAATGGTGCGATTGCAGAATACAACTCGTCCCTCAAAAAACAAACCCTTAGGCTGGGTTCACACGACCTATTTTCAGGCGTAAACGAGGCGTATTATGCCTCGTTTTACGCCTGAAAATAGGGCTACAATACGTCGGCAAACATCTGCCCATTCATTTGAATGGGTTTGCCGACGTATTGTGCAGACGACCTGTAATTTACGCGTCGTCGTTTGACAGCTGTCAAACGACGACGCGTAAATGGACTGCCTCGGCAAAGAAGTGCAGGGCACTTCTTTGCCACGTAATTTGAGCTGTTCTTCATTGAACTCAATGAAGCACAGCTCAAGATTTACGAGCGTCTCAGAGCGTCTCAGACACCTCGTAAATTACGATGAGGAGCATTTACGTGTGAAACGAGGCAGCTGTTAACAGTCTGTCTTTTCACACGTAAATGCCTCTCATCGTGTGAACATACCCTTATACGGCTATGTCGACGGATTTAAAAAAAAGTTATGACTTTTGGAACGGTGAAAAAACAAAAAATATTAAGGCCAAAAAAGGCCTGGTCATTAAGGGCTTAAGAACTGTCATAAATCCAAACACAAATTATTTTGGAAAGCTGCCTAACTTTTCATTTTATAATGGTTAGGTATTTTTTCCTTAAGATGAGACCTCTCACAAATTTCGTTTCAAATGTAATATGTAATGTAATATAATATTTGACTATATACGACATTACAAATCCTATTTGAGTATTACAAGTCAGATATCTAATTATAAATATGTTATTACAGATAAATATTGTTATTCATTTGTCACGCCCATAAGAAACAGTACTCAACAACAGAACAAGTATTTCATATTAATTAAAATCGGCTTTGCAAAGCTCAACTATAAACAAATTTGGTAACATCATTTCACAATCAAATATTTGTTGGTTTTATTCTTAATTCTAGGTTTAAATTAGAATTCCCCATATTACAGCTTGAAGCTAAAGTCTGTTTACAAAACAGTATTTACACTTGACTAATTTTGCAGATTAAACTAATTAAATCAATTAAACTGGTGATTAACCAAATGAAGGCTGATTGCAAAAATTAGTGGGTTCATTTTGAAGGAGTGGAAATAAGCTAATTACTGCCGTGTTGACTTGGATCTGGAGTGCTTTAAATGTGGTAGAAATTGAAACCTCATAGTGAATTAGACTGGGAATTCATTACAGTGAAAAAGCGCAACTAATACTATTCTAGATGCTCACCCTGTGGGAGAATAGCTCACTGCATTTTGCATGATGATAAACACAGTTATTCAGAGTTTGCTCTTTTCACACAACACAATAGGCTGGCACTTTAGGCATCTTCATCTCATACAGTTTTAATAGGATGTATATCAGGAACAAGACACAAGTCCAGATGTTTTGCTTTAGTTTCGCACAGATGCCACATGCAGATGGTACTTGAAAGTGACCTGGTGGCTCTATATGAGACATTATTTTCACGTGACAATTCCATTCTATATTTTGAGCTTTATTATTTATTTACTATATAAAGAAATGTAGTTTACAGTGTAGAAAATGAAAAAATATTATAATTTGTCAGCATACAGTACTATATCTTAGCAATTGTTGGCTGGCATTTTAAACAAATCATTAGAAATTATGTTCTTCATTGATTAATCAAGTTGTGAATGACGTGAATTTGCTTAAAGTGAATGTCTGCCCTTGAATTTCATTTATTTTAATCTAAATAAATTCAATATTCAGTGTTGATTATTTTCTTAATATATTTTAATAGCGGTCAGTGATTTTTCTGATAGAGATATGTGAATCAGCTGTATAGACAAAAGTCTAAAATAAAAGATGCTTGCTGCCTGCAGCCACCATTAGAGGGAGCTTAGGAGCTAACTGCATACTGTTATACATTAAACTCAATAATTAGACAGTATGCAGTAAGCTCTCATGCTCCCTCATCATGTTATCTTTTAAAGGAAATTGTCTTATGTATTTATTTTAGTTTTATTAATTACAGTAGAAGTCTGTACAAGAGAATGTATTTGTTCTTTTTTTTTTTATGTAGATATTTTTTTTTTATTTTTAAAAACTTTTCTGGGGTGGCCATATTGGAGATACACACTAGTAGACATTCCGCTGTGGAAAAACCGCACCATTTTCTTTGTTTTTTACTGCAGAAAATAGTGTGTATTTTTCTGCATTTTTTTCCAAGTCTGTGAGATAGTGATATCTCCTATTAAAAACGCAGGAATTCAGTCCACTTTCCGCAGCATGTCAATTCCTGCTGCAGAAAAATATGCACCGCAGGTGAATTTCAGGACTGAAATTTTATGCATCGTGTGGATGACATTTGCTCATTCACACCCACTTTGCTGCTACTGTATTCTGCTGAGTATTTTCCATCCGCAATAATGGATGGAAAATACGCAGCAATTTTGTTACATGAGGACGAGCCCTTAGACTACTCAGCAGAGAGTGTGTGATTTATTGCAGCTGTAATGAATGGGAGATAACCCACAGAGAAATATCATAGATTATTACAGTCTTCAGGAAGTTATGGAGTACAGCCCTTTCCCTTAGAGACCATGGAGTGAGATGAATACAGAGCCTTATCTGTGTATTTAGAGTATTTTGGTGCTGTCCCGCCTTATTTAGGCCTCCAGGAGTACAATAGAGCTGCCATTAAATTGCCCACCCTCTAATGATAATAAGACGACTCTGCTTATCATGTCCTAGTCTATACAGCATTGCTGACAAGTGAGCTACCTAAAACATGAAGTGTTAGCCTACTGTGACTACTCTAGAAACCAGTGCAAAAACTGTAGTATTTCAATATTTTTTTATGTGGACGGTCAGATAAAATAATAAGAAAAAACCTGATTTCAATAATATGTAATTTACAGATTATAACATTTTTAAAAAAAAATCTACGGCTATGCATGGGGTTTGGAATTGTGTACCAGAAAAACTTGAGCTCCGACCACTATAAGATATATTAAAAAATACTCAGAAAGCTCCCCCTAGGGGAGACTGCAAGCTGCTGGAATTCCCACAGCTTACTATATAGGTAGTTCAGAGAGAGCAGGGGATTAGGAGGTCTGTATAAGAGAAATGGAACTCCAACTCCTAATATTATATAACAAGATACTATTTGGCTTAATGGGAGGAATGGATTTATTAAATATGGAATCTATTTATCATCTATATATTTAAAGAGGCTCTGTCTCCACATTATAAGTGCCCTATGTCCTACATAAGGAGATGGGCGCTATAATGTAGGTAACAGTAATGCTTTTTATTTAAAAAAAAACGATCTATTTTTACCACTTTTTAGCGTTTTTAGATTTATGCTAATGAGTTGCTTAATGCCCAAGTGGGCGTATTTTTACTTTAGACCGAGTGGGCGTTGTACAGGGCAGTGTATGACGCTGACCAATCAGCATCATGCACTCCTCTCCATTCATTTACACAGCGCATAGGGACCCTGTTAGATCATTATGTGCTGTCTTATACGAACACATTAACAATACTGAAGTGTTTAGACAGTGAATAGACATTCCACGGGATGTCTATTAACAATCTCTGCACTTTGTTACTCTGTCTGTGTTAGTTACAGCAGAGGACGCGTAATCTCGCGAGATTACGAGGTAAATGACAGGTTACAACGAGATCACGCTTCCTCGGCTGTAACTACCATAGAACCAGTAACGAAGTGCAGAGATTGTGAATAGACATCCCGTGGAATGTCTATTCACTGTCTAAACACTTCAGTATTGTTAATGTGTTAGTATAATGTGTCAGAAATACCGTGCTATTAAATTTAGCTAGCAATAATTATAATACTAATAAGGCCCTATTCCTATGACGTTTATGCCCGCCGTTTAGCATGTACATCGGCATGTCCATAGGGCTCCATTGCCAGCAGAAACCAAAAAGAGTGTGACTTGGGCTTTCCAATAGCCTTTCATGACATGTTCATTAAACAGGTACCATTATATTCTGTGGGTTACGGATTAATTAAACGGATGCCTAATACTGGCATCCGTTACCAATAGAATATAATGCTATACATAAAGTATTGCAGTGTATTGCTTTTTTAACATTCTCCTATATAGTCCTGCCTTTGGCTTAGCCTAATAGGTGGACCAAGATGTCAGACCTGGGTGCCTTCATTAGGCCCTGACCTCCATGACAACCCATCAGCATCCTGTGATTGTATCTGTCTAACGTCTTAGATGCCGTGATCGCTATTGACCGCAACATCTAACTGGTTAAATAGTGGGTAATATACAGATAACACTCACTTCGTATCCTGATCCAATTCCATACATACTCCGGCGGCATCCGCCGTGCATGTATGGTAGATGTCGCCACAAGGTTTAACCGGTTCCTGACCGCTGGCTGTGTATTTACGGCCAGCATCCTTAAAACTCTCGCCATAGACTATTTAAGGCGATCGGGCAGTTAAATGTCGGGTCTCTGGCAGTCAGTGACTGCCGGGGACCCTGAGGAGAAGTTAGAAGCTGCTTCTACCTTCTCTGTTCCCTTGCACACAGCGCTCAGTGAGCGCTGTGAATATAAATAGAGGCAGCAGCTGCCTCTATTGCTGCCGGTGATCATGTGACTGGTCACATGATCGCCGGTATGCCGTTAGTGGCAGACTGCTGCTGGGTCTTACTAGTCCCAGCACAGCCCTATTAGTGACAACAGTCACTATAATAGGGCTGATTTCCCCTGTAACTGGGGCTGCTGTTCAGCCCCAGTTACAGTGGAAAAACATGGTGTAAAAGAAGAAAGAAAAAAAAATAAAGTCCCCCAAAGGTCTTTTCTGACCTCTGAGGGACAGACCATAGTAATAAAAAAATAAAAGTAAAGTAAAGTAAAACATTTTTTTTATAATAAATACACATAAAATACCCACTCCAAAAAAACTTTCCCCCTTCCAATCATTGTCGTAAAGCTAACTCTGACCCAATTAACCTAAAATAGACATGTAATATATTAAAATTTATGGTAGACAAGGATGATCCCAAATAAAAGGTCTATTTTAGGTAAAACTATGTTATTACCCAAAAAAATGTAAAAAAGCTTATTTTGATTGAGCGCTGTGTAAAAGAGATCGGAGAAGACAGAAGCAGCGAAAGCTGCTTCTATCTTCTCCTCAGGGTCTCTGCCAGTCACTGACAGCCGGAGACCCGACATTCAGCTGCCCGATCGCTCGGGCAGCAAGTTAAAACCCGAGCCGTAAAAAGTCTATGGCGCGGGTTTTAAGGACCCTGACCGCTGGCCGTAAAAATACAGCAAGCGGTCGGGAACCAGTTAAAATGCAAAAAAAATATGAGTGGAATTGCTGTTTTTTAGAAAGCTAATAAAAGGTCATCAATAATCTATATGTACCCCAAAATAGTTCTATTAGAAGGTATAGCTCATACAGTTACCGGTACATCACTGAAAAACTAAAAAAGTTATAGCTCTCTGAATGCAACAATGAAACAATTTAAAAAAAAATCTTCGTCCTAAAGACTGAAAAAAAGGCCAGTCCTTAACACTCTCCCATCACTAGACTGGCTTTTTTCGTCAGGAAAGGGTTATTTGAAAATGGCGCCTGCTTAGAAGCCATAGCCGCTGGATCTCTTTTGTGTTATACAGCAGGGACCCAGTGGCAATGCTTGCGATGAGAGACATCTGATCCCTTTCCCTAGATCACATATAAAAATAAATAAACAAAAATAAACATAAACACATTAGGTATCCCCGCGTACGAAAATGCCCGAACTATAAAAATATAAAAATACTTATCCAATACGGTCAACGCCACAGTGGGGACAAAAGATCAAAATGGCCGAATCGCTGTTTTTTTGCCACTTCAACCTCTCAAATATTGAATAAAAAATAATCAAAATGCCAGACATTCCCCAACATAGTATCAATAAAAATGACATCTTTCCCTATACAAAAAGACATCTTACACAGATCTATACACGAAAATATAAAAAAAGTTACGGGGGTCACAAACTTTTTTTTTAAGGTACTAAAACATAACTAAAAATATATAAATTTGGTATCACGGTGATTGTACTGACTTGCAGAATAAAGGTAACATGTCATTTTCACTGTACATTGAACACCGTAAAAACAAAACCCATAAGAAAATGGCGGAACGAGTGAATGAGTATACAATCTAAAAGACTTGGGGCTAGAAATAGGAGGTGGATGGAATGCAAACAGTATATAGAATTGTCTGAAGTGGTATTAAAGTGAAGACTGTTTGACAGAATAGTAGGTTATTACTTTCCATTTAAAGACTTGAGCAGGAGTAGTGGGATGTGGAATAGGCTACAATAGGGTCTGCTGAATATGTTAGCACTATACAAATGATGAGAAACAAATGAACGAGTATTTAATAAAATATTGTACTATTATACTGCACCTTCATTATTTATCATAATATTTATCTGATGTTATATTGTAAATCGTAAAAGAATGGAAGCATTAGGATTGTTAGTTGGCTTTTTGATAGCAGCTAGAGGTATTTAATAAGCCTACTTTCGTCTGAAGACTTGTCATGCTTGGGAAGCTTATATCGGTCTTCCATATTTAAGAGCTGGTAACCTAATAGGAACCAACATATTGTCTCTAAAGTAGCATATTGAGCCACTTCAGTGCTTTATGATGTGTTAATGTGGGCCATTTGCAAAGACAACTGTGAATACAATCTTTTGCATACTGTGCAATTAGCACTAAAGAGGAGCTGGGGCTTTCTTATTACGGAGAGTCCCAGATGTTTTTGTCCTGGTCGCTTGTGTTGGTCTGTCCTTTTGTCAGCACTAATTATCGATCAATCAAGATGAATGAATGAACTAAAGACCTTGTGAAAAGTAATTCCTTGCATAGGATGCCGATCGTTGGCAGGAAGATAAAGATTTAGTCAGCAATGGGGTAAAGAAGCTGGACCACTGACAACTGCTGGTAAATTATTAAACTGGATCACCCAAATTGGTGACAAGTGATTATGCAGAATTCTATCTACTATTGTTGACACTATTATCTGTGTAAACTTATCATTGTGTGAATCATTATTCAACATGTTTCAAACCAGCAATCCATGATGGGAAATGGTTGACAATGAGCCATTGTTTTAGCTTTGAACGCTTTTTTGTTTTTACATTTTATGAAACTACGATTGACTTAGTTTAGTATCCCCAGTGCATGTTCCTCAAACGTACAAACACATTTTTACGTGCACTAGGTTCCCACATGCAGAAGAAGCAGTCATCTTCTAAGGTATTATTAGCACCACATTGCAATCAATCAATATATATTTATTAGTTTTAGGCTAGAGCAATCTAATTGTGGGGAGTTTATCAAATTTTCTATGCCAGTTTTCTGGCATAGAAAAGTCGCCAATGGCACAAAAGTCGCAAAAATTGGTACTACTGTGCCATTTCTGCCGCTCTCACCACCTTTCTAAAAAGTAAGCTAATCCGAAGGAAGCAGGGCCCCCCACGGACAGACAGATTTACTATTATTTACACCAGAAACTGGCGTCAGTTATAGCGTAATTCTTCACCAGCTCCTGGCTGGCTTAGATTTCACTCAGTGACACATGGACAGCTAAAAATGCAAATTTATTAAGAGGCGTCTTATTTCAGCTGGTTTCCTACTAACTCTGGCATATGAAATGACAGTCTTAATTAATTCCCCCCTTTGAGCAGATTTTGTGGTCACAATTCAACGTTGGGTTTTTTTCATGTTTTTTTTTTATCTGGTTATTTAAAAGGCAATGCAATTTGAAGCAACTGACAGCTGCACTTTACCCATAGCCAAGCCGAGTGTGCATGTATTTGGGGAACTAGGGAAAAAGCGTTTGACTGACAACTTTATAATGTGTATGGCAACCTTTAATCAATAGAGAATCAATGGGGATATTCAACTGGCTACAGAGTAGATATCAATGTGTTGGGGTTTATGACAATACTTAGGGTATGTGCACACACAAAATCAAAACGTCTGAAAATACGGAGCTGTTTTCAAGCGAAAACAGCTCCTGATTTTCATACGTTTTTTAATCAAAGTCGCGTTTTTCGCTGCGTTTTTCTATTGACTCAATGAAAAACGGCTCCAAAAATGGCTGAAGAAGTGACATGCACTTATTTTTCATTTGCTGTTTTTGGAAAACGAAGCTTAAAAAAACACCCCGTCGGAACAGAATGCCATATTTTCCATTGAAATCAATAGGAAGAGGTTTGTAGTTGTTCTGCTTCCATTTTTTCAGGTATTTTTCGAGGTGTAAATGCCCCGAAATACACCTGAAAACACTAAGGCTGGGTTCACACGAGCACATTAACGTCCGTAATGGACGGACGTATTTCGGCCGGAAGTCCCGGACCGAACTCAGTGCAGGGAGCCGGGCTCCTAGCATCATACTTATGTACGATGCTAGGAGTCCCTGCCTCTCTGCAGGACAACTGTCCCGTACTGTAATCATGTTTTCAGTACGGGACAGTTGTCCGGCAGCCAGGCAGGGACTCCTAGCATCGTACATCAGTATGATGCTAGGAGCCCGGCTCCCTGCACTGTGTTCGGTCCGGTACTTGCGGCCGAAATACGTCCGTCAATTACATAATTACGTAATTAGTGTGTGTGCACATACCCTTAGTGTGAACATACCCTAAAGATATGTGCACACACAAACTCAAAAACGTCTGAAAATACGGAGCTGTTTTCAAGGGAAAACAGCTTCTGATTTTCAGACTTTTTTAAGCCACTCGCGTTTTTCGTTGCATTTTTCGCTGCGTTTTTTACGGCCGTTTTTGGAGCTGTTTATCTATAGAGTCTATGAAAAACAGCTCCAAAAAACGGCTCAAGAAGTGAAATGCACTTCTTTTTTACGGCCATTTTTTTACACGGTCCTTTTGAAAAATTGCTACGTAAAAAACAGCCCGTCAGAACAGAATGCCGTTTTTCCCATTGAAATCAATGGGCAGATGTTTGTAGGCGTTCTGCTTCAGATTTTTCAGCCGTTTTTCGCACCGTCATACATAGCTATATAGTAATGCTTAAACAAGATACAAGTCCATCTATTTTAACCTGTTGTCCTATAGTATTGACTTGGGCTGGGTTCACACACAGCATAAAAGTTAAGACTGAGAAATCGGCCTAAAAATCATTCGGATTTTGTTGCAGATTTTGCTACTAACCGGGCACTTTTTGCTAGAACTTTAGGACCCCTTTAAATTGTCTTTAACTTACTGTAAAAACAAAAACAAAGTACAATTCTATGCCAAACCTTAAAATGCTAAGAGAAACCAAAATATCTAACACTTGTAGATTTAATAGTCACTATGTAGATTTTACTCTCAATTTGGTTTCCAGCCTATAGCAATTTCTAGGTTTAATGCTAGCCAATTCAATGGACATAGCTAGCAGCTGCGGTATGTTGAATGCTGTAAACAAGCTATAACAATATTACATCTGGTTACATCTAACCATAAAACATTCTGTTTAAACACTAGATGCCAGAATCTAAGCTCCAGTCAACCTTTACATTGCTTTTCCTTGGCAACAGCAAATATTCCTGTGCAGAAGTTGTGAATATTCAAATACAGTAATTGGGTATGATTTACATTGTTTTGAATTAACAGAAATTTCATTGTTAAGCACAAATACAGCTTCACACTAAATCACCATGCTTTTAATAGGGCCACACGAGCAGGTTAGTGTGCGTGTTCGGATTTATAACGCTCTCGGGGAGCTGACCACTGTATTAGACTTCCTGCTGCTAGGTAATATGCATGACACATTTCTAGACACTAATTCATTTATTTAATAGTAACAGTATGCAAAAACAGAGTTCAAAATGAGGCTGACAAAGAAGATATAAAAGTTTTATTAATCCGTAGCTAATCAAAGGCCAGCGGAATGCATGTAATAGTAGGTATTACGGACCATATCGAAAGTGAATAAATGAAATTTTGTTTCCAAAATTCTTACTAATAAGAAGCCTGGAACATTTGTATTTTTAATTATACGTATACTCAGATCGGGGCAGGTGGAAAAGAACAAAGAGAGTGCAGCAGATTATTTTGTCAGTTTTTATTGTCTATGTTTTTTCTTCAGGGATTGATAAAAGTAGACTGTACGGATAATGAAAAAATATGTTTCCATTTATATAGGTAATTTATAATGTATTATTACAAAATATCTTGTATCACAGATAATTGTACAAAATATTAAACTGTAGAATTATTACATGTGTGATGTTCACAATGTTGCAATATGTAAAGAAGAGGTCAATAATGGGTTTCATTAATGTAATACACAAGCGTTCAATGAAAATATGAGGCAAACTCTATGTCT
This sequence comes from Rhinoderma darwinii, assembly GCF_050947455.1. NCBI lineage: Eukaryota > Metazoa > Chordata > Amphibia > Anura > Rhinodermatidae > Rhinoderma > Rhinoderma darwinii. The sequence continues at coordinate 265,427,015 of NC_134689.1, read as the reverse complement.
ATACACCATTGGTCACCAACCTGAGACTCACCAATTGTTGCAAGACTACAACTCCCAGTGCGCCCTGACATCCGCATTCTATACACAAAAAACACTTATAAACAGTGACTCCACAATTACAACACTTTAGCTATGTGTAGTAAAGGATGGGGTAATATGTCATATAGCTTTATAGATTTTGTCCTGCACTACATCCTCAGAATAACATAATCTTTAACCTCTATGCTTGTTCTATGGCTTTCTCAGAGCATTGATTCATCTTTAATATTCAAAGAGGACCTGTCATTTAAGTTGTACTAGTTAACTGACCTGAATAGTACCGTGTCCCTGATTCGAGCGCTGGTTTTTTTCCCTCGACCCCCCCTTCCAGGCATATGGCCCACTAATGTGTTGACTCCTTATATGCTAATTTTCTTTAGTTAGCCAAATTGCGTGAACTACCCTCAAGCTGCCTTGTGCTGATTGGTCAGCATCAGAGGCAGGGAAGTAAGCTCCACCAGTTGATTAGCTACATCAAATTAGCATATATGGAGCCAACACAATAGTGAGCCATATCTCTGGAACGGTGGGTCCAGGGGATAAAACTGCTGGAATCAGGGATACGGTACTATTCAGCTCAGTAAACCAGTTAAATTTTTATGACCTAGTGACAGGTCCTTTTTAAGTATGTCCATCATTGAATTACATTTTACAGTTCACATATGTAATAATCTATAATAAAGTGGAGTAAATACTGATCATTACTAATACTTCTGCTCTGGTTTTGCTCTTTGCACTCTGGGAAGTGACATCTTTAGACCAAGTACTGTAAAGTAAACTGATCTAGGGAAAAAATTACAGTAAGGCCTCATGCACACGAACGTATTTTTTTCCTCCCGTAAATACTGGCGTAAATACGGGTCCTTGGTCACACGTATTCGACCCGTATTTACGGGCACCTTTTCGCTGCAAAATTGCATTGCACTAATCGGCAGCCCTTCTCTCTATCATGTGGCCTGAGGAAGATGCCGGTGCGGCATTGAAACGCGTAGCCTACTAATAAATACCATTATTTACTCCTGCATCCTTATTGAGTAGCAGCGCCGTGGTTATATCCCTCTTTTTTCTACCTTCCAATTATCATTATTGTACGGTTACACCTTTGTGTGACCGTTGGGGATTTCGGCAGCAGCACTTTCACGATCTACATTGACTTTGAAGTGATTGACCTTTTCATTTGTGGTAAGCATCCATTCGTCTTACCCTGACTGTCTGATTGGGCTTACTCACACTATGTGGCGCCGTGTTTGTTTTTTTGTATTTTCATTACGCCAGGTTCACACACAGCTGTTATGCTGTCGAAAGGGCCTACAAGTCTGCACCGAAATCCACAAGTGTTTCATGAGTATTTTGTTGCGGATTTGGTTGCGGATATAGCCATGGATTTCACTTCTTGTATTGCAATGAATAAAATTTGCATTAAAAATTCACAGCATTTCTTCAACAGATCGGGTATGCTACACATGTAAAAATCTGCAGCATCTCTAGAATCCGCTGTGGATGTTTTACGCTGTAAGTGAATTGGGTTTTTTAAACTCCCATTCCCTTACATTATACTGTACTATGTTGTAGAATTTTGATGTATACTTCACAACTAAAATTTCCCAACAAATATGTGATGAGTGAACCCGGCCTTTAAGTTGCTCTACTATGCTGTTAAGGATCTGTCTCATGTCGAGCTTGTCAATGGTTTGCAAGGACAAGGAGCAGAACTATGAAGGCTACTCTGAACTATTATACAGGTTGCAGCCCAAGTTTTTGGAAATAAAAGTAGTGTAGTGTCCAGGAGCATAGCTAGGGGGGCAGGCGGGGCATGTGCCCCGAGCGCAACTTAGAGGAGGGTACCAGGGCCGCACCGTCCACTCAAACCAGCCGCCACCACCCCCTCCTGCACTATAATTGTACCTGCGTCTATAGGACACAGGTACAATTAGAAGCAATGAATGGGCGGGTACGTTTCGTGCCCAGCCATTCCGTGCCTTTCTACGAGTGAAGCGGCGCGATACTTTGCGCGACTTGCGTTGTTGAAAGGCGCTGATTGACAGGGAAAGTCATTCTGCCATTCAGCGCCTTTCATAGACGCAAGTGGCGCAATCACGTTATCGTTCTGCTTGCGTCGTTCAACCCCAGGAGACCTGCGCAGAAGAGAGCAGGTTTCCATTGCCGCCAGATGACACGGGAACGGGATTAAGGTGAGTTTGTATAGTTTGTTTTTTTATACTAATAAAAAAGTGTGTGACATTATCTATGGGGGTTGGCTTTATCTACAGGGGGTGGCTTTATCTACAGCGGCTGGCTTTATCTACAGGGGGGGGCTTTATCTGCGGGGGGGGCTTTATCTACAGGGGTCTCTATCTACAGGGGGCTATATAATCGAGTGGGCTATATGTGGAGCACTATATACAGGGGTGGGCTATATGTGGAGCACTATATGCAGGGGTGGGCTATATCTACAGGGGGCTATATACAGGGGTGGGATATCTGTGGTTCACTATATACAGGGGTGGACTATATGTGGAGCACTATATACAGGAGTTGTCTATATCTACAGGGAGGCTTTATACAGGGTGGTCTATCTGTGGAGCACTATAGGGGGAGGTATATGTGGGACACTATATACAGGGGTGGGCTATATGGGGGCACTATCTACAGGAGGTTCTATGGGGGGCACTATCTACAGGAGGCTCTATGGCATGCACTATCTACAGGGGGCACAGTGTGTGTGTGTGTGGGACACAATGTATGGTGATATTATAATTAGAGGTGCAGTGTATGGCGATATTATATTTAAGGGCATAGTGTGTGGTATAATGAGAAATTTATCTTTGTTTATAGGTGTAGAAATGTTTGAAAAGTGAGAAGCTGAAGACATCTGAGTGGCAAACTGCAGAAATGGGCTATGACCAGGAGAAGTCATCATAGAGGTCTGGACCGGATGAAGAAAAAGAACTAGAATCTGAGACGTCACCGGTGAGTCACTTAATGTAAATGTTTATTCTGCCTCTAATCAGTACTGTAGTCACTGTATGATCTGCAGCGAGATGATGGGTGGTATGATTATGATATGATTTTTTTTTTGTGAAACAGCAACTCCCAACATATTCTTACCATTGTTCGGGCCATGCTGGGAGCTGGAAACAATTTAGTGCAAACCTATACGGCAGGAGTTGCACCAAATTGAGCTCTATTTGTGCTGGTGTTGTATATATGTACTGAGCTTGGTTCTGGTACTATATATATGTACTGAGTTTTGTTCTGGTGCTGTATATATGTAATGATCTTGGTTCTGGAGCTGTATTTAAGTACTGAGCTTTGTTCTGGTACTGTATATATGTAATGAGTTTTGTTCTGGAGCTGTATTTATGTACTGAGCTTGGTTCTGATACTATATTTATGTACTGAGCTTTGTTATGGTGCTGTGTATATGTAATGACCTTGGTTTGGTTCTTGTGCTGTATATATGGGGTGAGTTTGGTTCTGGTGTTGTGTATAGAACTATATTGCTTGTAAAATGTACAAATGTTTTTATGCTCGAGTTACATAAAAAAAATGTGAAATAGAAATGACAAGTCATTGATTGGTAGAGAAAACAAACATGGCGATTGGGAAGGAGATGTCGGGAAAGAGGTTGGGGGGGGACGCCAAACGGAATCTTTGCCCTGGGTGCTGGAGAACCTAGCAACGCCTCTGGTAGTGTCTTCGCAAAATTACAATATTTTATTTAGATCATATGTATGTTCAAGGGCGTACATACTATAGAAGAAAAACATACAAGCAAACACTAGGCCTTTCTGTCCTGGGTGGCAAAACCCAGCATCATTTGATATTTGCTATGGAGCACCCTCTCTCTTGTGTATGCCACTGGATATATATAAACTGTAAATGGTATTTAGCATGCTTGAGAAAGACCCTGACAGGGTTGAAACGTTGCATGTCCATGTTTTGATGAATTAAAGAAAACAACATTTTTTCTAGTTTGAGTGCTGCAGTCTCTTTTCTCTCTATATATATATTGTACATGTTGATGAAGCTAACTTGCAATATATATATATATAATTTTATTTATTTATTTTTTAAATATGTATCTTTTTTTCTCTTTGAAGATTAGTTTTAAGGTATTTCCCACCTTTTAATACTATGTACCATAATGCATATTTAGAGTAGACACAGTATGCTGGCCCAAAGTAACCCTTTGCAAAGCAATGCCTTCACCACTATGGCATTTTTATCCAATTACTTTTTGACCCTCTTCTTTTTAGTGCATATAACTCTGTGTGTCTTCAGTCATGAGCTTGCATCTCAGTACAGGATTTCTAACCAAATACTTTCATAATACATAGAGCGTATTATTAAGACAATGCTTGTTGCTTAATGAGTTTGCAAGAAGCCCACAGCAGCATAGCCTCTCTTGTTAGTAATCGTTATAGTGAACAGCTAACCCTTTCATCCATCACTAGACTCTTCACAGTTGCCCAGGAGGGATGTATTTCCATATCTTTCATCATATCATTGCCTGTCTAGCTCAAGTCACAAACATAAAAAGACAAACTATTGCATGGTAGTTTTCAACACCAATTAAAAGCTGGACAATTACAAGTGCATTTAGATGCGATTTAGATGCAGTTGAAATTTGAAGAACAGGCAGAAGTCCGTTAATGATTCCGATAAAGAAATCTCATCTATACTGTAGTCTTCAATCTGTGGTTTAACATGTCCAATTGTATTTCTAAAAAAATTAGACCCCTGGGTGTGTAAAAGTGACTATGGGGTTAAACATATCACACAGTTTAATATGAATTTAGTTTAGTCAGAAGTGGGGGAAAGGGAAAAGATGTGGTCTAGAAATGAATTAATATATAACTTTTATTGATCTGCATTAAAATTGTTAAAAGTCGATTGGTGCAAACTGGTATGTGTGAGTGACCCCCAAACTCACATACCCTTGGCCTGGAATAATATAGTTGGTAATGTATTAAGTGATTTCACTGTCACTATTGCTCCATTGTAGTCCACAAATCACTGAGCTGTAAATATTGAATGAAGCTCCAGATGGAGTGGAATGGAGTCAATGTGTTAAATTGTAGCAATGTGTCAGTTAGGAAAACTAGGTTGTGCTGGAATGTGGGCTCATATTGTCTTTGCTGCGCTGTTGTAACAACAGGCAGCAAAGTGGATTTCAAATTGGCCCTGCAATGATTGAGTGAGCAGATGTGATCTCTGCCAAGTGCACACCTTGCGTTATTGCTGCGTTGTTGGTAAACAGTTATTGTAACAAACGCACCCTCACGCCGGTGTACTGCTCTTAGAGCAGCAGCGTGGGGAGCGGCTGTGTTGTACGCTGCTGTCGCCCACAGTTGTCAGCCCAGAGGCGGCAGATTGCGGCCGTCCTCCGGGTCAACTCTGCTGTGGGAGCGGTTATGAATAGGCCCGGTGGCCGCGCTCAGCTGTCAGCCGAGAGGCGGTCTGCAGACAAAGCCCAGTGTGTGGGCTGAGTTAATGAGCGGAGCGGTGAGGGCTCGATTGCCGAGACCCCACAGCCTCCCCTGCGGTCTGTACCCGTGGGTGAATAGATTATCACCCCGGGAGGACCGCACTGTGAGTCACCAACCGTCAGGATGGGACGTGGCGATAGGCAGGAAAAATGCCCCAGCTGTTCAGTATTACACAGCGGGACACGCTGCAGGCAAAGTGGTGTAGCAGACTTGAGCAGCTGGCAGCTGTCAGCCGCAATATGTATCGTGATCTGACCTGAGCTGAATAGAGACAGCTCGGGCCAAGTGTTTGCACCGAAGGATTGTGGATTATGCACCCGACGCGCGTTTCACCAATCGCTTAATATGAATTTAGCATTATACCATACTAACAACTTAAAGACAATACGATATTATGAAATATATTGTACTCCGGGGAACCTGGTAGGCTGCAAATATAAGACAACCTCCATTGTAAAGGTTGAGCATGAAAACAACTAACTGATTTTGACAACTTAATTTTTTTTTCTGTGGTAAGATACCAAAATGTAAGATTTATATTTCCTTGTAATGCACAATACTAACTAATGTATAGATAAAATGGAAATACTCTCAGTTATTATGCTTAATTAATGACAAAATATACAAAGTCCGTGATTATATACTAAAAATACAAATGCGAAAATATTAGCAAATAGGCTTAAAAAGGTTCTAAATTCTATAATTCATACCATACAGTTGGGCCAGTGTGGAATGCGCTCCATCCTGCCTTTAGAAGTTACCAAGGCATTTGACAGGGTGGAGTGGATTTTTCTCTGGAGGGTAATGGCGACATTTGGGATTGGTAGGAATTTTATAGATATGGTGAAGGTGATGTACAATTCCCCCATGGCTAGAGTTAGCGTAGGTGGGTATGTGTTCCACCCTTTTAAGCCCTCTAGAGGAACTCGGCAGGGATTTTCCCTTTCTCCGCTCCTATTTGCTACATTTATTGAACCCTTGCCGATTCTAATAAGAGAGGATGTGTCCATATACAGATTTGGCTGTGGTGGGGTAAGGGACAAAATCCTTCTGTATGCGGATGACATCTTATTATGCTTGACGGAAGCAGAGAGGTCTGTCATGAGGGTCATTCATTTAATAGAAGATTTTGGTGCTTTCGTTAGAGATTCATTGGCGCAAATCGACTCTGCTACCATTGGACGCAATAGACGTTGGTTCAATTGGAAAACTATCTGTTTTGAATCCCTCACAGTATTTAGAATATTTGGGAATCAGAATTATTGGGAATCTGGAAAATCATATTTCTCTGAATATTATGCCATTGGTCTCTAAAATTAGACCTAAGGTACATATGTGGGGTAAACTCCCCCGATCAAGAAGCGATAGAATATCTCTCGTTAATATGATCTTTCTACCTCAATTATAATATGTTTTATCTTCTTGTCCGGTATGGATCGATAGTAAGATATTTAAATCGATAGAGGTAATTATTAACAATCTGATTTGGGGCAGGAAAAGGGTCAGGATCAAACAGAAGTACTTGTGGAAAAATGTAAGAGAGGGAGGCTTATCCATCCCATGTATTCAGGGCTTCTTTTTGGCCGCTCAACTCTAATTTTTAGTGTGCTGGCAGAATTCTTGTGCCCTAAAGATCCTAATTGAATCCGGGCAACTGAACCATGGGTGGTTTAAGATCTTTTCTATCAGCAGTCTACTCTCTAAGAGCTGGGAAGATTTTAAAAAGCTTTGTGGGATTAGGGGAGCTCTACCTTTCACTCCGATTTGGAATAATTATAATTATAAACAGTAACTTAATGAATGGAGCTCACCTTGGTGAGTTGTGCAATGTCGCCAGCACAACTTAACTTAACTTTGTAGCTTGTACACGCTTGATCACACTGTGCTTGCCTCTGGAGCCATAACCGCATGGGGTGAATTCGTGTCAGGAACTCCTCTCCTTGCGGTTTTGAAGTAATGCAGATTAGGAAGAAAAAGCTGCTCCTCTGAACGGGCGCTCAGGTGTGGATTGTACTGATATCTTCACAAAATCGTCAGGGTGTATTTTCAACGATTTTATTCTTCCTAATCTGCATTACTTCAAAACCGCAAGGAGAGGAGTTCCTGACACGAATTCACCCCATGCGGTTATGGCTCCAGAGGCAAGCACAGTGTGATCAAGCGTGTACAAGCTACAAAGTTAAGTTGTGCTGGCGACATTGCACAACTCACCAAGGTGAGCTCCATTCATTAAGTTACTCAATATCTTACAAATACCAGAACGATATCACCTTAGAGGAGCGCCGTTTTTTTTTCTCTTTTTTATCCCCCCTTTTTATCTTAAGAATCTTCAATACGGTTGTCAACCAGGATATACCGGATTCAATAGGTGGACGATTCCATTCCAGGAAAAAATACGTCCTCAAGAGTACGGCAAGCATACTAGAGGTGGTTAAAAGTTCAGCCCAACCACTCTTCATTCAACAAAATGGAATATTATCAACATCGTTTAGACAATCGTAACAAATTGATCTTATTACTTACTAATACCATTCCAACTGAGAAAAGAAGCCCTACAAGGAGGATCGCAACAAAAATATATACTACTGAAGAAACGAAATACATGACTGACTTATTTTTAGAATTTGAAGATTTTAGTAAAGCGGAACTGATGCATAATCTAGATGCCACTTTTTTAAAAATGTATATCACAGAGAATCTCACCCCTAGAGGTTTAAGATTACCCTTTTTATCAGCATTCCCTGATGATACACTCTTTTCCTTAGAATGGAAAGAATACATGTCCACATGCTCTAGAGGTATGATGGAGCGACTATATAATAAAAGAACATCGCTATCTGACCATTTTTCCAAACTTCTCAATATCACGTGGGTCAAGTTAGAATTATACAAAAAACACCAAGATTTCCAAAAAATAGAATTATCTATTAAGAATAGATTGTTGAAATTGGAGAGAGATGTAATCGAAAAAAAAGCAACTAAATTTAAACGTGATAGACAGGATTTTGCATGTCAATCAATTGACAAACCCACAACAGAATCCCTAGACAAAGAACAAAACAAACAGTCAACTCTATATCATCATAATCGACCATATGGAAATCCTAGGATTAATAAAAACATAAGTACAAATACAAAAAGATATAGTAGGTACACCTACAGAAGAAATACTAATACACCTCAACAGGAAAATGTAGAGACCAATAGAATCTATAAAAAATATAATGAAAACAAAATGAAGGATTATAGTCATCAGAACATAGTAAGGCAAACAGATCATCACCAAACAATAAAGAATACGGAACCATGGATTCCACCCAATATTAATTTACCCCCACTATTTCCTAAAGCTACTATGGAAACAGCGCATATAGATATGTCACATCATTCTAATTCAATAGATAACACATTTTTTACCACACATGACTCACCTGACGGTATAAATACCACTTTCCGTTGGATAGGCACTCCGGTCCACACAGGTAGTCGCCCAGAACCGACTTTTTCATCACCTTTGATACTATATCTCAATGACATGGATAGACCCACCGCAGATCCTATCACTCCTGAAATAGAGACATCGAACTCTACAATAAATAGCACACTAACCAATATATCTTTTTTAGAGTTCCCCCCAAGTTCGAACATCAGTCCTCAAACACAAAAATCCAAGACATCACCCCCTATAGGGAATCATGTAATCACAAAATATTTTCAAGCCCTCCCAAATCAAATGCATCTATCCAGATCTACGAAAAGAAAAGAAAGATCAGAGGATGCAGAGGGGGGAAAAAAAGAAACCCACAAAAAAAGCAGGGAGGATTAGAAACCGACTTGCAAGAATCTATTGAAATTGAGAATATACATGAAAAATCCAGTAATGTGTTTAATTTATCACAATATATACTCAAAAAAGGAGAAATAGAGTTACTATCTAAAGGCTTGTCGTTTTGTCCCACACAATCAGCTGATGAATTTCAACTTTTTTTAGATTTAAATAATTTTATTAGAAAACTCACATTGCAACGTCATTTTTCTATAGAAACAGGGAAATCCAAACAAACGGAAAAAGATAATAGTGTAGAAGACCCATATACACATCTTGAAGTCAATGGAAAATCGAGCTTCTACCCACTGCATCATAAGGGCAATTTTTTAGAAACTTTTTATATATTAGTGTCAAATGAATTGAAAATAATCAATAAGAAAAAAAGCGTACCTAGCCAATGTAATCTTAATAAAAGAGAGAAAAAATCACTCAAAGACCTTCAAAATAATAAAAATATTGTAATAAGATCAGCGGATAAAGGAGGAGGAATTATAATACAAGATAGAGAAACTTATATCCAAGAAGCTGAGAGAATACTTTCTGATAAAAAATATTACGAAACAATAACCTCTGATCCATCAGATCAATATGAAAAAGAATTTTCAGATTTTATAAAAATTAACTTCGAAGAGGGCATTATAAATAAAAAAGAAAAATCATTTTTAATGACAGCAAATCCGGAAACCCCTTTTTTTTACCATCTACCTAAAATTCATAAAAATCAAACGAATCCTCCAGGTAGACCAATAATATCTGGTATCAATTCCCTGACAAGTCAGCTTTCACATTATATAGATTTACATTTGCAAAATCTAGTGAAAAAATTACCATCGTATCTGAAAGACTCTACGAGTCTGATCAGAGAATTACAAGGATACAGCTGGAATGAAAATTACGTATTGATAACATTGGATGTGACTTCCTTATATTCGAATATCGATCATACTCTTGGATTAAAGGCCATACATTTTTTTTTAGAACATGGAGGTATACTCCCGAAAAAACAAAATGATTTTCTATTAGAAGGATTACATTTTATTCTCACCCACAATATTTTTAAACATAATTCTAAATTATATAAACAGATAAGGGGCACAGCTATGGGGACACGAGTTGCCCCTAGCTATGCCAACCTATTCATGGGGCATTTTGAATCAATACATATAGAGAATGCTCATATATATCGGAATAAAATTGTCTATTATAAAAGGTATATTGACGATCTTTTTTTAATCTGGTCTGGTACTAGGGAGGAAGCGAACAGCTTCATAAATATTTTAAATAAGAATACGTGGGGAATACAATTTACACAAAATATATCAAAAGAAAAAATAATATTTTTAGATTTAGAAATCAGTCATTCTGATAATAAATTTTTAACAAAAACACATTTTAAAGACACAGATAAAAATAGTTTTTTAAATTTCAAAAGTGCACACTATAAAAAATGGATAACAAATATCCCACACAGTCAGTATAGGAGAATAAGAAAAAATTGCTCCTCAGTGAATGGATACAAAGAACAATCCAAAATCCTCAAAGCAAAGTTTGAGGAGAAAAAATATCCTCAAGATCTCCTTAAACATGCGTATCAAAAAAATTTAGATACATCTCAAGAAGCATGCCTTGTAGAAAAAGTACATATAGCACATAACAAAGATATTTTAAAGAAAAGACATTCAAACAATTTTATTACAACATTTAATAAAGATCATAATGTTATTAGAAGTGCATTGCAAAAACACTGGAATGTACTTTTAAACGATCCGATTTTAAATAAAATTATCCCTATAAAACCAGGGATAACATTCCGTCGGGGGAGAACTATTAAAAATATATTAGCACCTAGTAGGTTGAAAACGAATATCCCCACCTCTACCCAAGATCATTATTATAAACCGGCAGGGATCCATAAATGTGGAAAAAGAAACTGTTTGTGTTGTTTTAATATTAACAAAGGAAAAACTCAAGTTACATCAAACGTAACACAAGAAATATTTGAAATTGATACTTATATGAACTGTGAAACTGATTATGTAATTTATATGATTGAATGTGAGTGCGGATTGCAATATATTGGAAGAACAACCCAGACACTAAGAAAGAGATTAAATGGTCACCGCTTTAATGCAAAAAACGGTTTTCTCAAACATAGCTTATCAAGGCATTTACTATATAACCATTCATCTGATTTTTCTAAAATAAAAATTTCCCCAATCGAACAAGTAAATGTTAAAACACACAACAGAATCTCTACCCTGAATAAAAGGGAGTCCTTCTGGATATTTAAATTTGGGACCTTGAGCCCAAACGGACTCAATGAAAAAATTGATCAAGTGTAGTTTGAACGATCTATTAAAATACAATGACATCTGTATTAAAAATGATAGGATAAGATTGAGTGTGATACACCTACAAAGAATAAATAATAATGGGAATATTTCTCTTCTTAAAATTAAATATATATATATATACATAAAAAACAGGAGCGCCTGGCTCCCGACAATTAGATTCAAACGAACAGCAATGAAACTAGAAGCATTTTTTACCAGTAATACAATTATCTTAGTTAGAATAAAGGATAGCATCAAAACTATCAAAAAGAATAAACACAATTATCAAAGAAACTAAGAGTACTCACACTGTCTGTCAGCGGCGAGAATACGCGGACGATGATGATTTCTTTGAAATATACGGTCACCTGCATGTGGACATGTGTATATATATATATATATATATATGTGTGTGTATATATATATATATATATATGTATACAAAAAATCAATCCTCTTTTACACTAAAGCTAAGAATATCTACCATTTGGCAGAAAATAGTTGGTTAAAAGGTAGAAAAGAGGAGAAATAGCAATTAAGAGAAAATCAGTCTGAGGAAAAAACATACACACACCTGTGCTGAAACACCCATGATGAACCTTCACCTTGCCAGTTTAACCTGGAAGTGAAGCATATGATACAAGTATATAAGATGATGTATTGTAACCAAATTTATATGCCTGATGAAGACCACAGTGCGTGGTTGAAACGCGTTGCAGCAATCAAATTTTATATTGTTCTTTTTTAATAATAAAATCGTTGAAAATACACCCTGACGATTTTGTGAAGATATCAGTACAATCCACACCTGAGCGCCCGTTCAGAGGAGCAGCTTTTTCTTCCTAATCTGAATTATAAACAGTTTATCATCATCCCTGACTATAATATTTGGGAAAGAGCAGGTATTACATTGGTGTGACACGTGTTTAAGGGAGGGCAATTAATTTCCTTTTTGGAACGTTTGTAATAAATAATACATTTGGATATTGGTATTATCAATTGGGGCATGCCTTCACTAAAACTCAGGATAAAAATTTGTTTGGGATTTAAAAGCACTTTGCTTTAGAATGTATTCTTAAGATAAATGTAGCTAATAGTTCACTTTCAAGTATATTATAAGTTTACATTCATGTAACACTTTTTTCACTAGTCAAAGGTTATAGAATAGAAACTTAGGCCCAGGTTTCCTAATTAGTTTGGATATGCGCAGGATATTGTATGAATTGTAATTATGCATTGTAATCTCCTGTGGTTGTAATGCAGCAATTTGTTTAAATATATAAAATCAATACATAATTTAATAATAATAAAAATAATACAAATGCATTATGTCATGTGACAGATATTGGTATGTAATCTTAGTACCTTTGGTTTATTAACATGACTTGCTGCTATATATTTTTTTTACTCTATGGAAAATATTCCATAAGCCTAAACATTCAGAAACAAGTGCACTGTATCTAACCCCAAGATCACCAAGTGTTTAAGGTCTTTATTTTCAGGTTTGAAGTAAGGTTACTGTACGCCAGTGGTCTGTAACTCTCTAGGTGTTGTAAAGCTACAACTCCCAGCTTTCAACAGTTGGAGTGCTACAGGTTGAAGATCACTGCTTTATTGTCTGAGCTTATAAGCATTACTATCATCTTCCATTGTTTAAATGAATCAATAGCGCTGTGAAAAAGGATTAGCACCTTTTTAGATGATTCTTCTTAGTCACATTGAATAACACAGTTTTTGAATTATTATTCCATTTATTTAAAGCAGAAATCTAGTCAAAATCTGGGAATCTGCTGATAAGGATCACCTGATATATCATAGATACATGAGAGAATATCCCAATTGTGAAGTTTGGTTTTGGACCACCACAATGTTCAGAACAAAAGGGGTCCATAGAGTAATCAAAACTATTTGGCGTTGCTTGGAGATTTCTGTTTCTGGAAATTTCTTACAATGATTTATGACTGGATTTTTACTTTAAAGTGAGACTTCAAGCAAATTGGCATAATTAGAAAAATGGACATATTGGGGAAATTGAACATACCAAGACCAATAATTAATTCATTCTGTTCCCTCAAATGCGAGTTTCCAAGGTGCTCTGTGAATAATAGGACCTTAACACCACAGGGAATAACAAAAGTTCTGCATGCTACAAGGCTGTACAGGAGAAGTTGCTAAAACAATTCCCATTCTCTGACATTACAGATATCGGCTGAAGCTGCACCACACAGACTTCCCGCTCTGCCTGCCCCTTGCATGCACTCTGGACATAATACTGGTAATACTAGTATTTTCTAATCCATTTTAGCTTTCTCCTGCTTTTGAACAAGAAAGTAAAGAGAATTATTTGGAAGCAGGGAGCTTTGAGGTGCAGCTTCAGCCAATAGCTGCAGAGAACTGGCTGATGTCTAAGAAGGACGCATCATTTTTGTAAAGTCTCTTGTTCAGCCCAGTAACATTCAGCTATTCCCTGAGGTGTTAAGGGCTCTTGGAAACTTTCATTTGATGAACCAGATTCAAAGAATTAAAGGTCCTCGTATGTTAAATGACCCTAGTACATAACTTTACAAAATTTGCTGAATAATTTTAGTAATAATGAATAAAAGCCAAAGTAATTGCTCCTTTCTTTCAATATGGCTTATCTTTTATTTTTTTTACTACATATAATGAGGCAAATATGTAGGAGACATTTGGAAATGACAGATTAGTTTTCACAGCACTGTATAGAAAAAATGTCTCAATGTGAAAGGGCTTCCCCTTGAGGACCAATAAAGTATATGCTCATCATTAGTGGCAGGCAGTAGAAGCATCATGACGTTGTCATGATAATCATTCTCTGACCTCTGATCTCTGCCATTTAACCCCTTTTATGTCATGGAAAATACCAGTCGCAGCATATAAGGGCAGAGACAGGAATGGGGGCAATGTGGATCGGGAGATGATATCAAAGATGATAACATTTATGAGCAGACAGCCCTGAGTCTATTGAAGGACCCCAGGGCAGTCTAACCACCTTGCCTTTTGTTAGTGCATACATAATGCTCTAATAACTGCCTGTGCCCTATCCCAAAATAAAAATTTATATAAATTAAATACTAATGTTTATATACCAAAAATGGCACATGAATAAGTCCAACTTGTCCTACAAAAAAAACAAGACGTTGTACAGCTAGGTCAATCTAAAATTAAACAATGTATGACCGCTGGAATGCATAGTGGAAAAATAAAATAATTCTTCATGTTCTGAAGGCAAAATTTAGTTTGGTTCTCAGGGCTTTTAAAGGGGTTACATGATTGAAAATAATACTGATATACAATATACATCCCATTGTCTACCAAGTAGAAATAAGTACAGTATGGTAAGTTATTAACTAATAAGTAGACAGCAGAGTGTGTCAGTCACAAGAACAGGCTCTTTTAGACAGTAAAGTTATGTCAAATAAATGTCATCTAGTGCACATGATTGTTGTCATTTTAACATAGCACTCAGTTATGGCTGGATTCATCTTTCTTCTTCGGTGGAGACACAGGATTGATGGAATTACTACAGTATCTGGTCCACAATTTTTTATATTAATTAGTGAAATTGTGGAAGTGTGTGGTATACGCTGTAAAAAGGGTTACTTTTCCAGAATTGAGTCTAGTGTGCTGTTAAAGCATAAATACTTCCGAAGAGGAATATACATTATAAGCAATATATTTCTATTAATTTTAATTCTCACTATGTATTCAAAATATACAGTCAATTTCATCCAACCTATATCCACTGCATGAAAATAAATTACCTGAACATTTTAATGATCCCAATAATTAACAGAGCTGCACTCATACAGTATACAAGAGCAATTTGGTGTGATCTAAAATTCATATCTAATATTCAGTATTTTTACAGACCAACCTAGCACTTCACCCCAAATCATGCTAAGGCTCTGTTCATATCTGTGGCTGAACTTTCCGTTGTTCTGCTCCGTAATAGAAACAGAATAACGAAAAACCGGGGCTGTCCAGATTTGTTGCATGACAGAAACCAACGGCTCCTGACAGAACCTATTGACTTCCATCACGGTGTCCAAACGGAGCCTCTGCTGCAAATGTCAACAGAGCCTTATGCTGTGTACTTTGCTTACTTTGTACTATTTATTATGCTCAAATTATATTCAGAAATATGGACTATCAGGGAGATCTTGGTTTAACGCAAAAATATAATGTTCAATACATTAATAGGGGCCAGATATTAAACTGAGGCATGTGAGGACAATGCACTTAGAATATATGTGAGTGGAAGAGTACATGCTGTAGTTATGAACTATTATAGTTTTACATTTGCAGAGATTAAAATTATAGTTTAAGAGATTATAACTATTGTATATAGTTAACTGGTGCAAAATATCTCTGGGCTTGAATAATTGTTTCTGCAATTTCTGAGAAATTTCTGAGATCAAGGTGCTGGTGCCCTAAATCCCCAATCATGTTAACAGGCACTTCATAAACCAGTTAGACAAGCAGACAACATGGAAAGTGCAGAGGTTAAGTATACGTGATTGACCTCCCAGAAGCTGTGTGCTACAGATCATTAAATATGTTGTGCTCTCCTGCTTCTGCTGGTCATACTGAAAGTGTCCAAGGAACATTATTTAATACTTAGATGTTCTTACCTACAGTGACACAAAATCAATAGCAACACAAAATCAGTGACACAAAATCAATATGCTGTTTTATCCTCAATTTCACAGATTATTATAGACTATTAACTGTGTTTAACCCAAATAGCAAAGAGGGACAGTTCTGAATTACATAGCAAATAAAAACAGCTGCCTGTTAACATCTATCTATCTATCTATCTATCTATCTATCTATCTATCTATCTATCTATCTATCTCTCTCTCTCTCTCTCTCTCTCTCTCTCTCTCTCTCTCTCTCTCTCTCTCTCTCTCTCTATCTATCTATCTATCTATCTATCTATCTGTCTGTGTCCGTCTATCTATCTATCTATCTATCTATCTATCTATCTATCTATCTATCTATCTATCTATCTATCTATCTATCTATCTATCTATCTATCTATCTGTCTGTGTCCGTCCATCAATCTATCTATCTGTCTGTGTCCGTCCATCTATCTATCTATCTGTCTGTGTCCGTCCATCTATCTATCTATCTATCTATCTATCTATCTATCTATCTATCTATCTATCTATCTATCTATCTATCTATCTATCTATCTATCTATCTATCCATCTATATCTATTCATAAGTGTGCACTTGTATTTGTGCTAGATCTCATTCTGCTATACACTGTAAAAACATCTATAACCAAGATCTATCAAGACTGCAGCACAAACAAATCTCTGTCTCGTAGGGCCTGTTCACATCAGCGTTCCCCTTCCGTTGAGGGGTTCTGTCTGAGGTTTCTGTCGGGTTAACCCCTCAATGGAAAGGCAAACTGAAATCTTAGTTTCCATTTGCATCACCATTGATATCAATCGTGACGGAAACTTTGCTAATGGTTCCCGTTTGTCACTGTTGTGACAGGGTTCCATTGTCTTGACGGAATCAATAGCGCAGTCGACTATTGTCACAACGGTGTCACAGTGGTGATAAACGGAAACCTTTAGCAACATTTCCGTCATCATTGCGATCAATGGTGAGGGAAACCGAAGCTACATTTTCAGTTTGCCTTTCCGTTGAGGGGTTATCCCGACGAAAACTTCAGACGGAATCCCTCCATGGAAGGGCAACGCTGATGTGAACAGGCCCTTATTTCATTATTGTATATTTATATGCAATGCTATCTAAATTCATATAAAAATTTGCTTTAGGTTTAGTTGCTTTATGTGATTTGTACTGTTGACGAACAATTAGTAGTTAGACAAGGGTGTCTCTATGACTGAGAGATCTCAACACCGCATCTGAATCCAGGGTATTGTCAAACAGAGAGCAAGGATAGAACCAGTTACTTCTGTTAATTAGTTGCAGGATAGTCTTAGCTTTTGCAGACCAAGTGGTTTTTTTTTGTTTATATACTGAAAGCAGTAATAGAGAGCAAGGTTTATCTATAAGCATATCTTATATTAAACGTAGCTTACCAGTTCATTAATGGGGTTGTACCAGAATGGACAATTATCACCTATCCTGCAGTGAGGAGGAGCTTAAATGGAGCAGCGGTTGAGCATGCATCCTTTGCTCCTTGCAATGTTTAAGGGACTAACAGGAAACAGCAGACTGCTGTACTCGGCTGTTTCCTTCATTCAAATAGACTTTGAATGGAGAGGCAGAGTGCATACTTGACCGCCGCTCCATTCAATGTCCTCCTCACTGTGGTCAAGCAGTGAGGAAAAACAGGGGGTTTGTCACCCCTATGCTGGGGTCCCAGCGGTCAGACAATTATGACCTATCCTGTGGATAGGTGATAATTGTCCATTCTGGGAATACCCCTTTAACTATTCTACATAAGTGAACTAGAAAGCAAAAAACTTCCCATTGGTAAATTTTACACATAGGCTTATGCTGGTCAAACATTTACCTTGAACCAGTCTTCTTTTCAGCCTAAGCATGAGGAACTATATTGTTTAGACTGGTCTGACCATTCAGTCAGATGGACAGAACATATGGGATTGACAGTGTTAATAATTTTCAGTACTCAGTGGTGTATAATTATGTTAAACTATAGCGATGCATATGCTACAGACACCAGTAATGTTATATGTCAACTATAATATAAAAGGTGTGGAGAAATGAACATTGTGTCACTCCTTAGTGACCTCACGATCACTAAACACTTGCCCGGGCATGATGGAATATCTGATTTGATAGCTGATATCATTAGTGAATTGATAATTGGCATTTAAGTCTCAGAGTTATTAAGAGGTTTTCAACGTCTTCATGATTTGGATTTTGGAATGTACGGTGCTATCCATATGGTATGTGAAGCACAGGTGCAATGCCCATTTCTACTCATACTTCAAATTTTAGCTTTTCTCAATGTCTCTAGCACCTGAATTGACATAAAACATCTGTTTCCTTCTAATATCGATATTTTTCCTTTTGTCAGGGGCTGACTACCAGATGAGCTTTTGATGAATTGTAGGTACCTTCTCAGATGGTTGTTTTATGATACCGTTTACATGAAATAGAAGCTCACAAGCGTTGTCAACGAGGAAAGTCTTGTACTCTCCGCAGTTCATTGAACGCATATGGAAGAGAACAGCTGGTTAGATGGTTTTGATTCCTCAGGCCAATGTTTGTGTTGTCAACCGCGACTTTTACTTGCTGACCCTTGTATAATTCATAGCATCCAAGGAAATGTTGTACCTTCTATCCCATTATGTGATGGATGATGTTACTTAAAATTCATTGTCCTGTAAAACCACTCATAGCCCTGCACATTAGACACATGTAAGCAAGAAACTGGCCAATAAATAACAGAATAGTCCAGATCCTTTTCAAGCTTCTAGCAACATAAAATTGAAGGAGTTATGATGATACTATGCAAAATATGTGTACAGTGAGGACTGGGAATATGTATTTGTTATATTTTATTAGAATGTTATTGATCGCAGTACCACCAGTGATATTAATTAGTAATTCTGTTATTATTGATAATAAATTATGACTTATTGAAAATAATAACAACTAAAATCTAAATTTTTTATTATAGCAAAACATTTAACACAGTATGATATCTGTAATTTATTATAATCTATTGCTGCAAGTTAACAAATAGAACTCAGCCCCATAGCTAGTCTTTTCTTTGCCCGGGGCAAAGGTTCAGCTCACTACCCTAGCCCAGTATTTGTATGCCCTGGCCAAGGCAAAATGGTTTGGGCGCCCCCCCCCCCTGCACCAGGCTCCCAGACCAACACCCCTGGCTGAACCAAGCACCGAGATTCGATGTCAGGACTGGTTGTATAGAATTTTTTTTAGACAGATACTTGTAGTCAGAACACCTCCCCAAGCGTATCGCTGACCCTTAGTGCAGCTTCCTCAGGGGTGAGACTGTTGAAAATAGTAGCCCATATTTATATCTAAACTATCATGTTTGTGGAAAGCACACATGTTGTCAATTACCCTATAAACTTCTGAGTTTATCCATTCTGCACAGATTTTCATTAGGTCTATCCCAGGTGAAAAGAAACATGAGAAAATGATACAAAACTATTGAGATTATTGTAGTATGAGTAACTTGCGCAAGGAGACCAGACACTCTGACGGTTCTTTTCTGATCTTCTACACAAGATAATGAAATGCATACCACAATGATCTCAATAATTTTGTTATCGGATAAATTCTACAAGAGAAATCATGCTGCTTCAGATTAAATCAATGCAATACAAGGTAGAAAAGTTTAATAAAGAAGATATAAACTATCAGTGTGGGAATAGGTTTGGCTCCAAGTGTATATGAACCCTTTGGCCCCTGTCTTCTCCACTCCCAGCTTAACAAGCATAGAGTATGTTTAGCCACTTTTACATGATCTCCCCAAGTCCAGTTGGCCCTGCCACCTGTCCATGTTTGACTAATGCTTATGTCAGCCTTGCATTGTCGAGATGTTTTGTACAACATGTGGGTAGGTCTTAAGATCCAATTTTTATTTAAGATTTCAATATATAATTAGAATAGAGACTCAATTACACTATATCTTGTAACTATTAGATACAATATTAATAAGGATGCTTAGAACAGAAATGGTTTCTCCAGAACCCCAAAAATTGGAAACTTTCTGATTTACATTCTGCTCTATTTCAGTTGCCATGCCAAGGTCTCAACCAGAGCTGTACGGACAGACAGCGGCTGTATAAACACGTGCATGCCCATACTGTCTATGGCTCATTGCATACATTGAATTTAATTGCACAGTATATCTGTAGACAGTAAACTTTCAGAAACATCAAGAAGACCTTTACTTATACAGGGGGAGATTTATCAAAATAGTGCAGAGAAAACGTGGAGTTGTTGCTACATTGACAAATCTGACTTATTTAATCTTTAAAAGGGCCTCTGAAAAAGGAGATCTGGAATCTGATTTGTTGCTCCAGGCAACTACTCCCCCTTTTTTTTTTGCACTATTTTGAGAAAAATCTCCCCCACTGTGTGTATTTGTCCTTTCGATATATGCTTTTCAAGATATATTAACTATAATGATGAAATAAAAAGTCAATGGCATGAATTATATATATAATGTGACACAGATCTAGGCAATCAGCAATGACTTTAAAGAAAAAAGCTATGAAGAATTTGTCAAAGCCGGTCCATAGGAATGAAAGACTATTGGCAATTTTAGCTTCTGCTACGTATTCTTCGGAAAAGAAAAAACAATTTGCTTTTGCTCCCATCCATTCACATTCAGCAGTTGGTCCTAAATCACATTAAACTGTTTCTATAAATGAAGAGAGAAGTACACAATGTTTTTATGGTGTTTAACAAAGCCTGAGTTATGATGAAACTGTGTATATAGTGGTGACATTGAAGTAGCTCTATGTGGGACACATCATAATTAGCACATAAAGGTTTGGTCTGAAGCCAGCACCCTCCTAACTGATTTATTATTGTTAAAAGACAAAGGAACGATTCCCCGGGGAGGAGAGTAAAGTGATTGTGCACATGGGATAGGGAAAAGATATCAATTTCTGCATCTATTGCTGTCATGTGGTTTTGCATTTAGATGTTAGTAAGATTACAATGTAATCCATGGTGCTGTGTCAGTCAAAACAGAAATGGTGTGGAAAACCTACGTTTTTAGCAAATAGCAAAAACAGTATTTTTTTTAAACAAATAAATTGCCTAAATACTTTTATTGTGATATCTCTATACATGCATACAAGCCTATAAACTACTCTTAGTCTTTATATTAAATACATTTCATTTTTAACCTCTGCAATGCTTTTTCTTTACAATTATGTAATACTTTATACTTGTATACATCCTTTGTGTTATCAATATTCCTTGTTTACATGAGAAAAGCTGAAGAGTTGCTTGTCCCTCCACATGCAGCTCTGAGATCCTTGTATCATGTGCACATCTGCAGTGCCCCTTTTTGAGTAACAAATTATTGTTTTTGTTTTAATATTTCATTATTAACCCGTTAACGCTATTATGTCATGGTAACTGCATCGTTCGCGCTCCATGACATAATAGTATGTCATGGATGAAACACCGCGCTGTGATAGCTGATGTTTCCGACAGCAGGCTATCACAGCTCAGTGTGCAGGGACCGATTGCGGTGGTCCCCGCCGATTAACCCCTCAGAAGCCACGTTCAATAGCGATCGCGGCTTCTTAGGGGTTAAACCGCCATCGACGGCTCGCTACATGATAGCGGGTGGTGATGGTTATTATGGCAACCAGAGTCCTAACAATGGACTCCGGCTACGCCATCGACGGAAGCCTAGTGGGTCTTGACAAAGTCAGGACCCATTATGCTTGCTGTCAGCGAGTAGCTGGCAGCTGTAATACACTGCACTACGCATGTATTGCAGTGTATTAGAATTGCAACCAGGGCTTCCAGCCCTCAAGTCCCCTAGTGGGACAAAGTAAAAAAGTTAAAAAAACTTAAAAAAAGTTGTGTAAAAAGAAGAAAATAAAAGTTTTAAAAGTAATAAAAGTAAAAATCCCCCTTTTTCCCTTATCAGTCCTTTATTATTAATAAAAATATATAAATAAACAAATAAACTATACATAATTGGTATCGCCGCGTCCGTAACGGCCTGAACTACAAAATTATTTCATTATTCATCTCGCACGGTGAACACCATAAAAGAAAATAATAATAATAAACCATACCAGAATCACAATTTTTTGGTCACTTCACCTCCCAAAAAAGGGAATAAAAAGAGATCAAAAAGTTGCAGGTACCTAAAAATGGTACTGATCGAAACTACAGTTCGTTACGCAAAAAAAAAAAGTCATCACACGGCTTTCTTGATGCATAAATAAAAAAGTTATGGCTCTTAGAATACGGCAACTCCAAACATAAATGATTTTTTATAAAAAGTATTTTATCGTATAAACGCCGTAAGACATAAAAAAAACTATAAAAATATGGTATCGCCGTAATCGTATCGCCCCGCAGAATAAAGTGAATGTCATTCATAGTGCACGGTGAACGCTGTAAATAAAAAGGAATAAAAAACAATAGTAGAATTGCTGTTTTTTAGTCACTATGCCTCATAAAAAATTGAATAAAAACTGATCAAAAAGTTGCATGCACCCCATGAAAACTATAATGAATTCCTCAAGGGGTCTAGTTTCCAAAATGGGGTCACTTTTAAGGGGTTTCCCCTATACTGGTACCTCAGTAGCTCTGCAAATCCGACATGGCGCCCAGAAACAAATCCAGTAAAATTTACACGTCATATAGCGCTCCTGCCTTTCTGATCTCTACTGTTTGTCCAACCTGCATATAAGTCTATGGAGGGGGAGTGGTGCGCAGTGGGAGGAAGTAGAAGCAGAGAGAGACATACAGACTTCTGGTAAGATTTCTATGTCACCCCGGTGCTAGATTCTCAGCTACACTGCTCATTACTGCTGTATCATGTCCTCCATGCTGCTGCAGCTTCTATATATGTGATAGATAGAGATAGGAGAGCAGGATTCTCATTTTCTCTGTGCAGTGTATAGAAGACATGATAGGCTCCACCCAGGAGCTTCAAGTTATTGCTCTAACTGCCTATCAAAGGCACATGAGGTTACCTTCCTTATTGAATAATTTGACTTATTTATTTGGATGAAGTCAAAATAGATAAATCATGAGCCACTTTACCACTGGATCTTCTCTGTTCCCCACTCAATTGAATCTTACGTATGTTCACTCTATGAAATGGTCCTAAAGTGATTAAAGTTGGCACTGCTATGTTTACTGTGCTATAAAATTTAAATTTGTTGTAATTTTGTCTATCTAGGTGCCTTTGAACACATTTAGGGCTGTAACCAAATGCTTTGGTATGCCACATTTTTACAATGATCAGTGAAATTGTTACTTCACACATCAGCATAAATGTCTCTTTTCCTTCAGCTTGAACAACGTTTGCATCTCTGTACCAGCTTTCTTTGCGGGAATTAGTTGTAAAGGGACCAAGATGTACCGATATTCCACTGACGACCAGGAAGCCAATAATACAATGGAATATATGGAGCTTTTAACTATCCGTAGTGTGTTAACCCTGTACATTGACTAAATTTGAAGTATTTGAAGCATTGGGCCACAAGGTAATGAGATCCTTGTTGGTGCCAATTTTAATCTCCTAATATGCAACTGCGTTAATTCAGCAGTCTGGGCTGTGTCTCAGATGGCACATTTCTTATCTCTTCTCGGGCCTAGGAATATGAAAATATAGTATGGCGAAGCCATCATTGGCCATATGATTTATTTAGGTTCTAAATTGTTGGTTGAGAAATAAGCTTAAAAATTCACCTAATTTACCAAGACCTTTTTACACATCAGATATTAAGAATGACAAAATATCAAGCACTACCACTAAATTTGATCTGTTTTATAATATGTTTATAGATTATGCGGTCTATAAAGTGTGTGGGAGGGGGGCAAGAAGGATGAAATATTGAAACGTAGGGGTAAACTAGAGAATTCAGTGCATTTCTAGTATGGAAGATTAAACAAACTTCATGTCATTATTAAATTAAGGCTTGGGCCTCACAGTAACACAGAGTTTAAAAGTTGCAAATGACCTTGGTCAAATCGAAAAAAAAAAATCCACAGTTGCACTTTTTATTCTAAAGGAAAACATTGTGCGCAAGTCACAGTAATGCCACGATTTTACCGCGAATCATAGGCAACGCTGTGTTGATGTGGACCCTATTAGCACTGAAAGCAGCATTATTATGCGAAGAATATGGCGCAGCTGATGAAGGTTTTACCTCATTTTAAAGTTGCAGTGCATGCTCAGATAAAGTCACACTTTATTTTTCTGACACTTTGTAGGTGTTGACAAAAAGCCTCAATATGTTTCTTTCATGGATAAAAAAAAAACCTTGCCAATACCGTTGAAAAGTAGCTAAAATGTGCCTCTAATCCTTTGGTTCAGGCTATTACAAAATACAAATGAGAACTTTTCACTACTTAGTAAGGTCCCATACACACGACCATAAAAAATCTCCATAACTGCAGACCGTAATACGGTCCGCAATTACGGACCTGCCTGATTCTATTGGCCGCGGACACCTTTCCGTATCGCTACGGATATGTGTCCGTGCCCTAGAACTGTGCAGGGAATTATGGAGCATGTCCTACTTTTTGTTTTTTACGGGCTATGCTCCCATACTTTGTGGGCCATGATTACGGACACGGCCGTGTGCATGAGGCCTAAGGGACGTTATAATGGTAATGTGAAGTCCTTCTCTACATTCTTTTTGTTTTGTTTACTTTTGTATGTTTACTAAATAAACTTAATTAACCCCTTCCCGCTTTGGCCACTTTTGACCTTCCTGAAAGAGCCTCATTTTTAAAATCTGACATGTTTCACATTATGTGGTAATAACTTTGGAGTGCTTTCACCTATCCAAGCGATTCTGACACTATTTTCTCATGACACATTGAACTTTATGTTACTGGCAAAATTTTCTAGTTACATTCAGTATTTAATTGTGAAAAACACCCAAAAATTTTGAAAAATTTCAAAAATTAGCATTTTTCGAAATTTAAATGTATATGCTTGTAAGACAGGTAGTGATACCTCACAAAATTGTTGCTAATTAACATACCCCATATGTCTACTTTAGATTGGCATAGTTTTTTGAATATCGTTTTTTTAGGACGTTACAAGGCTTAGAAAATTAGCTGCAATTTTTTCTAATTTCCACAAGGACTAAAGGAGAAAAAGCACCACAACATTTGTAAAGCAATTACACCCGAGTAAAATAATACCCCACATGTGGTCATAAACGGCTGTTTGGACACACGGCAGGGCTTAGAAGGGAAAGAGCGCCATTTAACTTTTGGGGCTAAAATTTAGCAGGAATGGTTTGCGGTGGCCATGACACATTTGCAAAGTCCCTGAAGGACCAAAACAGAGAAGACACCCAAAAAGTTACTCCATTTAGGAAACTACACCCCTTGAGGAATTCATCTAGTGGTGTAGTGAGCATTTTGACCCCACAGGTGTTTCATAGATTTTATTAAAATTGGGCAGTGACAATAAAAACAATCCTTTTTCTTCGATAAGATGTAGATTTAGCTGAACATTTCTAATTTTCTCAACAAATGAAGGAAAAAAAGAACCACAACGTTTGTAAAGCAATTTCTCCTCTGTACGGCAATACCCCATATGTGGTAATAAACTGCTGTTTGGGCACACAGTAGGGCTCAGAAGGGATGGAGCGCCATTTGGCTTTTGGAGTACAGATTTTGCTGGATTGGTTTCTGGTTGCTATGTCGCATTTGAAAAGCCCCTGTGGGACCAAAACAGTGGAAACCCCCACATGTGACTCCTTTTTGGAAACTACACCCCTCAAGGTATTCACCTAGGGTTGTAGTGAGCATGTTAATCCCGCAGGTGTTTTGCAGAAAATTAGTGTGCACTTGATGTTGCAGAGTGAGAATGGGATTTTTTTCCATAGATATGCCAATAAGTGGTGGCCAGCTTGTGCCACCATAACAAGACAGCTCTCTAATTATTATTCTGTTTTGCCCGGTTTTAGAAACACCCTACATGTGGCCCTAATCATTTGCCTGGACTATCAACAGGGTTCAGGAGTGAAAGAGTACCATGCGAAGTTGAGGCCTAATTTGGCGATTTACAAAGTATTGGTTCACAATTGCAGAGGCTTTGATGTGAAATAATAAAAGAAACCGCTGAGAAGTGACACCATTTTGGAAACTACACCCCTCAAGGCATTTATTAAGGGGTGTATTCACCTAGGGTTGTAGTGAGTATTTCCACCCCACAGGTCTTTTCCATAAATGATTGCGCTGCAGATGGTGCAAAGTAAAAACTTTAATTTTCCCTAGATGTGACATTTCAGTGGAAAATATGTCGTGCCCAGCTTGTGCCACTGGAGACACACACCCCCTCAAAAATTGTTAAAAGGGTTCTCCCGGGTATGGTGATGCCATATATGTGGAAGTAAACAGAAGGGAAGGAGCGCTATTTAGCTTTTGGAGCGTGGATTTTGCTTGGTGGTAGTTTTGTTTGGAGCTTTACTGGTATTTCAGTTTATAATGTGGGGGCATATGTGAGCTGGGCAGAGTACATCAGGGGCATAGTCAGGCAGTAGAGATGAGCGAACCGGGACAACCGTACCCGGTTTCGGTCTGAACTTCCGGAAAAGTTCGGTTCGCAGCGAATCCGAACTTCACCGGGTTCGGCCGAACCCGTTTTGACCGAACCCGGCTACATTTTGGCGCCTGCCACATGTTACATCTAAAATGGAGGATTTCACAAGATCACCTGACATCAGGCTACCCCATAATGCCTTGCAAACGGCTCTCCCAGCCAATCGGGAGGCAGCATAGGGGCGGGCTCAAGCCTGCAATAAAAGTCTATGCACGGAGCTCAGCGGCCATTTTACAGACAGGAGCTGTAGTGATAGCATCTCTGTGCAGTAAGGGAAAGCTTTAGGAATCTAAAAGGCAGGAATCCAGCAATCGAAGGGGCTCATCCACTACTCACTACTCAGCCAGTGTGTGAATACGCTTTTATAAGGGGCTCATCCCCGTTGCATCCAACTTGCAATACAGGCAGGCTTTGTAGTACTACAACGCCCAGCATTCCCTGAGTCAAGGCAAAGTGGCTGATAGAAATTCTCATTCATTGCATTTTGGCAAGCCAGTGTCAGTGTGAATACGCTTTTAGAAGGGGCTCATCCCCGGCTTTTAACATAACGAAATAACAATCCAACTTACAATACAGGCAGCCTAGTAGTACTACAAGGCCCAGCATTCCCTGAGTGCACCGCGGCGTGGCTGATAGAAATTCTCATTCATTGCCATTTGCCAAGCCAGTGTCAGTGTGAATACGCTTTTAGAAGGGGCTCATCCCCGGCCGTTAACATAACAAACAAATAACAATACAACTTGCAATACAGGCAGCCTTTGTAGTATTAGTACTACAAGGCCCAGCATTCCCTGAGTGCACCGCGGCGTGGCTGATAGAAATTCTCATTCATTGCCATTTGCCAAGCCAGTGTCAGTGTGTGAATACGCTTTTAGAAGGGGCTCATCCCCGGCCGTTAACATAACAAACAAATAACAATACAACTTGCAATACAGGCAGCCTTTGTAGTAGTAGTAGTACTACAAGGCCCAGCATTCCCTGAGTGCACTGCGGCGTGGCTGATAGAAATTCTCATTCATTGCCATTTGCCAAGGCAGTGTCAGTGTGTGAATACGCTTTTAGAAGGGGATCATCCCCGGCCGTTAACATAACAAACAAATAACAATACAACTTGCAATACAGGCAGCCTTTGTAGTAGTACTACAACGCACAACATTCCCTGAGTGCACTGCGGCGTGGCTGATAGAAATTCTCATTCATTGCCATTTGGCAAGCCAGTGTCAGTGTGAATACGCTTTTAGAAGGGGCTCATCCCCGGCCGTTAACATAACAAACAAATAACAATACAACTTGCAATACAGGCAGCCTTTGTAGTAGTAGTAGTAGTAGTAGTAGTAGTAGTACTACAAGGCCCAGCATTCCATGAGTGCACCGCGGCGTGGCTGATAGAAATTCTCATTCATTGCCATTTGCCAAGCCAGTGTCAGTGTGAATACGCTTTTAGAAGGGGCTCATCCCCCAGGTTTTGATTCAACTTGCTGCACTCCAGCAGTGAAATGTCTGGTAAAAAAAAGGTTGTGAAAGGACGGGGTAGAGGAAAAAACACCCATGCCGTCTCCTCTTCCAGTCCAAATGTTGGATCTGTTGGTGCCAGACCCAGTACCAGCATTTGTGGCACAAGACATGTGCCCAGTTCCACTAGTAGCAGCAGCCATGTGCCTGCTGGTAGTAGCAAGCCAGACTTGTCCATCTCCTCCGGTGGGCGGGTTACTTTAGACAATACGGCCATTGTGGACTGGTTGGCTGGCTCGCGGTCATCTCAGCAGGAAGACTCTGACGATCTGGCTTCAAGCCAGGTTTCGTTGGATTCCAGATCCTCTACAGTTCCTTGGCACAGTGACAGTAGTAATATAGGTATTTCTAGCGTTTCTATTCCATCATCTATGTCTTCGCTCCCCCTTCGTAGCGGGAAGCCATCTTTCCTGAGAGTCCTAAGAGACATCTCCTCGGATGCGAAGGAAGATACTGAACAACATAGTGATGATGATGATTTGTTTTCCGCGAGTCAGCCAACGGAGTGTGTTGCGGCGGTGGTGGAGGTGGAAGCGGTGTCCGAGACGCATTGCTGCGGTAGTGGGGGTGTTGGTGGTGGTAGCCGTGGTGGCAGACGCAGTAATGAGGGGGGGCATGGAGCCCGCCATGATGTCACATCACATTCACAACACAGTGACAGAAGTGGCGGGGATGATGAGGAAGACTATGATGATGATGTTGTTTTAGACAAGACGTCGGAACAAGGTGACGAGGTGATGACGGCGTCAGAGGAGGAGGGTAGTAGTGGCGGCACTGGCCGTGATAAACAGCCAAGCCGAGGTAGGGGCAGAAGTCAATCTGCAAAACGTTGCAGCGGTAGGGTCAGCTCAGGAGCCGGTGACGGCGACACTGATGCTGGTGTAGGCTCCCGAAAAAAGCCTGCCAGACAAGGGGCAAGCTCGGGTGGTGGTGGTGGACGTGGTACTACCTCTTTACGGTACTCTGCCGTGTGGCAATTTTTCTGTACCTTCCCGGAGGACGAAAACATGGCACAGTGCCGTATCTGCAAGCAGAAAGCAAGGCGTGGGCAGGGCAGCAATGTAGGAACTACCACTCTACGTAAACACATGGAGCGGCATCACAAGGCCATGTGGGACAATCGAAATGCCCCACCATCATCATGTACATCTAATGAAGACCCCTCTGCAGCTGCTGCTGCTGCTCCGAGTCCCTGTCATCTAAGTAGTAGCCAGGCCTTATTCACCATGTCGTTGTCATCATCATCATCACTGTCATCTAGTGCTCCTCCTACGTCCCGTCAGTTATCCATTACGGAATCGTTGTCCAATAAGCAACAATATATACCCAGTCATCCACTTGTCGTGCGGCTTAATTCACACTTGGCTAAGTTGTTGATGGTGCAGTCGCTGCCGTACCACCTGGTCGACTCCGCCGGCTTCAAGCAATTGATGGCGTGCGCTCAGCCTAGGTTGCGAATACCTAGCCGACATTACTTCTCTTAAACAACTGTCCCTGCCTTGCACAAGCATGTGGAGGAAAAGGTGTGCCAGTCCTTGCAATTATCCGTGTGCAGCAGGGTACATGCCACCGTCGACACGTGGAGCAGCAACTATGGGCAGGTACAGTACATGTCTTTCACGGCCCACTGGGTCAATATTTTGCAGTCCGATGCACCACCGCAGCAATGCCAGGCATTACCACTTCCACGCTTGTATCTTTCTGGTTCAACTCCGGACACCAGGCGCCTACCAGCCTCCTCCTCCTACTCCTCCTCCTTGCCTTCCTCCTTGGAGGTCTTCCCGTCCCCGACAGGACACAGCGTATCTTCCACTCCTCCTCCCTCCTCTTTTCATAGGTGCAAGGTGAAGCGCCACAATGCTGTCTTACACCTGCTGAGCCTGGGCGAGAAAAGCCACACAGGGCAGGAGCTGCTGCTGTGCATCAAGGAGGAAATCGCACGCTGGCTGTCTCCTCTGAAACTCACACTGGGCAATGTTGTCTCTGATAACGGCAAGAACGTTGTGGCTGCACTGCGTCTAGGTCCCCTGACACACGCTCCTTGCATGGCACAGGTGATCAATCTGGTCATAACACGCTCCTTAAAGTCATATGTTGGTTTGAAGGGTGTGCTGGCCATGTCCAGGAGGGTTTGCATCCGCTTTAAAACAATCAAAACAATCTCCCAGAGCACAGCCTGATTTGCGACGTTCTGAGCTTGGTTTGCTCTTTCTGAGCTTGGTGGTTTAAGTGGCTTGTGAACTAAGTGGAGTTCTAAAACCGGAGTTGAAAAGAGGAGTTGAAGCCCCAGTAAGTACTCTTCTTTTTCTTTGACAATTGTTCGCTGTTTTGGTGTAACTTGGATAATGGATAGCAAGATTGGAGGTTTTCTTCAGTGCACAGTTTGTCATATGTATACACGACTGGAGCCGGAGTTCCAGGGTGAATATCTCTGTGGCAGATGTGAGCATGTTGTTCACCTGGAAGCTCGTATTAGAGATCTGGAGGAGCAGAATGCAACACTGAGGAGGATAGACAATCTTGAGCTGAGCTTGCTGCTCACGGAGCATGCAGTTAGTGGGTTAGAACTGGAGGGTGAAGACATGGGTGAGCAGGATCAGGTAAGTAGCTGGGTTAATGTAGTTAGGGGCAGTAGAAAGGGGTCAAAGACAAGGAAGGCCGATCCGGTTTCTGGCATTCCAAGCAAAATTGCCAGGTTGGGTGATGATGCGAGGGTGTCAGTCTCAGAAAAGGCAGCCCTAGTGGATACTGATCTCCCTAACAGCCGGGAGAACAGCCCAGCTAGTAGTCGGTGGGATGGTAATGCAGGCAAGCCAAGACAATTGATAGTTGTTGGGGATTCTATAATCAGGAAGACGGATAGAATAATTTGTCGCCATGACCGCCTCAACCGAATGGTTTGCTGTCTCCCTGGTGCCAGGGTTCGGCATGTGGTGGAACGGGTGGACAAATTGCTGGGAGGGGCTGGTGATGATCCAGCTGTCGTGGTCCATGTCGGTACCAACGACAGAATAAATGGTAGGTGGAGGAGCCTTAAGAATAATTTTAAAGAACTAGGCTACAAGCTGAAGGGAAGGACCTCCAAGGTTGTATTCTCAGGAATACTGCCTGTGCCATGCGCATCACAGGAAAGACAGCGGGAGCTTAGGGAGTTAAATGCATGGCTGAAGTCTTGGTGTAGAGGAGAAGGATTTGGGTTCCTAGAGCACTGGGCTGACTTTTCATTGGGGTACAAACTGTATTCTGCAGATGATTTGCACCTAAATGGAAGGGGGTCCGCTGTGCTGGGGGAGAGAATTCTAGCTGGGGTGGCGGAGTATTTAAACTAGGGCTGAGGAGGGAGGTCAATGTAGAAAAAAAAGGGGTAGCCAGGTTAGAGAGGGGTCAGACTATATTGGTGGGGGGAGAAACAGAATGTGGGGAGAGGACTAGACAACAAGATAAGGAGATCCTTTCGTTACAAAACATCAGTGTAAATAAAAAGGACCGATTAATGTCAAATCACATTTCTGATAATAAAAGTGAAAAACTGACAGGCAAGTTAAAGTGTATGTTCACAAATGCCAGAAGTCTAGCAAGCAAAATGGGGGAGCTGGAGGCCTTAATACTGGAAGAAGATATAGATATAGTTGGTGTTGCTGAAACATGGCTGGACTCTTCACATGACTGGGCTGTAAATCTACAGGGTTTTACACTTTTTCGTAAAGACAGGACAAATAGGAAAGGTGGTGGTGTATGTCTGTATGTGAGAAGTGATATGAAGGCGAGTGTGAAAGAGACAATAGTGGGTGAAGACTGTGAGGAGGTTGAAACCTTGTGGGTGGAACTAGAAAGGGAGGTAAACACTGAAAAAATTACTTTTGGTGTAATCTATAGACCCCCCAATATAACTGAGGAGATGGAAGGTCAGATATATAAACAGATGGAGCGGGCTGCACAGGCGGGTACTGTAGTGATAATGGGAGATTTTAATTTCCGGGATATTAATTGGTGTCATGGTTCGGCTTCAACTGCAAAGGGGAGACATTTCCTCAACCTGTTGCAGGAAAATTTTATGGGCCAGTTTGTGGAAGACCCGACTAGAGGTGAAGCTCTGTTGGATCTGGTCATTTCTAATAATGCAGATCTTGTTGGGAATGTCAATGTTCGTGAAAACCTCGGTAACAGTGATCACAATATAGTTACATTTTACCTATACTGTAAAAAACAAACGCAGGCTGGGAGGGCAAAAACATTTAATTTTAAGAAAGCCAATTTCCCCAGGATGAGGGCTGCAATTCAGGATATAGACTGGGAAGAACTAATGTCAAATAATGGAACAAATGATAAATGGGAGATTTTCAAATCTACTTTGAGTTATTATAGTGCAAAATTTATTCCTACAGGTAATAAGTATAAACGACTCAAATTAAACCCCACATGGCTTACACCTTCTGTGAAAGGGGCAATACATGACAAAAAAAGGGCATTTAAAAAATACAAATCTGAGGGTACAGCTGTAGCCTTTGTAAAATATAAAGAGCTTAATAAAATCTGTAAAAATGTAATAAAATTAGCAAAAATACAAAATGAAAGGCAGGTGGCCAAGGATAGTAAAACAAATCCTAAAAAATTCTTCAAGCATATAAATGCAAAAAAGCCAAGGTCTGAACATGTAGGACCCCTAAATAATGGTAATGGGGAGTTGATCACAGGGGATCAAGAGAAGGCAGAGTTACTAAATGGGTTCTTTAGCTCTGTGTATACAACAGAAGAAAGAGCAGCTGATGTAGCCGGTGCCAGTGCTGTTAATATATCAGTTGATATACTGAATTGGATGAATGTAGAGATGGTCCAAGCTAAATTAAATAAAATAAATGTGCACAAGGCTCCGGGACCAGATGGGTTACACCCTAGAGTTCTTAAAGAGCTTAGTTCAGTTATTTCTGTCCCCCTTTTCATAATATTCAGAGAATCTCTAGTGACTGGTATAGTGCCAAGGGACTGGCGCAGGGCAAATGTGGTGCCTATTTTCAAAAAGGGCTCTAGGTCTTCCCCGGGTAATTATAGACCAGTAAGCTTAACATCCATCGTGGGGAAAATGTTTGAGGGGCTATTGAGGGACTATATACAGGATTATGTGACAATAAATAGCATTATAAGTGACAGCCAGCACGGTTTTACTAAGGACAGAAGTTGTCAAACTAACCTAATCTGTTTTTATGAAGAGGTGAGCAGAAGTCTAGACAGAGGGGCCGCTGTGGATTTAGTGTTTTTGGACTTTGCAAAGGCATTTGACACTGTCCCCCATAGACGCCTAATGGGTAAATTAAGGACTATAGGTTTAGAAAATATAGTTTGTAATTGGATTGAGAATTGGCTCAAGGACCGTATCCAGAGGGTTGTGGTCAATGATTCCTTCTCTGAATGGTCCCCGGTTATAAGTGGTGTACCCCAG
Source organism: Rhinoderma darwinii (assembly GCF_050947455.1). NCBI lineage: Eukaryota > Metazoa > Chordata > Amphibia > Anura > Rhinodermatidae > Rhinoderma > Rhinoderma darwinii. The sequence goes on along the minus strand of NC_134689.1, from coordinate 265,393,096 downwards.
GGTTCAGTGCTGGGACCACTATTATTCAACTTATTTATTAATGATATAGAGGAAGGGATTAATAGCACTATTTCTATTTTTGCAGATGACACCAAGCTATGTAATATAGTTCAGACTATGGAAGATGTTCATGAATTACAGGCAGATTTAAACAAACTAAGTGTTTGGGCGTCCACTTGGCAAATGAAGTTTAATGTAGATAAATGTAAAGTTATGCATCTTGGTACCAACAACCTGCATGCATCATATGTCCTAGGGGGAGCTACACTGGCGGATTCACTTGTTGAGAAGGATCTGGGTGTTCTTGTAAATCATAAACTCAATAACAGCATGCAGTGTCAATCAGCTGCTTCAAAGGCCAGCAGGATATTGTTGTGTATTAAAAGAGGCATGGACTCGCGGGACAGGGATGTAATAATGCCACTTTACAAAGCATTAGTGAGGCCTCATCTAGAATATGCAGTTCAGTTCTGGGCTCCAGTTCATAGAAAGGATGCCCTGGAGTTGGAAAAAATACAAAGAAGAGCAACGAAGCTAATAAGGGGCATGGAGAATTTAAGTTATGAGGAAAGATTGAAAGAATTAAACCTATTTAGCCTTGAAAAAAGAAGACTAAGGGGGGACATGATTAACTTATATAAATATATTAATGGCACATACAAAAAATATGGTGAAATCCTGTTCCTTGTAAAACCCCCTCAAAAAACAAGGGGGCACTCCCTCCGTCTGGAGAAAAAAAGGTTCAAGCTGCAGAGGCGACAAGGCTTCTTTACAGTGAGAACTGTGAATTTATGGAATAGTCTACCGCAGGAGCTGGTCACAGCAGGGACAGTAGATGGCTTTAAAAAAGGGTTAGATAATTTCCTAGAACAAAAAAATATTAGCTCCTATGTGTAGAAATTTTTCCTTCCCTTTTCCCTTCCCTTGGTTGAACTTGATGGACATGTGTCTTTTTTCAGCCGTACTAACTATGTAACTATGTAACTATGTAACACGCTGGAATTCCACCCTGCACATGTTGGACCGTCTGTACGAACAGCGGAAAGCCGTGAATGATTTCCTGATGCAGCAGATGGGCAGCGTTTGGAGCCAGTGTAATTTCGAGCCCAGGCACTGGCAGCTGGTTAGAGACGCATGTCGCGTTTTGAGGCCCTTTGAAGAGGCCACACGATTTGTGAGCCGTGACGCTAGCGGAATGAACAATGTTATGCCGCTGATATTCATTATGGAGCAAACGCTCACAGCGATGATTCAGCAAAGGATGGAGGAAGGATCACATTTGGCTATGGATGTTGAGGAGGAGGAGGACGATGAGGATGAGGAAACAGGACCTGAAGAGGAGCTGGATTTGGAGATGGAATCACAGGAAGGGATAGGGGACGAGGCAGCCGCACAACATGACAGTGATGGTGGTGGTGACGAGTCTGACGACGACCTTGATGATGGACAACCATGGCAGTATGGGGCGGAGATGGAACCAACCGGGCCCTCTGAAACGCTCGCTAGGATGGCGAGCTGTATGCTTCGTTACTTGCGCGCTGACTGTCGTATTGTTAGCATGAAGCAAAGAGATGAGTACTGGATAGCCACACTTTTAGACCCTCGGTATAAAGCCAGAATGGGGGAGTTTTTTGCGCCTTCCGAGAGGGAGGCAAAATTGGCTTATTATCGAGAGAAGCTATGCAGCCAGCTTGTCACGGCTTTCAAACGGCAAACACCTGCTGCAAGCATGTCTGACCGGGGGGCCACTCTCCGCTCCCCACTGTCTCATCGTTCCACCGCCTCTGGCAGAGCTACCTCTGCAATAGGCGGCAGCCGCGGCAGCCACGGCAGCAGCGGTAGCAGCAGCAGCAGCCAATTCAGTTTGGAAAATATGATGACAACATTTTTACATCCAATACCCCGACCTGACACACATCGTAGTCACCAAAGGGATGTTCACCATCACCAGGTGCAGCACCTAAACAACCAGGTTCACTCGTACCTGGACTGTGCCCTTTCTCCGTCAGAAATGCTGATCCCAGACCCCATGGACTTCTGGCTCAGCAGATTGGATCATTGGCAAGAACTGGCCCAGTTTGCCATGGGTGTACTGTCTTGTCCACCCTCCAGTGTAGCGTCAGAGAGGGTATTCAGCGCGGCAGGGGGCTTCGTCACCCCTAAGCGAACAAGATTGTCCGCCAACAGCTTGGAAAATCTCACGTTTCTGAAAATGAATCAAGCGTGGATCGGTGAGGATTTTAAAACCCCTGTGCCTGATGCCACTGATTAGATCTGACATTGCTGCTGCCGCTGCCGCCTGCTACTGCCGCCTGCTACTACAGGATTCTGTCCTGTCCACTCTTTTTTTAATGTGCTGCTGCTACTACTACTACCACCCTTGCTGTCTGTGTTGGCTACCTATACTACCACCAATACACCTCCACTGCCGCCCGTCTGCTGCAAGCAGGCCTGAGGCCTGCCCCACCACAGGGCTTTGTCCTGTGACTGTCGTCCAGTCTCTTTTTTTAATGTGCTGCTACTACTACTACTACCACCCTTGCTGTCTGTGTTGGCTACCCCTACTACCACCAATACACCTCCACTGCCGTCTGCTACAAGCAGGCCTGGAGGACTTGTGAAAAGCCATTGCTTGTTGCTTTTACATCCATGTATGGAAGAACCCCGGCAGGCATCTGCCAATAAAAAGGGTCAATTTTTGGAGGGCTTGTCAAAAGCCATTGCTTGTTGCTTTTACATCCATGTATGGAAGAACCCCGGCAGGCATCTGCCAATAAAAAGGGTCAATTTTTGGAGGGCTTGTGAAAAGCCATTGCTTGTTGCTTTTACATCCATGTATGGAAGAACCCCGGCAGGCATCTGCCAATAAAAAGGGTCAATTTTTGGAGGGCTTGTGAAAAGCCATTGCTTGTTGCTTTTACATCCATGTATGGATGAACCCCGGCAGGCATCTGCCAATAAAAAGGGTCAATTTTTGGAGGGCTTGTGAAAAGCCATTGCTTGTTTCTTTTACATCCATGTATGGAAGAACCCCGGCAGGCATCTGCCAATAAAAAGGGTCAATTTTTGGAGGGCTTGTCAAAAGCCATTGCTTGTTTCTTTTACATCCATGTATGGAAGAACCCCGGCAGGCATCTGCCAATAAAAAGGGTCAATTTTTGGAGGGCTTGTCAAAAGCCATTGCTTGTTGCTTTTACATCCATGTATGGAAGAACCCCGGCAGGCATCTGCCAATAAAAAGGGTCAATTTTTGGAGGGCTTGTGAAAAGCCATTGCTTGTTGCTTTTACATCCATGTATGGAAGAACCCCGGCAGGCATCTGCCAATAAAAAGGGTCAATTTTTGGAGGGCTTGTGAAAAGCCATTGCTTGTTGCTTTTACATCCATGTATGGATGAACCCCGGCAGGCATCTGCCAATAAAAAGGGTCAATTTTTGGAGGGCTTGTGAAAAGCCATTGCTTGTTTCTTTTACATCCATGTATGGAAGAACCCCGGCAGGCATCTGCCAATAAAAAGGGTCAATTTTTGGAGGGCTTGTCAAAAGCCATTGCTTGTTTCTTTTACATCCATGTATGGAAGAACCCCGGCAGGCATCTGCCAATAAAAAGGGTCAATTTTTGGAGGGCTTGTGAAAAGCCATTGCTTGTTGCTTTTACATCCATGTATGGAAGAACCCCGGCAGGCATCTGCCACCATAAAGGGTAAATTTTTTGAGGGCTTGTCAAAAGCCATTGCTTCTTCTTTTACCACCTTATATGTATGAACCCTGGCAGGCATCAGCCGCCTAAAATGGTTAATTTTTGTACCTTTTTTAACAATGCATTAAGCATACAACATGCACAAGAGCAGTGGTTTCTGTTAGTTATCACCGTGTCCCATCCGTTTTCCTATAGCCATACATGTTGGCGTAACTTTGACACTAACTTTGCCTTAAAGACAGCACAAAAGTACTTGGATACACTCATGGGTGACCTAAGAGTGTTATACAGGGCTTCTAGGGCTTTTAAACAGTGTTATACACGATTTTTAGGGGCTTTCTTGTATTACAGGTTCGGTCAGAACTAGTTCGGTCCGAATCTAACTTTTTCACGAAATTCGGCGAACCTGCCGAACCGAACTTTTCATAAGTTCGCTCATCTCTATCAGGTAGTATAATAATGGGGTAAACAATAAAATAATCCATAAATATTTGTTACGCTGCGACACAATCCTGTAAGCATAGGCCAGTGTCGCACTGATAAATATCCTTTCTTATTGCCCTTTTGGTCCACACTCCGCACCTTTGTAGTTTGGAGGATTTTGCTGGGAAAGCTTTGTCCCGGTATAATACGGGCACCCTCGCTTCCAGCAGATAAGTTTGGGCCCTCCCTTTCCTGGTTCCCTATTTTAGGACCTTGATAAATTGCCACTTGAAACAGAAGAAATGTTCCCCTCTGATCTGCACAATCGCATATTTTTATTTCCTGACTTATTGGAGCCTTAACTAATTTTATTTTTTCATAGACGTAGTGGCATGAAGGCTGTTTTTTTGCGGAATGGGCTGTAGTTATTATTGGTACCATTTTGGGGTACATGCGACTTTTTGATCACTTTTTATCCTTTATTTTTTTGAGAGGCAAGGTGACCAAAAACAGCAATTCTGGCATAGTTTTTTTTTTTTTATATACAGCGTTCTCCATGCGTTATAAACTACATGTTAACTTTATTCTGCGGGTCAGTACGATTCCGGCGGTACCTAATTTATAGCACTTTTTTATGTTCTACAACTTTTTGCACAATAAAATTACTTTTGTAAAAAGAATGTATTTTTTCTGTCGCCAAGTTGTGAGAGCCAAAACTTTTTACATTTTTCGTCAACAGAGCTGTATGAGGGCTTGTTTTTTGCTGGACGAGCTATAGTTTTTATAGGTACCATGTTTGGATGCATGCGACCTTTTGATCACTTTTTATTTCAATTTTTGGAAAAAACAGCAATTCTGGCAGTATTTTTTAGTTTTTGTTTTTTTACGGCATTCACTGCGCGTGACAAATAACATAACATTTTTATAGTTCAGTTCATTACGGACGCAGCGTTACCAAATATGCATGGTTTTATTTATTTTTTTCAATAATAAATGACTTGATAAGGGAAAAAGAGCTATAGTGTTTTATTTTATTACTTGAAACTGTTATTTTATTTTTTACAACTTTTGTTTTTACTTTTTTACACTTTTTTTTTTACACTTTTCTGTGTATATACTGCGGATGTCGGGAAGGGGTTAAAGCCTATGCACACCTTTGAAATAGGGTTTTGGTTTTTTTAGTTTTTTTTTAAAGAAAATTGTCTATCAGTGTGTTTGGTGCAACTTTCTAAATACTTTTTATTAAAAAATATTTTTACTTTTTGAGATACAGCTTCTTTGTATTCTGTATACAGAGCAGCTGTATCTAGCACTAAAACCTATATCCGTCAGGTCTCGGACACGCAGGATCGTGCTGTTACCGATCACATCTAAGTTCATAACTCAGATGTGATCAACAACCAATAACAGGTGAATCCTGCGTGTCAGAGACACATCAGTGCCGCTGACCTGGCGGATTCAGGTCTCAGTGCACAATACAGCTGCTCTGTATACAGGATACAAAGCAGCTGTATGGGCATGACCACACATGGCGGAATTCCTCCGCAACTGTCCGCATCAATGCCGCACAGAATCTGCGTTGCAGATTCTGCAGCGGATCTGCACAAAATGTGCAGAAAATTGATGCGGACTGGCCGCTGCGGACTGCAGGAAAAGTGCTTCTCTTCTCCCTATTCAGTGCAGGATAGAGAGAAGGGACAGCACTTTCCCTAGTGAAAGTCAAAGAAATTCATACTTACCGCCCGTTGTCTTGGTGACGCGTCCCTCTTTCGGCATCCGGCCCGACCTCCCTGGATGACGCTCCAGTCCATGTGACCGCTGCAGCCTGTGCTTGGCCTGTGATTGGCTGCAGCCGTCACTTACACTGAAACGTCATCCTGGGAGGCCGGACTGGAGACAGACGCAGGGAGTTCTCGGTAAGTATGAACTTATATTTTTTTTTACAGATACATGTATATTGAGATCGGTAGTCACTGTCCCGGGTGCAGAAACAGTTACTGCCGATCGCGTAACTCTTTCAGCACCCTGGACAGTGACTATTTACAGACGTCTCCTAGCAACGCTCCCGTCATTACGGGAGCCCCATTGACTTCCTCAGTCTGGCTGTAGACCTAGAAATACATAGGTCCAGCCAGAATGAAGAAATGTCATGGTAGTAAAAACAATACGCTCCGCAGCACACATAAGATCTGCGGACTTCATTGCGGAATTTTGACTCTCCATTGAAGTCAATGGAGAAATTCCGCCATGAGTCCGCAACCAGTCCGCCACTGCTCCGCAACAGACAGAGCATGCTGCGGACACCAAATTCCGCTCCGCAGCCTATGCTCCGCAGCGGAATTGTACGCATCGTGTAAACGAACACTGCTAAATTAAAGTGAAAGTCAATGGAGAAACGGCTCCGCTGCGGATTAACGCTGCGGAGTGTCCGCAGCGGAATTTAAGTGAAATTCCGCTATGTGTGAACCCGCCCTATCTCAAAAATTGTAAATATGTTTTAATAAAAAGTATTAAGAATGTTGCACCAAACACACATTTTTATTTAAAAAAAACAACAACAAAAAAAAAAATTCAAAGGTGTACATAGCCTTTACATTTATATATAAAAATTGTATCTGATTTAAAAGAAAGTAGTAAATCATCAAGCAAGAAACACCTGGGCTAATGGAGTTAAATATGGTGGCCCTTCTGTTAATATTACATATTTAATTGTACATTTTTTTCCCATTTTTCCTTCTATTTTGTCATATTCCATATTTCAGCTAGCCAAGTGTCCTTTATTAAGGCTTCAGACTTCTCATCTTAAGCATGTTATATGTGGAATACATTATTTTAATTTAATCTAGGGCGATTTACTTTCCTCTGAGATCCGTTTCACTGAGCAATTAGGGACCTATTGATAGTAGTCGATATGAATATTCAGAAGGGTGTCAATTCATTAGCAGACAGAGGAATCTCATTAGAAGTACTCCAACCCTTTATTGCTCAATAGAATTACAGGGGCTTTTGCCAGTGCGTTGGATTAGTGAATATTTTACTGTGCACTCATTTACCTTCATTACAAGATTACATGCAGTGCCCTTTCATTTTATCAATTAAAACTGCATTAATCTTCCTACAATAAACTTTTTAACCACATTATCAATTTCAGCTTTGTTTGATATAAAAAGTCTGTTTAATTCTTGTGTTTGGCACATAGCATACATATCTTTTGCGTTTATTTCATTTTCATAGAACATTTAACCAATTAATAATACATGTGGCATGGCTATGTCCATACAAAACTTTTTTAAAACTGGGTATCAGGAGTATATTAGTCATGTCCACTTTTAATTGTAAACTTGGCAGTTTTCATTACACTTATTGGCTACGTCATCAATAAGGACTGTGAAATAATCCAAAAAGAGATAAAGTCCACTTAGATTTCCCCTCTATTAATCATAATTGAGAGCCCCTGAAAAGAGAAACTCCCTCTCTGGAAAACCCGGCTCACATGTGCAATATATTGATGTCCTGTTGATTTTATTGGGAACTGTGTAAGGGTTCTTTTGAGGTTGAAGAATGAATTTGAGGACTTGCCAGCCACTTCCCATCTTATCACGTGGAGTCCGTTGTCTCAGGAAGCTGATACATGAGGAGTTGTTTGGTGGATTCCTCACTTTTGTGCAGGTGCTTTAGCTTTGCTTCTGTTTGTCTGTGACATGGAAGGAGGACTCCACCTAAACACCATATCTCAGCTTCCTTGCTCCTGAGACTTTAAATATGCCCTACAGTATGTATACTACTACTAATAGCAGCCCCATTACCTTTTCATTCATCCATTAAAATACCTAACACCTGAAAATATTATCTTTATGAAAATAACTTTCCATAACATAGTGGTGACATAAGAAGGAAGAAGCCTTTCCCGCTTAGAATAGAGTCACCTCCATTGACACTAGATACTTGCATACGTGTGCCTTTCCGCTGTCCTACATTCTGCAAAGTGTTCTCCACTATTATTACAGCAATACTATTCTATTCTCTTTTCCCTGTGGTGATTTTTGTAGCAGAAATTAGAGAAAAATAGGAAGCAATATAATAATTTTGATATTATGCAGACGGGAACAGAAATTAGCCACTAGATAACCAGGTAGCCGGTTATTGTCACTGGGCTAACATGTGATGTACAATTTGTCAACATCACAAAAAGAAGGTGATGTTGCCTAGTGGGATAAAGGGAAATGAATGCTTGCACTCTAAGTCAGGCACTGGATACTATCGTGGTTTGTGGGTGGACTTATCACATATGGCTACCAAAGTATGGAAGTTGAATGTTAAGGCCCTTTTACACCAGCCGATAAGTGTCCGGTGCAGTGAGCGCTGATCAACGAGACATCGTTGATCGGCACTCGTTTGCTCCTGTCACACAGAGCCATGGATGGGGACGAGCGGTCGTTATTTCGATTGCTCGTCCCCATACATTATTATCATGTTGGCAGCGCGTCTCCCTGTTTACACAGGGAGATGTGCTACCGACAACAATAATATTTCCCTTTTTTAAAATGACACGACCAGCAGATGATCGAGCTCGTTTGCTTGTTCATCTGCTGATCGTTCCCCTGTTTACACAGGGCAATTATCGGCAATGAGCATTATATGACACCCAGTATAAAACCCCCTTAAATCTAACCTTAAAAGATGCTCGAACAGCGCACAAATATAGGACATGTCGCGCGTTTCACACAGCAGACATACGCTGCGTGAAAATCACGCACCTGTCTGCATGGCCCCATAGACTAATATAGGTCCCTGCGACGTGCGTGAAAATCACTCGCGTCGCACGGACGTATAACACGCTCGTGTAAATGAGCCCTGAATGTGAGGCACATGGAGGTTAAATTCATCACACCTCGTGCCCCACAATAAGTGATAGAAAGCAGTTTTTATTTTATTTTTTTACAGCGTACACATCATAAATGATGCAAAAAAAATGTTGTGCAGGTTATTACGGCCGCACCAATACTGAATGTGTGTATGTTTTATGTATTGAGACTTATTTTAAATGTTTATTGTAAAAAAGGTGAATGTGTATTATTTTATTTAACATTACTTTGTTTTTACTTTATTTTTAAACTTTAATGCACTGGCATATATCCGATATATGCCAGTACATTAGCCTGTGTACTGATAGTACACAGGCAGTTGTTAGGACATACCTAAGTATGCCCTAACAGGAAATATGGTAAGACAGCCCTGGGGTCCTTCAATGGACCCTGGGCTGTCTGCCCATATATGGTATGGCCCTCGATCGCGTCACAGGAATTCCCTGTGACGCAATCCAAGGGGCATCCCTCCTTCTCATTTTCCCCTGAATGCTGCAGTCCGCTGTGATTGCAGCATTCACGTGTTAGGGATCTGCCAGGTACTACGTCTAGGTATACTCCTGGGATTAATCAATACACACCTGAGGCCAGACCTGTTCGACTGACACCATCTCCCACCAACCAGGGTGGCAGGCTCAGGAGTGGGAGAGCCTATCGCGGCCTGGTCAGTCGGATTTAGCTCCGCCCCCTGTCCTTTATTACTTGCCGTGTTCTCTTCCTCAGTGCTTGTAATTCTTCTGGATTCCTGGCCTCACTGCTGCTTGCTCCAGCCTGCTTCTGCCGTGCTTCTGCCTTGCTGCAGTTCCGCTTAACCTGCTTTGCTTTGCCCCTGGCTTGCTTCCTTCTCCGTGCTCACTTTTGTATACTCCACTTCATCCTGGTCCTGACTACTCATTCACCGCTCCGTTTCCTCGCGGCATTCCGTGGCTACTGCCCCTTCCCTTGCGTGTTCCCTGTTTGTTCCCCCGTGCACTTAGACAGCGTAGGGACCGCCGCCCAGTTGTACCCCGTCGCATAGGGCGGGTCGTTGCAAGTAGGCAGGGACAGGGCGGTGGGTAGATTAGGGCTCACTTTCCCTTCACCTCTTTCCTGCCATTACATAATTACAAGCCACTACCTAGTCTACCATTTCTCCTACGCTGACGCTATCATGGACCCCCTTGAGACCCTGACCCAGCAGATGCAGGGCCTCTCCCTACAGGTCCAGGCCCTGGCCCAGAGGGTCAACCAGGGTGACGCTGCCTTAGTAGTACCCCTCACCTCACCTCTAGAACCCGACCTCAAGTTACCTGAACGGTTCTCAGGGGACCGTAAGACGTTTCTCTCCTTCCGGGAGAGTTGCAGACTGTATTTCCGCCTAAAACCCCACTCCTCAGGTTCCGAGAACCAGCGGGTGGGTATCATCATATCCCGACTCCAGGAAGGGCCCCAAGAGTGGGCCTTCTCCTTGGCTCCTGACGCCCCTGAACTTTCCTCTGTTGATCGTTTTTTCTCTGCCCTCGGACTCATTTACGACGAGACTGCTTTAGCCGAGAGTCAGCTGGTGACCTTACGTCAGGGTAGGAGACCAGTTGAGGAATACTGTTCTGATTTTAGAAAGTGGTGCGTAGCTTCTCGGTGGAACGATCCGGCCCTATGGTGCCAGTTTAGGTTAGGATTATCTGACGCCCTGAAGGATCTGCTGGTTAGCTACCCCTCTTCTGACTCCCTTGACCAGGTTATGGCCCTAGCAGTACGACTTGACCGACGTCTCAGGGAACGTCAGCTTGAACGCTTCAATGTGCTCCCCTCTGACTTTTCTGCGATCCCCCCCGAGGTCCCATCTCCTCGCCCCTCCACGGAGGACTCGGAGGTACCTATGCAACTCGGGGCCTCCATGTCCCCTCGACAACGTAGGGAGTTTCGCAGAATGAATGGTCTCTGCTTCTACTGTGGGGACGACAAGCATCTACTGAACACCTGTCCCAGGCGCAAGAATAAGAAGCCGGAAAACTTCCGCGCCTAAGTGATCATCGGGGAGGTCACTTGGGCGCACAGGTATTTCCCGTTAATGTGAAACGCAATAAAATTTTGCTTCCCTTTCAGGTCTCGTTTGCTGGCCGGTCTGCCACGGGCAGTGCTTTCGTGGATTCTGGCTCATCTGCTAATATCATGTCTGTGGAATTTGCTATGTCTCTAAAGATGCCTTTTATTGATTTACCTTATCCTATCCCTGTAGTAGGTATCGACTCAACTCCCCTTGCTAATGGTTATTTTACTCAGCATACTCCTGTTTCTGAACTCCTGGTTGGCTCCATGCATTTGGAGCAGTGCTCTGTACTGTTGATGCAGGGATTATCGTCTGATCTGGTATTAGGTCTTCCCTGGTTGCAGTTGCATAATCCCACGTTTGATTGGAATACTGGGGATCTCACCAAATGGGGTAGTGAATGTCTTATGTCATGTCTTTCTGTTAACTCTATTTCTCCCCGGGAGGAGGTAAACACGCTTCCTGAGTTTGTTCAGGACTTCGCCGATGTGTTTTCTAAGGAGGCCTCCGAGGTGTTGCCCCCCCATAGAGATTACGATTGCGCCATCGATTTGGTGCCTGGTGCCAAGCTTCCTAAGGGTAGGATATTTAATCTTTCATGTCCTGAACGTGAAGCTATGAGGGTGTATATCCAAGAATGCCTGGCCAAGGGTTTCATTCGCCCCTCGACTTCTCCTGTAGGTGCTGGCTTCTTCTTCGTGGGGAAGAAGGATGGTGGTCTTAGGCCGTGCATTGATTATCGTAACCTGAATAAGGTCACCGTAAGGAACCAGTACCCACTTCCTTTGATTCCGGATCTTTTTAATCAGGTTCAGGGAGCCCAATGGTTTTCTAAGTTCGATCTACGGGGGGCATATAACCTTATCCGCATCAAAGAGGGGGATGAGTGGAAAACTGCGTTCAACACACCCGAGGGTCATTTCGAATACCTGGTCATGCCCTTTGGGTTGTGTAATGCCCCTGCTGTCTTCCATTATTAATGAAATCCTGAGAGATTACCTGGGTAATTTTCTTGTTGTGTACCTTGATGACATACTGGTGTTTTCCAAGGACTGGTCCTCCCACGTGGAGCATGTCAGGAAGGTGCTCCAGGTCCTTCGGGAGAATAATCTGTTTGCTAAGACTGAAAAATGTGTCTTTGGGGTACAGGAGATACCATTTTTAGGGCAAATCCTCACTCCTCATGAATTCCGCATGGACCCTGCCAAGGTTCAGGCTGTGGCGGAATGGGTCCAACCTGCCTCCCTTAAGGCGTTACAGTGTTTTTTAGGGTTCGCCAACTATTACAGGAGATTTATTGCCAACTTCTCGGTCGTCGCTAAGCCTCTTACGGACCTTACTCGCAAGGGTGCTGATGTCCTCCATTGGCCCCTTGAGGCCGTCCAGGCCTTTGAGACTCTCAAGAAGTGCTTTATCTCGGCCCCCATGCTGATTCAGCCCAACCAAGAGGAGCCATTTATTGTGGAGGTTGACGCATCCGAGGTGGGAGTGGGGGCCGTCTTGTCCCAGGGTACCAGCTCCCTCACCCATCTCCGCCCCTGTGCTTACTTCTCTAGGAAGTTTTCGCCCACGAAGAGTAACTATGATATTGGCAACCGCGAACTTCTAGCCATTAAATGGGCTTTTGAAGAGTGGCGGCACTTCCTGGAGGGGGCCAGACACCAGGTAACGGTCCTTACGGATCACAAGAATCTGGTTTTCCTAGAATCGGCCCGGAGGCTTAATCCTAGACAAGCTCGGTGGCCACTATTCTTTACCAGATTTAATTTCTTGGTTACCTATAGGGCTGGGTCCAAGAATATTAAGGCTGATGCTCTGTCACGTAGTTTCATGGCCAATCCTCCTTCCGAGAAGGATCCTGCTTGTATTTTACCCCCTGGTATAATCGTTTCTGCCACGGATTCTGATTTAGCTTCTGATATCGCGGCTGATCAGGGTGCAGCTCCCGGGAACGTCCCTGGGGACAAACTGTTTGTTCCCCTGCAATACCGGCTAAGGGTACTCAGGGAAAACCATGACTCCGCTCTATCTGGTCATCCTGGCATCTTGGGCACCAAACACCTCATTACCAGAAACTATTGGTGGCCTGGGTTGCCTAAAGACGTTAGGGCTTACGTCGCCGCTTGTGAGGTTTGCGCTAGGTCCAAAACCCCTAGGTCCCGACCTGTGGGCCTACTACGTTCCTTGCCCATTCCCCAGAGACCTTGGACCCATATCTCCATGGATTTTATCACCGATTTGCCTCCATCTCAGGGCAAGTCGGTGGTGTGGGTGGTAGTAGACCGCTTCAGCAAGATGTGCCACTTTGTGCCCCTTAAGAAGCTACCTAACGCCAAGACGTTAGCTTCTTTGTTTGTGAAACACATCCTGCGTCTCCATGGGGCCCCAGTCAATATAGTTTCTGACAGAGGGGTACAATTTGTTTCCTTATTTTGGAGCGCTTTTTGTAAAAAGTTGGAGATTGATCTGTCCTTCTCCTCCGCCTTCCATCCCGAAACTAATGGCCAAACGGAAAGGACTAACCAATCCCTGGAACAATATTTAAGGTGTTTCATCTCTGACTGTCAATTCGATTGGGTCTCATTCCTTCCCCTTGCTGAATTTTCCCTGAATAATTTCTTTAGGAAGCATACTGTATGGCAACGGTGGCCCATGGGCCCCCCAGGCTTAGGGGCCCGGTCGCAACTGCGACCGCTGCGACCCCTATAGCTACGCCACTGGTCAGGCCAAGTCAGTAATAGGGGATCTGTCTGTGAAATCAAGAAATGCCAGGTACACCATAGGCTTATAGAAAAGACCAAGTAACCCTAGGAAAGCTTTGGTTTACATTTTCCATTATATCCGGCTTCCCCTGTTCCGTTGCAAGACTTCTTCACTATATGACCTGCAGCTTTATACTGTTCAGATGGCACTAGATTGGGGGCAGGTAAATAGTGTGTTAGACCTATTGTAAGTAGTAAAGTCTGTACTTACCAGTAAGCAAATCACATAGATAAGCACTGAGCAGATATTGAGCCAAAAAGGAATGCTGGGAGATTTTAGCTTTGAAGCTTGCAGAGTTGTAAAATGCAGCTGTAGACTATCAACCATGTCAATTTTTGTCTGGGGTCAAGTATCATCTAGCAAACAGTGAAGAACAATTTACCTATCTGATTCTCCGTATTCCTGCCAGTTCAGTAAATTATGCTTTTCAGGTATAATGCAGTGCTTAAAAAGTTAGAGTTCACAGAAGTTTGACTTTTTTCCAGGGATATGAGCTTTTCAGTCCTTAACCAATTGTGGGGTTCATATGTGGGGAGTTCCAGACTCCTCAATTACTTAGCCGCTTTGGTCACTTTAGATACCCTCTATTCTCTATTAGAGCATGTCCCCAGCTCATGATGTCTGTCTTTTATACCTTCAATGTAACTGTCTGTGGTCTCGTGGTGTTGCACCCACAGTGGTGTGTAAGTTTATCAGGCCTGCTCCTAAACAATTAGGAGCCCTGCGAGTAAATGTTCTTGCCTGTCTCTTCTTCCCTCAGTCCTTTTGAACAATCCCGATCATTATCATTCTGGATAATCTTGCTCAAACAATTGCAACAGCCAACAGCTTCTGTTCTGTATATGTAATGGAACTATATGCCTGGAACAGAATTTATGCCTAATATTTTGCAGCGCTGTGTGTTCTTTCTGTGCCAAAATTAAACTAATGTCTTTATTTAAATGTAGATCAAATCTGTGGCACTCTGCAAAATGGTCTGTGTACTGTAGGTAGGGTTCCCACCCCATCAGTGGTGTAACTACCGCTATAGCAGCTGTAGCGGCTGCTACGGGGCCCGCAACATGAGGGGGCCCGTGCCAAACGCGGGCACGCCCCCCAATGGCCGGAGGCTCCGCTAGCAGCCGCTATGGCTGCTACAGCGCGACGCCACTGAAGGGGTTGTTCCTACAAAAGACATGCATCCCCTATCCACATGTGTAATCGCTGGGACTCCCAGTGATAAGAAGAATGGGGGAACGAAAGACCCCCGAAGTTCTCCATAACAAACCTCGGACTTCCGGGGTCTGTCTGCAGCTCCATAGAAATTACTTGTGCACCGGTCGCGCTTGTGCTCATGCGTGACCAGTGCTCCTTTCATTTTTATTGAACTGTGTAGACGCCGGAAGTCCGTGGTTTGTCATGGAGAACTTCGGGGGACTTTCGGTCCCCCGTTCTCCTTATCGCTGCCAGCGATCACACATGTACCCCCTATCCTGTGGATAGGGGATACATCTCTCTTGTAGGACAAACTATAGGCCGTTTTTTTTTATCGGGGCTATATGGTGCTATCTACAAGGGGGGGGGGTCTGTATGGCGTTATCTACAGGGGGGGTCTGTATGGCATTATTTACAGGGGGGGTCTGTATGGCGTTATCTACAGGGGGGGTTCTGTACGGTGTTATCTACAGGGGGGGGTCTGTATGGCGTTATCTACAGGGGGGTCTGTATGGCATTATCTACAGGGGGTCTGTATGGCGTTATCTACAGGCGGGGGGGGGTCTGTATGGCGTTATCTACAGGGGGGTTCTGTATGGTGTTATCTACAGGGGGGGTCTGTATGGAGTTATCTACAGGGGGGTCTGTATGGCGTTATCTACAGGGGGTATATATGGCGATATCTACAGGGGGGTCTGTATGGCGTTATCTACAGGGGGGAATCTGTATGGCGTTATCTACAGAGGGGTCTGTATGGCATTATCTACAAGGGGGGGTCTGTATGGCGTTATCTACAGGGGGTCTCTATGGCGTTATCTACAGCGGGGACTCTGTATGGCGTTATCTACAGGGGGGTCTGTATTGCATTATCTACAGGGGGGGTCTGTATGGCGTTATCTACAGGGGGTGTCTGTATGACGTTATCTACAGGGGGGTCTGTATGGCATTATCTACAGGGGGACTCTGTATGGCGTTATCTACAGGGGGGTCTGTATGGCGTTATCTACAGGGGGTGTCTGTATGGCGTTATCTACAGGGGGTGTGTGTATGGTGTTATCTACAGGGGGCTGTATGGCATTATCTACATGGGGATTTGGGGCTGTAAGACGTTATCTACAGGAGGGCTGTAAGGCATTATCTACAGGGGGGCTGTATGGTGTTATCTACAAGGGGGATTTGGGGCTGTAAGACGTTATCTACAGGGGGCTGTAAGGCGTTATCTACAGGGGGCTGTTTATGGCGCTATCTACAGGGGGCTGTGTATGGTGCTATCTATAGGGGGCGCTGTGTGGTGGAATCTATAGGGAGGCACTATCTACAAGGGGGGGTTGTGTGATACCCAGCGGAGGGGGGGCCCCAGTCAAAAGTTTGCTATGGGGCCCAGTCTTTCCTAGTTACGCCCCTGCACCCCATCAATATTGATAAGATAAAACTCAAGCACTCCTCTGGTTAAATATGCAAAGAAAATATTTAGAAAATATTTAATTTTCGAATCAGGCAATGTAATAGAGAAATATGTATATATTTCGCTATTACATTGCCTGATCCGAAAATTATCTTTATATAAATGTGTCACAGAAAGCAAAAAACAGCAGTCATTTTATGTATTTTTTTATTAATTTTTACCTCGAATTCATACAAAATTCCATATTTTATGTATAAAAAAATCAGTCTCTCAATTATGTCCTTAACTGAAGGTGGAAGTTTCTTAAAATATGTTTTTTTTCTAACCAGCAGTACTAGATATACAGTATGCAGTATCATTCCTACTCTATCTATTCTCGCCCCCTTCTCTCATAGTGTAACAGATAAAACCAAGGATTTAGGTATCCCCATATCAATCATTAGCTCTTGTATCTTAATCTAAAAACATTACAAAAGTAATGGATCACATTCGCCCTATAAGATGTACATTTAGGGCATTCCTTGTTATAGTTCTGAAGGTGGCTTCAAACAGCAAATTTAATGCATTACAGGCGTGTTATAATTTAAAGTTATATCATTTTTCAATATACTTTTTGTATTAATTCCTCACAGTTTCAAGATCTCTGGTTCTCGGTATTCAGTAGGAACATTCATTGTTTACTTCTAGTGGATACAATTCTGTCCATGGTCATGTGATGATCACACAGGTGCATGTCTCATTATATTTGTGGTTTGTGTATCATAGTTGTGTCTTCCCAGCACCTGTGTGTCCATCACATGACCATGGACAGATTTTTATCCACTGAAAGTAAACCATGAAGGTTCCTACCGAATAACAACAAGCAGAGAACTTGAAAACCATGTGGAATTATTGCAGAAAGTATATTGGAAAATTGTATACCTTAAATTTTCCCCAAAAAAATATTAATTTACTTAAACTGGACACCCCTTTAGCTAACTTTGTATATGCTAAAATATAAGAGTCTCCCAGTCCAATATGGGATTATCTCTGTGTTTCTAATTGCCAATCCCCATACAGTACCATTCTTTTTAAAGAACAAATAAAATTCTTGTTGAAATCACCAGTAGACTTAAGTGTTATATTGAGTGAATAATTCCATAAATACTCCTAAAAGTGCATGATCTTATATCGCGATATCATTTATTTTAATAATTTGCGGATATGAAAATGTAATCCAATCTTGTGCGAGTGATAAATAAAATAATATTTTGTATCTACAGGGGGGCAAACTATACAAACATCTTAAAGAGTGATACATAAAATCATATCCTCTAGACAAGCATCCCTTAATTCGTGTCTCTCAGTGGGGTGCCTCTGCTCCATCGTATATGTAATATATTGTATTTCATATTCAAAACGTATTTAAATGGAATATTTTTTTGTAACTTATATGTCTTCATATATTAGACAGTAAATTGTCTAACTAGAAACACCCCCAAGTAAAATGCAGATACAAAACATTTCCAATTAGTCAATATGCTATGAAAGTATTATCTCATTTATCAATTTCACTGTCAATAGGTATATTTACCTATATGTTTTACATTTGTCTAAATATCCTAAGGATATTGTTTTCTTAAAAACACACACAATTTCCCCATGAAAATGTTTAGTATTAATTATTCATTTTGAAGAAAAAAACTCATATTCCAAAGTCACCTAATTTAGCTGAAATAAAGCAAATTAAAATATTATTTAATATGTGAATTTAATTAAAGTCATATGCAAATATAGTTTTATAAAAAAGGAAAGCATGTTAAATGCTATTTGAAAAGTCACTTTTATTTGAACAATAACAGAGGAATACTCCCCAAAAGGTTAGAAAGATAAATATTAAATCTGCTTTCACAAAGGGATCTGCAAAACAGATATGAAATTAATATGCATGCAAAATTAATTAGCAGCATTTCATGACATCAAAACAAGTACCTGGGATACTAAATACCTTCTGGGCATTTTAAGCATATGCTAGAAATATAGTTTAATTGGCTAATTACATAAATTAGGCATTAACTTTGCCACACATCAACTGTAAAATGTATCTTAATTAATTCCGAATATATTACAGATCTAATGACAAGATGGGTTCAACCTATAACATAGACGGGTAATGTTCACTTTTGGATCATGGCAAAAAGGTATTCCTTAAAATTCCATATTAAAAAAAATAAAACGGTATCAAAACAAGGTATAGAATGCCTCTTTTAGCTGCAGGCACTTATATCTAACATATAGAATGGAAACCTAATTAAAATAGATTAAACCACTGAAGATTAATTAGCTTCTTCTACATTTACTCCAAATGATTGATGGTGTGTTTATCATAGTGTACTTCATTGTTTATTACATTTATCATGTTTTTGTTGTTTTCCTTGTAATAAACTCTGTGCTTATTTCTGTTGATGTACCAGAACATATATACTGTTGCAGTTGTACGTTTCATGCATATTATATTTATGCTTACTTATCTTCCTAAATGTCTTTATGGATTGGCTTGAAACTAATATACAGGGTGGGCCATTTATGTGGATACACCTAAATAAAATGGGAGTGGTTGGTGATATTAACTTCCTGTTTGTGGCACATTAGTATATGGGAGGGGGGAAACTTTTCAAGCTGGGTGT
This sequence comes from Rhinoderma darwinii, assembly GCF_050947455.1. Lineage (NCBI taxonomy): Eukaryota > Metazoa > Chordata > Amphibia > Anura > Rhinodermatidae > Rhinoderma > Rhinoderma darwinii. Next base: position 265,374,052 of record NC_134689.1, on the reverse strand, counting down.
TGACCATGGCGGCCATTTTTAAGTTGGCCATTTTGTATCCAACTTTCGTTTTTTCAATGGGAAGAGGGTCATGTGACACATCAAACTTATCGAGTATTTCACAAGAAAAACAATGGTGTGCTTGGTTTTGACATTACTTTATACTCTCATGAGTTATTTACAAGTTTCTGACCACTTTTCCCATTGAAAAAACTAAAGTTGGATACAAAATGGTCGACTTCAAAATGGCCACCATGGTCAACACCCAGCTTGAAAAGTTTCCCCCCTCGCATATACTAATGTGCCACAAACAGGAAGTTAATATCACCAACCATTCCATTTTAATTAGGTGTATCCATATAAATGGCCCACCCTGTATGTATATATATATATATATATATATATATATATATATATATATATATACAGTGAAGGAAATAAGTATTTGATCCCTTGCTGATTTTGTAAGTTTGCTCACTGTCAAAGACATGAACAGTCTAGAATTTTTAGGCTAGGTTAATTTTACCAGTGAGAGATAGATTATATTTAAAAAAAAAAACAGAAAATCACATTGTCAAAATTATATATATTTATTTGCATTGTGCACAGAGAAATAAGTATTTGATCCCTTTGGCAAACAAGACGTAATACTTGGTGGCAAAACCCTTGTTGGCAAGCACAGCAGTCAGACTTTTTTGTAGTTGATGATGAGGTTTGCACACATGTTAGATGGAATTTTGGCCCACTCCTCTTTGCAGATCATCTGTAAATCATTAAGATTTCGAGGCTGTCGCTTGGCAACTCGGATCTTCAGCTCCCTCCATAAGTTTTCGATGGGATTAAGGTCTGGAGAATGGCTAGGCCACTCCATAACCTTAATGTGCTTCTTTTTGAGCCACTCCTTTGTTGCATTCGCTGTATGTTTCGTGTCATTGTCGTGCTGGAAGATCCAGCCACGAGCCATTTTTAATGTCCTCATGGAGGGAAGGAGGTTGTCACTCAGGATTTGACGGTACATGGCTCCATCCATTCTCCCATTGATGCGGTGAAGTAGTCCTGTGCCCTTAGCAGAGAAACACCCCCAAAACATAATGTTTCAACCTCCATGCTTGACAGTGGGGACGGTGTTCTTTGGGTCATAGGCAGCATTTCTCTTCCTCCAAACACGGCGAGTTAAGTTAATGCCAAAGAGCTCAATTTTAGTTTCATCTGACCACAGCACCTTCTCCCAATCACTCTCAGAATCATCCAGATGTTCATTTGCAAACTTCAGACGGGCCTGTACATGTGCCTTCTTGAGCAGGGGGACCCTGCGGGCACTGCAGGATTTTAATCCATTACGGCGTAATGTGTTACCAATGGTTTTCTTGGTGACTGTGGTCCCAGCTACCTTGAGATCATTAACAAGTTCCCCTTTGTATGTTTTCAGCTGAGCTCTCACCTTACTCAGGATCAAGGATACCCCACGAGGTGAGATTTTGCATGGAGCCCCAGATCGATGTCGATTGACAGTCATTTTGTATTTCTTCCATTTTCTTACTATTGCACCAACGGTTGTCTCCTTCTCACCAAGCGTCTTACTTATGGTTTTGTAGCCCATTCCAGCCTTGTGCAGGTCTATGATCTTGTCCCTGACATCCTTAGAAAGCTCTTTGGTCTTGCCCATGTTGTAGAGGTTAGAGTCAGACTGATTAATTGAGTCTGTGGACAGGAGTCTTTTATACAGGTGACCATTTAAGACAGCTGTCTTTAATGCAGGCACCAAGTTGATTTGGAGCGTGTAACTGGTCTGGAGGAGGCTGAACTCTTAATGGTTGGTAGGGGATCAAATACTTATTTCTCTGTGCACAATGCAAATAAATATATATCATTTTGACTATGTGATTTTCTTTTTTTTTTTAATATAATCTATCTCTCACTGGTAAAATTAACCTAGCCTAAAAATTCTAGACTGTTCATGACTTTGACAGTGGGCAAACTTACAAAATCAGCAAGGGATCAAATACTTATTTCCTTCACTGTATATATATATGTATATATATATATATGTATATATATATATATATATATATATATATATATATATTATATTTCTAGTATTTGCCCATACCTTCAAGATAGTATTACATGGCCCAATGTGGGCCGTGTAAACGAGCGCTGATCAACGAGAGAGCTCGTTCATCGGCGCACGTTTGCCAAGGAGATATGTATGGGGATGAGTTACTCCGATCGCTCATCCCCATACAGTTCTATCGTGTTGGCAGCGCGTCTCCCTGTTTATACAGGGAGATGTGCCGCCGACAACGATAAATGTTTATTCATTTAAAACGATGCAATCAGCCGATGAACGAGCGTTTGCTGATCATTGCCCTGTTTACACAAGGCAATTATCACGGGAGTGGAACCGGTTTAATGTTCTCTTGTAAAGGTCTCTTCATGCTGTTGCCCACGTGGTCTCCAGACCAATCTCCGTCTATCATTGTGTGCGAGACAAAAGCGAGACTCATCATTGAAGAGGAGAGACCTCCATTCCAGCCTCCATTGCCGTCTTTCTGTGCACCATGATAGCCTTTGGGAGTGGTGGTGTGTGGTCAATGGAACACCTGTAGCTGGACGTCTGGCTCATAGCCCAGAGTGGTGCAAACGCCTTCTGATGGATTGTGTTGACACTGATTGATGCCCTAGGCTTGGAATGGGACGTCCAATTTCACTTTCAGTACAGAATGGATCACTACGCGCCATTCTTCCAATCAGACTCCCCTCTGCGGACCTCTTGCTGTCATTCCCGTTCGTTGTTGTTCCCCCAACCTCCGGGACATGCAAAGTTGAACAGTGCTGACATCTCGGCCTAGGCGCGTAGCAATCTACCGGAGTGATAAACCAAGGTTTCTTAGTTCACTAATTCTGTCCCTCTCAGTTTGCGACAAGTGACGATTACTGTCACGTCGACAGACAGGAGGTATCACATAATAATCATACACCATGTGATCCGATTTTTGAGTTTTCATGTGGCTAACAAATTTTGCTTTTAATCTGGCTTTTATGCTCCTCCCACATGCCCCATTTTGGAACTAGGTGATTGAAAATGTGATCATTTGCAGATCTTAGCGAGACCTGCTACTTCCTCGATCTGCATAACCTTACGGCTTCCCCCTCTTGGTGTTGCAATTTCAATGTTGAGGATTGTATATATATATATATATATATATATATATATATATATATATATATATATATTAACATTGTGTGTGATCCCCTGGACTAAAATAGGATAGAGCTTTGAGTTTAATTTAAAGTAAGAATACAACCACCAAGGAATGTGGTAATGATCCAGTGTACATAGTATTTCAGTTTTGCAGTGGCTGCTGAACATATTCGATTTCATCCGTTCAATCACCATGGTCCCTGTACTTTGGTTGCATGAGTTTTTCTCAGTTTGGATTTGACAGCATTAGTTATATTTGATGTCCTAATGGCTAAAGATATACCCCATGGTTAAAAATGGATGTGGCTGTGCGAATTTCTATAGTTTACCTTATAGTTGACTACTTTGGGCCCCAATCAATATTTCACCATATTTTAGAACGGAAGACTATAAGATGTTGTGCTGGGTTACAAGTAAGGTATGGACTTAAAAATTGGATAATAGTATGAATCATCAATAATGTGTTACTATTGATGTGACACTGGTCACCGACGTCGAAGCTGTGCATGCATGAGTGCGCGCGAGCGCACGCTCTCACTCTTCAGCTCTAGGCAGACAAGGACAAGACTGTATGATCTATCTTGTCTGCCGATAGCTAATGAGTGAGAGTGCGAGCGTGCGCACCTGCAAGCATGCGCGCACAGCTCTGGCGCCCATGCGCACACACGCTCTCCTCCAGGGGCGTAACTAGGAAAGACTGGGCCCCATAGCAAACTTTTGACTGGGGCCCCCCCCCCTCCCCTGGGTGTCACACAACCCCGCCCCCTTGTAGATAGTGCCTTTTTTTACAGCCCCCCCCTGTAGATAACGCCATACAGCCCCCCCCTCTGTAGATAGTGCCATACATCCCCCTGTAGATAACGCCATACAGCCCCCCTGCAGAGAACGCCATACAGCCCCCCCTGTAGAGAACGCCATACAGCCCCCCAAAGTAGGGAACGCCATACAGCCCCCCCTGTAGAGAACGCCATACAGCCCCCCCCTGTAGAGAACGCCATACAGCCCCCCACCTGTAGGGAACGCCATACAGCTCCCCCCTGTAGGGAACGCCATACAGCCACCCCCCCTTGTAGGGAACGCCATACAGCCACCCCCCCCCCTGTAGGGAACGCCATGCAGCGTCCCCCCTCCCAAAAAAATGCGACCTACAGTGTGTCCTACAAAATACATGTATCCCCTCTCCACAGGATCTCCACAGGACAGGGGATACATGTGTGATCGCTGGCAGCGATAGGGAGAAAGGGGGACTGAAAGTCCCCTGAAGTTCTCCATGACTAACCTCTGACGTCCGGCGTCTGCGCAGCTCAATAAAAATGAAAGGAGCGCTGGTCACGCATGCGCACAAGCACGACCGTCGCTCCATTCATTTCTCCGGAGCTGCCGACACAGACCCCGGAAGTCCGAGGTTTGTCATGGAGAAGTTCAGGGGACTTTCAGTCCCCTGTTCTCCCTATCCCTGCCAGCGATCACACATGTATCCCCTGTCCTGTGGAGATCCTGTGGAGAGGGGATACATGTCCTGTGGAGATCCTGTGGAGAGGGGATACATGTCCTGTGGAGAGGGGATACATGTCCTGTGTAGAGGGGATACATGTCCTGTGGAGAGGGGATACATGTCCTGTGGAGAGGGGATACATGTCCTGTGTAGAGGGGATACATGTCCTGTGGAGAGGGGATACATGTCCTGTGTAGAGGGGATACATGTCCTGTGGAGAGGGGATACATGTCCTGTGGAGAGGGGATACATGTCCTGTGGAGAGGGGATACATGTCCTGTGGAGAGGGGATACATGTCCTGTGGAGAGGGGGGGGGGGGGATACATGTCTTTTGCTCTATTTTGCGCCTTCAGGACCAGACACCGTTTAGCCATTTTTAGCACGTGTTAGTTAAATGGCTATAACTTTTTTATTTGTTGGGCTAACGACGTGATTTTTGCGATGTTTTTTTCCGTAGACAATGCAGGTTTAATTTTTTATCGTTTTTATACACACCTTTTTTGCTATTTTAGAATTTTTATTCATAAAGTTTGAAAATAATAGTAAAAAAATAAGCTTTTTTTACATTTCAGCTATTTTTTTTTTGGTAATACCATAGTTTTACCCTAAAATAGACCTTTTATTTGTGATCGCCATTGTCTACCGTAAATCTTTATATATTACATGTCTATATTAGGGTAATTGGGTCAGCGCTAGCGTTACAACAATGATTTGCGGGGGGGGGGAACGTTTTTTTTTTGGGGTGGGTATTTTATGTGTATTTATTATTTAATTTTTTTTTGCACTTTAATTTATTATTTTTTTATTACTATGGTCTGTCCCTCAAAAGTCAAAGAAGACCTTTGGGGAACTTTATATATTTTTTTCTTTCTTTTACACCATGTTTTTCCACTGTAACTGGAGCTGCACAGCAGCCCCAGTTACAGGGGAAATCAGCCCTCTCATAGTGACGATTGTCACTAATAGGGCTCTGCTGGGTCTAGTTAGACCCAGCAACAGTCTGTCACTAACGGCACCCGGCTATCATGTGACCAGTCACATGATCACCGGGAGGAATAGAGACAGCGCCGCTGCTGCTGTCTCTATTCCTATACACAGCGTTCATTGAGCGCTGTGTAAGAAGACATCAGAGAAGACAGAAGCAGAATAGCTGCTTCTGTCTTCTCCTCAGGGTCCCCGGCAGTCACTGACAGCCGGAGACCCGACATTCAGCTGCCCGATCGCGCGGGCAGCAAGTTAAAACCCGAGCCGTAGAAAGTCTATGGCTCGGGTTTTAAGGACCCGTCCCTGACCGCTGGCTGTAAAAATATAGCCAGCGGTCGGGAACCAGTTAATGGCAGAGCGGGGAGATACCTCCCTGCTATGCCGTAGTGTTCAGTGGCGTCCCGCAGTAGCAGCCATAGCGGCTGCTAGCGGAGCCTCCGGCCATGGTGGGGGCCGTGCCGGCGGGCGACACGGGCCCCCTCATGCCCCGGGCCCCGTAGCAGCCGCTACTGCTGCTACGGCGGTAGTTACGCCACTGCTCTCCTCTCCATCTCCTGTCAGACAGGGAAGGAAAGACTGTGTGATCTCGCAAGAGAGTTCACACAGCGCAAGCAGCTGTGACACTGTCTGTAGCTGATTGGACAGTGTCACAGCGATAGTAACATGCCCCCTTGCCATTTACATGCCCCATTGACAGTTCAGGGGGTTATTTCGATATTGGGTGCCAAATATAATGGCACTGTTATGTAAATAACAGAGGAAGTTATAAAAATAATTTCAAGTGAGACAGGGTTTGTGAAGCCCTGCCTATTACATGCTGCACTCAGCTTTACATGTATGGGCAGGTGAAAGGTTCTCTTTAAGACTTCTATGGGTGCCGTATTACAACTCATAGGTTCTACAGAGCCGTAATAGGGATGTGTGAATGACGCTGTTTAACATTGGTTTTTTTTGTCAGGTATTATATTTTGCTATCATGCTTGCATCCAGGCACAAAAAAATTTTTTTGGAGCTCATGAAGACATGTAGTAAGCAGACCATCAAGACATAGTAGTATAAAGCACTCCTGCTTTCTGCTGCGTAAACTTTATCTTTGAAAACTGAGGTCCACAGTTGTGACTTGGGCAAGAACACAGGCTAAAATCTAAAGTGGGGTCACAAGAATGACTCTGATTGACTTTACTATAATTTATTTGTCTGAGAAGTGCTTACGTGGATGACAAGCAACCTAAATTACCACAGGTTATAAACTACAGAGATTTTGTTTGAAGTCATAGAAATGCATATTTATAATACACATGTAGGCATTAACAATGTAAATGACACCGCCAGCATTTACTGGTTGTTTATTAATTAGATCTTTAGAAAATCTACATTGCCTCTAGATAAATGGATAATAATGTGAAATACACAAGAAGATACACAGTCAGCTCATTAGTGTTTATATTCGATAACTAGGTGTCATAACAAGCACTGAATAACATATACAGTAAGTACAAAGTTAGTTTATAACCCCCAAAGGTACGGTCACATGAGCTGGCACCCACTCACAAACAAGAAAATTAGGACAAAGTTTGTAAAACACTGTTTTTAAAAATGTCAGATACTATATCACACATTTATTTTTACTATATACCTGTTGGTGTATGGATTCTTATTTTATGGGATTTATGCATTAAAGTGATCGACTCATGACGATATTGATCCCTATTAGGACATTTATAAACGCCCTTTGTAGGCTTGACAAAATCATGTATAACATAGATGCTCATTCTTTTGAATTGGTAACATGCACTACTACATGTCCCCTGCAGGTAAAATGAGCGGCCACACACAGCTTCCCTCCGGCACTGTGGAAGCTCCTGACGTTACTGTCTATATATAGACTGCTTCCCCAGGACATGAGGAGCTTTCCCAGGGCTGGAGTCCTTAGGCAGATTATCAGCTAGTGCTCTGCCTGGGGGCTCTGAAGCTGTGGAAGCTCCTGACGTAACTGTCCATATGTGGAATTCCCTGACAGAGAATTCCCTATCAAAGCAACCTGGGCTTCCATAACACCTCAGCAGTGCCACAGGCTGATCGCCTCCATGCCACGCCGTATTGATGCAGTAATTCAAGCAAAAGAAGCCCCTACCAAGTATTGAGTGCATATACTGTACATACTTTTCAGTAGGCCTACATTTCGGTATTAAAAATCATTTTTGAAATTGGGCTTATATAATATTCCAATTTTCGGAGACACTAAATTTTTGGGTTTTTATTAACTGTTAGCCATAATAATCAACATTAAAATAAATTCTGGAAATAGATCACTCTGTGTGTAATGAATCTACATAATATAGGAGTTTAACTTTATGAATTGAATTACTGAAATAAATTAACTTTTTGATGATATTCTAATTCATTGAGAAGGACCTATATATGATTATTTTGCTTACTTGTAAATGTACATGTTACCTGATGTACCAGCCCATTGTATTGCCTAATGCATCCAGAAATATTGACTATATTTATCTCAAATGGAATTGTAACTTTCTAGAGGGATTATTGCCATAAATCATCTTAAAAGTTACTAATAAGCAATATATTTGGAATTATAGTAAAGAGGAATTCCAACCACGATAATTATTTTATGTTGAAGTAATGAAAAAATTATCTATTACAACCATTGGAAGTAGGGGCCCTTTCACAATGGCCAATTAGTTGTGGCACATGGGAAGCGCAAAGGAGAGAGCAGGGTATGCCTGGGAAATTTAGTTTAGCATAGCAGAGGCAGAGCAGGACCGCCCATTTTGCCTCGGCATGAAGAAAATGTTACAGAGCCTTAGGGGTGAAGATTTTGGAAGAGAATGTATATAAGAGGTGGGTGAATACACAGTTAGTATACTTACGGCCCTTTTACAATGGCCAATTATCCGGCAAACAAGCGTTCACAGATTGCATCGTTTTAAATGCCGAAACTATTATCTTTGTTGGCAGCACATCTCCCTGTGTGAAAAGGGAGATGTGCTGCCGACTTAATAAAAATGTATGGGGAGGAGTTATCAGAGTAACGAGCGCTCATCCCCATACTAGCTCCTTGCGAAAGGAGCAAATGAGCTGTCTCATTGATCGGCACTCGTTTACACGGCCCACGTCGGGCCGAGTAATATCACCTTAATAGTTTATGTGGCAGGTCATTAGGTTAATACGGATTGGTTGTCCCATTTTCTAGAATGTGCATATTGTAGAGAATACGTGTCTATTGCACTTCTTTAGATCACAGTTGAGATAAGTTACATTATTTACCTGAATATTAAATTTGTGATAAATTGTGAATGTCGTCTAATGATGAAATGCTCAATCTGTGTCCCTACTGTATTTGAACGAGCATTACAATAAAAAATACACTATAAAAATTTTTATTAAATCAAGAGGTTCCTACATAAGTATGAAGAGCAGGTGTTTTAACGAGTTTGTCTGGGATCTAAAAAAATTGGCATCTTTTTTTCCAGAAGTAGCAGTAGCTTTTTCAGAAAAAAATAAAAAGAAGACCATTTTCTAATTTTGGACAACTGCTTTAACCCTTATAGAAGGGGGCAAAAGAAGAATTATCTACCTTTTAAGCCATTTCTACAATAAGTATCCACTTACCAATATCTTTTTGATATACCTATATAAAATTAATTTATGAAGTGGTTATTGGGATACGTTTCAGGGGAAAAGAGATCTCCTTGTGGCTTGTGTCTTCACACTTCATATTAAAAAGTTGATAATAGCAGAGGCCAGATAGAACAAATAAAGCTGCCTAACCTGAAATATCAGATCCTGAGATGTCTTTTTATGATAAATCTTGTAATATTTTTATTATATTTGCCTATCTGGATGAGATATTGGGTGACAACAAGTGATGACCACCATTATAATGTCAATAGAGACTGTCCTCCAGTGTTCCACAACCTTTGAATCATATATAAATTAGCATTTTCATGCTCAATTGCATTTTTTTATATGTTACAGTCAGGGCCGGCCTTAGGATAGATGGCGCCCCATGCAAAGTTATGTTTCGGTGCCCCACCCCATCATAAAAAAAAGCCCCATAAAAAAAAGTATAATGCGCCCCACAGTATAATACTCTATATAGTGCCCCCCACACATTATAATGCCCCTTTAGTGCCCCCCATACAGTATAATTATAATAATATTTAATAATATAGCATTTCATAACCCCTTCAGGGCCACAGTAGATTGTCCTCTAATTGTGCCCACACCATATTATACCCCCTAAGTACCACACACAGTATATTGCCCCAGTATTGCCCCTACACAGTATAATGCCCCCTCCCCTTGCTGCCACACACAGCCCTCCTTGTAGATAGTGCCCCCTGTAGATTGTGCCATACAGCCTACATGTAGACAGTGCTATAATCCCCAACCTCCCTCATGTAGACAGTGCCATACAGCCCCCCAACCTCCCCCTTGTAGACAGTGGCCCCAAACAAAAAATAATTGTTCTCACCTAGGCCCCGTTCCCATGAAGAACTGAGCTGCTCCACGATGGGATCCTTGCGTAGGCCGGCGTGATCCAGTAGCCTAGTACAGAGTTTCCCAACCTTTTCGGACTTTAGGCACCACGGAAAAAATTAAATTTTCTCAGTGCACCCCTACCAAAAATAGTTTCAAGAAAGACAGAAAACGGATAAAAATAAGCACTACACTCTAAGGGCATGACCACACGTAGCGGAACTGCTCTGGAATTCCGCTGCGGACAGTCCGCAGCGTACACGTTTTTCCATTACCTTCCACAGCTTTTTAGTTGTGTTCGTTTACACGTTGCGGACAATTCCGCTACGTAGCATACGCTGCGGCGCAGAATTTGGTGTCCGCAGCATACAATGGTTGTTGCGGACTTGTTGCGGACTCATTGCGTAATTTCTCCATTGACTTCAATGGAGAGTCAAAATTCTGCAATGAAGTCCGCAGATGTTATGTAGATGTTATGTGTGCTGTGGAGCGTATTGGTTTTACTAACATGACATTTCTTCATTCTGGCTGGACCTATGTATTTCTAGGTCTACAGCCAGACGGAGGAAGTCAATGGGGCTCACGTAATTACGGGTGACTACGTGTGTGCACCCATAATTACGGGTGACTACGTGTGTGCACCCATAATTACGGGTGACTACGTGTATGCACCCGTAATTACGGGAGCGTTGCTAGGCGACGTCAGTAAATAGTCACTGTCCAGGGTGCTGAAAGAGTTAAGCGATCGGCAGTAACTGTTTCAGCACCCTGGACAGTGACTTCCGATCACAAGATACATCAACCTGTAAAAAAAATAGAAGTTCCTACTTACCGAGAACTCCTTGCTTCTTCCTCTAGTCCAGCCTCCCAGGATGACGTTTCAGTCCAAGTGACGGCTGCAGCCAATCACAGGCTGCAGCGGTCACATGGACTGCCGCGTCATCCAGGGAGGTCGGGCTGGATGGCGAAAGAGGGACGCGTCACCAAGACAACGGCCGGGTAAGTATGAATTTCTTTTTACTTTTACTAGGGAAAGGGAAGTCCCTTCTCTCTGTCCTGCACTGATAGAGAGAAGGGAAGCCCTCTTCCCCTCAATACGCAACGGCTAGTCCGCATCAATTTAATGCCCATTTTAGGCAGAGCCGCAACAGAATCTGCAACGCAGATTCTGTGCGGCATTGATGTGGACAGTGGCGGAAGAAATCCGCCACGTCTGGGCATGCCCTTAGGGTATGTGAACACAGCGTATTTTGTAAGGCAAAAAAAAATCAAGCTCAAAATTCCTTCAAGAATTTTGAAGCAGATTTTGAATTGACAGAGTTGTTTGACCTTTTTTTTTTAAGCCATTGAAGCTAATGCAAAAGACGCAGGCAAAAAAGCACTAAACGAGCACAGCAGGTATTTTCTGCCTCCTATAAATTTAAATTGGAAGTCAGAGTTGGAAACCACTTGAACACTATCAGCCCCCAGTCACAGTAAAATGACCATCAGTCACCGTAAAATAACCATCAGCCCCCCAATCACAGTAAAATAACCATCAGCCCGCCACTCTCACGAAAATGACCATCAGCCCGCCACTCACAGATTCCCCCTGTACATAGTGCCACACAGCCCCCTTGTAGGTAGTGCCACACACCCCCCGGTAGGTAGTGCCATACAGTACCCTTGTAGGTAGTGTCACACAGCACCCTGTAGGTAGTGTCACACAGCACCCTGTAGGTAGTGCCACACAGACCCCTTTGTAGGTAGTGCCATAATACCCACTTGTAGGTAGTGCCACACAGCGCACAGCCCCTTTGTAGATATCACTCCCCTTCCTGTAGATAGCGCCACTGAAGATCCCTAAAGGAGCGGAATCCCCCCAGGCTGGGGATTCAGCTCCTGGAGTGGGAATTCTGCTCCTGGAGCTCTCTGCTTGATGTCTATGTCCATATATATGTCACTGTCCATGTATGGACATCAAGTAGAGAGCTCCAGGAGGGGAATCCCCAGCCACAGGGGAATCCCGCTCCTTTGGGGAGCTACAGTGGCGCTAGTAGATTGCAGAGCAGGGAGATACCTCCCTGCTCTACTATAGTGGCGTCGCTACCACTGTAGCAGCCGCAGTGGCTGCTAATGGCGCCGTTGGCCAGAGGTAGGTGGCTCTCATGCCCAGTGTCGCCGCTAGCAGCCACCATGGCTGCTACAGCAGTACCGACGCTACTGAGTGAAGAAGCGCCCGGGTGGAAAAGCGGCTGCTGAGTCGCCGGGCCCAGACGCTTCTGAAACATGTAGGGGAAGGGAGCCATCGCAACGCCCCCTTTCACTAGCTGGAGTGGTGGGCCGTGTGCAATGGCACAGGTCGCACACCCCTAAGGCTGGCCCTGGTTAAAATGCAGTTTTATATGATTTGCTCTGTCAAAATGGCTTAGAGAAATGCAGTGGAATAAATAGGGAATCTGAGAACTACCTGACATATTGATGCTGGCAATGTCTCACAACAGAAGTTTAAATCTGATGGCGGTAAACACAGCTAGTAGTTTAGGTGGTACTTTTGCCAAGGTAGTGGCACAATCCCAGCAGCCTCTACTGCAAAGCTCCTATGCAGTATAGTCTTCAGGTGTCATATGGTTGTCTTCGCAACACCACCACTAAATCTGCCAGCTGGGTCTTCCACCATCAGAATTATGCTTTATTCATGCAGTATTTTAAAGGAAGTTTGTCCCTCATCCCTTCTTTGTTTAATTGCAAACAAAATATTTCTCTATCATTCTCTTTCTTTTTTTAAATAAATTAAGGTATTTTGTTCCTATAGTATACCTTTCCTTTAACTTTCATATTTTTCGACTGTTTTGTATTGTAATTTAGACTAAACAGATATTTTCGATAAACTGACCATACAGATAATAGATAGCTGTGGCTCAAGCACTCGTTCGGATTAAAGCTATACCTCCTGCCTCCCCCTCAAGCATGCATGCCCGTAAGTCAAGTGTGCATGTTTACTTTAGTGGAAGAGGGAAATAAACTGCTGCCAGATCCCTCTGCAGGAACAAGGAATCAGGCATGTTGAAATCCAAAATGCCAAATCCTTCTTTCTCCTGACGTATGCCGTAGAGGGACTGTCAGACTCTCCCATGCACATTACATAATTGACCGATCCCACTAAAATTAGTCTGTTTAACTGACTTTGATCTAATGTGTATGGCTAGGTTCGGCTGTATTCATACAGTATTTCTGTGTGAACAGTCGGTAGGAAGACTATACATTATTTCTTGCCAAAAGCGAAAATCCAAGGAAAGGCTTCCCTGCCTTACACTAAGAGGATCTGATCCTGTTTGTACCAAAAAAACATATTGTTTGTTTTACTCTATGGATTAAAATGAACTAATAGCTAAATCTAGTCTTATTATTTTCGGACAAAATGGCAAATCTTAAGATTATAATAGTTGGTTGAAAGGAAGAAATAGGTAATATGATATGAAGAATAAGCTTAATAAATGTACTATGCATATAGTGTATGAACGGGGGAACTTTACAATCCTATTTATGTCTATCAAGGAATTATGTCTTAAAGGGAATCTGTCAGCAGTTTTGAGGCCTCAAAACAGCTGACATAGCAATATAGGGGAGGGGGAGAAACATCCCTATTGTCTCGGTCAAGCAAGTCGCGATCGCATGTGCCACTGAGGCGGGCACTTAATGTGCAAGTGCTCTTGCACTAAAGGCAGCCAGCCAAGCTCATCTGCTCTTAGTAACGGCTTTGGCAGTCTCCTGATTGCCTGCTACAGCTGTCATTAAGAGCAGGGAGTGACGGATGAATCAAACGTCAGTTTCTCGGTCATGCAACTTGCATGACCAAGACAAAACCTATGTTTACGTCCTTCGCCGACCCTAGTCACTGCCTAATATTGCGTAGGACACCTCTGGCTGCCATAACAGCTCCACAAGACCTCTGAAGGTTTCCTGTCTCAACTTGCACCAAGACATTAGCAGCATATCATTTAAATCCTGCAGTTTGCAAGGTGCCCCCCCCCCTCATGGATCAGATTTATTTTTCCAGCACATCCCACAGATGCTCAATTATATTGAATCTGGGTAATTCAGAGGCTAAATCAACGCCTTGAACTTTGTTATGTTCCTCAAATTATTCCTAAACAATTTTTGCAGTGTGGCAGAGCGCATTATCCTGTTCAGAGATGCCACTGCTAGAAGGAAATAGCATTGCTATGAAGTGGTGTACTTGGTCTGTAGCAATGTTTAGGTAGGTGGCAGGAGTATAGCTAGAGGTGCTAGCAGGGCACTTGCCCTGGGCACAGAATGTAAAGGGGGTGCAGCATGGGCCCTCTCCACATTTATAAAACAAAACAACTTTATTTATTGGATTAATCCATTTAGACAAGGGCCTGTGTACTTACCCTTTTTGCTCCCCGACACCAATGCACTGGGTCCTGATGCTGAATGTGGTAGGACCTAGTGCAGCGTCGCACAGTACTGAACAAGAGTCGGTAGCTAGGAGGGTAAGTATATAGTCTGATCTGGGATCTAAATATTTTTTTCTGCCTGATCTGGGGTCTGAATATATTTAGGGAGTCTGGTTTGGGGTCAGATATTTATTTAGGGGTCTGGTCTGCGGTCTAATATTATAACAGGAGCCTAGTTTGGAGTCTGATATTAATATAAGGATCTGGTCTGGAATCTAATATTAATATCTGGGATCCGGTCTGGTGTCTGAATTATGAATGGTGTCTAGTTTGGAGATCTAAATTTGTGTGGGTATAGCGGTACTACATATGTGTACAGTATACATTACATATGTACAGATACTTATGGTATAGGGTAAACAAATTTAGTTACAGAGGTTATCCGAGGTGTTAAAATGTATTGCAAACAGCTACAAATGTCTTAAAATAAAAAAAGCAATTAGCACTTCTCTATTCTTTGCCCTGGTAATGCAGTACTGATGCTCTGGCAGTCCTCCCACTGCTTGTTTACATGCGGTCAGCATGTGACCGCTGCAGCCAATTAGAGGGCTCAACAGTCATGTGTTGTATTCCTGGCATCAACGCTCAGCCTTTGATTGGCTGCAGCAGTCAAAACACCAGGAGTAACGCTAAGGTGTCAGTGCTGGATTACCTTTGGAAAGGATAGGTGAGTACTGATATTTTTTTTTTGTATTTAAGGACATTTGCAGCTTTTTCTAAAAAAAAATAAATATATGAACTCTGACAAATCCCTTAAGGGTACGTTCACACGCTTAACAAAAAACAGCTGTAAACACCGAGCTGTTTTCAAGGGAAAACAGCTCCTGTTTTTCAGCCGTTTTTTTGATCACATTAGCATTTTTTGCGGTGTTTTGTACGGCCGTTTTTGGAACTGTTTTTCTATTGAGTCAATGAAAAAGGGCTCCAAAAATGGCTCAAGAAGTGACATGCACTTCTTTTTACGGGGCTTCTTTTTACGTGCCGGTTTTTGAAAATGACATAGATGAAAGAAATGAAAATGCGGCACTCACCCGTTTGCAAATCTTCTTAACTTTATTGTGTCACCTTGGCGAGGGTAAAAGCATTACAGGGAGGACAGCTAGTTGTAGGTTACAGCCTGTTTCGCGCTGGAGATCGCGCTTCTTCTGCGAAACAGGCTGTAACCTACAACTAGCTGTCCTCCCTGTAATGCTTTTACCCTCGCCAAGGTGACACAATAAAGTTAAGAAGATTTGCAAATGGGTGAGTGCCGCATTTTCATTTCTTTCATTTATATTATACTACAAGACCGTCTGTTTTTATGCTGAGCACCGCCCGAATTTTGCTTAAATGAGAAAAACCCTGATTCCACTTGCATCTATCTGCCTGTTCCATGCTGTGAGGATTGAGAGTGGTGCCGACTTCCTTCTACTGTGCTTGTTTTTGAAAATGAGGCGTAAAAAAAAGCCCCGTCGGAACAGAACGCCATATTACCCATTGAAATCAATGGCCAGATGTTTGGAGGCGTTCTGCTTCCGATTTTTCATCTGTTTTTCGGGACGCTTACGGCCTAAAAAACGGCTGAAAATAACCCGCGTGAACATACCCTAAGGTTTAGGTGTGAATTTAAGTGGGGTGCCACACTGAATTTTTTTGCTCTGGATGAACGAAAGCCTAGCTACAGAGCTCTGTAGGTATTATGTTGTCGGTGGTATGGGTCAAAGTAAGGCTTCGTTAACATAACATAACTATAGGTTTCGGTTTGCATCACCATTGATTTCAAAGGTGACGGATGCGGTTCAAGTGGTTTCCGTTTGTCACCGTTGTGCAAGAGTTACGTCGTTTTGACGAAATAAATAGCGCAGTCGACTACGGTTTTCGTTTGTTTCAGTTTGGATTCCGTTCATGGGTTCCCCTGACGGAAAGCTCAGACGGAACCCATGAATGGAGTCCCGACGCAGATGTGAACAAAGCCTAACAGCCACATGAATGTCAGGACCCAAGGTTTCCCAGCAGGACATTTCCCAGAGCATCATACTGTCTCTGTTGGCTTGCCTTCTTCCCATAGTGCATCCTGGTGCTATCTCTTCCCTAGGTAAATGATGCATATGCACCCGTCCATCCACATGACATAAAAAACAAAAAACCAGGCCAATTTTTCCATTTGTCCATGGTCCAATTCATGATACTCACATGCCTATTGTAGCTGCTTTCTGAGGTGGACAGGGATCAGCATTGGCACTCTAGCTGGTCTACAGCTACGCAGCCCCAAACGCAGTGAGCTGATATGTACTGTGTGTTCTGACAACTTTCCACCATAGCGAGCATAAAGATTTTCAGCAATTTGTGCTACAGTAGCGGTTCTGTGGGATCGGACCAGACGAGCTAGCGATCCATGACCATGTTGCCGGTTCACCATTTGTCATTCCTTTGACCACTTTTGATATGTACACAAGACACTCCGTTTTGGATATGGCTCTGGTCATTTAGCCATCACAATTGAACGTCTCTTTTATGTTATACGCGGTATATTTGCCCTAATGAGATTGGGTCCATACTTTTTAATGTATAATAAGGCACTACTAATAATATAGCAATACAATTAATTTCTGTACTTTCATAGTTTCTGATAACTTTCAGTGGATTACCTTTGAGCTCATAAAAGTCAGAAGCAGGGCTGGCTCCAGGTTTATGTTGGCCCTTGGGCGACACAGACTTAGTAGGCCTCTTTGCGGGGGAACTCACGGCGGCAGTAAAAAGGCAGAAAATGTCACTTTGTTCCCCCATATAGATGTTAGGGCCTTTTTTTCTTTTTTTGACCCTATATAGAAGTTAGGCCCCCAGTTTTTACCCCCGTAAATTTAGTGCCCTCTGTAGATAGTGGCATACAGCCCCCTCCCAGGTAGTGTCACACAGCCCCCCTCCCAGGTAGTGCCACACAGTCCACTCCCAGGTAGTGCCACACAACCCCCCCTCTCAGGTAGTGTCACACAGCCCCCTCCCAGGTAGTGCCACACAGCACCCACCTCCAAGGTAGTGCCACACAGCCTCCTCCTCCCAGGTAGTGCTACACATCCCCCTCCTCCCATGTAGTGCCACACAGCCACTCTCCCTGGTAGTGCCACACAGCCACCCTTCCTGGTAGTACCACACAGCCTTCCTGCCTGTAGATAGCACCTTTGGGGTTTCCCCTATGAGTGGAATCCCCAGCCAGAGCATTGCCGATGCTCTGGCTGGGGATTCCGCTTCAGGAGAAACCCCTGACGTCACTGTCCATATATGGATAGTGTTGTCAGGGTCCATCCCAGAGCCATAATCCCGAGCAGAGCATTACTAGCCTTCTGCCTGTGACTCCTGCTGTGCTCCTGACATCACTGTTCATATATGGATAGTGATGTCCCGAGCAGAGCTGAAGTCCCGGGCAGAGCGCTAGTAAAGACTTTGCTCTGGTACTCCAGCTCTGAGGAAGCCCTTGACATCACTGTCCATATATATGGCTATTGATGTCAGGGGCAACACCAGAGCCAAAGTCATGGGCAGAGCGCTACTAGCACTCTGCCTGGGACACTGCTCTGCTCCTGAAAACACTGTCCATATATGGACAGTGATGTCAGGGGCTCCCCCAGAGACTGAGTCCCGAAACAGATGTCAGGGGACAGTGATGTCAGGGGCTTCCCCAAAAACGGAGTCCCGGAGCAGAGCCGCTTCTAGCACTCTGCCTGGGACTCCTTTTCTCCCTCTGACATCACTGTCTATATATGGACAGTGATGTCAGGGGCTTCCCCAGAGACGGAGTCCTGGAGCAGAGCTGCTAGCGCTCTGCCTGGGATTCCTTCTCTCGTCCTGACATCACTGTCCTTATATGGACAGTGATGCCATGACGATGGCAGCAACAGCACTCGGCTGCTGAGTGGGCCCCCCAAGGATAGTGGGCCCCGGCACTTGCCCGGGTTCGCCGTATGCTGACGCTGGCCCTGGTCAGAAGATTGGTAATTAGTTGATGCCATTTTAAGGCATTTCATTTATATATTCCATATGCAAATGTAATTCCTATTTATTATATTTTTTTGTATTTTCTGTTAAACCTATTTCGTTCTTGCTAATGTATTTATCTAGCTATGTAGACAATGTTCACATTTTATCAATTTCCCTTTGTATTTACTTTATGGGATCATGTATAACCTATTAACCGTTTATGACTTCATCAATTGGTTTATCTCACTTTTTTTGTATACATATATGTTCTGAGTGTATGACTAATGTGTATATGGCCTGTCCCTGGTCCGGTTTTTAAATGCATAGCCAAATAAAGCTATTATATCTTAATCCATTAAGTGACCGCCTATGTTATCAGCAGTGCTTTTGATGTTCTCCATTTTTTGGTTTGTCCCGTATAATTTGAGCATCGTGTGATTCCTCACCAGCCGGCTTAGAGAAGCTGCACTTGATATCTACCTTATACGTCCTCACTAGCGCTCTGCCCTAGTTAGCACATTATCAGGTTAGCAGAATAACTACCATTTATCCTGTCAATCTCTGTCTAAGGTTTTTCTGCATGATGAGGCCTTAATCTAGAATGATCTTTTTCACTTCCTTCATGTCTAGATAAATCTATATAATAATGCAAGATTATTATGGTCAGCATGGTACCCCAATAAACTGGAGCTAAACATATAAAAGGGGTTTCCCATCAATGTCATCAATTCTTGATCATCATAGTGACCACCACTAATCCTAAGAAGGAGCTGTAGTTAAGCCCCACAATTCCCTTATGTTTGTAACCTGAACAGCAGGTGCTTTCACTGTGTTGCAGTTCCCTGTACAGCAGACAGTTGGAAACGCCACTGTGCAGTAAAAAAAAGCAGAAGGGACCTTGGTTTCTTAATTTTCAGGACAGTGCTAGTCCCCAAGGTTTCCTAGTTATATCTCATACCATTGTAACATGGAAATACCCCTGTAGTCAACATGAACCGTAAGAGAGTCTAAAAAAACCTGCGAAAGAGAGTCAGGAGACGCCAGATAAGATTGGAGTTAAGGGGATACAGGAAAAGAAAGATATGTGTCAAGTCAAGGAAAGAGGGTATATGAAGGTAAAGGGGCTACAACAGAAAATACACTGAGGATTTATCTGCTGCCTGTGGAGTTTGTTGAAAATAATCATTCAAGGAAAATCTGACACTTCCTATTGTTTTCTGATGTGTCTTGTCTCCAGTGTTGTCCATGTGCGGGTTTTAAAGGGAATGTGTCGCTAGAAAAATATATATATTTTTTTTAGTTAAACTGTTAGTCAATAAATGATTACACATTGTTCTAAGTTTTTAGATTTTTTCACAAGTCAGGAAATATTATAAACTACATTCTAATTTATAACATTTCCATGTGCTGGTCACTAGAGGGAGCAATTCCCAAAATAGCAGCATTACAATGTGGTAAAGCAACCTCATTGCTTTATGCTGCAAATTTGGTGCAGACACACACGCTCTAGTGTGCTCACACAATGCCCCCTCCTTTATCCTGGCTAGTGCCAGGAGAAAGGAGGAGGTTGAATGTTCAAACCTCCTACACTGTGTGCCGCCATTTTTTGAGCGAATGCACAGTGTAGGAGGATTAGATACAGTGTAATCACACAGTATAACACGAACATACACATACATAACTTACCTGCTCCTGCCACCACCGCTGCCTTCGCTCCGTCCGCTCCCTCCGCTCCCTCCGCTCCTAGTCCTTGCATCTGAACATATGGACGGAAGCCGCGACCGGAAGTAGTCATCTTACTTACATGAAATTGGCGCCGGATGTCGCTCGGCCGAAGACCTTCCTTTTGTACTGTGTGGGAGCGGCACATGCGCCGTTCCTACACAGACGGCGTACGCTATAGTGAATGGAACGGCTCCCGTTCGCATTCACTATGGGGATGTATGTGATGTATTCCATCTCTGTATGTGTCGTTAATCGACACATACAGAGATGAAAAAATAATGGCAACCCCCATAGAGAAGTAAAAGAAAGAAAAAAGAAAAAAGTAAAACACAAAAACACAAATAAATAAAATTTATTTTAATAACATACTAAAAGCAAAAACATATAAAAAAAATAATTTCCGTGACACCTTCCCTTTAATGCTGCGTACAGGTGACCACATCACTAATCTTAAGTATCACCTCCTGCTCAGTGATCATTCTTCTGCATATCAGTTGTAGACTAATAAACAGCTGAGATTTATGAAGCAGCATGACAGTAGACTGCAACAGTTTCAGAACCAGAAATGAGGTTGATAGTGGAAGATAAAGAAGACAGCTTTTACTAGAGATCAGGTGCATGGGCAGTACAGTCATTTCTCGCACTGAACCACTTTGGATTCACTATTAGTTCTGCACATAAGCAGGCAATAAAATATTATCCTTGACCTCATAGGAGCTGATGTATTAAATATAATAAAGACTGGGACAGCATTTGCAATGGTCATTGCTATTGCTACTGCGGTCCCAGTCTATATTATATGTCACAACTATTTGATAAAATGATTGTTGGGCTTTCAAAAGTTGATCAAATATCATGCGTTTTGCATGGCTTTCTAGCTATAATCTAACCCTTGAAGGTATGGCGTCATTATTAGATGCTAATTAACAGACTCCGGGGGGGATATAGAGATATATCCAAACTGGTATTTTTCAAAGGACCTTTGAAAAATTAGAGGCGGAATCTGATTGGTTGCCATGGGTAACTACTTCACTTTTCTTTTGCACCAATTCTGATATATCTCCTCCACTGTGCCTTTATGAACGTCCACCCCGAACACTGGCCAATAACCCTTATGTTCATTGATTGTCTGTGAATTTACAGTCGGTGGGCAACCCTGTCTCCAACTTCAAGGTATTTAAGATGCAGAGAAGACCTACATTTGGGATCATTGCTCCTGTAAAGTAGTGGATCCAATGTACATTTCTTATAAACTTGTTGCAAACAATGAGATTGATGGGTCATATTGAAGTGAACACAGCATACAAGGCCAGAAGAGAGAGCATTGCTATAAGAATAACATATTTGCTATGTTTTCAATTTACTAAGGCCCAGGAAAAGCCATAGTACATTGACATTATTGTAGTCTGAAACCATTGTAACCTGAGAGAACACTGTACATTGTACAGATGATAGTGGATCCATTAAATCAAACCCAGGATAAATGGGGGGTTCTCATGGGACTATGTGAGATGGCAGAGGGCTAGTTAGGCTGCTTGGGCTGCTTAATAGCACTGGGTAATATTGGGAACTCCAAAGCCCCTTTAGGTTTGATTTTATAGCAGGTAGACTTACCTTACCCTAGTCCTCTAACATGTCCTGTCTAAATACGGATGATATTTATTGTCATAGAGGGTCTTGATAAAGTTTGTGAGTTGAAGAAGAGGTTGATTTTAAGACCTGAGAGGCATATTTATTCTGGCTTAGGTGACTTACCCATAGGCATCCATATTATTCTCTCTTCTGTATTCTAAAGCATATTTAAAAACGTGTATGATGGAGAAATCACAAGGGAGAAATGGATATTTGTAAGCATTATTTTGTTTTCGTAGTAGAGATCTATTCAGAATTAGTGTAAGTATATCGTTTTAGAAAATCCTTACAAGGCACTTATTTATTAACTAAAAACATTTTTAAATGAACTTTCCACTTGCATTCTATGATCAGAAAAGTTTCTCTCAAAAAAAGTCTAAGCCACAATCTCTACTTTAGGCAAGTGATTAAATCCTGCCTATCTGTGTGATATCTTTCAGAAAAATAACACAAAGGAGGGGATAGCTGCGGGGGAAATCCTTTCTAAAGTCAGATCTAAAGAACATATTCCCAGAATTAAATATTAAAGAAGTTAAATATATCCTTCTGCTCAAGCACCAAGGTTTGGTGAGGCTTTCAATAGGATTAACGTTAACATTATGTTGAGCAGATGTCAACTATCTATGCAATGGGAAGTGTTTTACATTTCAATAACAATTTTTTCCTGTTCTGAATCAAGCATCAATATACAATGTATATACCAGATAGATAGATAGATGATAGATAGATAGATGATAGATAGATAGATAGATAGATAGATAGATAGATAGATAGATAGATAGATAGATAGATAGATAGATAGGGCAAAATAAGGTAGAAAGATAGCTGTTATTATTATAACAGATGTCTAGAAAGATAGATATTAGAACAACAGAAGAATATATATATGTAGAAAGATGGATAGATAAATTTGATTTAACAGCTGTCTAGATAAAGAGTTAAGGAGTAGATTAATATATAGGAATCGACAGATAGATCGATTGATAAGTGCTAGATCAATAGATGCACAGATAGATTATATTTAATATATCAAAAGATAGAAGATATCGAGGCACTCACCGACTTTACAACAAATTACATTTATGTCCATCAAAGAAGGCCATTGAAAAACTCCATTCAAATATTTACTGGTTCAACAGTGCCAGCCTTCAACAGTTCTTCCTTCTATTTATATTTAATATATGTAGACTAGATTGCTCTAGATATGTTAGATCAATAAAGGCATTAATGATAGATAGATAGATAGATAGATAGATAGATAGATAGATAGATAGATAGATAGATAGATAGATAGATAGATAGATAGATAGATAGATAGATAGATAGATAGAAAAAAAGAAATCTTACAGACACATATAAATAAACAAATTACTGTTACATTCACATATTTATTTGAAGGATTGTAAGATACTTTATTATTCTAAGCCAGTAACTTTTTATTTCAACATGAAAAAGTCCATATTGTGTCTGAAAGTCTTTCATGTCCAGACTTTTTGCAAATGACCTCTTTCCTGTAGAAAGTGCTTGTTTTTTTGCTGAATGCAAAGATCATTCATTGGAAAGGGATCAATGCTGCTCTTAGACACTAGGAATTAGCCATCCTTTGGTTGACTGGAGGTTAGTTATAATCACATGACCTCCTTTTGCCAGCTTTGTGGGTGGCAAGGCAGTGGTGAACTGAGGAAAGAGAAATAAAGAAGACAAGTTGAAAGGAATGAATAGAGTTCTATTAACCTTTTCAAGAGCCAATAATAAACTGTTGGTATACTTAAACCATGTATATGATTAGCAAAATAAATAGTATAATAGAATGTTTCTACACACTAACAACAAACAAACAAACCCAAGCATCTTTGTTAACTAACAAAAAGTCTTTAAATAATGGATTTCTATTACAAAATAATCCAATGATTTTACGTAATGTTTACGTATTCTGATATTTTCTGATACAGGTGCTTGTCAATATAAATATATATATATATATATATATATATATATATATATATATATATATATATATATGTATGTATGTATGTATATATATGGACATATGTATATGTATATATATATATATATGTATATATATGTCCATATATATATAAATATTTACATGCAGACTGTATCTTATATTCATATATAGTAACAGACACCTGCTCTGCATTTGTGGCTAAGGGGCAGGACTCCATTGAACATTTTGGGAGAGTTAAAAACTGTTGCTGCCCCTTATTGAATCAAGCACTATAGCCTATTCTGGGTGGCACTGCATAGAAGTTGATTCCGTTCTGACAATGTTGTTTAGCTATCATTTGCTATTTTAAATGAATTGGAGCAATCCCCCTTTTTACAACATTTGTTTTCTATTATGGAGAGGTGCAGCAGTTGAGGGCAGACATGTGAAAGTGGCTGTTTGATTCTCTTTTTCATCCTCCTGACCCGGCCTTTGTCCTACCTCACCCTGGGAATGTCACGCCTCAGTACTTCACTTTGAGATGCTCTAGAAAGTGGCTTTGTTATTCCATTTTTTTAGACACACACGAAATTGTTCTCATTCCCCCTGCTGTAAAAGATACTTCAAATTGGGGCTCAGTTCACAAGTGCAATGCAATTTGGCTAAGCTCAACCTTTGTTCTGCTTGTACAAATGACCAAACAGAGTACACATTATACAGTTGATCTACTGCTGCCTTAACACTGAAGTGAGGGGCTGGGAGAGAGCTAATCCCTCCAGTACCAAGGTGGCATTTTCAATGTTGGTACTATTTCCAACCGGGAAAAATGTGGAAATTCGTATTTGATCGTTTTCACAAAGACTCAGCATCCCACTGCTTATAATCCAATATCAATTGGTCCTTTTATATAAAGCTCTTAATTATATAGTTTAATTATCTACCAAATTAACTGTAGAATTAGCTATAAACATTAAAATTACATCTTTGTAAACTTACAGATGCAGCTTAGTATCTAAATGTTTCTATATTTAACTAACTACAGTCCAGTTGAAATTGGTGTGAGCTTAGCAAGGGAATCCACAAATGTAATCTTGACTGTGACTTAGAGCGAATCTAAGACTGAAAGAAAAGTTGACGACATTAAATCATATACAGTAAAGCCAACAGTCTTCACCTACACTCACTTACCAACACTGGTCTGGATATATGAATTCTGAATCACCCCTACTTACATTATTTCTATTTGTCACCTGTATGGCAGGCAAGAAAAGAAGAGCAATGATTTGCTTGTGTGTGCAGTAAAATAGTCATGACCTAGTAAGTAGACTACAAGCCTAGAGTTACGTGTATGGTCCATTGCATCATTGAAGCCTGATTTTGAATTGTGTACTTTGCAGGCTATGTACAGTCAATCTAGGTCAGAGTCTATGATGATATTACTAGTTCTGAATGGGATCCAATATTAGCAAGCGCTACTAAAATAGTATATTTCGGACACATTATTCAGGCTTTACTTTAAGCAAATTATCCAGGTGTAATATGGGGCCAACTGGTCTAAGTATTACTGACAAACATAAACATTTTAATGGTTAAAGGGGTTATCCGGAGACCTAAATCTGCCCATTGTTATTCCTAGAATAGGAATCCAAGTGACTTATCAGTATACTTGTATTTTCAATTCTATGCAGAAACACTGCCCGAAAGCCTGGTCATGTGATGCAAGAAGCACTGTAGTTTCCTTCTACATGATGACGGGCCGACACAGCCCCACGTGACTTCTGACCCTTTTCCTATTGCTGGTTTTGCCGCATACTCAATCAGGTGACCTAGAGGTGCTAGCAATGAGACTGCTGCTCTCTTAAGCCAGCCCCCTCCTTAGTCCCGGCCATATGCACAGCCTATCAGAGGCAAGGAATGAGCTGGGAATAGGCTGCAGTCAGGTAAGAAAAGCATGATGGGATATGTAGTATATCAGCGCAAGCTGTATCACTAAGTCCCAGAAGTAGAGGAGCGTTTGTGCCGCGATATCGCGGGTAAGTTAATGGCACTAAATTATTTTCTTTTAGGAAATTATATAGTACCATAAGGGAAATTATATACATGTGTGTTGTTTTTTGGGCTGTCGTACAACCCCTTTAACTATAGTTGGTTTTGCCCATAAGTTCGTGTTAAACAATCCTTTGAGGGAATTCATTATCAGATTTATCCATAATAAAAAAGCCACAAATTTTGTTGCACACTTGTTTTGTGCAAAAATGTGCTAATTTTTTTTAACTTCTACTCTGTGCCACACACTTTTTAAAAGGAGGCATGGCTTAGCAATGATAAATTTATTATAATTTATGCCAGAAACACATAGCTGGTGTAGATTTTACTTTCTGGCACATGCACCTCAAGAGCTATGCCTAATTGATTAAGCGGTGTGCACCTCTTAATGAATTACACAAACAGAAAAAATGGGACATAAAGATCATCAAAACCACAAAAAAGGCCATACTCACTAGGTAGGTGGGTGGGTGAAAACCCGTTCCCATCAGGACGCAGACGGGTCAAAGAATGCTGCAGAAGGAGTGTGCATTAAGTAGTGATAGCCGCTCCCACTAGTCTTGAGGGGAGTGGCGGACTAAGTGCTCAAAGGTGTGCGATAAATGAGTGTCAGTGTAGTGCTAGGGTGTGAATGGATGGTAAAAAATAAATATGTATGTATGAAAGTGTGTAATAATGTAAAAAAATAAATAAATAAATAAATGTGATAAATAGGGGTCAGTGCTGTGAATAGTACATGGGGTGTCAGTACTATGTGTAATACGTGGAGGGATAATGTGCTGGTCGTCAGGCATGGCGTATCTTGCCGAATAACAGCCTATTTGTAACGCCGCTAGTGTTAGCTAAAGCGGGCTGCTCTGCATTCCAAACCAAACGCCAGCACATCATGCCCTCCCAGCATATAAGACCCGGCTGCGTCCTGAAAAAAAGTGTAGTATACGTAGTAAGAAATATCCATGAAACATGGGGTATTAGTTGTTATTTTGGCCAAAATACGCAAAGCTCGCAACCCAACGTCAAGGGTCCCCAGTGCCTTGCGAGTCCCTAACCAGAACTTTTCGTTCCTAATTTAAAAACACAAACAGAAAAAATGGGACATAAAGATCATCAAAACCACAAAAAAGGCCATACTCACTAGGTAGGTGGGTGGGTGAAAACCCGTTCCCATCAGGACGCAGACGGGTCAAAGAATGCTGCAGAAGGAGTGTGCATTAAGTAGTGATAGCCCCTCCCACTAGTCTTGAGGGGAGTGGCGGACTAAGTGCTCAAAGGTGTGCGATAAATGAGTGTCAGTGTAGTGCTAGGGTGTGAATGGATGGTAAAAAATAAATATGTATGTATGAAAGTGTGTAATAATGTAAAAAAATAAATAAATAAATAAATGTGATAAATAGGGGTCAGTGCTGTGAATAGTACATGGGGTGTCAGTACTATGTGTAATACGTGGAGGGATAATGTGCTGGTCGTCAGGCATGGCGTATCTTGCCGAATAACAGCCTATTTGTAACGCCGCTAGTGTTAGCTAAAGCGGGCTGCTCTGCATTCCAAACCAAACGCCAGCACATCATGCCCTCCCAGCATATAAGACCCGGCTGCGTCCTGAAAAAAAGTGTAGTATACGTAGTAAGAAATATCCATGAAACATGGGGTATTAGTTGTTATTTTGGCCAAAATACGCAAAGCTCGCAACCCAACGTCAAGGGTCCCCAGTGCCTTGCGAGTCCCTAACCAGAACTTTTCGTTCCTAATTTAAAAACACAAACAGAAAAAATGGGACATAAAGATCATCAAAACCACAAAAAAGGCCATACTCACTAGGTAGGTGGGTGGGTGAAAACCCGTTCCCATCAGGACGCAGACGGGTCAAAGAATGCTGCAGAAGGAGTGTGCATTAAGTAGTGATAGCCCCTCCCACTAGTCTTGAGGGGAGTGGCGGACTAAGTGCTCAAAGGTGTGCGATAAATGAGTGTCAGTGTAGTGCTAGGGTGTGAATGGATGGTAAAAAATAAATATGTATGTATGAAAGTGTGTAATAATGTAAAAAAATAAATAAATAAATAAATGTGATAAATAGGGGTCAGTGCTGTGAATAGTACATGGGGTGTCAGTACTATGTGTAATACGTGGAGGGATAATGTGCTGGTCGTCAGGCATGGCGTATCTTGCCGAATAACAGCCTATTTGTAACGCCGCTAGTGTTAGCTAAAGCGGGCTGCTCTGCATTCCAAACCAAACGCCAGCACATCATGCCCTCCCAGCATATAAGACCCGGCTGCGTCCTGAAAAAAAGTGTAGTATACGTAGTAAGAAATATCCATGAAACATGGGGTATTAGTTGTTATTTTGGCCAAAATACGCAAAGCTCGCAACCCAACGTCAAGGGTCCCCAGTGCCTTGCGAGTCCCTAACCAGAACTTTTCGTTCCTAATTTAAAAACACAAACAGAAAAAATGGGACATAAAGATCATCAAAACCACAAAAAAGGCCATACTCACTAGGTAGGTGGGTGGGTGAAAACCCGTTCCCATCAGGACGCAGACGGGTCAAAGAATGCTGCAGAAGGAGTGTGCATTAAGTAGTGATAGCCCCTCCCACTAGTCTTGAGGGGAGTGGCGGACTAAGTGCTCAAAGGTGTGCGATAAATGAGTGTCAGTGTAGTGCTAGGGTGTGAATGGATGGTAAAAAATAAATATGTATGTATGAAAGTGTGTAATAATGTAAAAAAATAAATAAATAAATAAATGTGATAAATAGGGGTCAGTGCTGTGAATAGTACATGGGGTGTCAGTACTATGTGTAATACGTGGAGGGATAATGTGCTGCAGCATTCTTTGACCCGTCTGCGTCCTGATGGGAACGGGTTTTCACCCACCCACCTACCTAGTGAGTATGGCCTTTTTTGTGGTTTTGAACACCTCTTAATGAATTAGGCACATTTTATTCTAACGTTTATACGCCAGTCCTAATACATTTACCCCTTAGTACTTAGGTAGACATTGAAAGTACATTTGTTAGGAAAAGTATATTTTATTGGAATGAAATATAGACAATACTTCTTTTTGGGGGTTAGTCTAAATTCAGTGTAATGTAGTAAGAAAAGACAAATATTCTATAACTTCGAATTTATTGTTATAAACAAAGACTAATCTTAGTATTTAATAGCTGATAATATATCTCAAAAGAGGGAAAAGAGCGCTTCATAGAGCAATATATTCTGCTCACCTATACGTGTTGCATTTAGAGTACAACACCTTAGATCGCTTTGTATGTTTGAAGCTGCTGTGCTGGAGGCGTGCCTTCAGAAAGGCTTTGATATGTCAGAGGTAGGTATAGACTTTCTCTATTATAGTGTATAGGTTCAATAAACATGTTTCAAAACTTGACCAGTCCTATCCTCTGAAAATATACACAAATCTTGTGTTTATTTTCTAAGGAAGGGACTTAAAGACTATCTAAACCTTTAAAAGGGATTTTTTTTTTAAAATAAAAAGGTCAATCAGTGTGATTGGTGCAACTTTATAATTAGTGTTTATTAAAAATTCAATGAAGAACGGCTCAAATTACGTTGCAAAGAAGTGTCCTGCACTTCTTTGCCGAGGCAGTCATTTTACGCGTCGTCGTTTGACAGCTGTCAAACGACAACGCGTAAATTACAGGTCGTCTGCACAGTATGTCGGCAAACCCATTCAAATGAATGGGCAGATGTTTGCCGACGTATTGTAGCCCTATTTTCAGATGTAAAACGAGGCATAATACGCCTCGTTTACGTCTGAAAATAGGTCGTGTGAACCCAGCCTTCGAGATTAAACTCATTTTATGTTCACCGTGGCAGGAAATATTTTGTAATTTCTCCAAAACATCTAAAGTGAAAAATGAGGCAACTTTGCTTAATAAATTCCTATAATTGTGTATCTACAGTCTCTAGCCAGACCTATGTGTCCCCATGGTAACAGACTACACTCTGTAGAGCCTGATCCTGCTGCCATAATTCTCTTCTATCTGTCCCTTACTTCTTGCTTACTGACCAACTTTATGTTACTAAGGACAAATGGCAGGGGCTATGTCTGCAGAATCAGACTACACTTAGTTTATTTGAAGCCTGTCAACATGGAGATGTAGAGATCTGCAAAGGAGCTGTAGACACAAAATGTTTTGGCCTTTATGATATGGCAATTTTTTTGTTTTTTTCATCCCAGCCTTCCTAGAGCCAGAACTTTTTGGCAATATCCTGATCACTTATCTAATTGACTGTGATACTTCAGTATTTCAGTGTATTATTGCCTGCCAGCTTGCATCCTATTAGGCCCTACCTCAGGTTATTAGGTTATCTCCAATCTCGTCATATAACAGTGTCTATCAGACACTGCCAGACTCCCGTGGAGTCACATAACACACATGTACACCATTTTGCGGGGATTACTTCCCATTAATTAAGTACATAAGCGTCAAATCACAGGAAAGGGTAAATCGAGACCATTTGCAAAGTTGCTTTCATTTTGCATTCTAGAACATACATTACATATAAAGGGGTTTTCCAGTCCCTAAAAATAAATGTCCTATCCTCAGGATAGGCCGTCAATAGCTGATCGGTAGGGGTCTGACTCCCCGAACCCCCGCCGATCAGCTATTTTCGTACGAGTGCTGCTTCCCTTTAATTTCTACTTGCTCATTGTGAATCGTCGACACAGATGTAGCGGCGATTCACAGTATTGCAGCCTTCTCTCATTAACTTCAATCGGAGAAAGCTGCAATACTGTGAATCACCGCTACATGTGTGTCGACGATTCACAGTACGCAAGTAGAAATAGAGGGGAAGCAGCACTCATACGAGCGCTGCACCCCCTTCAAAACAGCTGATCGGTGGGGGTCCCGAAAGTTGGACCCCGGCCGATGAGCTATTGATGGCCTGTCCTGAGAATAGGTCATCAGTTTTTAGGGACTGGAAAACCCCTTTAATTAATAAAAAAGGTTAATCACCAATATTACCAATTAATAAGTAAATCTAATTTAATTGTGAAATTTACACAATTTGCCTGATCTATACTGATCTGATTTCCACTTTTACTACACCAAATATTTGTACTTCTCCTTTCCTCAAATGATCACCAAGTCTAGCTTTGACATAGAATAGAATTTTGGAATAGTTAGCATCGTCATTGCCTTACTAACCTTGTTATAATCCTTTATTGATATAGACATTATATATCATATATCTCTTTAGATTTACTTTTTCACATGAGTTTCTGTCCAAGTAAAATAAAATTTCACCACAAGAGCAACACAAAGTTCTAATTTCCTAGGAATACAATAAACTGGTGCTATGTTTTTGAAGGAAGCCTTTATGTAGAAACATACAAACTCCTTAAAGATGGTGCTTTGATAGGATGTCCTCAGCACTGTGGTGTAGTATTGCACTATAGTGTAAAGCAGCATTGTAGCCTTGGGTTTAAATGGACAAGGCCAACATTTGAATGCAGTTTGTATATTCTCCACAGGTTCACATGGGCTTCCTCTGAGAATTCCATTTTACTTCAACACTTCAATTGAGAAAGTGTTTGCTCCCTTCCATATATTCATAGCACCAGATTTATGTCATACGGAATGGTTTGTGATCCTTATCAAAATTGAATATTACACAACCAGGACCAGGAGTAAACACATAGCTTAGTATTTGATTTCTTAATGCATTTATTTAAGGAACAACCAAATGGTTCTTATGCATTCCATAAGTCCCATGTCTACAGCCTTGTTGAATCCTTACCGCACCATATATTAAATATAACTGTGATCCCTCCCCCAAATATACATACAAAAATGATTGGGTGCTGTGTTGCCCTATTTGCATATATATGTCTTGCTTTTCTTTGGTATCTCTCGTACACTCTAATGCTGGGTTCACACGACCTATTTTCAGACGTAAACGAGGCGTATTATGCCTCGTTTTACGTCTGAAAATAGAGCTGCAATACGTCGGCAAACATCTGCCCATTAATTTGAATGGGTTTGCCGACGTATTGTGCAGACGACCTGTAATTTACGCGTCGTCGTTTGACAGCTGTCAAACGACGACGCGTAAATTGACTGGCTCAGCAAAGAAGTGCAGGGCACTTCTTTGCAACGTAATTTGAACTGTTCTTCATTGAACTCAATGAAGAGCAGCTCAAGATATACGAGCGTCACAGACGCCTCGTATATTACGAGGAGGAGCATTTACGGCTGAAACGAGGCAGCTGTTTTCTTCTGAAAACAGTCTGTCATTTCAGCCGTAAATGCCTGCTATCGTGTGAACATACCCTTAATCTGTTGAAGATTGGAGGAAAAAATTCAACAAAATAAAGAAGTATATAAAAAAAATATATATATTACTGGAAGGAAAGCAGTCACCAGAGTTTGAATAAGCGCACTCGTTAAAATCAAAGGAAAATATGAGAAACAACTCCAAGCTATGGTGACTGCTAAATGAAGAAGACTGTAGGCAGTGGTGGATCTTCCCAGTAGTGGCCGACCTCCCAAAACGATCCCAACCACACAGCAAAAACTTGTTCAGGGCGTTACACGACAAATAGAATATACAACGATCTGCAAGCCTCTCTAGTGTTAGCTAAGGACAATGTTCGTACAGTAACTCCACAATAGAAAAGACAACAACTGCAAATAGTTTTTAAGTTTAAAAATTATTTTCTTACATGGTCAATATAGGGCATTGAGAGCTTAGTTTTCAAATAAATGCAAAAATTATTCAAAAGCTATTATGTGTTTACTCAGGTTCTCTTGCCTGATATGGCAAATATGCAATAATAGGAACATCTAGAAGGTGTATATATATTTTCACTGGACATATTTTATTAGCCTTATTAGGAAATTAGTGTATGTCATATAAGGAGGGTTTATATGTTTATATTTTGTGACTCGCAGGGATCATTGTTGATTAATATTTTTTCTGCACCAAATTGCAGAGATTGTTAGTATTAAGTTATTATAAGATAACCACTGTGCCATATGAGGTATACACAGTACATATTCAATACAGGTTTGTCACATAACTGTAAAAATGAAAAGTATCAGCTCACCTATGCTTGAGAGTGGAGTTTGGTTCAGGCATGTATAAGGCAGGTGCACGAAACGTAGGCACTGGGCCGGGCCAAGTCAGATGCAGTCCAGACCAAAAAAAAAAAAGTGTAGTTCCAGCAGCCAAGGGAAATTTTAAAAAGAAAAACCTTTTATTTAGAAAACAATGTTAAAAACATGAACGTGTCAGAACGGGGGTCGAAACCGCTTACGCGTTTTAGACTGAATAAAACTAGTCTTATTCATAGCTTATTTTTAACATTTCCCTTGGCTGCTGGAACTACAATTTTTTTGGTCATATAACTGTTGGTTGATGTGGTGGTATTCTATACTTTAATTTAGCAAGATAAATTGGCACTCTGACCTCCTGCACTGGAGATCCCTTTTACTTGTTTAATATAAATTATTTGTCTCTGCCTGACCAGATGGCAGTCTTCATGCTTCTGGTAGCTAACTGAACCAGGTAGGCAGAAATATTTAGGTCACGTGTCTCTACTCATCCACTTAATACAGTAGATTTTACCGACCACCGATAGATTCTATGGGGGATGTTTCAGATATTTTAGGCTACTATTTTCCTATATGTCTATTAGTTGGAAGTCATGGTGTGCTCTGTCATTATAACTAGCCATGTAATTGCACTAAAACCTGCTAGCATGATTACTTTGCACATTAAATGTTAGGACTCATTAAGAATATTTAATCTCTGGTGCCGCTTGTGGTGTTGCTTTAAGTAAGTTAATGTTTTAACTTCTGCTCCTTAGGTACATTTGCATTATTAGTATTATTGTAGTAGCTCAGTGTAACTTATACAAAGGTACCAGCAGGTGGCAACAAAGAACCTTATATTTTCCTTGATTGTTTTATTGCCTATTCTAGGGCAAGTGTAATATGTAAATACATTTCACATGTAAATTCATTTTACACACAAATCACAGTTGACAAAAATAGCTCTCCCTGCCTGAACCTTTGATTTTTTTTTTATTCTGACACAAGTAGACAAAAGATATGAAAATTAATACTGAATTGTGTTATGTTATAGCTCTTATTCTATAGTTTTCTTTATAGTTTATACATAGGCACACATTTAATAACCATGTTTAGATAAAGATTAATTGGCTAGTGCTGTAATTTAAAAACAAAATGGTACTTTATAAATGTAGGATAGCTAAATTCCTCTGGAAAACGGCCAAAAATTAGTGGTGGATTAAATATAGGCGGTTTAGGCAGCCACATGAAGGCCTGAGGCTCACGCGTGGGTCATAGCAGTACACACAGCCCTCTGCCACAACCGTGCATTTTTTTAATTTTATTTTTAATTAGCTGTTATCCATTGGATTAATCCAAGACATAAAGGCCATAACACATAGCCTCCTCACTGCTGGGTTCCTCTTGTTCTCCAGTTGCCACTGCACTGGATGCTGATGCAATCGTGTCAGGAAGTACGGTGGTGTGTACGATGTCCTGACGCTAGCGTCATCTAGAGCGGAATAGGAGCCCAGGAGCAAGGAGGGTTAGTTTATGAAGGAGTCTGTTCTGGGGTCTGAATATTTTTTCTTATCTAGTTCTTCATACTGCATGCCTTTTTGTAAACAACATGCACATGTCAACTTTTTGTCAAGTTATATTGTAAATTACTCTCTATGGGGGAGAATGAAGCTTGGTACGTGGAGAGAAAATAAAAATCTAAAAATGACCTAAGATCACATTTTTATTTATAGTTGTATAGAATTCCTTTACATCAGCTTTTATATATGTTTCATTTTTGTAATGTACTACAGGTTTTAGGGCATGGCCTGTGGGCCAATGGATAGAGAAGACCCACAGATCATTGGTCATAGCTGCCCTATGAGTCCAGCGTATTCATAAGTGGAGCGCTCCTCCCGCCTCTCCTCACCTTTCTTGGTGATTAATACATCGGACTCATAACAAATGAGTCCGGTGAATTCTTTTAACGCTTCTTTTAGCTAAACGGCACAATATTTTCTTAAATATGGCAGCATAGTTTGATGACACATCTGCTTCAAAGCTGCAGGGCCTGAAAAGTGATCGCTCCTCAAATAGATTTAATTTACTTAAATCAAGTATATTATTGATATAACAGTTTATAAAGTGCCCATGACCTTTAACGCCGAGAGGGCCAGACCACTCCTGCAGTATGTACTTATTTTTCCAAATGTACACAGATTGTAAATCATTTCCAGTCAACTCCATCTTTTCTAGAATTTTAATACTACATTACAGCTTTCAGTGTCGGGTTGGCTGGGGTTTATAGTTCCACAAGAACTTTTTGCTATCCTCTGATCTGGAATATGTTCATGTCATGCTCTATGTTATTATTTAATATGTAAGATTGTTGTACCAATATGTAGGATTAATACATTTCTTTTATCAACAATAAGTAGTAACTATGTATCTAAAAACCACAGAAAATGATGTTTACATGAAAAAACTGTGGGAGCAACACACATTATTCTTAATAGTGGCAACAATATTAATTACATATACAAGTGCAGAAGAGCTGCATACTTGGGAAGGTACAGGGTCATCTTTTTACTTTGTGTTGATAAATAATATTACAATACATTTCATTGTCAATAAGTGTTTCCTTAAATATTAAAATATGACATATGTGGGTTAATATGCAACATGCTATAGCACACAACAATGTTTACAGAATACAATAACAGGAACATATACAAAATACAAGAAATAAAAATGTTGTTCATTTTAAATGTACAAAGTCACAGACATTAATCAAACAAACAGTATATTTCACTATGATAAACTACATTATATTAAAAAATAGTACATATTATATACAAATCATGTTAATGTATTCCACTAGAAAGAATTCTCTCACGATAAACATAATATTTCTATACATAGTTACATTTCTGTCCATTCTTAGAAAAATACTACAATAATACATTTTTGCTATTTTACCTAAAATCTACTATATTTACATGACAAGTGCATTTTCAGAAATTGACAGTATGGAAAAATCATTGGTCATTGATGGAACATAGAGATTATTCTAAACAGCAAAGCCCCATTTAAAGGAAAGATAAGTAGCTTCTCACAGCAATGTGGTATATTTGTTAAATAGTGTTCTGCAACAAAGGGTTTGGTCCATGCTCTTAGTTCCCATAGGCAGTGAAATCACTTCGGTAAACTCAAAAACCTTCAAGTACAACAAAAGAAACCAGTCCCCAAACCCAATTCTATCAGCTCCCTTTTCAGTATCAATAAGTAAACAGAGGGAGCACAAGTAAGTTCATCAAATATAATCTAGGACTTAACTGGAAATGCATGGGGGATACTTTCAAGTTGAGAAATCTGGTTTGGATCTGTGTATTGTTTGAAGCCTAGGAGACCCTAAGAAGCTGCTTAACATCTCCCTATTTCTATATTGCAAATATTAACATGTGTTTGAAAAGGAGGGCTAGTCTATTTTAGCTTTAGCTGGAGTTAAAGGATAGATCCTGGGCTCACAATATGCTCACACCTGCATTGAAAAGATACAGGATGAAAACCAATATTGTGTTAGCCACTTTTATGCCCCTCTCCCTTGGTCATCTGAACAGGCTGCATGCTACTGAAACGAATTGTGGATTTATTGAAGGGAAATTAGCATAAATTATTACCAAACCTGTAAACGTGTGGGGTCCTGCTTTTGGGGAAAACAGGAGTCTATTGCAGTCCTTTCAAGCAGAAAGCTGAGCTTTACACATCGTGATGGAAAGACTGAATAGCTTTGGTTTGAAGAAGATTCCCATTTGCTTTGCACATTGATATAATTGACTTATGTGTATTTTATTCCATTTTCCCAACAACAGTTGGATCTCCTCATTCAAATGAGTCTCTAGAAAGACTTTTTTTTTATTTGTGTTGCATTTCTTAACAAAGAGATACATTCACATTTAAAAGACACCCGGTACACACATTTCACATCCTATTCATTCCATTATTAAGAAAAGAGTTGCACTGCAATGTGATTCCCAATGCATACCAAGGCGTATATAATTAAAATAATTAAATTAAAAGCTCAGTATATAGTTATTTATTAAATAATATATATTTTTTAATAGATAACACATTCTACCACAACAATATTATGTCTTCTTCTGGACAACAGACTTATACATTACATTTACACAACTATATGTAATTATTGTATATTATATAACAATAAGACTTTTAAAAAAATATTAATGATTGTATGTCAATAATATCAATACCCAGTAATTTCATAAACTTATATCTGCTATAGTCATAAAGGCAAATTGTCACATTCCCACAAGTAAAACTATTTAAAATTGACAGGGAATTTACCTCCATGTATATATATATATATATATATATATATATATATATATATATATATATATATATATATATATATATATATATATATATATATATATATATATATATATATATAATAAAGTGCAAATACAAAATATTATTAATTATTGGTTAAACATATTTAAAATAAATATTAAAGCACATTTTAAAACATACAAAAATAAATAAGTACAATTTCCATTTTTTCACGTATAAATTAATATTAAAAAAATTAATAATAATAAATAAATATTTTTGTTTTAAAAGAATTAAATCATAGACCAAAAAACAACAATTGAATGTGGAGAAAAGTCAATAAGTAATTATCTTAAATATTGTAGTATTATCAACAATATAAATAAATTAAAACATTCAATTAAACAATCCCAGATGAAA
The DNA here is from genome assembly GCF_050947455.1 of Rhinoderma darwinii. Classification (NCBI taxonomy): domain Eukaryota; kingdom Metazoa; phylum Chordata; class Amphibia; order Anura; family Rhinodermatidae; genus Rhinoderma; species Rhinoderma darwinii. The sequence continues at coordinate 265,336,309 of NC_134689.1, read as the reverse complement.
AGTGATTGTAATTCTATGGTGAGTTAATTTATTTTAATCCTTTATTCTAATGATCTCCTTTTATCCATATACATGATCATTTCTATGTATGCAATGTAGTAACCCATTTCTACCGGAGACTTAGCATTGCAGTTCAGTATTCTTCCCCGGAATATTATGAGTTAATACCATAAAAAGTAATTATTATTATTTTTAAAAATATAGGCTATGCTTTCTGTAAATGAATTATTTTTTTTAACTGAATTTAGAAGGTCATATTGTGTTAGTGCTCAAGTGCTTTTGTTAATATTGGGAAACGTGATTCTGCATTTCAAGTAACTAATCTGAATCACAGCAGCTATTTCAATATTAATGAAATTGTTTAATCTCCTAAATTCATCGTGTTTAAGTAACGATTTGGTGATTTATTGGTCAGCAAGGAAAACTGTCATTAATGTTTTGCTTGTCCCAACATATCTTTTGTTGAGCTACATCTAATTGTACAAAGCCCTCTGGGCTTAAAGACACCATATTTGAAATATAATTTACAGCCATAAAAAAAGCCTCTAAAATGTTGCAAAGGAAAAGAAAAAAAAAATTAAGATGTTAAATAACACATTCATTTAAACTAAGAGCAACATTCCTGCTTCTAAGTAACCGGTGAGGTAACAGACCATTATCGATAACAATATAGTGCTAATGTTTATTCCAATGCCAATATTTTATGTACAACTCGATCTTGAAAACTTCTCAATGAGTAGAAAGACGCCAAGAAAAAGCTCAGGAACTTCAACCATATACTGTTTGCATATTTTCCAGCAAATCGGTAATGATTCAATAAAACACTATGTTTACTGATATATACAAAATAATAATAATTCTCAATGTTATGCTTTTGAATTGACATAATTTATGTGATATCTATGTCAATGTTGGACATGTAAAACATTTTCCTGTTTCATTTTTTATATATAATAGGCTTTTATAGAACTTTTTTCTATAAGATAATTTATCCGTTAAGAAAACAATATGTATAAAAGATCTAATAATTGTGTTTAGAGTGTGTTATGCTTTACTGTTATATTTTCTGAATTAGACAACAAAAATTCTTATTGGACGCACTTTACAATATTTTACTTTAATTATATTTTAGACAATTTCTTTATATTTAGGACTTTAGTCAACAATTTGTTCTTTAAAACTTTAATAATTCCATGTTTTTTTTATCGCTAGGAAGTAATTCTTCTGCCAAATCTGCTCAAAAATATGGAAGCAATATTATGTATTTAGAATAGAAATAAGCACTTCTGTATTTCTTTGCAAAATGATGGAGATTTAGTTGTTTTATTTTATTTTCTTGCCATGTACTGCATTTTTCCACATATATATTTTCAGATAAAAATACTAGGTCATACATTTCGAGCATGCTTTTGTATACATTTTGGATTATCTTTAAATGTAAGACATTTGCCCTATCTCTTTATAGAATAGCAAAACATAAATTCAAGAACTGAGTTGTCATTTTGCACTCTGTGATATTACATGTTTAAAGCATCTTGATTGGGAAAGGAAAGTGATTGTAATGTGTTATCTATGGGTTTACATAGGACTGCAGATAAACCTACCCCCTTATCTTTACTAAGAAAATATTTAGGAAAAATGAACAATGTAGTGTTAATTAAGACACATTTATGCCATAATCTATATGTTATTTTATCATGTTTATTATTAATAATATCCATGTTATTTATATATTTGTATTGTATGTACATTATTGTATATATTTCATATACATTATTATTAATATTAGCTAACAGCCATTATTGCAATTTCTCATATTGTTTCCTAGGGAGAAGGGACAAATAATCTCCAACTAAAATTCCTCAAGGCGGTCACAGACTAAACTATTTTCTTTACAGTAATCCAACTATTAAAATCCAACTATTTTTTTTATCATACTTGATTTTCAATTTTGTCTTATGTATTTGGAGGTTATTATTGATATTATATTTTGAGGCACATATTATTCATTAACTCAGGGTAATCAATTAAAAATTGTTTGTGTCATGGTTAAAAAATATTTCTTTTTTTGGGACAAATGTTAGTTTGTTCTTAGACAATCTTAACAATATTAGATCCTTTATCTATTTTAAACAAACTTGTTATGTGCATGGGAAGTTTTAGAACAAGCAACTACTTTCAACAGGAATAGCCAGAATTACAAGATACGTGTGATTAATATCATGGTAATCACCCATTCCATCTCCGAGAACCAGCAGATTCACACAGTGTCACACTGTAAGGAGAGGGAGGGTTTGATGAGGCAAGCAGCGTAGATGAAACAGAGACAATGATGAATTCTTCCTAAACATATGTACGAGCGTACACATATACACACACTGTATTTATTGTTACATTTCTTATTTGAAATCTCATCTTCCTGTTTTGTCATTGTTTTGAAGATCTATATGTGTATATATATATATATATATATATATATATATATATATATATATATATATAATAAATAAATATATGTATATAATAAATAGATAAATATATATATATATATATATATATATATATACATATATATATATATATATATATAGTATACAGTCAGTGAATGCTTTTCTTTTTGAATGTTTCCCATCTCATACAAAACTATCAATTATACTGGGTAACTAGACTAACTCTTGCTTATGCATTTGTGATGTCATTAACATGCCTGTTGTTGTTTAGTTGTAACGTGCTTCTTAAAGCCCCCACATCTGGCTGCTTAGCAGCTGTTTAGTGTACAATGTTGTTATGAGCTTGAATGATTAGGGATTATCAGTGGCATCCCTTGGGATTTAGAATGGGATTGCAGCGGAATCAAATGAATTGCTTTTAGACCCCTCGGAGAGCACCTTTTTCTGATGTTTTATAACTAGTTAGCTAATGTTACTTATATTAAATATTACTGTAATAATAAAATTGGGCATTGTTCTTTATTCACTAGCTACTCATTTCATATTAACATGCTTCTGCTATATATCAAACTCAAAATACATTCATTTGGGATAATACACACTTGTTGAAGTTCAACATAACATTTGAATTACTTAGTTAAAAGCAAAGTCATATAAGATCAGTCTAGCAAACACAAACGTAAATCTACTGACAAGCATTTCAAAAAGTTTATTTATCCAAAGTTATACATTGCTACATGATTGTTCAATAATATTCATAATCCAAATGACACGGTTAAATATTATACAAAGAAAAAAGACAAAGATGAATGGAAAGTTTGCAATATTTTTTGGCACTTTCATTATTAAGAAAAGCACAGCACAAAATGCACACTAGCGTAATAATATCAATAACAACATAATATGTTATTAATGCTTCTAACTTCCTCCGAATGTATATCTATACATTATCTATAAAAACACAAACAAAACATCTAAAATGTAAAATAAAGTAAAACTCAGTGAATTAGTTTAGTTGGCCTAAGAACAAGTGCCCTCCCCCTCTTGTTAAAAAGTAAAAGCGCTGCCTTAAGTTAGCTAACAATACAAATCAGATAACAATATAGAACAAACAGAATACCACAGCCAAGCAATTTCCATGTCAAACATCCCACTGCTCAGTAGCTCCATTTGTAAGTGTGAATTGCAGACTAAGCTCCCTGCAATGCACACAGGAAGGTTTGTGCATACCTTCACACACACTGTTACTGGGTACCATCACACTTCAATTCCGGTTGCTGAGCCTTTTCACCCCTTGCCTTGTCTTCAAATGGAAATGATTTCTATTGGCCCAAGGTGTCCATGTAAATAGGTGTAAATGAAACCAGATTATTCCTTTCTCTCCCCCATGCCCCCTCCTCTCTACTCTCCCTCTCCTCTGCTCTCTCCCTCCTCCTCCTCCCAAGGCGATTGTCATATGATAGCAAAGAAGTGGCACATTAATGAAGCGCCTCTACAGGGGTCTTTTCTGTTCATGTCACCACATAAAACTATCAGATGGTTTGAGGAAGGACATGGACACAACTACTTAGCTTATCTCCCACCCAGCAAATGAGAAATACTTTACCCGCTCCCATTCAACTGCAGTTCAGAAAAGGAGCTTATTCCTGATGCTAAGGAGAGGATCAGAGTTTATCCAAGAAGGGTCCAGACTGGCTAGGAATTGAATTAAGATCTGAAATATTAGAAAGTGCTAGTTCTTGTGGATTTTGCTTTTGGACAGGAACAAACCGCTTTGTTGCTACATTCCAGATGCAGAGTGTCAACTTGTAACAAGAAAGTTGAAGGTATGATGCTGTGTTTTTTATTTTCTCTATTCTTTATAATGTATAGCAAAGTGATGTAAAGACTACTTAAACTAAAGCTTATGTTAGAATACATGCAGGTTTAATACTGATTAATAACTATAGTTGTTTCAGTCTTGTTTATGATAATGGTTTACATATATAGTTGTTATATTATCTAAAAAGCTGACTTGGTCACCTCTCCAATTATATATAGATTACCTGTGAGCATATCGAAGATGCCTCGACCAGGAAGAAACACATACAGTGATCAAAAGCCCCCTTACTCATATATCTCATTGACGGCCATGGCTATCCAAAGCTCCCAGGAGAAGATGCTGCCCCTGAGTGAAATCTACAAATTCATCATGGACAGATTTCCTTACTACAGAGAGAATACTCAAAGATGGCAGAACTCTCTGAGACATAACTTGTCCTTCAATGACTGTTTCATCAAGATCCCAAGGAGACCAGATCAGCCTGGCAAGGGGAGTTTCTGGGCACTTCATCCAAGTTGTGGTGATATGTTTGAAAATGGTAGTTTCCTACGGCGTAGGAAGAGGTTCAAGGTAATGAAATCGGACCATCTTGCCCCTACTAAGCCATCAGATGCAGCACAGTACCTGCAGCAACAAGCAAAGCTTAGGCTTAGTGCTTTGGCTGCCTCTGGCACCCATTTGCCACAGATGTCAACATATAACTTGGGGGTCTCACAAACATCCAGTTTTAAACATCCCTTTGCTATTGAGAATATAATTGCCAGAGAATATAAAATGCCAGGAGGACTTGCCTTTTCCACAATGCCACCAATGTCAGCTGCCTACCCTCTTCACAACCAATTGACTACAGTTGGAAGCTCCATTGGCACTGGTTGGCCCCATATGTACAGTTCCAGCATGATAGACACTACCTCACCTATATCAATGGCTAACAGTGATTACAGTATGAGTGCTTATGGAGTTCCCATCAAGCCACTCTGCCATGGAGGACAGACTTTGCCTGCTATCCCAGTTCCTATCAAAGCTACACCAGCAGCTATGCCAACACTTCCAGCACTCCCAACACATATCCCAGCTATTTTGTCGAACTCTTCTCCATCATTGAGCCCAACATCTCCTCAAACAGCAACCAGCCAAAGTAGCCCTGCAACGCCTAGTGAAACTCTCACCAGCCCACCCATTGCCCTACTTTCTGTGGCTGTGCATTAACCTGTGGGACTGTGCAGTTCAAAACATTTCTCCAAAGTTTACTCACTTTACTTTTTTCCTCTCAAAGGAAAAGACTCATTCCAGCGAGGAGGTTAAACATTGTATGTGAGCTTTGTTAGTTGTTCATCCAATGTGATATTTTGTATTCTTGTTCATGATTTCACACACTTGAAAATGTTTTTCTGCATAGCAATGCCATTCTTAAAGACACTTTTGCACATCTTGTATTCAATGTATTTCAAAATTGAAGGGCAGGCATTTTCAGGTAAAAGATTTAAAGAGCACATTTCAATTTTATTAAAAAAACAACAACAAAAAAACAACAGGAAAAGCATCCCATATCCAATGGTTAGAGTATGCCTAAAATTTTAGCAATCTGCATTGCAGTATTATCCAGACTCCTTTTTTAAAAAAAAAGATGCCGTGAATGGTTGTTTTGGCCAAATTTAACATCTTGACATAGTTTGCTTACATTTGCTACGTATAAACCCATACATGTATGTGCACAGCGATCAAATAATGCAAAATCGTTTCAGCCATAACACTAACATTGAAAATGAGCATAATATATTTAACAGTGAAAAATAAATGTTTACACTTATACTGCCCTAATGTACATATCGAACTTAGAAAGCAAACCATTCACTGTACTTGTTGGCTGTCAATTGTGAGTATTGATCTCAAGGCACTGAAAAATGATCAGTCGATATCTCTGAATTAAAAATTGCTTATATATATTTATTTTTGAGGGTAGGGGTCATAACCCTTGTTATGTTAAAAACACAGTTTCTTTGGGGCCGCCCTCCCAAAAGTCCAGAGAAGTATTGTAAATGTTTGTGAATATGAATGAATATAAAATGTGTTTAATGCACTTTTATTTGACCCACTTTTAGTTTTAATTTAGGCAATTTTTTTTTACAAATATTTTTTAAAATATACAAAAATATACTGTTGCTGTATGGTGAATTTAAGTTAATTACAAATGACCCTACTGTCATCTGAGCTGTAAAGAAATGACCACTCAGTCTCCTTGTTGTACAGAAGGCATGGCATTTGCTTATTGATGTTATTATTCACAGCATGTGTGTATGTCAGACTACAAAAATAAGTGTCACCGTTAAATTATGAACCTAGTCGTCCAAATAATATTTTCTCATTAAAATGTTAATTCAAATCGATGGTCTGTCTTTTTGTATTCATTTTTATAGTATTAAGTTGAATCATGTTATTTTGCTTATATATAGGTGTGAGTGAGTATGTGCCGATGTGTGTGTTTAGGAGTGTAATCTTATGTGAGTATTTTTACCCAGTTTATATTTAGTGATGAGTGGCCACAATTTGTAGACTTCATCAGTTGAATTGAATCAAACATAGATTGAACTTGAATATTTGCATATTAAATAACTCTAGGGACAATTTAACAGGACATTGAATGCAGCATATTTTACTACTATTTAACAGGTGTGTGATAACACACTATGTCATGGACTATTTTATGACTAGGAAACTCTACTGGATAGATTAAAGGGTCAAAATGAAGCTGATAAAATTGGGACATGTACAGAATATTATTTGAATATAAATTGTATACATTTATCGATAACAATTCCAAATGAATGTAAAATACTTTATTTGGTTAATATAATATAACAACGAAAAAAAACAGACAGATTAATATAAACTCCAGACTGAAAAGAATATATATGTGTAATAATGATGAAGCAGAAGGCTGACAAATATCCAATTTCAGTAAACGGAACATAGAACACAGTTACATGGCTTTCTAATGCCGATAAGTCTACTACAGAAATAAGTATCTGCTCCTTTCTAGTTACTTTTTGCGAGAGATATAAGAATTAGTTCCCCCAGTTTTATCGTTCTATGTTTCTATATACAATATAAAAAAAAAGCAAATGAATCATGCAGTTGATTAAAAGGCAGGAAGGTCCTATAGCTAGAAGTTGAGCAATCATATTCATCAAGATCAACTAAAGCCTTCTATCAATATGACCATACATAGAAAACTATGCATCATGATATTATGAACAGTAATAAGTATGACATCTTCAAGCGGCACCTGCAGCACATTGCAGACTAGAGGGTATCTGCTCATCTGTCATGAATAAAATGCATTTTATGGGGAAAAAAATTGTCTAATTTTACTAAAGTCTACAACAGGCAATTTTGGTAAATGTGTAAAAAAGTCAATTATTCTAATTGTTATCTAAACAATATATAATGTTTTGCGCTTTTTTTAATATTTTCAAACTTTTTTTGGCTTATACAGTGCATGTTCTTGTTTAACCAATAACCAAGACATACTGGATGTACTATATTGTGAAAATAAGTGAAAATGAGAAAAAAAAATCAGTAACAAATCTGTTCTGTTTAAAAATACTTTAATTTTAAGCTTATCAACAAGTAAGTAGGTTGACGACTGAATGAATCAACAGCTTTGTTTTTAGTTTTTTCCAATCCTCGTCAATGGCTCACAGCCAAAGTCAATAAACGCTTTTAGGGATTAAAAAAAAAAAAAAAAAAAAAAGACCAAAACATAGTATGAGGTAGTTAACTGAAATAATAGAATAATTTTATGCTGCCAAATTTTAACATGTTAATTTATTTATTACTATCTATTTAATGTTAACTGTTTTCAAAGGTTAGTGTATGTATGGAAGCAATTTAACCACTTATTGGTATGACAAACCGTATATGGGTCTGATAATGCAATAATAAATCAAACAGCAAAAATAAAAAATAAAATTCCCAAAACGCCCCATGTCAGTCTTTTCTGAGTCCATTATTTGTTTTCACCCAACTAACAACAAATTACCTAATTAATATGTTTCAATTACAGCATGGAAAATAGACCCTCAGGACCTCCTGCAGTGTTCTTACAATAGGCTCAGACCTCACTATAGGAATTCACACTAACTTCACATCTGTTGCTTTATCTCCAACTTTTGATTTGCAAAACCTTCTTAAATTCTGCTGAAAACAGTGGCAGGGTTATATGAAATATGTTCCTGAGCCAAGAGTAGATAACACATTAGAAGATCTGGGCTTTATTTGCAAGTTAGAAAGTGAAATCCTATTGAAGAGCATTAAACAAATATATTAGAATTCTGTCACTTTATGCAATTGAGTAGATCAAATAAAAGGTCCAGGCCACTTCATTCACATCAATAGAAAACCTAAAGAATGGCAAACCTAGACTGGGCCACCGATGTAGATTTAGCTTTTTTTCTCCCTCTTAGAGACAAAAAGACTGAATTCCCACAAATACATTACTGACTGGTGCACTAGGAAACCAGCACAGGAACCCCTTTGGAATTTAAATTCATGTTATCTCGCCTCCTTTTAGGATTTGTTTGCACTACAGTGCTAGTTATATTGGCATCCTCTGTTAAAAAAATATAGTGTAAAGTTTTTACAGGCACCAATTGCCCAACAGATCCGTAAAGTTGTGAAGCTTTCCAAAAAAGAAACAATAAAAGCTCACATTTTACATTGTGTTTGAGATAGGCCAATTTATAAATTAAACAAGTTCTATTTGTTTTATTTACTAGTTTTTTAGTAGTATGAAAAAAAATATGCATTAGCATTTGGTTATTAGACTAGATGTGTGGTAAATATGATCATTATAACTGGAAATTTTCTTTTATTTATTTGGAATGGTAGATCAACGGAGATTTTCATATCTATCTATCTATCTATCTATCTATCTATCTATCTATCTATCTATCTATCTATCTATCTATCTATCTATCTATCTATCTATCTATCTATCTATCTATCTATCTATCTATCTATCTATCTGTCTGTCTGTCTATCTATCTATCTATCTATCTATCTATCTATCTATCTATCTATCTATCTATCTATCTATCTATCTATCTATCTATCTATCTATCTATCTATCTAATCTGCAGTGGTCACTGTAAATTGTAACAATCAGTGGCTGTAAATTGTAACGTACACTTAAAAAAACAAAAAACAAACATATCTGTTTTTGATACTTTATGTACTGAGCTATCATGTTCATGTAGGTCAACTGCATTGTGTGATACGTATATTTATTCATGTTAACTATTCACTTCTAAATGTGTACAGATATTATTTTATTGCATACAACTTAGAGTGTCAATAACAAGATAATAATAGGCCATAGCATAGAGTCACTTCATATTATATAGACTGGAACAATAAGTAGTGCAAAGCATACATTTTATATTTTAATTAACCCTAAATTTATAAGTAAAAAAATGAACTGTATACCTTTCAGTATATCACATGGAAGTGAACACTCCTACAGAACTAATGATTCATTAGTTGTTTTCGCCTTAGACAAACACAAGCACAACTACACATACACAAACATTCAGATAATGAACTGTGCAACACTTAGAATTGTTTGGACAACAGATAATATAGAACAAAATAAGTTTTTTCCCTGACCCACTTTGTGTCTGATTATATATATATATATATATATATATATATATATATATATATATATGTGTGTATATATATATATATATATATATGTATATATATATATATATATATATATATATAAATATATATATATATATATATATATATATATATATGAATACCAGTAGGTCGCATGGTCTGGCTGTTATGTCGGTTCCATATCTACTCCTTATTTGAATCAGTTTTTTTTCCAATATATTACCACTGTATGTTACTATTAGACCTATTATCAAATACAAAATATTTCACAACTGCTACTAAAAGTGAATATTAATTAGTAAATCTCTTCCTTAAAACCACCGACAGTTTCAGATGTGTAACTAAATCACTATTATAACCCTTTGTAGCCTGACCAAATAATGTAGAACCTGTAACATATGATAAAGAGACAGATCTATGGTTGCAGAAGCATGAAGATTAACCAACTGCGGCGTGAAGCAGGAGGTGAATTTGCTTGTTTTGTGCAGTGACTGGTGTATGTATATAACTACAAGGAAGATCTTGTAATGTGCTCAGTCACCAACATGAACAGGTCACTAAGTTAATATAGTGTTGCTACTATGGAAGGGTTAATGATGTAATTTAATAGGCGTTGTGCTAGGAAGCAGACATTTTTGCATAAATTATGCTTTTCAATACAAATATTAATTGCTATGGACACAGAAAAATGTGGTGTTAAAAATAGAATATCTGAAAGAGTTGGGGTAGGTGAGGATGAGTTACTTACCGAAAAGTCATAGAGGTTAATGAATGCCATAATGAAGAGCATAAGTTATTCATACTGAAAACTATGGTATTTGCCATAATGAATAGTTTAATTGCTTCTATTGTTCACAGGGAATGTAACAAAAAGGCCCAAAATAACCAAAGGTGGAAGATCAAGTGAGCTCCACCTAAAATTGAGGTTTCAATATTTTTTTATTGGATTTGTCTTTAATATTTTTGTAAATCTTAAATATCATTATGCATATGCCACACACTCCTATGCTGCATTTTCCAACTGACCCAATAATACCTTATACCATATAAAAGTTCACAAAAAGGTTTATATTTACCATGCAGGGACACTAGGCACGTGCATATGAAAAAAAAAAATGTTTTGAAAATCAGTACTGAAATGCCATTATGTTCTGCTTTTACTACATCTTAATTGATTAGTTAAAGAATCTTGTGATAGTATTATGATGGCTCAGGTAGGATGCAGACTGCAGGGTAAATTTACACGTGGCATAATTTTCATAACGGAAAAATCTGTTTCTATGAGTCACAATACATACATAGTTTTCATTTGAGTAAATCATATTTCCGTATGTGTTTTCTGTGTGTTCCGGATTTAGGATGCAGAAATTCATCATAGTCTTCAATGCTATTTGAAATTCTGCACCAAGGTTCACAACACAAATCCGCAACAAATACTCCCCAAAATCCGCAGAATTTAAGTATAATTACTGTTCTAGAATTAGCGGTAAATATTTTCAGCCTCTGTGAATTCACCCCTAAAATATCTATGGGGAGGCTGTGGTCGTACTACTGACAGCAGCATCTGAGAGGTTCAATGGCACGATTGGAGTAAATTTGCATATAAGAAACAATGTCTTTATTCTATCATCAGAGAATACAGATGCACATACAGGATAGGTGACGTTTTGGCCAATACATGGCATTTCTCTAGCCATATTTTTTTTTAAGCAGAAAGACTCTGGCACATATTGCAAATAAACATGGAGATACATTCTAAAATAGCTTAAATGCACTGCACCATTTGGGTTTTCATTGAGTTATTTTTATGTATTCCTTATGTTCATAAATAATGGATATTGTTACTAATAAACAAGTATACATTTAATAAATCTTTATAAAAAAAATAATGCCACAACATCACAAAAACATTCAAATACCTTTCAATACAGTGGGTGGGGTGGGGCATTTTATAAATACATTTTGTAATTTTCCTCATTACTACTCTTGGAAATCTCTAGAGAATAAAGCATTTGACATGTGTTTATTGGTTTATATTTCTTTATTTTACAGTCAACCAATCAAAATGATAATGTAGACAAACTGTGAACTGCGCACTGCATTATCCTGCAATTTCTCATTATTATGCAAAAATGTTATATTCCCAGCTACTGTCTCATCTATTTATTGTTTGGTTACTCATCTGGAAATTTTAATACCTTCTTCAGGGGCAGGGTTGGCAATAAAAAATAGATCTATATATCAAATATTTAACATCCAGCTATCATCGTGTGCCATAATACAGATGGAGTGGCTATCACGTCTGTTTACTATATATTTTTTATCCAGTGCACTGTCAGAAAGAATATATCCTTCACCTCGTCATTGTATTAGCTGCATAATTTCAAGTAGAAAACAATCCGATGTTCGATTTTACCAGTTCAAAGAAGTTTTATTTAAAACTATATTTTTCTGTGGCACTGTGTCTGAAATAAGCAGAATCTATTATTCCTTTAGGTATTTATTTCCTGTTGTCTATATAGTGCTACCCTATTCCACTGTGCTGTACACAGATTGTCATCACTCATTGTCCCCAATGGGGTTCACAATCTAGTTCTCCTAGTGCTAACCGCTGAGCCACCATCAAGATATAGATGAAATTAATAGGGTTTCCCATTTTTATGGAGAGGTGACCATGCATGAGTGACTACCACATTTAAAATCTACAAGTGAAACTGAAATGAACGAACGAACGAACGAACGAACGAACGAACGAACGAACGAACGAACGAACGAACGAACGAACGAACGAACGAACGAACGAAGTAATGAATAGCATGTACCAATGGCATATACAGATTAACAAAAGAATTTATGAAAAAGCATGTACTTCACTGTCCAAACAAATGTGAATGCTGATCCTTGGCATTGGTAGATTCTTAAAAAACGTCTGAAAAATTATTCAACACTGTACCTGTAATTGTGTTATCGGCGGGGGCCCTAGAGGTTAAACTCCCACCGTTCAAACCGCTCTAAAGATATGCCATCAATGTTTGACTTGGGAAACCCCTTTAACTTAATCAGTCAAAACTTTGATAAACAGTAAAATTAACTCTTATGGCTAATGTACATGACTATGTTATGGATCTGTATCTACCACAAGGATCCCAAATATGGTGGTTTTACATTGCAATAAGGCCATGCTTACTGCTATATAAAAATATGGGTACATGTCTTACTTTAAATATTTGTGCAAATTTCTTTGGCTAGTAATATTTTTCCTTTTCTAGATAATGTCCACATTAGATTTTAGGTCTGGAGTTCTCCTCCACTCGCTGTGTCTGGGCACTTAAACTTTATTGCTATTATTACTTTATTGAAATGTCTGTCGGCTCTGAAGCATGTTTCTGTCCTGTTACTTTATCTGTTTCCATTTTAAAACTATCCCTTCTTTTCAGGGGCTAAAGGCTCATGGGCCCTGGTGCAAGAATTCAGCTTGGGCCCCCCTACCCCTCCCCAACACCACAAGACTCCTGCCGTGCCTATGGGCAGCCGCCTTGGCCAACAGTCCCCCCAGTATAATTCCCCCCATAGCTGAACCCACAGTATAATGCCCCCATTAGCTGTCCCCATACAGTATAATGCTCCCCATAGCTGCCCCCATACAGTATAATGCTCCCATAGCTACCCTCCCCCCACAGTATAATACTCCCATAGCTACCCCCCACAGTATAATGCCCCCATACAGTATAATGCCCCCCATAGCAGACCCCATACAGTATAATGCCCCTCATAAATTCCCCCATACAGAATAATGCCCCATAGCAGCCCCATACAGTATAATGCCCCTCATAGCTCCCCCACACAGTATAATGCCCTCCTTAGCTGCCCCACACAGTATAATGCCCCCATAGCAGCCCCATACAGTATAATGCCCCTTTTAGCTGCCCCCACACAATATAAAGCCCCCATAGCTGTCTCCCTACAGTGTAATGCCCCCATAGCTGCCACCATATCAGCCCCCCAAACAGTATAATGCCCCCATAGCAGACCCCATATGGTATAATGCCCCTCATAGCTGCCCAACACAGTATAATGCCCCCATAGCAGCCCCATACAGTATAATGCCCTCCATAGCTGCCACCGTATCAGCCCCCCAGACAGTATAATAGCCCTCATAGCTGCCACATCAGCCCCCCCCATACAGTATAATGCCCTTCATAGCTGCCACCTTTTCAGCCCCACAGATAGTATAATAGCCCCCATAGCTGCCGCCATATCAGCCCTCCATACAGTATAATGCCCCTCATAGCTGCCACCATATTAGCCCCCTCCTTATACAGTATAATTCCTCCATATAAAATTACTTAACTATCCCCGTTCCCACGATGGGTGGAGGAGATACTTCTCCTTCTTTGCCCTGTGCTGAGTGACTCGGCGCAGACAGGTGCAATGACGTCACTAAATGACGCGCGCTAATATCTCACGGCACAATGAATGCTGGAGGAAGGAGCCGTCAGCTCCTTGCTCCAGGATTAAATTCAACTGGATCTGCGTCCTGAGGACGCAAATACAGTTGGAAGCAGGACCTCGGTGAGTGGTTCGCAACCCCCCGGAGGTCTTCACCAGTCCCCCCAGGGGGAGTGCGACCCACAGTTTGTAATGTATTGTGTCGTGCAGTTTGTGTTTGCGGTGGAGAGAGAAGAGGGGGCCTGTAATTTAAAGCCCCCCTCTCCTCTCTCGACCGCAAACACAGACAGTACAATACAACAGACAGTACAATATAACACAGATACATTACGAGCTCACCTGCAGTCTTCCATGCTCTTCCGCATCGGCTCTTGCACAGTGGCTGGAACGCCCCCTCACTGAGTGTACCATGTGACTGTGACGTCTAAACAAAACATGCCCGTAATCAGGAAGTGCTCGCATCACGGCACAAACAAAGTTTATATCAGCGCGCTGCGTGGCAACGGGGGGCCTACGGGCCCCCCAGGCTTGGGGGCCCGGTTGCAACTGCGACTGCTGCGACCCCTATAACTACGCCACTGCTTCTTTTGTTTGGGGTAGGAACACATCTAACTTGAATCTGACTGTTCTGAAGCCAACAGGCCCTTTGGACATGGTGACACAGCTCTACCTTACCTGCATTTACATTATCTGGTGGGGCAATTGCACAATATTAGGCAAAGAGATTTTTTAGGAAACCCTCCTGAATGCAGAATATTATCTTGCACATAATTTAGGTCTCTCCCATATTTTTCTTAGAAAACTATGACTGACGTGCCCCTATATCATGTTACTCCGCCTAACGTTCTAAATATTGGGGACCTCTAAAACAATAATATATTTTTTCCTAATTAAAACCAGATATTAAAACATAATGTTTTTTGGTATGTGTGTTTTTTTTGGGATAGTATATGTTATTATTCTATTTTTGTACATTATTATGGGGGCAGCCATCCTGAGCTGCTTTTAACAGCATTAAGAGATATGCTTTACAGTAGCCACATAGAACATAGGAACATGTGATCAGGAGGGAACACATTCACTTCTTTGGGAGAATCTTCTAGGCATTCTCTGTGACCTGTGCAGAGGTCATGTGCAGGAAGAAATAAGAGGGGAGCTGTGTGCATTACTTATTGTCAATGGTGGATTCTGTGTCATCTATATAAAAGTGTTACCTTTCATTGTAATCCTGCCTGTGATGATATGAGATGACTCCTGAGAAGTTATCACGAGGCTCTTGATAGATTCTTTCACACGGCTAACAGGGGGTCGTGTAACCCACTTTGCCAGCAAGGGATTTGACGTGGGGCTAAACCGTGGAGCGGAGTCTAAGGGAACCCCTGGTATTCACCCTTTAACAACGTATACAGGGATTTGGACTTTGCTGCAGGGAAATGCCCTAAAATAGTCATCCATAGTGACGGCCGACGTATCAGGTGTAGTGCTAGTAAGTGTGGTCTGGTATAGTAAAAGGTCAGGGCAGACGGCAAGGTTTATAATGGGTTGCTTAGCAAGTGATCAGGGCAGGCGATAGAGGTTTGTCACAGGTCACTTAGCAAGAGGTCAGGGCAGGTGGCAGGCAAGGATAGTCAAATGTACAAGCTGAGGCCAAAACACTGGAATCCTATAGATGAGATAGCAGAGGAACACTAAGAACACAGGGAACACTAGTAAGAAGTAAGAATCAAATTGCTCTGGCATAGAAGGAAGGACCCCAAATATTTAGGGAAAGCTGTGTGAATTATTTGGCTCGTGCTGTCCCTTTAAGATGGTGGGAGAGAACGCGCACATACTCGGCAGGGGATGCCGGCAGACATGGACCTCAGAGCACAGGAGCGGGGCCAGCAAGGAGAAGGAGGACGCGGGAGAGGGTAAATAAAGCACGGTGGCAGGGTGCGGCGGACATTATAGAAGTAATCGCTATTATGAGGCTCAGTGGCCAGAGCGAAAACTGCAAGATTTTGGGATTATTTTTTTACATATATGAAAGAAAATAAACATTTTTTAAATACCAACAATTCTCTAAAAATATGTTTAACATGAACTTGATTTAAACAAGAGCTCATTTTCTGATGACACATTCCCTTTAAATCTAGCATTCTGTATAATTTTTCTCTTTAACTGGACACTCCCATAAAGGACCATTTTGTATGCAATTATAGGTGGTCGTCTCAAAGAGGCTTCACTGTATTATATTTAATTGCTCTTCTAACCCTTAGGGGTAGGGAAATAAAAAACAATTACCGTATTTTTCAGACAATAAGACGCACCCAGGTTTTAGACAACAGAAAATAGGAAAAAATTCATATTTTACTTCTTTTACAAAGAAAAAACTATTGGTTAAAAATATATATTTTTCAGTTTCATCACATTTTGAGAGCCATAACTTATATTTTTCCATCGTTTGAGCGGTGGGAGGGCTTATTTTTTGCGGGACGAACTGTAGTATTTTTTAGCACCGTTTTTTTGGTACATACGATTTTTTTATCACTTTTTATTTCATTTTTTTTAGCGCTATGGTGACCAAAAGCCAACGTTTCTGGGGTTTTCAATTAATTTTTTTTACGCCATTCACTGTGTGAGTCAATACCAATTTGTGCAGTGATACCAATTTTTTTATTATTTTTTTATTTTTACATTGTGCTTGGGGAGAAATGTTTTTTTTTTTTGAAACTTTAAAAGTTTTTTACACTCCTGAAAATTTTTCTAACTTTTTTTTACACCTTTTATTAGTTCCCCTAGAGGACTTGAACCAGCGATCATTAGATTGCTGCTACAATACACTGCAATACATGGATGAGTTAAGGAAACAGCATAACTAACTTCCATAGTAGTGAATGGCAGTTACAGAAGCAGTGCAGCTACTATTCATTTGTATGGGAGTTACGGAAACTGCGTAGCTCAGCGAGTTACGCTGTTTGCGTAACTCAACTATGTAAGCAGCTAGTGAAGTGGCCTGAATAACCCGTTCTAGATATAGATGCGGGTTCCAGAGGTGGGACCTGCATCTATCTGACATTTATGACATATCCTGTGGATATGTCCTAAATGTCATTCATGGGAAAACCACTATAAATGCCGCGGTTGCTATTGACCACGGCATTTAACTAGTTAAATGGTCAGGAACAGATCCTGGCTGTTCCTGGCCGTTAGAGCAGCATGTTAGCTGCTGACACCTGCAGTGTATGGAGCGGGCTCAGCGCGTGAGCGCGCTCCGTACATCTTCCCCTCCCCACTCCATGATGTGCCGACACATCATGGGTCGGGAAGGGGTTAAAGAGGCTCTGTCACAAGATTTTGCAACCCCTATCTGCTATTGCAGCAGATAGGCGCTGCAATGTAGATTACAGTAACGTTTTTATTTTTAAAAAACGAGCATTTTTGGCCAAGTTATGGCCATTTTTGTATTTATGCAAATGAGGCTTGCAAAAGTACAACTGGGCGTGTTGAAAAGTAAAAGTACAACTGGGCGTGTATTATGTGCGTACATCGGGGCGTTTTTACTACTTTTACTAGCTGGGCGTTCTGATGAGAAGTATCATCCACTTCTCTTCAGAACGCCCAGCTTCTGGCAGTGCAGATCTGTGACGTCACTCACAGGTCCTGCATCGTGTCGGCCACATCGGCACCAGAGGCTACAGTTGATTCTGCAGCAGCATCAGCGTTTGCAGGTAAGTAGCTACATCGATTTACCTGCAAACGCCGATGCTGCTGCAGAATCATCTGTAGCCTCTGGTGCCGATGTGTCCTCGCTCGTCTGACACGATGCAGGACCTGGGGAAGTGACGTCACAGCGTGATCTCTCGAGAACACGGCTGTGTCTGCACTGCCAGAAGCTGGGCGTTCTGAAGAGAAGTGGATGATACTTCTCATCAGAACGCCCAGCTAGTGAAAGAAGTAAAAACGGCCCGATGTACGCACATAATACACGCCCAGTTGTACTTTTACTTTTCAACACGCCCAGTTGTACTTTTGCAAGCCTCATTTGCATAAATACAAGAATGGTCATAACTTGGCCAAAAATGCTCGTTTTTTAAAAATAAAAACGTTACTGTAATCTACATTGCAGCGCCTATCTGCTGCAATAGCAGATAGGGGTTGCAAAATCTGGTTACAGAGCCTCTTTAAGTAAGGAGCGGTCAGGGGGCCTGGCGCTGCCGGGTCCCTTGACTGCCGACTATAAGACTTTTTAGCAAGATTTATTCTTGCTAAAACTGTGTCTTATAGTCCGAAAAATACGGTAAATAAATGTTTTAATAATGTACAAAAAATTATAAAAATTATAATTAAGAGTTTTCCTACTAATCACATTTATCACTTATCCAAAGGCTATCCACCATTGGTACCCCCACGATCACTAGAACGGGGGTCCGGACCCCTATTCCTCCTCACTACACGATCACAGTTTGTAGAATTTAAATGGATCAGTGGTTGCACTTTAAGCCTGCTATACACATGAGTTAACTGTTAGCCTCATGCATACTTCACCGTTTTCCCGTCTGTTTAAAACGGATCCGTGTGTCTGTTATGTCTTCCGTGTGGTTTCCGTTTTCACTCCGCCTCTGTTTCATTGTGCTGTTTTTAACGGTCATTGTGCTTCCGTTTATCTTCCGTTTTAAACGGTCCGTTAAAAAAACGGAAGGTATTAAAATTAGCTTGAACTTGTCACATGTTACAGGGAACACCCATAGGAATGTCACATGATCGTTTTGGCACTGTTTTCTGTAGCTTTCAGAGCATAGAGAACAGTTTGAGATTCCTCTACTTGGCTTGCTTTGGTTTCTTGTGACTTTTTGACAGAAAAGAGGTGTTCCAGATGAGTTGACCGTGTCCTTTAAGCCTGGCTTATTTCTCTGTGCTTTGGACAGCAATCTACTATGCTTGAAGAAGAACCGAAGAGAAGTAGGAGGTATTGGGTTCATCCCATTGTTTCCCAACGGGCTTCTAAAGAGCATTTCCATACCCTCTACCGTGACCTGTGGCAGCCCCCTGAAAAATTAAACAATTTCTGCTGTATGTCAATCAGCACTTTTGATTGTCTGCTGGAGGCTGTGTGTCCTGGAATCACTCTCCAGGACACATATATGAGGCGCTGCATTTCTCCTGAAGAACAACTGATCATAATGTAACTGCCCCCTTTCCAAAAACTTGCCATGTCACCCTGATACAGCTAGCATTAACGTAAATGCCCCCTTTCCAAACACCCGCCATGTCACCCTGATACAGCTAGCATTAACGTAAATGCCCCCTTTCCAAAAACCCACCATGTCACCCTGATACAGCTAGCATTAACGTAAATGACCCCTTTCCAACAACCCAATATATAAAAATTGTTTTTCTCTGTAGTGCTGTTAGCAGGGTCGGTGTCAGCATCATCATCGTCACGGCATCACTGTCCATATATGGACAGTGATGTAAGGAGGAGAGGAGTCCCAGGCAGAGTGCTAGAAGCGGCTCTGCTCCGGGACTCCGTCTCTGGGAAAGCCCCTGACTTCACTGTCCATATATGGACAGTGTTGTCAGGAGCAGAGCAGTGTCCAGGGCAGTGGCGTAGCTATAGGGGTGGTAACGGTTGCAAATTTTTCCACAGCACATCCGCAAAATATAGTATAAATAAGAGCTTTATTAAGTCCCAACTGTGACACGCCTTACCTGTTTCCTTATGGATTTTTTTAGAGATGACTTAATAAAGCTCTTTTTATACTATACCATATTTTTCAGACTATAAGATGCACCTGACCATAAGACGCACCAAGGTTTTAGACAACAGAAAATAGGAAAAAAATTATTTGTTAAGAAATGTTTCACCACATTCTGAGAGGCAAAACTTTTATATATTTTTTTTTTATCAATTGAGCGGTCTGAGGGCTTATTTTGTTGTGGGACGAGCTGTAGTTTTATTGGCACCATTTTATGGTACATACGATTTTTTTGATCACTTTGTTTTTTATTTCATATTTTAAGCACTAATGTGACCAAAAAACTATTTTGATGTTTTACATTTTTAAACTCACCGTGCGAGTTAAATAATGGTATATTGTAATAGATCGGACTTTTACGGACGCAGCAATACCAAATTATTTTATTTTTTACATTGTGCTTGTGGAAAATGGGAAAATGTTTTTTTTTACACTCATGAAAACGTATGTAACAATTATTATTTTTTTACACATTTTATTATTTTCCCTAGGGGACTTCAACCAGCGGCCACTTGGTTATATGTGGAGTTACTGAAACAGCGTAACTTCACTGTTTCCCTAACTCCCATAGTAGTGAATGGCAGTTACGGAAGCAGTGTAGCATGCGAGCTACACTGTTTCCATAACTACTGTTCAGTTCTACTGTTCAGTTCTAATGGAGTTACGGAAACAGCGTAGCTCATCCAGTTACGCTGTTTCAGTAACTCCACATGTAATCAAGTGGCCAGGAGAGCACAGAAAGCTACGGGGGCATTATACTGTATGTGGGCATTATACTGTAT
This sequence comes from Rhinoderma darwinii, assembly GCF_050947455.1. Lineage (NCBI taxonomy): Eukaryota > Metazoa > Chordata > Amphibia > Anura > Rhinodermatidae > Rhinoderma > Rhinoderma darwinii. Next base: position 265,315,383 of record NC_134689.1, on the reverse strand, counting down.
GGGACAGCGATGGAGGGCATTATACTCTATGGAGCATTAAAGTCTATGGGGAAGATATGGGGGCATTATACTGTATTGGGGCATTATACTGTATGTGGCAGCTATGGGTGGCAATATACAGTGTGGGGCCAGCTATAGGGTCATTATACTGTGGAGGCAGCTATGGAGGGGCATTATACTGGGGGGGGGTAACTATGGGTGTATTATACTGAGGGGGTAGCTATGGGGGCATTATACTGTGGTGGTCAGCTATGGGGGCATTATACTGTGTGGGGGCAGCTGTGGGGAGCATTATACTGTGGTGGTCAGCTATAGGGGGGCATTATACTCTGGGGGGCAGCTATGGGGAGAATTATATAATGTTTGTCAGCTATGGGGGGAATTATACTGTGTGGGGGGGGAATTATACAGTGTAGGGGGTAGCTATGGGGTTATTATACTGTATGGTGGCATTCATTGGGTCTGCCGGGCAAGGCAGCTGGGCATAGGCGTCCGCAGGGGTCTGGTGGTGTTGGGGAGGGGTACAGGAGCCCAAGCTGAATTCTTGCACCAGGGCCCATGAGCCTTTAGCTACGCCCCTGGTCCCAGGCAGAGTGCTAGTAGTGCTCTGCCCGGCATTATGGCTCTGGGGTTTCCCCTGACAACACTGTCCATATAAGGACAGTGACGTCAAGGGCTTCTCCGGAAGCGGAACCCCCAGCCAGAGCAGGATTCCACTCCTAGAGGGAACCCCAAAGGCACTACCTACAGGGAGGGTGACTGTGTGGCAGTACTAGTAAGTGGGGCTGTGTGGCACTACCAGGGAGGTGGCTATGTGACACTAGCAGGCAGGGGGGCTGTGTGGCACTACGAGGGAGGGGTGATCTGTAGCACTACCTGGGAGGGGGGCTGTATTGCACTACCTGGGAGGGGGTTGTGTGGTACTAACTTGGAGGGGGCTGTGTGGCACTATCTACTGAGGGCACTAAATTTATGGGGGTACAAACTGAGGGCCTAACTTCTTTATAGGGGCATAAACATCTATATGGGGGGCACAAAGTGACGTTTTCTGCCATTTTACTGCCCCCGTGATCTCCTCCGCAAAGAGGCCTATTAAGTCTGTGTCGCCTAAGGACCCGCAAAAACCTGGAACCAGCCCCTGGCTGTTGGTCTTGGCTGACAGCAACTACAGCTTTATAATTGTGGATATCGGGGCCTATGAGAGCACTGTGGATGCTCACGTCTTTGGTGCTTCCAGAATGGATGAACGGCTTCAATCAAATCATCTCTCCCTCCCTGAACCCAGACCACTACCAGGATCATCTGGACCGCCAGCCCCATTTATAATTGTGGCTGACGAAGGCTTTGCACTATCTTCCCACGTCATGCGTCCATTCCCTTGTCGAGGTTCGGACAACAGGAGGCACATTTTTTACTATCGGCTGACACGTGCACGTTTGTATGTAGAGTGCGCCTTTAGGATTTTAACCCATAAATGAAGAGTGCTGATGTCTGCCATACAGATGGATCCAGACAATGTGACCCTGATGACTAAGTGTGTGATATTACACAATTTCACCAGGATTCACGATACTTGTTTGGACCCAGTTGTCAAACAATATGCTGCTGAGGTCCTGATAGATCAGACGACATATAGAAGACCTGCATCGTCTGGACTGGCTATCCGTGAAATTTATGCGGATTATTTCCTAACCCCTGAGGGAGCAGTCCCCTGGCAGCAGGACTCTCTCTGTGCTGTTCGTTAAGTATTTAATTTTGAAGAATGGTTCTAGTTGTTCTTCGATTCAGTTTAATTAGTTAGACCTGTTTGGTTAGTTAGTGTAGGGACTTGCAAGACAGTGAGGACACTTGACGTGGGCTTGTGAGTTTATATATTTTTGTAAAATGTATTTTTTTTCCCCCCAAAAAGTAACATTAAAACAAAAACCAAATTGTAGTATTTGGTCTTGCCATATAACGCCAAATTGATTGACTACTCAAAAAATTAATTTTGCAAAAATATAAACAAATACCTCATTAGGTGTGGAATGGGCACCCTGCATCATTGGGTATGATCGACGATCCATGTCAAGCTTTGATTAAAATTGAAAATAAATATATAATTAATGTAATTTAAAAAATATATCTATTTCTCAATAAAACAATGTTGGGGTTCCTGAGTATCGTTAAAAAAAGATGATCTTTTTATAAGTTCTGTTGACAGATACTGGTACCGTAATAGTTACATCCACTGTTCAGTGAACAACAGAGCAAAAAAAAAAAAGATGTAAATGTACACTAAAACATCTGACGCGTAAAGTTATAAACACCCAAGTACGCTACACAATCAGTTAAGACACAAGTGCTTTTTTTGTTAGAGAATTTTTTTTAAACTCAACCAAGTTTATTAATAAAAATACAAAATAAACCAAGATGGTTCATATGCACCAACATGGTGCCAACAATTAAGATCTTTTCAATCCACAATTAAAGGTCAAAAAGTCTGACATTTCGTGGCCCTGTAGATGCCCTTGGTAGGGGTATGCCACGTTACCTTGGTAACTTTGCCCGCCTGATGAGGCGCCATAGTAATCAGGCAATACGTTCATGCCTCTATCCTGGCTGAACAGGCTAGGTGAGGACTCGTACGCAGGCCTATAATGGGTATTGTGCGTAGGTTGCGCTACAGGAGTGACCGGGTTTGTTAAAGGCGCTCCACTATCAATGGGCTCATCGTTGTGGAGACACCACAAATCGACTGCCCGGACGATGGGCCTCAGATCGTTTGGTGGCATTGCTGCCTGGAGCATCACGATCATCGCTCCCTGTATTCGCAACCGACATTCTGGAGGAAGGCGAGTTAGATGAAGGGTGAGGCTCCGAAGACGATTTTCCACACTGCTCTTATTTAGATAATCCAGGACTCTGGAGTCAATTAGAGCCCTGTGTACACAGTACTAGCCGCAGACTCACGTCTGTGCCGTGAAGTGCTCTGCGGTGCTGTGTTTGAAGTAACCCTGGTCGTGGTGGAAGGCTCGAACGTATACTCTGTTGACACATGAGGAGATTCACTCGTGGAAGTCGACTCTGCTTCGGTCTCCTCTAGTTGAGTGGTCCGTTTCCTGGGCATCTTGGAGATTGTCGCTACTTTTTGAATTATTAATAAGGGATGCCCTTTCCTCATAATAGGCCATATACTGTATATCCTGTTGGTGGGCGGTGCGACTACATGCACACACGACTATCAGCTGTATTGAATGTGGCATAGCGGTCGTACCTACGGTCCTTAGACGACATAGTTTAGAACCTATTTGTATGGTCAATTCCTGACACACTTGTAGTGGGAGCTTACAGAAGTGTGTACTGTGAATTGCAGCTCAAAGTGTGTCTGCGATTGACATTACAATCAGGTTAAAAGAATGGAGGGTAAGCATGCCTCGTAGAAGCGCCGCTTACACAAAAAAATTTGAAACATGCATGCAATATTTTTTTATTTTTTAAAAAAAATATAGGTTTGTAATACGTCATGACGATAGTAACATTGCTTTAATTATTTATGATAAAATTACAATATTGTTTAAAAATTGTGCAAAAAAAAAATTGTACACTTACGGACGAAGTTCCATAACAACGCCACGAGGATACATGCGCTGTCCGGGCTCGAACATAGGATCGGTGAGCTGGAGGATTCCTCCCCCATTTACTTCCATAACATATGTCAAAAACATAAGTTGCTGCTTGAACATGTACGTTGTTTTTTTCTAAATGGAGCTTGTCCTCTTTTTCCATCTTGTGAGGGCTTACGTCGAAATTGGCCACGACACGGATTCCGCCGGACTTTATAAAAAAAAGAATTACATTATTATTGCACTAGTCATAGAACAGGCCATATGTATGCTCGCAGGCGGTCAAACTAGATGCACCCACGCGGATCAGCTGACGGGGCCGTGGCGATTGTGCGAGGTTTCCTGTTTACCCTCTGACACACTTGGAGCTGCACATTCTGTATACCAAACATAGAATTATGTTTGCAAAACACCGTAATGAGCCGATAATCATTGAAATGGCTGCAGTGCTCACACAAGCACAGCAACTTATTTCAACAAAACATTTTTGCGTGTGTGTAAAGTTTGACCACAAATAAGCATAATAATGGCATGATAGCAAAACTGGTCAGAAATAATCAATTACAGCAAAAGTGTAATGTGTGTATTTACTTACTTATTTTCTGATGCTGTGCACTTGTTCTCTGCTCCCATCTGCGTTGCAAAAGCTCCTTTGCAAGTTCCTAACACGCTGTATCCTTTTTATAGCGATCGTGGTAGGGTTCTCATCGCTTATCCCATAGTTCTGGGTGGTCATGCACCATGCTGATTAATTTCTCCACATTTATATTGTGTGTTGAATGCTGGGAACTTTGGCAGGCCCTGCAGTTGCTTGGCAACGGATCCGTAAAAAACTGACAGCACGAGGATGCCTTCCGTGTGCCGTCCGTTAATTTGACGGACCCATAGACTTCTATGGGCCCCACGGTCACTGAACAACTGACAATAGTAGGACATGCTCTACTTTTGACGGAACGGACGAACGGAACCATCAAAACAACGGAAGTGTGCATGGACCCATAGAAATGAATGTGTCAGGGTGCTATCCATTAAAACAACGGATAGCACCCTGAAGAAAATAACTGAACTAGGCATGAGGACTTAGCTCAATGGTCGTTCTGCCTGACAGCTATTTCTCCCAGCACCACCCTAATTATGCACACATTTCAAGGGGGAGAGGGGAATAAGCTGGTGAAATCCAACATGCCCAGTCTCACTTTCCCCTTGAACCTGTCATCTAGGGGGAGTTAAGAGGCCCCCAAACACATAAGATTGTCGGCCGATATTAGCTGACTTTCATCTTTTGTCTATGGCTAGCTTTAGACAGGGGAGACATGGTATCATAATTTTTTCTAAGTATTCAGTTTGCACTGGCTGTACAACCAAAAGAACAGCTAAAAAAAGATTAAGTCTGTATTATTCATAATTTATTTGCAATAGGCTCAGGTAATACAGCTGTGGAAACTATTTAAAAAGGTTGCCAGGTTTGGACAATCAATCCCTTTTTGTTAGAAGGGTCCCCCAATGAAAAGATGATTACAGGGCATCTAAGTGTTTAATTCCCCCTCAGAACCTGCACAGGTCCCATTGAAATCAATAGTCTATCTGTGTAATCCATGGAAGTACCAGGTCCTGCAGAATGAAAGATGCTATTTTTAACCACTTTTCACTACGTAATAAATCCAATGGATGATACTCCTGAATGGGGGACCCCTCTCCAGTAACACAGAATATTTATACCAGACAACCCTATTAAAGAAAAAAAGGTGAAAATGAATATTTGTTTAATGGAAAAAATGGAAAGTAACACCTTCTCTTTAACTACTAAAAAGTATCTTCTTGTGTTGTCATCAAATTTTAATATGAAATTCTTACTATGATTTTCTATTTTTGCATATTTGTTACTGTAACGTCTATGGCCGCGGCCCGTCGTTCTGACTTAACCCTCAACGGCTGCGGCCATGGACATGTGAGTTCCCTGCAGCATCGTCCCCCTGTGAGGCGCCGGGACTAACTTCCTGGTATCGAGAGGAGGGCGCGCGTGCCCGCGTGTGCACGGTCTTAAAGGGCCAGTGCGTGCATAATTGCAGGAAGTCTGCAATCAAGCCCAGAATGCTACTGGACTATAAAAAGGGCTCTGCCCTCTTGTTCTTTGCCTGAGCGTTGTTCATTACCCAAAGTTTGTCTTGCAAATGGTCTCCTAGTGTCTTCCAGTTCCCAAGTGTTCCCTGTTCCTGTATCCTGTATCCCATGCTATCCTGGTCAAGTGCTGTGTTCCACGCCTGTTCTGCTACCCCACGCCTGACGTCTACCTGCTACTGTCCGAGTTGCCACAGGTACGCTTTCTGTACTATAGACTCTGTACTATACCTGTTTGGCCAGCTGCCACACCCTGCATCGTGACAGTCACATTTGAATGTTTTAGATAACCCAAGTAAACACAAAATGTTGTTTTTAAATTATGATTTCATTTATAGAAAGAACAATTCTGTTTAGCCCTACCTGGCCCTATGTGAACAAATAGTGTCCCCCTTAGCTACTAAATCAACCAGTTAACAAAATTCAATTGTCAATTGGGTTAAATTTCCCTAGCCACACCCAGGTGTGATTACTGCCAGACCTCTTGAGTCTAAACTTCACTTAAAGAGGCTCTATCACCAGATTTTGCAACCCCTATCTGCTATTGCAGCAGATCGGCGCTGCAATGTAGATTACAGTAACGTTTTTATTTTTAAAAAACGAGCATTTTTGGCCAAGTTATGACCATTTTTGTATTTATGCAAATGAGGCTTGCAAAAGTCCAAGTGGGTGTGTTTAAAAGTAAAAGTCCAAGTGGGCGTGTATTAGGTGCGTACATCGGGGCGTTTTTAATACTTTTACTAGCTGGGCGCTCTGATGAGAAGTATCATCCACTTCTCTTCAGAACGCCCAGCTTCTGGCAGTGCAGACACAGCGTGTTCTCGAGAGATCACGCTGTGTCGTCACTCACAGGCCCTGCATCGTGTCAGACGAGCGAGGACACCGGCACCAGAGGCTACAGTTGATTCTGCAGCAGCATCAGCGTTTGCAGGTAAGTAGCTACATCGACTTACCTGCTAACGCCGATGCTGCTGCAGAATCAACTGAAGCCTCTGGTGCCGGTGTCCTCGCTCGTCTGACACGATGCAGGACCTGTGAGTGACGTCACAGCGTGATCTGGCAGAAGCTGGGAGTTCTGAAGAGAAGTGGATGATACTTCTCATCAGAGCGCCCAGCTAGTAAAAGTATTAAAAACGCCCCGATGTACGCACCTAATACACGCCCACTTGGACTTTTACTTTTAAACACACCCACTTGGACTTTTGCAAGCCTCATTTGCATAACTACAAAAATGGTCATAACTTGGCCAAAAATGCTCGTTTTTTAAAAATAAAAACGTTACTGTAATCTACATTGCAGCGCCTATCTGCTGCAATAGCAGATAGGGGTTGCAAAATCTGGTGACAGAGCCTCTTTAAATAGAACTGTCTTGCAATATGAATACAACTAGAAGGTCTCAAAAAGCAGCACACGATGTCACATTCTAAAGAGATTCAAATACAGATGCCAAACAAAGTCACTGAAATCTACCGGTCTGGAAAGGGTTACAAAGTAATTGCTATTGCTCTGGGACTCTAATGAACCCCATTGAGAGCCATTATCCCCAAATAGAAAAAATTGGAACAGCGGAGAACCTTCCCAGGAGTGTCCGGCTTACCAAAATTGCATCATGAGCGCACTGACGACTCATCCATGAGGTCACAAAAGAACCCAGGAAAAAAATCTAAAGAACTGCAGGCCTCACATGCCTCAATTAAAATCAATGTACAGGATTCCACAATAAGATAGACACTGAGCAAAAGTGGCATCCATGGGAGAGATGCAAGGCACAAACCTCTACAAACCAAAAAACATCTAGATGACCCCCAAGATTTTTGGGCTAATATTTTGTGGACTGATGAATCAAAGTTGGAACTTTTTGGAAGACATGGTACATGGCACATCAGGCGTAAAGCTAACACCGCATTTCACCATAAGAACATCATACCAACAGTCAAACATGGTGGTGGTAGTGTGAACGTCTGGGGCTGCTTTGCTTCTGCAGGACCTGGATGACTTGTCATAATTGATGGAACCATGAATTCTTCTCTCTATCAGAAAATCCTGAAGGAGAATGTCCGCCCATCATTTCTTGACCTAAAACTCAAGTGCAGTTGGGTTATGCAGCAGAATAATGATCAAGGACACACTTGTGTATGGCTAAAAACAAAAAATAAATAAAAGGTTTTGAAGTGGCCAAGACCTGACTTGAATCCCATTGAGATGATGTGGCAAGACCTTAAACAGACAGTTCATGCTCGAAAACCCTCCAATGTAGTTGAATTAAAACAGTTCTGCAAAGAAGAGTGTGCTATTATTCCTTCATTGTGATGTAAAAGACTCATCACAAGTTTTCGTAAACGTTTTATTGCAGTTGTTAATGCCAAGGGTGGCACAACCAGTTATTAGGTTTACATGGGTGATTAAGGTTTTAAATAAATCTTTATATTTAATAAATAGAATGATCATTTAACCCCTTGGCGCCATGACCATTTTTTATTTTCTCATTTTCGTTTCTTTTTGCTCCCTGCATCCAAGAGCCATAACTTTTTGGGCAACCATCGGCACCCTGGCTCCCCTCATTCTAATGACATATGCTCCGGTCAGCATTGACTGCAGCATCTAAGTGGTTAAACGGCCAGAATCAGAGTTCTCTCTGTCTTTCTGTAATACACAGCTGACAACCGCAGCATATGGAGCGGGCTCAGTGCGTGAGCCCGCTCCATATTTCAACACCCGCACCAGGACGTACGGGGACGTCCTGGTGTGTCAAGAGACTAAAAGCTGTGTTTTGTGTTTACTCGTGTTATGTCTGTTATATTAAAATGAGTTGGATGATCTGAAACATTTAAATTTAAATAAAAAAAATCAGGTGAGGGGCAAACACTTTTTCACAGCACTGTTGGTACAAATAAGAAATTCAAATAGAATTAGCTGCCCCTCCAAGGGAACTAGCGGACTGCTAGCATTCCATTCCAATGACTCATTTAAGAAATATGTTAGGTTTTTTGACAGTTTAGTGAATATAGTTGAACAAAAACATTTATAGTTTTAAAATGAAGGTTTTGTTTGGTAATGTACAATTTGACAGTTGGCGTATATAATATGGGTCTACTGGGAATATGGACCAGATTGTATGTCATAAAACATATGTTGCATGAAAAAAGGCTTCCAGGCACTTTCTGTTTTTCCCGGTGGCACAGTGTCATGCCATGGGCTGGTCTTTTAATGAGGTAAAGAGCCAAATAAAAGCCATGTATTCCTTGCTCATTGTATATGCTAGCCAAAGTCTATTTTAATATATATTACAAAATGATATTTACTATAATTTCAGCCCAAAATAGCTTTATAGGTTTGATCTAGAAGGCAGAACGTCAATGGATGCATTTTCCTCATATATGAGTGTTATGAAGACTAGAGGACATTTCCAGTTATCTGATCACAGTGTCTAAGACACAAGTAGTATAGATGCTTTTTAAAAATTCTTCTTTCGATTTCTTTGGTTGCAGATGAGCTGCACTCCATTGACCTCTGTAAAAGAAAGAGTCTAACGTACTCTCTCAGTGATGTCATTACTAAACTCCAACTTGTGCTTTTGAGTGCTCAGATCTTTTATGTACATTATTTTTAAATACTTAATATTAAGCTGTTTTTGGCTGACATTAGTGACTTGTGGCCTGTTTCTATTCACCATTGAGAAACTATATATATATATATCATAGAGACGGATCGAAACGTTGCCTGCCTGGGGTGAATAAACACACCACTTTTTTTCACCAATTTCCTTGGAGTGCTGCCTCTTCATTTTTTTGGATTTCATTAACAAGGGTTCCTAGCCTCAACCTAGGAGGCCTGCACCCACTGCTGTTGCTGTGCTGCTTTACTCTTTTTCTCATTTTATATATATATATATATATATATATATATATATATATATATATATATATATATATATATATATATATATATGTATATATATATATATATATATATATATATATATATATATATATATATATATATATATATAAAGCTGAACCTCACTGCTGAACTTAACAAATTACGTTAATGATCATGTTAATCAACCATGAACAGTGGTCTAATGCAGGGATGTATTAGGGTAAAAACCGTTTTGATGCAGATTTTGATGCAGTTTTTAAGCCAAAGCCAGGAGTGGATGCAAAAGAGTAGATTTATCTCTTTCCTTTAGGGTATGTACACACGGTAGCAGGCTTTTACATCTGAAAAGACAGACTGTTTTCAGGAGAAAACAGCTGCCTCGTTTCAGACGTAAATGCTCCTTCTCGCATTTTGCGAGGCTTCTCTGACAGCCGTAAATTTTGAGCTGTGCTTCATTGAGTTCAATGAAGAACGGCTCAAATTACGTCTGAAAGAAGTGTCCTGCACTTCTTTTGATGAGGCTGTATTTTTACGCGTCGTCGTTTGACAGCTGTCAAACGACGACGCGTAAATGACAGGTTGTCTCCACAGTACGTCGGCAAACCCATTCAAATGAATGGGCAGATGTTTGCCGACGTATTGTAGCCTTATTTTCAGACATAAAACGAGGCATAATACGCCTCGTTTACGTCTGAAAATAGGTCGTGTGAACCCAGCCTTATACTTTTCCTTCCCTTTGGATCCACTTCTGGCTTTGGCACAAAAAAGTGCATGAAAAAGCGATGGCAACACTCTGGCCGGGGAGTCTGCTCCTAGAGGGAGCAGCTGACGACGTCACTCTCCATATATGGACAATGACATTAGGGGCTTTGAAATGCTGGAATCCCCGGCCAAAACATTGGCAACACTCCGGCCAGGGATTCCACTCCTGGAGGAGTCCCTGGCGTCACTGTCCATATATGGACAGTGACGATAGGGGCTTTGTAATGCGAGAATCCCCGGCCAGAGCATCGGCAATGCTCTGGCTGGGGATTCCACTCCTTGAGGGAGCCCCTGACATCACTGTCCATATATGTACAGTGTAATGCGAGAATCTCCGGGCAGACGCTCTGCCCACTGATTCTGATTCTAGTGCCACTATCTAGAGGGGATGTTTGTCGTATCTACAGGGGGTGTGGTGTTGTCTACAGGCGGTGGCTCTATCCACAGGGTGTGTGTGTGGCGCTATCTCCAGATGGTGGTGTGGCACTATCTACATGGGCACTCTGGCACAATGTAAGCACTATCTCAATCTACAAAGGAAACTGTGGTCCTATCTACATGGAGACTGTGTGTGGCACTATCTACATCGGCACTATGGCACTATCTTCGTGGGCAATGGCATTTTATATGTGGGCACTATCTATAATGGGCTCTGTGGCTCTATCTATGTGGGCACTATCTACAGTGGGCACTGTGGCACTATCCACAGGGGAATTGTGGCACTCTCTACATGGGCACTGTGGTGTTTTCAGGGTGCTGGAAAAAAACCTGACAAATCAACTGTATCCGTTTTTTAACAGCCCTGAAAAACGGACAGCAAACGTATGAGAGAAGGCCGGGAAATGGATACAAATTTGGAGACACACTGATGCAAAACAGCCATAAAAACTGACACTTTAATTAATATTTAGCGGACGTTTTTTTTCACTGTCGTGGGAATATAACCTAATGGTTGCATAAGAGGGTCATAGTCAAAGTTCCTCCTAACTTTATCCTCTATGATCTAGTACCAGGACTTAACAGGATAATAGCCAGCAGGATAGAGCAATAAGAAAACACTTGCAAACAATTGTATTGAGCTACTTCACGGTTGACCACCTTTTTTTCCACATGCAACATTGGGACTTTGTGTTTATTTGGCCTACAATAAGTTCAATGCATGACAGGTCAATGAGAGTTTGTATTGCTAAACCTGTACAGGATCTGATATCAAACACCTTAAGCATATGTGTGATTCTCACAGACAAAGACGAAGGTTAACATAGTTTAAAAATGAAATACAGACCTTCCTGTGTAAAATCACGGTGTTGCAGTTTAATTAAAATAATTCATTAAATAGCTGCCCCATCCACTGTAATTAGTATGCATAATTTATGCTTTGCTTAATACACAAGGGCAGTAGCCTGAATAATAAACTCAAATTAACCTTACGTGAAAAAGATTGAATGGTCACATATTTATTTAGCTTAGGTTTGCTACCGATGAGAGGGTAAAGAGGTGAAATTTAGTTTTTGTCCATTAATTTTCTTTAAAGAGCTATTTTCCTTAGAGGGCAAATACGACTTACATTTGTATACTCACATAGGGGACCATTTAGGCAAAGGAAAATGTGAAAAGAAGAGCAAGTTTATATATGCCTCTTTGTTATTATTTTTGTTGAACAATTATTATTTGGCCTGTTGAACTAAGGCATCAGTGATCTGCTCAGGACCTATCAAAGATCTACCAGTAGTAGTACCAGCCTTTGCCAATCATATTAACATCTATGTGATAACATTTAAAATCTATCTAGGCACATTAAAAATTAACCCATACACCCATCCACCCCAAATTATCTTTCGGCGCCCCACCAAATCATAAAAAAAATGGCCCATAAAAAAAGTATAATGCCCCCACAGTATAATGCCCTATATAGTGCCCCCACATGGTATAATGCCCCTTTAGTGCCCCACATACAGTATAATAATAATATTTAATAATATATTATAATCCCTTCATAGACACAATATTTTGTCCTCTAATTGTGCCCACACAGGATTATGCCCCCTAATTGCCACACACAGTATATTGACCCTTGTAGGACCCTTACACAGTATAATGTCCGCTTAGTGGCCCCCACACAGTATAATGCCCCTGTCGTCTGGCTGCCACACACAGCCCCCCGTGTAGATAGTGCCACCCTGTAGATTGTGCCACACAGCCTCCCTGTAGACAGTGCCATAATCCCCCAACTCCTCCTTGTAGATTGTGCCATTCAGCCCCACGCCTCCCCCTTGTAGACAGTGCCCCTAAACAAAAAAATAAATTGTACTCACCTGGTTCCCATTGCCAAGACAAACTGAGCTCCTGTAGCCTAGTACAGAGTTTCCTAGCCTTTTCAGACTCGAGGCACCACTGGAAAAATACAATTTCCTCACGGCACCCCTACTAAAAATTGTTTTTGAGAAAGACAGAAAACTGCTAAAAACAGGCACTACACTCTTAGGGTATGTTCACACAGCGTTTTTTGTAAGGCAAAAAACATCTGCCTCAAAATTCCTTCAGGAATTTTGAAGCAGATTTTGAATTGACAGCATTGTTTGACCTTTTTTTTTTTGCGTTTTTTTTTTTAAGCCATTGAAGCTAATGCAAAAGACGCAGACAAAAAAAGCATCAAACGAGCGCCGCAGTTATTTTCTGTGACTGGACTGTGTCGGCCCGGAAGTGGACCAGTCATTGACTCAAGTCAGGTGACCGGACTGCTCCACTCTTGGCCCGGCACGCACCGACCTCACTCAGACCACCTACCGCCATACTTGGCTTCGTCCGCCCTTCTCCTGCTCCTAAATGTCAGTAAGTAGGGACGGTGGACGGAGCCCATGAGAGAATGACACGGCGGCAGCGGCGGTCAGAGTGAGGTCGGGGTGTGCTGTGATGGGAGTGGACCAGTCCAGTCACCTGACCTCACGTCACTAATGTGAGGTCAGGTGACTGGTCTGTGCTGGCCCGGGAGTGGACCATTACGGTCACCTGACCTCATGTCACTGACTTAGGTCCACGTTTGGGCCGGCCTGCACCAACCTCACTCAGACCGCCGCCACCGTACTTGGCTCCATCTGCCCTTCTCCTGCTCCTTAATGCGAGTGAGTAGGGCGGACAGAGCCAAGTAGCGAATGACGCGGCGGCAGCGCGGTCTAAGTGAGGTCGGGTCGGACCAAATGATCTCGCGTACCTTACACAGCCCGCAGGCCGGACATTCCCCACTCCTGCTGTATGACGTATCATCTTGGTGGTCCCTGTGGTGGAAAGTTTAATGACTTCAATGAATAATTACATAAATATGTCCTACATTCCTAAGTTTACCATAACCCGAACTTCTGCCGGGGCAGATAGTACCATTTTCCATATGGCTGTATTATAATCAATGGTGGTTTCATTGGTATAGTGAAACTTGTAGTTTCATAACAGATAGCGAGCCGTAGGTTCCAGTCCTTAGATGTAAGTGTATAATGCACGTGCACTCTTTGAGCATGTTTACAGTTAATGTGAAATATTTTATATCTGTAGTAATTTGCTCCAGACATACACCACCGTTCAAAAGTTTAGGGTCACTTAGAAATGTCCTTATTTTTGAAAGAAAAGCACAGTTTTTTTCAATGAAGATAACATTAAATTAATCAGAAATACACTCTATAGATTGTTAATGTGCTATATGACTATTCTAGCTGCAAACGTCTGGTTTTTAATGCAATATCTACATAGGTGTATAGAGACCCATTTCCAGCAACCATCACTCCAGTGTTCTAATGGTACATTGTGTTTGCTAACTGTGTTAGAAGGCTAATGGATGATTAGAAAACACTTGAAAACCCTTGTGCAATTATGTTAGCACCGCTGTAAATAGTTTTGCTGTTTAGAGGAGCTATAAAACTGACCTTCCTTTGAACTAGTTGAGAATCTGGAGCATTACATTTGTGGGTTCGATGAAACTCTCAAAATGGCTAGAAAAAGAGAGCTTTCATGTGAAACTCGACAGTCTATTCTTGTTCTTAGAAATGAAGGCTATTCCATGAGAGAAATTGCCAAGAAACTGAAGATTTCCTACAACGGTGTGTACTACTCCCTTCAGAGGACAGCACACACAGACTCTAACCAGAGTAGAAAGGGAATTGGGAGGCCCCGCTGCACAACTGAGCAACAAGACAAGAACATTAGAGTCTCTAGTTTAAGAAATAGACGCCTCACAGGTCCTCAACTGGCAGCTTCATTAAATAGTACCCGCAAAACACCAGTGTCAACGTCTACAGTGAAGAGGCGACTCCGGGATGCTGGCCTTCAGGGCAGAGTGGCAAAGAAAAAACCATATCTGAGACTGGTTAATAAAAGGAAAAGATTAATATGGGCAAGGAAGATTGTAAAAAGTGTTATGGACAGACGAATCGAAGTTTGAGGTATTTGGATCACACAGAAGAACATTTGTGAGACGCAGAACAGCTGAAAAGATGCTGGAAGAGTGCCTGACGCCATCTGTCAAGCATGGTGGAGGTAATGTGATGGTCTGGGGTTGCTTTGGTGCTGGTAAAGTGGGAGATTTGTACAAGGTAAAAGTGATTTTGAATAAGGAAGGCTATCACTACATTTTGCAACGCCATGCCATACCCTGTGGACAGCACTTGATTGGAGCCAATTTCATCCTACAACAGGACAATGACCCAAAGCACACCTCCAAATTATGCAAGAACTATTTAGGGAAGAAGCAGGCAGCTGGTATTCTATCTGTAATGGATTGGCCAGCGCAGTCACCAGATCTCAACCCCATAGAGCTGTTGTGGGAGCTGCTTGACCGTATGGTACGCAAGAAGTGCCCATCAAGCCAATCCAACTTGTGGGAGGGCCTTCTGGAAGTATGGGGTGAAATTTCTCCCGGTTACCTCAGCAAATTAACAGCTAGAATGCCAAAGGTCTGCAATGCTGTAATTGCTGCAAATGGAGCATTCTTTGACGAAAGCAAAGTTTGAAGGAGAAAATTATTATTTCAAATAAAAATCATTATTTCTAACCTTGTCAATGTCTTGACTATATTTTCTAGTCATTCAACTCATTTGATAAATATAAGTGTGAGTTTTCATGGAAAACACAAAATTGTCTGGGTGACCCCAAACTTTTGAACGGTAGTGTAGATTCAGTCAGGCATGGAGAAGGTTAATCTCATGGGTATTAGTTTTTATAGAGTAAGCTGAAAGGGAGAGGGAATAGGCAAAGCAAGGAACTATTTCACACAACAGGAGGAGACGTGTCAAAACTGGTTCCATGGAAAATTAGAATAGTTGCCAATGGCAACAGATCATGCCACTGGTTATATTTTTTTTTTAAAAGGGCCTCTGAAAAATGAAAGGTAGAATCCAATTAGTTGTCATGGGCAATTACTTCACTTTTTCTTTTCACCAGTTGTGAAACATCTCTCTCATAGACCTGTATACATTGAGCTAGAAAAAGCTTCCTATCCAATCACTACTCTCCATGCTGTATAAAAAAGGACTCTGCCATCTTCTTCTTTGCCTGAGCGTTGTTGTTGTTGTCTTCCCATGTTAGTTTAATCAAATGGCCCTTAGTTTTATCCTGTTCATAGTGTTCATGTATCCTGTTACTGTGTTTGTTCCTGAGCTGCAGTCTAATGTTGGAGGCGTGTTTGTTCCATCTGCCACGTCCAGTGTTATCTACCATGCCAAGCGTCATCTGCCACGCCAAGCATCATCTGTGCCAAAGAGTCTGCTACATCTCGGGTCTGTCTGGACTTTCACACAGGTACTCTTGCGCTAAGACTTTCATTGACTGTTGTTTGGCCAGCTGCCACTCTGCCACAGCGGAGCTGCCAAGTGGGTCCACATACTCCAGAATCGTAACGGTTTTAAATTTTGGCTACAGGTAAGTTTTAGGCCAGGATCACACACACAGTTGTGATGCCGTTTTAGATGCAGTCTTTGGCTCATATTTTAAGCCAAAGCCAAAAGTGGAACCAAAAGGAAGGAAATGTATAAAGAAAAGACTGATGTAGCTCCCTTCTTTTGTGTCCACTTCTAGGTTTTGTTCAAAAAATGTAGTCACAAAATGCACCAAAGCCTGCATCAAAACTGTAAGGGCGGGTTCACACATGGCGGAATTTCACTTAAATTCCGCTGCGGACACTCCGCAGCGTTATTCCGCAGCGGAGCCGTTTCTCCATTGACTTTCACTTTAATTTAGCAGTGTTCGTTTACACGATGCGTACAATTCCGCTGCGGAGCATAGGCTGCGGAGCGGAATTTGGTGTCCGCAGCATGCTCTGTCTGTTGCGGAGCAGTGGCGGACTCATGGCGGAATTTCTCCATTGACTTCAATGGAGATTCAAAGTTCCGCAATGAAGTCCGCAGCTGTCATGCACATGTTATGTGTGCTGCGGATGCGTCTTGCTTTTTTAACTTGACATTTCTTCATTCTGGCTGGACCTATGTATTTCTAGGTCTACAGCCAGACTGAGGAAGTCAATGGGGCTCCCGTAATGACGGGAGCGTTGCTAGGAGACGTCAGTAAATAGTCACTGTCCAGGGTGCTGAAAGAGTTAAGCGATCGGCAGTAACTGTTTCTGCACCCGGGACAGTGACTACCGATCTCAATATACATGTATCTGTAAAAAAAAATGAAGTTCGTACTTACCGAGAACTCCCTGTTTCTGTCTCCAGTCCGGCCTCCCAGGATGACGTTTCAGTGTAAGTGACGGCTGCAGCCAATCACAGGCCAAGCACAGGCTGCAGCGGTCACATGGACTGGCGCGTCATCCAGGGAGGTCGGGCTGGATGCCGAAGGAGGGACGCGTCATAAAGACAACGGGCGGTAAGTATGAATTTCTTTTACTATCACTAGGGAAAGTGCTGTCCCTTCTCTCTATCCTGCACTGATAGGGAGAAGGGAAGCACTTTTCCCGCAGTCCGCAGCAGCTAGTCCGCATCAATTTTCTGCACATTTTGTGCAGATCCGCAGCCGTAATCCGCAACCCGGATTAGGTGCGGCATTGATGCGGACAGTTGCGGAGGAATTCCGCCATGTGTGGTCATGCCCTAAGTGTGATCCTGGCCTAAAAAGAAAATTCAAGTCAGAAATGGGATACAGTCTTCAAGTGACTGTTATTTCCACAATAAAAAATTTTCCTGACTAGGCTTCTAAGCAGCGGATGTGTGAAGGATGGAGTGGACAGAAGTTAATGTTTATAATAATTTTCTTTCTTTAATAAAATATAGACTATAGAGTTGTGTACATAATTGTGATGAAGCAATAGTAGGATTAGATAAGTATACGTGGCAAGATGGCCCCTGAACAGGGACTACGCACTAATAAAATAACAAGTCACTTCCTGGTATGAACGAACTATGAAGACATATCTAAAGGACCAGATAAGGGTGAACCTATCCAAGGATGACACAAGTATCAAGAGGCTTACAGTGATACGTGCTTTTATAAAAGTGTGATAACATGTACCCACCCCCAGGAGAAAGGAGATATAGAACAAATGTGTCTAATAAAGCAGTGACGCCTCTCCTGATGCTGAGTGAGGAGCTTTATACCAGACTTTGTGTGGTGTGATTCCTTTCGTACGAACTCAGCGTATTATCCCTGCCGGTTGAGACTGATTAGTACCCGAACATTTTGGCGCTCAGCGTGGGGCCACACTCGAGGGATAAGCCGTGTCCATGATCGACGACCCCCAGACGCCTCAACATTCAACACATTCACGTGATGTCCATACATGCAAGTTTTAGTGTATTGTAGTTTTTTTTTTCTTTGTTTTTTAATAAAGTGCTATTTCAAACTTCAACATGCCTTATCATCACATGTCCATTGCATTTAAGTAGTCTCACATAATTAACTTCAATGAGGAAGGGGGGAACAAAAAATAATAATACGCATTTAAAACCATGAATAGGCTATGTTCTCATGTTTAGTATCATTTATAATATCTTAATTTTTATGTTTATTTTTTTGTCAAAACAAAATTAGATCCTAGAGGGAGAAGAAGTATAAAGTAAAAGCTGTACTGTGTTAATCTGCCCCCATTATGGTAAACAAAAAAGCAGCATAATACGACTCAAAATAAAAAAAAAGGGGAATTTCAACATACTTTAGGGCTCATACACCTTAGCATATAACCTTTGAGTTGCACGGAGCCAAAATACATGCATAGGCTTTTTTTGGGGGCTAATGTCTTTGACTTCAAAGAGAGGTTTGTGGAAGTATTTCCTGTCGTATTCCGTATTACCAAAACAGAAAATAAAATTATGGTGTGCTCTATTTCCCGCTATATTACAAAGCTATTCTCCCTTAGTAGCATTCCTACTGGAATATTTCTTTTTCATAATACAGTTACTGGAAAATAGGGAGAATGGCAATTTAATATCAGGTTTTTTTTTCATATGGAGAAATAGGGGTTGATGATACGTATATATTAGTGTAGCACCAACGAAGGCTAATGTGCTAAAATAAAGCATATTTTTATGTATCCGTTTATAGCTGTTTATACTTTACTGAAAAATTATAATGCTCACTTTATATATGCAATTTATACTTAAAATACATAAAACTCCCTAATAAACATGTAAAAACAGTAAAAAAAACTGTAAAAAAAACAAAACTGTAAAAAATTTAAAAATGCTTTAGTTGCCACAACTTAATCCGGCACACAATGCACTTCAGGTAAATGACAAATGTCACAAATGATCCATATAAAGAGACTGATGTACAAATAATTTCCATGATCCGCTATATGAACATAGTAGAGGCTCCATTTGCTACACACCAAACAACTGGGGTATTCAACTAAAGATAAGAAGTGTTCAATGCAAATGACCTCTCAATAGAGGAAAAAAAATTATTGAATTCAATATATATTGGAAACGCACACACACCAATAAATAAAAACAATTGAAAAACACTCGAATGCTTCGAAACATCAATTCAAGGAGGTACAGACCATAAACTGTTAAGCCCCCTAGACCATCCCTCACAAAATATAGTGCAAAATGCCATTGAACAATAAGCAATGATAATGGTAATATCCTTGATCAATAAATAATATACTAAACTGAGATATATACGTAGAATTTATAGACTACTCTTTTGCAAAAACCTAAAATTTGATCATAAGGTCAGGGCCGACCACCCTGGCATAAAGTGTGTTCTGCAAAAAAAATATTGATACACTATTGAAATGCATCAGGAATAAATACATAGTTGGCCAATGCTGTGACAATGACAAGAATAAATAAAAAAAAGGTAAAAAGATTATGCTGTGGCTTCCTCAGGGGTCGATTGTTGAGAACTGTATAGGATTATTCAATAGTCCTACCAAAACAGACTTCATCAGTCTGATATCTCAGGGATTAGTTCGCACTTCAGTTCTCATTGAGAAAACCTTCCTTCCTTATTGTTATAAACTACTCCTCATCTATTATAATCTCAGGCCTCATTCGCATCTGCGTTGGAGGCTTCGTTAGTGGCCTCCATCGCAGATCCGACTGAGATTACCGGAGATTACCAGAGACAATAACGTAGCAGGCTGCGCTATTGTCTCCGATAATATCACAGACATCTCGATGGAAAGCCGACGGAACCTATTAAAATCAGTGGGTTCTGTCAGCCGCCGGCGGTATCCGGTGTGCAACTGAAATGTTGCTTCCATTATTCCCTTGTTCTGCTCCTCTGACTGAACAGAACAATGGAACACACCTATGAAGGTGTGAATGAAGTCTAAATAGTTTGTATTTATATTATTCAATTATGGGCCCTGTAAACCTAATGTTTTGTATAAGCTGCAAATAAAATGTAAAAAATGCTTTCCCTACCTCCTATTGATGTCAATAGGAGGTGAGAGACGTAAGAGCCTGAAGATAGGGCATTTCGCTTCTTTTTCCCGCTAGCCGGTTTTACCACTCGCGGAAAAAAAACGCCTCCGCCTCCCATTAAAATCAATGGGAGGTGTTTTCGGCCGTTTTTTGGCACATTTTTCAACGTGGTTTCTGTGTCAAAAAAACTCTGTGTGAACAGGGCCCAAGAGAGACATCTGCTTGGTGTCTCCTAGATACACAGTGCACTCTTTTTGAACTTTGCTTTTTGACACTTTATTAGTAGCACCTAGTTAAATCTAATGTCCTAATAGCTGTTCTTTACACAACACACACTCCCTCAGGTAAAGGCATGCATTTCTTCACCTCTGCTATAGCTCTAGGTTGTTTCAGTACACAGAAGTCTCTTATTAGTCCATGCTAATCATTCACAAATGAAACATAACTTTCTAGACTGTCATAAATTGCAAGGTGATTAAAGGTGATGTGTACAACAGGTTGAAACCAACTTCCAAAGACAGGAAAAAATATATAAAAATTCTAAAAAATGCAAAATTATAAAACATCAAAATCATTAACCTGCCCATGTTTTAAAATGTAAATTTTATGAGAGCAAGAACCTGTGAACCTATTTTTATTTCTAAGTAGAAATGGTTGGCAGGTCTTTTTAGCATCGTCTACTTTTTCCGACACACTCATATGTGTTACAAATGGGCTTCAGACATTTTCCAACACATTTACACTAAAAAAGTGCCAAAAATACATTAATAAAACGGTCTCATTGTGTGAATAGAAATTAATATTTCCCATTGACACACAGCCAGCATTTGACTGCTGCAATTATTTTCCCCAAGAAAAAAATGTCTCAAAAAGAAAAATGCTGCAAAAAATGCTTCTAAAACACTGTGAGTGCTACAACTTTACAGCGTGTCAATTCCAACCTTAATTGTATGTTGTGGAATAGTTATTTAATGTGGTACAAGTAGAGATGGACATGTTAGTCCAAAGAATGCAGTCCTAATACTCTAGTAACCATGTATTCCACTTGCCATAATTGTTCAAAGATGTAAGTATGTTTCTCTCATTCATTCACTTGCACAGTTTATAAAGTTAGAGGAAGGGCACAGTATTACAGTATCTATAAAGTTATAACTTGTCGTCAGATTCGATTTTGTCCAAATAAATGATTCGCAAATTGAAAGTGCCTCGATTGCCCTGAAGAGTCATGTATGACGCTCTAAGGCTGGGTTCACACAACCTATTTTCAGACATAATGGAGGCGTTTTACGCCTCAAATTACGCCTGAAAAATGCCCCTAATACGCCTACAAACATATGCCCATTGCTTTCAATGGGAATTACGATGTTCTGTTCCCTCAGGGTATGTTCACACGGCCTATTTACGGACGTAAATCGGGAGTTTTTGCCCCGAATTACGCCCGAAAATAGCGCCTCAATAGCGCTGACAAACATCTGCCCATTGAAAGCAATGGGCAGACGTTTGTCTGTTCACACGAGGCGTATATTTACGCGCCGCTGTCAAATGACGGCGCGTAAATAGACGCACGCGTAGAAGAAGTGACCTGTCACTTCTTTGGCCGTAATTGGAGCCGCTATTCATTGACTCCAATGAATAGCAGCGCTAATTACGGCCGTAATTGACGCGGCGTTCAAGCGCCTGCACATGCCGGTACGGCTGAAATTACGGGGATGTTTTCAGGCTGAAACATCCCCGTAATTTCAGCCGTTACGGACCCCCGCCGTGTGAACATACCCTTAAGCCTTTATTTTACGCTTCGCTGTCAAAAAACGGAGCGTAAAAAGACGCTCCGTCAAAAGAAGTAGCATGTCACTTCTTGAGGCGTTTTTTGGAGCTGATTTTCCATTGAACACTATGAGAAACGCCTCAAAAAACGCCTCAAAAAACGTCTGAAAAGAAGCCTCAAAAGAAGCTCCAAATTTCATTCTCAGCTTCAAAAACGCCTGAAAATCAGAGGCTGTTTTCTCTGAAATCAGCTCCGTATTTTTCAGACGTTTCTTGTTAAGCATGTGAACATACCATAAGGTCTTCTAGGACTGTATTCAACCCCCTTTTAAACTCTTTAAAGGGTTATTCCCATCTCCTTTGTTAATTTTTTTTTGTTTAGACCGTTATGCTATAGAAAAAAAAATATATTGCACATCTCCATTTGTTTCTCCTACCATGATTTCCTCATCATCCATCCACATTTCCCTTCTTCTTGTTCCTCGTCAGCTTTATAATGTGGGCGTGACGCTTTTTCTTCATAAGAATCACTAGCAAGCGGCGCTGTGATAACCTCACAGCACCACTTTCCTCAACATGCGTGTTCCCAATGCTACTATCTAAAATATCAATAGCTGCATCGGGCACACAAATACAAACAAAAACATACATTCCCTATGCTGCAGTGAGAAAGTCCGAGACACTATGCAATAGAGACAACATTGTATCTGAGCAAGCACAGTGTATCTAACCTAATAAGCGCTCTGCAGCCATGCGATAAGTGGAAAGCGATTGAACGGCTCCAGGGCAGTGCGCATGCCCGGGAACCGTCCCATTGATTTAAATAGAAAGAGAAAGAGGTGGCTGGGCTAGGAGCTAGTGCACAAGTGCAATCTATGTGCCCACTCGAGACCTGGCTAGAATGAAGAAAATGACGCAGAGGAAACTGCGCAAGCGCGGCCACCGCTGCTGTACCCTGGCAGTGGCCAAATCCATAGGTGATTGCAATCAAACAAAGAAGGGAACATGTGTTGTACAGCATGAAATATCTGGCAAACGCTGCATCATTAAAAACTAAAGATGCTTATATTTACATTAAGGATGACATGTACATTAATCATTAAGATGGGAATACCCCTTTAACACCAAGATAATATTAGTAAATTTTAAAGTGACCGGAACATATACAGTGAAGGAAATAAGTATTTGATCCCTTGCTGATTTTGTAAGTTTGCCCACTGTCAAAGACATGAACAGTCTAGAATTTTTAGGCTAGGTTAATTTTACCAGTGAGAGATAGATTATATATAAAAAAAAAAACAAGAAAATCACATTGTCAAAATTATATATATTTATTTGCATTGTGCACAGGGAAATAAGTATTTGATCCCCTACCAACCATTAAGAGTTCAGCCTCCTCCAGACCAGTTACACGCTCCAAATCAACTTGGTACCTGCATTAAAGACAGCTGTCTTAAATGGTCACCTGTATAAAAGACTCCTGTCCACAGACTCAATTAATCAGTCTGACTCTAACCTCTACAACATGGGCAAGACCAAAGAGCTTTCTAAGGATGTCAGGGACAAGATCATAGACCTGCACAAGGCTGGAATGGGCTACAAAACCATAAGTAAGACGCTGGGTGAGAAGGAGACAACTGTTGGTGCAATAGTAAGAAAATGGAAGACATACAAAATGACTGTCAATCGACATCGATCTGGGGCTCCATGCAAAATCTCACCTCGTGGGGTATCCTTGATCCAGAGGAAGGTGAGAGCTCAGCCAAAAACTACACGGGGGGGACTTGTTAATGATCTCAAGGCAGCTGGGACCACAGTCACCAAGAAAACCATTGGTAACACATTACGCCGTAATGGATTAAAATCCTGCAGTGCCCGCAAGGTCCCCCTGCTCAAGAAGGCACATGTACAGGCCCGTCTGAAGTTTGCAAGTGAACATCTGGATGATTCTGAGAGTGATTGGGAGAAGGTGCTGTGGTCAGATGAGACTAAAATTGAGCTCTTTGGCATTAACTCAACTCGCCGTGTTTGGAGGAAGAGAAATGCTGCCTATGACCCAAAGAACACCATCCCCACTGTCAAGCATGGAGGTGGAAACATTATGTTTTGGGGGTGTTTCTCTGCTAAGGGCACAGGACTACTTCACTGCATCAATGGGACAATGGATGGAGCCATGTACCGTCAAATCCTGAGTGACAAACTCCAGGACATTAAAAATGGCTCGTGGCTATGGGTAAATGGATGAAAGCCAGTGGTAACAAACAGCCTGTTTAAAAACACATTGCACTGTCGGATTTGTATGCTTTTTTAAATAGAAAAAACTGTCACTTCGACAGAGACTGACGTATAATGCTACAATATAGATTCTTAAAGGGAAGGTTTAATGAAATATTTTTTTTATCCAATTGCTTTTAGTATGATAAAAAAATTTAAATTTATTTATTTGTGTTCGAAGCTCGTTAGCAGAGCGAAATCCGGCGCCATTTTCATGTGGACCGGAAGCTGCTGCCGGACAGTCAGATGACGACTTCCGGCCGCGGCTTCCTGCCATATGTTCAAGGAAGCAAAGACGCAAGGAATAGGAGCGGAGGCGGCAGCGGCGGCAGGAGCAGGTAAGTCATGTTTGTGTATGTGATGTGTGTATTATGTTCGTATATGTTCGTGTTATACTGTCTGATTAGCCCTGTATCTAATCCTCCTACACTGTGAATTCGCTCAGAAAATGGCGGCACACAGTGTAGGAGGTTTGAATATTCAACCCGCTCCTTCTCCTGGCACTAGCCAGAATAAGGGAGGGGGGATTGTGTGAGGATACTAGAGCGAGTGTGTCTACCCCAAATTTGCAGCATAAAGCAATGAGGTTGCTTTACCACATTGACATGATGCAATTTTGGGAACTGCTCCCTCTAGTGACCAGCACATGGAAATGTTATAAATTAGAATCTAATTTATAATATTTCCAGACTTGTGAAAAAAATAAAAAAAATATGAACACAATGTGTAATCACTTAAATAATAATTGTTTAACTAAAAAAAAAAATTATTTTTTTTCTAGCGACACATTCCCTTTAAAGCATAACAATATGCCAATTTTTGGTGGCACTATTAGATGTGTGCAAAACAATGAGTGAGGTCACGTCTGTGATGTCTGTTTCAGAAGGCAGCGGCACGCTATCAGCAGCACGATTAATATTATTGAAGATGATTTGTGAATGACGTGAAGAGGACTGTTGATTCACAATCAGCACTTACTCACAGCAATGGCTGCCTGTGCCTGCCTAACTAACACACTAACACTGACTGACTCCTATCTCTCTAAAATCTATCTCTCTATCAAATTATTGTAAATCTAACTATATATTTTCTTTTCCTCACAATGAAACACACTCACTGACACTAATGCACTATCTATCTGCAGCAGCATTTCCTGGTTGGGCTGTTTATAGTTGCTATGGCTCATATGACTGACATCTACTGAGTCATCAGTGACTTAGACGTATACACCTCAATATTGGCTGTGTTAGAGGGAGGGCTGCCTGCAAGACACTATGGGGAAACCCTCCAGGGCTGCCACCTGAGATCATGTGATCCTTCTCTGTTGTCTTCTTCTGATCTGTAAAATGGTGGCCGCCATTTTGAGCAATTTGGATGGGACGAATCCCAAAAGATTTGGATTCCCAAAATTCCAAAACTTTTTTGAAATTTAGAACGACTTTGAATAGTGTAGAATTGATTCTCTTATCTCTATTTATAATGATAGGTAAGCTTTATTAGATATAGGTGAATAACCTTATAAGTAAAACATCTAAGTAGTTCTTTGTCCAAAGTGGACGGATAAGATTTCTCAAAATAATATAAAAAAGCAAAACTGGAAGAGTCTGTCCCTCTGTAGATACTTGTGATTAGTAAGTATGTTAGGATGCGTCGGGACTCCGTTCATGGATTCCGTTGGACCATTCCGTCAGGGGAACCCATGAACGGAATCCAAACTAAAACAAACGGAAATCATAGGTTTCCGTTTGCATCACCATTGATTTCAATGCTGACCGATCGGGTGCAAATGGTTTCTGTTTGTCATCGTTGTGTAAGGGTTCTGTCGTTATGACGGAATCAATACCGTAGTCGACTGCGCTATTCACGTTTTCCGTTTGTTTCAGTTTGGATTCTGTTCATAGGATTCCCTGACGGAAAGCTCAGATGGAACCCATGAACAGAGCCTCGACGCAGATGTGAACGAAGCCTTAGGTGTTTATTAAGTACAGTACAAGTAAAGCACAAAATAGCATGCTGGTCTTATCACAAATATTGACAATTTGCAGCAAGAGATTATTAATCTCTTTCAAAAAGTACCAGCATTTTAAATATACTTGCGGTTATACATTCACAATATTCCACTGAGAAAATTAGATTTTTACCTAACTCAGGCTTGCTACAAATCCAAAGTGTCAGTTTCATATATCAGGCAATTAATTATAGTGTTTATTTTTGGGAGGATGAAACATTTTACATATATTTACTTAGAAAGCTGCATGGTTCCTCTAGAATAAATAAGGGCTATAATTCTAGAGCAGAAAACCCACAGTTTGCAAGTGCTGCTCATCAATTTCCAACAGTATTAATGAGCAAAAGAGCTGAGACAGTCATTCATACTGTCTTTATGATAAGACTAACCTACAGGGCAAATCAAGATTAAGGACAAAGAGAAGACAAATTTCTGTTTAAACTCCTTCAGCTCTACAATCCATCATGTACGCGTGCATGTGAACTGCGGCTGAAAAGTAGAGTAGAAATGGGAGTAGCATTTATTCACAATAAAAACATGACTTCTGGGTTGTTTAATGTATGTAGAACATTGGGATGAGGGATACATTGAATGCAAATGGTAGAGACTGTGAATCTGAAGCCAGAGCAAAATGCTGAATTCTTCTGCTAAAGGCTACTTGTAGAAGTACAGAGGACAAAATGTACAATTATGTGCTTGTTTTCCTCTCCTGCTGATTTCAAAAGATTTAGTATGGACCAAGACAATCACATAAAAGTGGTCCCTCAAGTTACAATGTTAATTCACTCCGGGTCAACCATCATAGCTTGAAAATATTGTAACTAAACACCATAATTTAATAGAAAACGGGCAATGGTTTCCAAAGCCCCCAACAATGTCAACATGAAATAAGAAAAAATTCAGAATAAGAAAAATAAGCACATAACCAGTACCGTAAAACAAGTCCTTACATATAAAAGTACATAATAAAAAGAAAATGTAGCCACTATAAGGGCAGCTCGTCCTGACAGAGGTAGATAGCGGTATAGCGCCTATAGCTCTATACAGTACTGCAAAAAGTTGCTGCCAGGCACAAGTTGTGCATGTACTTTAGTACTACAGTGCCTACTCAATGACTCTTCTTGTTCACAATGTAATGTGATTCACTGGTTCACAGGAATTTAGCCAATGAAATGAGCACACTGATTGGCCGCAGATCGGCAGTGTCCGTGGCTATGTAAGTTGAATGTGATTTAAAGTTACGATAGTCCAGGAAAGGCCATTATAGTTTAAAAATATTGTTACTTAGACTATTGTAATTTGAAAATATTGTAATTTGAGGCCATTGTAATTTGAGTGACCACTTCCGCCTTATCTGAGCTTGTTAGATTGAAAAAAGAATTTTCCGTCTGAGACTATTTTCTTTGCACCTAGGGCTTGATTAACTATAAGTAATAGTAGGCACGTTCCTATGGACAGCCGTGCTTGAAGTGGACTAGAAGAGACATTCACAGACCACTCCTGCCAGATAAAAAGAGCCCACAGTGGTTGTCAGATAATAAAGGTATAAGGGGGACATTGCTGTGACTACTGGAAGACAGAGGGGGACCACCACTGTGTAGTTGGGGGGAAAGGGCGGCATTTTTGTGGTTTCTTTCTGAGTGGTTACAGATGCACCAACTGTTAAGCGGTAGTGGGGCTGTGTTTTGACTACTGTTAGGGGGGCAGTAATTGCAAGTGATATGTAAGGTCAGGTTCACAAATCTAGTGGTAATACTCTTTTTTTTCTTAAAAGAACTGTTTCCTAATGCAAGTCCTTTCAGTTTTTATTTTTTTAAATAAGCGGCGTGACATAAGGCACCAAGCATCCCATGCCTATAGGATGCTAACATGTAAATCTGGTACGGTTTCCACCTCAACACTGTTTATATTCTGACATGAAATAACATATAGACTAAAAAGTCCGAAGATGATGTGATGGTATTGCCAAATAGTAAGATTCCATCTGCCATTTGGTTTGACCTAGTCTTTTGTTTGTTTAGACTACACATCCAGAAATTCCAATAATTCCAGTAAGACTTTGGTATGTCAAAAGGGAATTTATTCTTGTATAATAGGGAACTGCATATATATATATATATATATATATATATATATATATATATATATATATATATAAAAAGCCTTTTATAAACCAACATTTTGCTCTCATAAGTTGACTATAGCTTTGGAGGATGTTCTTATCTCCTGCACATAAAGGGAGCCATTCAGATAATATAAATAAATAAGGGAATTTCTAAATATATAGTTCCCTCAAACATGTGCAGATTCAAGGTAAACTAACGCCTGAAGGTTGAAACTAACAGAAATAAATAAATACATTTATTTTTCAAAAAAATAGATCTATTACCTTAAATTAAATCTTTACACCAAGGCCGCCTTGGATAAAGTTTTAATAACTCTCCCAAATTTCAATTTATACTAGGGCACTAGCTTCGATATCTATAAAGGGCAGAACGGAAGTCTGACAGAACTGTCACTTTCAGTTGGCAAGGGCATACCAGAAAGAATGATGTCTCCCTCTCACAATTTTCTATATTTAGCACACATTTCTGCCACCCAACATGCTGCAGAGCGTCCATCTGCAGTCAGTGGGCTGTTTTGTCACATACAGGTTAAGCACTGTTGAGTAATTATTGAGGACTATGAAATAACTCTTAAGATGTATGTTATAGCAGTATGTAGTAACTAGCTGGAGCTAAATTTATATCCTACGGCAGTGGTTCTCAACCTCTGGTTCGTCAGCTGTTGCAAAACGACAATTTCCAGAATTCCCTGGAATTGTAGTTTTACAACAGCTGGAGCCTCATAGTTTATATCCTACCATAGTGTTCCTCAAACTATTACAATGCATTGATCCCCATGTTTATTCTCAACACCACATACAGTAAGATCAGTGGCACTTTCACCTTATTCTGCTTTTGCTTGATTTGCATTTATAACATGGTAACATACAGCTGTTCATGAGATTATTCTACCAGTGTGTCAATAAATCTGTCAGAATTAAAGCCCAGAGGAGGCTACAAATGCTAAATGCTTTGATCTCTTGTATACTCCAATGATACACTTGGGTGATTGTTAACAATGCATATGAAGCTAATAAACATTGGATCTGGTCTTGATTCAGAATCTCAAAATCACATGGCCCCATTTTTACTCCCTTTTAAAAAAAAATATCTTGCTGCTAATGACTTTGGTTGTAGTTTTGTTGTTTCCTTGCCAGGATTATGGATAGAACAGCAGTTTGTCAACTAATGCGAATTGTAGATGTCTCCGAGAGCCCTCTAGCCTAATATTCTGCTGTGCCAGGTTCTCATTAAGAAAAACCTTCTTCCTTCCAGCCCTCTTTATCTTCTGGACCAACCAGATGGCAAAGATGAAAGAAAACACGAAGAGTTGAAATGTAACCATAAGGTTCACTTTGTTTTTGCTTATCAAAATGTTGACCAAATTTTCTAATCTTAGAAGCTTTCGTTGTGGAAAGTCTTCAACGTTACAACATATTGAAAGTTTGCTCAGCATTAAGTCAACTTTAGATTTACTAAATATGTATTTAGATGGGCTCCGGAGATGGAAGCCTGGGCATCCTTACCGGAAGGGTAGAGGAATTTAGCTTAGATGTTATAAAAATACTCTAAGGCATGAATCTCTGCAACAAACTTGCAAACTGCGGATGATGGAAAGAAATGCTTTACAGTTTTTGGGTAATGTACAAACAATGTAGCATTTTATTTTAATATGTTACCTATCTGCAGATCATAAATGTGTCTCTTTTCTGCTTGTTCCTTTAAATTGCATGAAAACTTGAGAGTTAAATAGGACCAGTCAGCTCTGATTTAAGAAAAACTTGTATTCCCCAAAATATAACAATTCTTTCCTGTCCACTCCTGTGTTTTGGTCAAATACAGTGAAAAACTGTCACAAAAACGGCATAAAAAATGTGTGTGATCCTGGCTTTAAAAGTAACTGCGCCCATAAACATGCCCACTTAGCAAATATGATTAATAAAGTGGCGGACAAAGTTATTTTTTTGTGCCACAAATACTTAATAAATCACACATAGTATATGCCGGACAGTTGTAACATTGGGATAATGTCGAGGACAGATATTGCCAGGTACTTTAAGGGCTTTTAGAAGGCACCTTGCACAGTTATCAGAAAACGTCTACAGCAGAAAATAAAAGGCACATGATGTAATAATACTGTATTTCCAGAAAACTACCCTCATCATCCTGCAGGATTTGGTTAAACACCTCCCTGATTTACACAGGTGCAGAGTAAATATTTCCGAAGTTAAAACCTTCCTTAGCCTAGCACCCATGTGTGCATGAAATTAGAATGTCAGCATTTAATTCATACTGCCGGGCTGTGACTGTGAAACAAATTATGTCAGTGGGGGGCAATTGCAATATTAGTCCAAGCACATAATATTAGTGAGAAGGAGGGGCTCATTGTTTCCTCTGTATATACTTTGTCAGCAATTGTAAACTTTATATACTGGTCCTTTTGTCACTTATATGTAACTAATAGAGGATTGCATCAAAATGATTCACGTATACAAGGAACTAAAATTTGCATATTTAATATCTATCTATCTATCTATCTATCTATCTATCTATCTATCTATCTATCTATCTATCTATCTATCTATCTATCTATCTATCTATCTATCTATCTATCTCATATCTATCTATCTATCTATCTATCTATCTATCTATCTATCTATCTATCTATCTATCTATCTATCTATCTATCTATCTCATATCTATCTATCTATCTATCTATCTATCTATCTATCTATCTATCTATCTATCTATCTATCTATCTATCTATCTATCTATCTATCTATCTATCTCAAAAGAAAATCTGGAGCAGCCCCACACAAAAAAGAAAAAAAAGTGGGTGCTAGCCTGAGGGCTCATTCAGACGAGCGTAATACTCATCCGTGTGCTGTGCGTTGAAATAACTCACAGCACACGGACCCATTCATTTCAATGGGGCTATTTGGACATGCAGGAGTTTTCACAAAGCGAGTGTCCGTTGCTTGAAACTCATTGCATGTCGTATATTTGTGCGTTTTTGCGCACCTAGTCGTCCATTGAAGTCTATGGGTGCGTGAAAACCACAGGCAGCACACGGACAACATCCATGTGCTGTCTGTGTTTCACGCATCAGTTACAAAGAAATGCTGAGAAATAAAAAAAAAAGAAGTGCTTGCACGGACGTGAAAAACGCATGCCACACGCAAAGCACACTGATGCCAATACGCAATGCATACTGATGGCACATGGACATGAAATGTAGGAAAAATGCTGCATTCCTTGCGTGCCAATCAGACACGCCCGTCTGAATGTAGCCTAAGGATAAAGGCTATGTCTTATTGAATACAATGCAGGAAAAAATAGGCAGCACTTCTAGATATCAAGGTGTAATACCAATAGTGGTGAACTTTAATCACTATTGGTAATACACCTTGATTTATAGGAGTGCTGCCTATTTTTTCCTGCATTGTCCGTCTATCTATCTATCTATCTATCTATCTATCTATCTATCTATCTATCTATCTATCTATCTATCTATCTATCTATCTATCTATCTATCTATCTATCTATCTATCTATCTATCATCTATCTATCTATCTATCTATCCTTTAAGTTGTTTTATAAAAAAAATAACATGTATTCTCAGTGGACATATAAGAAATAAGAAAAACGTATTCTTCATAGTTAGGTTTGCTGAAAACAAGAACATTCCCCTCATTCAACAAATCAAATAGTTTTTGTAAATTATTTTTTTACATTTTCAAGTTAAACAAGAACAAAATATCTTTACAACATAAAAAGATCATATCGCATGCTGAATGTAAGGATGAGATGCCTGATGAATGCAGCTCCCCTGCTCCACTTCCCTCATGCCAAAACTTCTTTTCTTGTGGTCTGACAGCTCAGGCTTGTCATAGGTACATTGTTTGGATCAACATCACCATCCACATCAATTCTACATTCTAACTACCATTACGCTAGATAATCAATTAGTAGAATTAGAAAAATAAAATTATGGAAATAAAGTAGACTTTATTATATGTGCAAACTACATATGTTTATGTGCTTCATTTCAAGAAACTGCTACTCCTAAATGTCTTGGACAAATTTGTGCCAGTGATGAAAAATAAGTGATGTTACCTGTATTATGATAATATTATAGCAATTATGATAAGGAATTTAAACCAGAATTTTTTCCTGAAAAATATCTCTGTATCAGGTTCCCCAGTTTAGACGTTTCACAAATTGATCACTAGAGTTTGTGTAAGCTAATGTTCCCTGCTGGGGTACATTTATGTAAATGCTTCAGTGAAAACAATTATTCCAATGTACCAAATCAATTGGTTAGCCGGTTTTGACAACCCCCTTCTTGTGTGTCAGATCTCCCAATGTTGAGCTGACTTGGGGTCCTCCTCCTGCTTCTGCTGATGCTGTTACCAGTCGGGACGTGAGGGAGGGGGAGGGCAGACTGTCTGCTGCACTGTGTCGGGCTATCAAGCTGCTGAACACCCTTAACAAATATCTTACATAAAAGGTAAGTGCATGTGTGTTTACAATGTGTACTTTATATGTGTATAATGTGCACATTCATGTGTGTCTGTGATGTGTACTGGTGTGTGTGTGTGTGTGTGTGTGTGTGTGTATGTATATATAGTGTGTGTGTGTGTGTGTATATATGTATGCATATATATATATATATATATATATATATATAGTGTGTGTATGTATGTATGTATATATATATAGTGTGTGTGTGTGTGTATATATAGTGTGTGTGTATGTATGTGTATACATATATATACATATATATATATATATATATATATATATATATATAGTGTGTGTATGTGTATGTATGTATATATAGCGTGTGTATCTATGTGTATATATAGTGTGTGTATGTATGTATATATATATATATTGTGTGTGTATGTATATATATATATATATATATATATATATATATATAGTATGTGTATGTATATATAGTGTGTGTGTGTATGTATGTATATATGTGTACACATAGTGTGTATGTATATATAGTGTGTGTGTGTATGCATGTATGTATGTATGTATGTTTATAGTGTGTGTATGTATGTATATATATATATATATATATATAGTGTATGTATGTGTATATATATATAGTATATGTATGTATGTGTATATATATATATATAGTATATGTATGTATGTGTGTGTGTATATATATATATATATATATGTATATATAATGTATATATTTCTGCACCAATTCCGCAGAAACTAGCAGAAATGGCGCTGCAGAAAAAAAGCACCATTTCCTGCATTTTTCCTGCAGAAAATTGTGCTTATTTTGCTGCGTTTTTCTCAATGTGGGGGGATAGTGACGTCTCCTCTGAAAAACGCAGCAATTCAGTCCACTATCCGCAGCAGGAATTGACTTGCTGCGGCACGAAAAATACTCACCGCAGGACAAAATTTCTGGTCAGAAATTTTACGCAGCGTCTGGATGAGATTTGTTAAATCTCACTCACTTTGCTGCTACTGTATTCTGCGTATTTTCCGGGCGGAAAATACGCAGCAATTCCGTTAAGTGTGGACAAGCCCTAATACAGTAGCAGCAGAGTAGATTAGATGAGAACAATTATTATCCACATGCTGCGTGAATGATAAGTGGGAAAAAAAAGCTCAGAAATTGACCTGCGGTGCGGTTTTTTATTCCGCAGCATGTCAATTGTATTTGCGTAAACTCTGCTTATTTCTTTCGGGTTTTCCCCATTTAATTCAATGGGGAGGTAAAACCCGCAACAAATAACAGATGTTATGTAAAAATGCAATTTAGAAAAAATAAAAATCTTATACTTGCCCAGAATTCTGTTTCTTCTTCCGGGTCGGCCTCCTGGGATGATGTTTCACCCCATGTGACCACTGCAGCCAATCTCAGACTGCAGCAGTCATATGGGATAAAATATCATCCCAGGGCTGCAGTGAATCGACGCTGTGTAGCACTATACATAAGGGGGAGCGCTGTGTGGCACTATATATAAGGAAGGGAGCGCTGTGTGGCACTATATACAAGGGAGGAGTGCTGTGTGGCTCTATCTATAGGAGGCTGTGTGGCTCTATCTATAGGGGGCTGTGTGGCTTGATCTATAGGGGGATGTGTGGCTCGATCTATAGGGGGCTGTGTGATGCTATCTATACGGGCTGTGTGTGGCGCTATCTACAGGCGGGTGTGTGTGTGGCGCTATCTACAGGGGGTTGTGTGTGTGGCACTACCTACAGGGGGGTTGTGCTATCTACAGGTGTGTGTGTGTGTGTGGCGCTATCTAAAGGGGGGAGTCGCGCTATCTACATGGGGGGTTGGCACTATCTACAGGGGGCACTGTGTATGTGGAGCTTTACTTTACAGTGAGTGACACAATTATATTCAGGGGCACAGTGCATAGTGATATTATATTTAGGGGCTGCAGAAATGGGTCATGGTCGGGAGAAGTCGTCATGAGTACTGGACCGGATGGAGAAGAAAAGAGGAAAAAAACTACTAGCATCTGAGACTTCGTCACCTGTGAGTCACTGGATTTGTAGAGAATCTGTCCCCTCTCCTGACATGTTTATTATAGGAAATCCTTGTATTCCACATAAAGTATTTGTGCAGTCCAGGACTGATAGAAAAATTGGTGTTACCAATCCCCTTGACAGGAGGACGTGTCCCTACACAATGTGATACTGTCAGTATGTAGGGACACAGCCCTGTGAAAGGGGATTTCGTAACACCCATTTGTTAATGCTTGCGCAAAAAGGTAGTGTTAGCAATAGTTATGGCGCGGCAGGGTGGCGGTAGAGTAGAGGGGCCCAAGTTTGGGTATCAGCCCAGGGCCTATGGTTTACTTAATCCGCCACTGTTGTTATCTCTGGAAGAAGTCACAGGTGAGCCTTTATTTCCCGTGAGGACCATTGCAACAGCTCTCAGCTCTGGCTAGCAGAGTGTGGTCCCAAGTGTGGTCCCAAGTAGGTTTCTCTCTCTATTTTATTCATACGTTATCCAAACTAAAAATTTGCAGTAAAATCACTGCATGTTTAAAGTGTGCACTACTTTATTACCTTTAACCCCTTCTCGCCGCAGCCATTTTTCAGATTTTCATTTTAGTTGTTTCCTCCCCACCTTCCAAAAGCCATAACTTTTTTATTTTTCCGTCAATATAGTCCTATGAGGGCTTGATTTTTGTGGGACGAGTTGTAGGTTTTTGCAGCATTATTTATTGTGCCATGTACTAGGAAATGGGAAAAAAATTATATGTGGGGTAGAAAATGAAAAAAAACAGCGATTCCTCCATTGTTTTTTGCTCTTCGTTTTTACGGAATTCACTGTGCAATTAAAACAACATGTTAACTTTATTCTGCGGCTCAATACGATTATGGCGATACCAAATATATATAGTTTTTCTATATTTTACTACTTTTACAAGTAAAAACCTAAGTGTAAAAATTGAAATTAATTTCGTGTCGCCATATTCTGAGAGCCATAACTTTTTTATTTTTCTGTAGAGTAAGTGGTATGAGAGCTTATTTTTTTGCGGGATAAGCTGTAGTTTTTAATAATATCATTTTGGTGTACATGCGACATTTTGATCACTTTTTAGATTATTTTATGTGGGAGATGAGGTGACCAAAAAATAGCGATTCTGGCGTTTACATTTTTTTTTTACGGCGTACACCGTGCGGGTTAAATAATGATAGATTTTAATAGTTCAGACTTTTTCGGATGTGGCGATACCAAATATGTTTGCTTATTTTTTTTTTTTTTAAGGCTGGGTTCACACAACCTATTTTCAGGCGTAAACGAGGCGTATTATGCCTCGTTTTACGCCTGAAAATAGTGCTACAATACGTCGGCAAACATCTGCCCATTCATTTGAATGGGTTTGCCGACGTATTGTGCAGACGACCTGTAATTTAGGCGTCGTCGTTTGACAGCTGTCAAACGACGACGCGTAAATTGACTGCCTCGGGAAAGAAGTGCAGGGCACTTCTTTGCCACGTAATTTGAGCTGTTCTTCATTGAACTCAATGAAGCACAGCTCAAGATTTACGAGCGTCACAGACGCCTCGTAAATTACGAGGAGGAGCATTTACGTGTGAAACGAGGCAGCTGTAAACAGTCTGTCTTTTCACACGTAAATGCCTCTCAGCGTGTGAACATACCCTTACTTTGCTCTAGGGAGAAAATGGGAAAAGCTTTTTTTTTTAACTTTTAATTTAAAAATTTTTTCATAAAAAAAATAATTTTATTTTTCTAATTTATACTTTTTTTTATTATTCCCCCTAGGGGAAATCGTTAGATCGCTTGCACTATACAATGCAATACTAATGTATTGCAGTATATCGTGATTTTGACAGGCATCTATTAAGTCCTGCCAGAGGCAGGGCTTAATAAGAGCACAAAGATGGTGGACCTGGGGGCCTTTATTAGGCCCCCAGGCAGCCATAGCAACCATGGTCCCCCCCGCGATTGCGTTGCGGGGGCGCAATGAGCTGTTAGAGAGGGCGCCCTCTCTTTCTAACGATTTAAATGCCGCTGTAACACACAGCCGACACCCGCATCGTATGGAGCAGGTTCACTCTGTGAGCCCGCTCTATACTTCCCCTACCCGACTTTGGCATATGGATACGTCAAATGTCGGGAAGGGGTTAAAGATCCTGCCCATTCTTCAGGTTGGCCTGACAGTTATCTGCTGTTTGACCAGCTTCTACTAACACCCAGCACCCCATTCATGTCCCTTTACCCCTTCAGAGATTCTATATGTCTAACAGGGCATCTGCATATTCTGTCAGACACAAACTTTCTCAGACACAGGACTTGTATATGATGAGAGAAGGAAAGTCTGCTTTCCCCAAAGAGTAGTCCTGCCTGTTCCCTGTCTCTAGCAGTGTTGTGTAGCTCCTCTCATGCAGCTACTTATTTAAGCTATTCAGACAGCCCAGAGATTGTTGTGATAATGGCCCATAATGTCCGCCCATACACCTTTTTATTTTTACCACAATGCTGCTTTTTACGGCACTGTATCATAAGCATAGCACTGGTGTCCCATGATGGCTAGAGCAGATGTTGAGCTTTATCAAAACAGCCAGGTTTTCTACTCTAAAGGGCCGGATCAGACTTACCGTCATTTAACTCCTTAAATGCAGCGCTCAATAGCTACCACAGCATCTAAATGGTTTTCATTTGTCCATTTGTAAGTATGGCCTTTTTCGGTGTTTTTGTATATGTCCCTGTGTTTTTATCGGTTCTGTTTGTGCATCAGGAACGTTCTGTTCCAGTTTAGGATTTAGGGACTCGCAAGTCTGGGGATCCTTGTCGTGGATTGCGAGCTTGCGTCCTTTTGGCCAAAATGATTACCAATACCCGAGGTATTTTTCATTATTATGTATATTCGCTTCTCTTGGACACAGCCGGGTCTTTGATGCTGGGAGAGCATGGTGTGTTGTTGTTTGGCATAGCAAGCAGGGTAGCCCGCTCTATGAATTATCAAGGCGTCACAAATAGGCTTCTACCTGGCTATACACGTTGTGCCTCATGACGTACACACTATCCCTCCATGTTTCACTCACTTGCACCCCATTATCCATGTATTTCTATTGAGGCACTTCATTTATTACTGCCCCCTATATTTCACTTATAGTATTACACTTGCACACACACTATTCATTTATTATTTCTTACTACACATCCCATGCACCACACACCACTCCCCTCAAGACTAGTGGGAGTGGCTATTATTATTTAAAGCACCTGCTCGCCCTTTCATCAGCATTTCTGGCCTGGCTGTGTCCATTTGTAAGTATGGCCTTTTTCGGTGTTTTTGTATATGTCCCTGTGTTTTTATCGGTTCTGTTTGTGCATCAGGAACGTTCTGTTCCAGTTTAGGATTTAGGGACTCGCAAGTCTGGGGATCCTTGTCGTGGATTGCGAGCTTGCGTCCTTTTGGCCAAAATGATTACCAATACCCCAGGTATTTTTCATTATTATGTATATTCGCTTCTCTTGGACACAGCCGGGTCTTTGATGCTGGGAGAGCATGGTGTGTTGTTGTTTGGCATAGCAAGCAGGGTAGCCCGCTCTATGAATTATCAAGGCGTCACAAATAGGCTTCTACCTGGCTATACACGTTGTGCCTCATGACGTACACACTATCCCTCCATGTTTCACTCACTTGCACCCCATTATCCATGTATTTCTATTGAGGCACTTCATTTATTACTGCCCCCTA
Organism: Rhinoderma darwinii; assembly: GCF_050947455.1. NCBI lineage: Eukaryota > Metazoa > Chordata > Amphibia > Anura > Rhinodermatidae > Rhinoderma > Rhinoderma darwinii. Next base: position 265,276,788 of record NC_134689.1, on the reverse strand, counting down.
TATTTCACTTATAGTATTACACTTGCACACACACTATTCATTTATTATTTCTTACTACACATCCCATGCACCACACACCACTCCCCTCAAGACTAGTGGGAGTGGCTATTATTATTTAAAGCACCTGCTCACCCTTTCATCAGCATTTCTGGCCTGGCTGTGTCCATTTGTAAGTATGGCCTTTTTCGGTGTTTTAGAGGGAGGAAGCTCCCTATGTTACCCCATTAGAATCCCCGCAATGTGATTGCAGGGTGCTGATGGTTTCAATGGTAGCTGGGGGGGGCCTAACAAATGCCCACAGGTCTGCCATCAGTGTATGCCTATTGGTCCCTAATAGAATAGTTTTACACTGACAGGCATAATACACTGCGATATGATTGCATAGTAAGTCCAATAATGGCACTAAAAAAGAAGTAAAAAAATTGTTTAATGCTGTTACTAATAAAACAATAAAACATGCCAACTAAAAAAAACAACACTTTTTTGCCTTACAAAATGCTTTATTATGAAAAAACGGCAAAAATGTAAAATGTTATAATTGTTATAACCACGTTTGTAAGAACCCGAACTATAAAACTATTTATGCTATTTAACCTGCACAATGAACGCCGTAAAAATAAAGTATCCTGCCTTGCAAAAAAATCTATAAAAAGGAACAAAAAGTCGTCACACAAAAAAAATAAGCCCTCATACAGCTACCTAAAATAAAAAACTTTATGGCTCTTAGAATATGGTGACACAAAAACAAATATACAAAAATGTGTTTTTATTGTGCAATAGTAATAAAACATAAATAAAACTATATATTACACGGTAAACTGTGTACATTTATGACGCAAAAAAGAATGGCAAAATTTCTGGGTTTTTTTCATTGCCCCCCCCCCCCCAAAAAAAAGTTGATAAAAGCTAAGCAATAAATTATACGTATTGGAAAATACTGCCACTAAAAAAAAATACACCTTTTCCCACAAAAAAACAAGACCTCACATGACTATGTATATGGAAAAATAAAAAAGTTACGGCTTTTGAAATGCAAAACAATGCAAATATTGCTCCGTTATTAAAGCCCAAAATAGTCTGGTCACTAAAGGGTTAAAGCGAATGAAGTAGCTCACCCAATAAACAGGCTGTGAGTTCACTTCTAAACTTTAATTGTCAATAACTTATATTAATTACAGAATATCACAGATTTTCACATACTAAGCACCATATTGGTCTTTTAAGGTGGAGTTTATCTATTCCTTAGAAATATGCATTATAGTCAATCAAAGAAAATACTTTTCCCCGACTTGTGATGCATCAATTTAGGAAACATTTTTAATGATTCTAAATTCACTTACATTCTCAGGAAATTTGAATAAACATATTTTCATTAATACTTGCAAAACAAAATAATCTGTGGTATGCAAATTAAACTTTTTTTTTCTGTTAAATATGAATCCAAGCAAAACATTGAAACTAATTAATTCAACTATCAATAAATTAGTTGTTTACAGCCATACTATGCAAAACAGGTGCATTTGTAGAATATTCTTTTTCCTTATGGTTTAAATTAAATAGTAACATATTGGATAATTTTTTTCTACTGTAACTACTTCAGGGCAACCGATTTTGGAACATTTACAAGTATGTTTTTCTTGCTGTCAGCAAACGAAAAAGTTTTACAAAGTATTATATATAAAGAGATTCATCTGTAACTACATTGCAAGAATAAGAATGACATGTTAACACTTTGTGCACATCATTCATCTTGCTCACACATGTAAACTCTTCCGTCCAGTCTGACTGGCATGTCAAAGTGCAAAACCTGAGTATTCATTTTCTAAGCCATTTGATAAAAAATAATGACTTTATACAATGAATGCACGCGTCCTAATCAATCTGCTGGTTAGCGTAATTTCCCAGTTACACCATTAAGCAGGTAAACCAGTCATGGCCCATGGTGGTGACATATTGTGCAAAATGATGTCACCACAGTGGGCCATGAGTGGCTAACCCTATGATGTATCGCCCCTATATAGGGATATAAACAGAGATGTAGCAGAAGACCTGCGCAATAGTGTTACAGGAAGAGTAAGGAACCCTACACGTAATCATTATGTGACCCTCTAACCAACCATGCAGCTACATGAACAGTGTTAGAGAGGGAATGGTAAGAAAATCCTTTGTATATTGACAAGTTTAACGCATTATGGACTTATGACATGCAATGAATCCTGAATATGGCAATTTGCATGTGTCCTTTATCTGATAAAAAAAAACTGATACAAAGTTCCTATTAGACACTCATAAAACTATGGACAAAGGCATTCATTTAGGCATCATCTGCATAAAAGTATATGTCCATTTTTTGAAAGGTTTTAAAAGACAAGCTAGGTCTCATGTAGATCTGCGTTATATGGATTCGTTATACGACACCCATTGCCTGCTAGGATCCCCATACTCTACTTCTGTGTGCCTCCAATTTTACACAGAGGAACACAGAGATTTTTTTCTCATAGATTTTTATAGAATTCATGGGAAAAAAGTTGGACATGCACCAACACATGGAGCATTTAAAGGTACTCTCCCTTATTTCTAGATGAGCATATGGTGTATCGTGTAGACTTCATAAGGCGGCACACGCTGTGTCTACGGGTCTGTTGTTTTGTTGTCTGAGGCAATGCTCCTTTTCTTTCATGCATTTTGTGCATTTTTTTATAACTAATACTTTTATCTGAATTCAAACATGTAACCACAAAATTTATTAATACACAAATTTATTAATTGAATGAAAATGGGGAGGGGAAGCACATTTGAAATCGGGACACGGGATCTTTTTTATTCACTTATATGGATACAACGGGCCTAACATTTTTTTGCTGCGTTGCTCTGTAGTTTGCCATAACTTATTTTAATTTGTTGTATTTTTTTCTATTACTGTGCTGCAAACACTATGACTATGAAAATTTGCAGTGACATGAAACTTCCAAAACTTGCGTCTACTTTGCTTGACTAAATTACATTTTTAAAACCACATTGCATATTTTATTTTGTAAGATTTCTGGATGTAAAATAACTCGATAAACATAAAGAATGTAAAGATTTTAAATATAATTTCAGCTATTTTATTTATTTTCTCTTACTTCTAAACATTTTGGATCCTTTTTTTCAATTTTTCATATGCATATTCTGATGTACCGTCAAATAGAATAATCAAAGCTAGCTCAAGTTTGAAGAAATTCGGATCATGCTTTCATGTTGGAATACACCTACATTAAGATGAAATAATTGCTGTGATTTCCCAAGCACTTGTAAAGAACCACAAATGCTATGTAGTGAGTTACAAGTGAGTATGTCTGAGTATACAGTAACTGATTCAACTCATTGTCATGAACAAGAGTGTTACATAAAAATATATTGATATAAACATGTAATTAACATGAGAGGGATGACCGTCTGGTCACCCGTGGAATTTAATGCAGTTAAGACTTCCATGCTTTGAAGACAATTGCAAGCAATCAATACATGCAAGACCTTTGACAGGGTTACCAGGTTACCATGCAGAGACAACAAAAATATGCACGAAGTTAGCAAAGGATTGGATGGAAGCTTTGAAATTTAACACATTTCTTGTGCATTTTGGAAACAGTGCAAACACAGAAGTAACTAATCCAGCAGGCATTTTAATGTGAATTGTTTTAGATTAATTACGAAACGTTGTGTATAGTAATTCAGCAAACAAAGAAAAAAAAATCTAACTCTAAAAGGGAAAACTCAGCTGGAACTCTCTGAATATTCATTATTTGGACAGTGAGGACCAGACTGGCTGATTTCATTCACACTGGATTTCCCTCCATCATCTTTACCATGCTGGAATTCTATGCTGAGCTAACAATACATGCAGACAAATGATATCACGTGTTCTACATGACTGTTGATGTATTCCTTATGTGATAGAAAACAATTACTTCATGTGTACTTACCACTTTAAAATAAAAAATAACGTAAAAGTAAAGGGTCTCCTTTAAACACAATCTAATCTTTTTACAATTCTGTACTGAGTAACTTATATCTTTATAATAGTCAGTGCTCTATTTTTTCTGACACATTGCTTCAAATCCCCTGCATAGACATTTAGTTAAAGGGAGCATATCAACTCCGTTTTGCTGTCCTGATTGATGACAGACCTTGAATTCAGCGGTGTGCCACTTACGTGCTAATGTTAACCCTTTAAAGACCCGGACATTTTTCGTATTTACGTTTTAGTTTTTCACTCCCAGAGTTCCAAGAGCCATAACTTCTTTATTTTTGTGTCAATGGAGTGGTGTAAGGGCTTATTTTTGTGTGTGTGTGTGTGTGTGTCGGGGGGGGGGGGGTTGTAGTCGTTATTGGCACCATTCAGGGTACAATATAATGTACTGGGAAATGGCAAAGAAATACTCTGTGGGGTGGAATTGGAAAAAACTAAATTCCTCCATTGTTTTATGGTTTTCTTTTTTATGGCTTTCACCGTGTGGTAATAACAACAACTTAACTTTATTTTGTGGCTCAATACGATTTCGGTGATACCAAATGTATAGAGTTTTTTTTATATTTTACTACTTTTACAAATAAAAAACTATTTGTTAAAACAAAAATTATTTTGTTTCACCACATTTTGAGAGCCAGAACGTTTCAATTTTTTCGTCGATTCAGCGATGTGAGAGCTTATGTTTAGCGGGACGAGGTGTAGTTTTCATTGGTACCATTTGCTACAAAAAATGTTTGCTCACTTTTTATTAAATTTTTTGCACTAATGTTTCCAAAAAACAACAATTCTGGTTGGGGTTTTTTTTTAATAATAATTTTTATTTGACTATTCCATTCTGCAATATTTTCCCTTTTTTTTTTCCCAATAACATGGTTTAATCATAAACAGAAAAACCAAGAAAGAATACAATACCCAATCCCCACCCGTCCCATTCCTGACAACAAGGAAGATAAGAAATAAAAAAACAAACAAATAAATAACTATCAAATATGGGGCCTTAGGGCAATAACTTGAGCCTGCTCTAAACTTCATCCCCAGCTCCATGATGTACAGTTTCATCATTAGGCGGAAAAGTATTAAGCAGTTTTGGAATACTTACTATTAAATCTTTGCAGCACTCTGCTAGAGATGAGTCTGCGATGCTAGAGGTCTGGCATGTTCATGAGATGCTACTCCCCAGCCCAGTGGCGGATTAAGTAGACCATGGGCCCTGGGCTGTTATCCAAACTTGGGCCCCCCTTCCTCACCGCCGCCCTGCCGCGTCGTAACTATTTTTAACACTACCTTTTTGGGCAAGCATTAACAGTGTTACGATTTCCCTTGTCACAGCGCGGTGTCCCTACATACTGACAGTATCACACTGTGCAGGGACACAACCTCCTGACAAGGGGAATTCTCTATCAGTCCTGGACTGCAGAAAGACTTTTTGTGAAATACAAGGATTTCCTATAATAAACATGTCAGGAGAGGTGACAGATTCTCTATAAATCTAGTGACTCACAGGTGACGACGTCTCAGATTCTAGTAGTTTTTTCCTCTTTTCTTCTCCATCCGGTCCAGCGCTCATGACGACTTCTCCCGGCCATGACTCATTTCTGCAGAATTTGACACTCAGACGTCTCCTCACTTTTCCAACATTTCCACACCTATAAACGAAAATAAAGTTATTATGGTGCCACATACTGTACCCCTAAATATAATAGCACCAAACACTGCGCGCCTGAATATAATACCACACACTGTAAAACGCCACATACACACAGCCCCTGTAGATATTACACACCCCCATAGATATCGCCATACACAGCCCCCTCTATATATCACACATCCCCCTCGTAGAGAGCGTTACACACAGCCCCCTATAGATAGTGCCATACAGCCCCCCCTGTAGAGAGTGCCACACAGCCCTCCCCCTCTTGTAAATAGCACCAAAAAGCCCCCCCTATAAAGAGCGCCACACACATACCACTGTGGATAGCACTACACAGCCCCCCTTTGTATATAGTGCCACACAGCGCTCCCCCTTGTATATAGTGCCACACAGCACTCCCCCTTGTATATAGTGCCTCAAAGCGCTCCCCCTTGTATATAGTACCTCACAGCGCTCACTCTTGTATATAGTGCCACACAGCGCTCCCCCTTGTATATAGTGCCTCACAGCGCTCCCCCTTGTATATAGTGCCACACAGCGCTCCCCCTTGTATATAGTGCCTCAAAGCGCTCCCCCTTGTATATAGTACCTCACAGAGCTCACTCTTGTATATAGTGCCACACAGCGCTCCCCCTTGTATATAGTGCCACACAGCGCTCCCCCTTGTATATAGTGCCACAAGGTTATGTACACATTTAAAAACGTTATATTATAATTATATATATATATATATATATATATATATATATATATATATATATATATATATATATATATTAGTATGTGTGTGTATCAGTGTGAGTGATTGATTTTATTAAAAAATATTTTTACTTTTTGAGATACGGCTGCTTTGTATCCTGTATCCGTCAGGTCAGCAGGACTGACAGGATCAGTGACACGCAGGATCCACCTAAAATCTATCACATCTAAGATTATAATTTAGCACAGGGCCCGTTTCACTGATCCCGTCAGTCCTGCTGACCTGACGAATACAGGATACAAAGCAGCTGTATCTCAAAAAGCGAAAATATTTTTTAATAAAACGTAATTACAAAGTTGCACCAAACACACATTTTTATTAAAAAAAAATAAAACCGACGTGATTTTTGCGACGTTTTTTCCGTAGACAATGCAGCTTTCGTTTTTTATCGTTTTTATACACACCTTTTTTGCTATTTTAGAACTTTTATTCATAAAGTTTGAATATAATAGTAAAAAAATAAGCTTTTTTACGTTTCAGCTATTTTTTTGGTAATAACATAGTTTTACCCTAAAATAGACCTTTTATTTGTGATCGTCATTGTCTACCGTAAATTTTTATATATTACATGTCTATATTAGGGTAATTGGGTCAGCGCTAGCGTTACAACGATTGGCGGGGGGGAACGTTTTTTTTTGGGGTGGGTATTTTATGTGTATTTATTATTTACATTTTTTTTTAGATATTTTTTTTTTTCTTTTACACCATGTTTTTCCACTGTAACTGGGGCTGCACAGCAGCCCCAGTTACAGGGGAAATCAGCCCTCTCATAGTGACGATTGTCACTGATAGGGCTGTGCTGGGTCTAGTAAGACCCAGCAACAGTCTGCCACTAACGGCACCCGGCGATCATGTGACCAGTCACATGATCACCGGGAGGAATAGAGACAGCGCCGCTGCTGCTGTCTCTATTCCTTTACACAGCGTTCATTGAGCGCTGTGTAAAAAGATATCAGAGAAGACAGAAGCAGCGAAAGCTGCTTCTATCTTCTCCTCAGGGTCCCCGACTGTCACTGTCTGCCGGAGACCCGACATTCAGCTGCCCGATCGCGCGGGCAGCAAGTTAAAACCCGAGCCGTAGAAAGTCTATGGCTCGGGTTTTAAGGACCCGTTCCTGACCGCTGGCCGTAAAAATACAGCCAGCGGTCGGGAACCAGTTGGGCATGATAAGTCAACTAACCTAAGCGCCTGTGACCGCCCGCCTGGCTCTTCTCTTGCAGCTTTGGAGTAACAGAACGTCCGTCCGTCGCTGTTCTGTTACTCAATGGCGGCGTACCGCACTGTCAGGGAGGCGTGTCCTACCCCTGGATTCTGGCCAATTCCCTGCTCCTCGCCATCTTCGGAAGTTAGCAGCGCTAGCGCGCTGAATAGGTTTACATGTCGATGTGCGGTTCGGGCTGCCATGGGCCCCCTGCGAGCCTCGGGCCCCGGGCGGCCGCCCGAATCGCCCATATGATAATCCGCCACTGCCCCAGCCGCCGCTGGGTGACAGATTTCCCCTATTAAGCTACGTTTACACAGGGCGGTTAAGCTGTGTAAATGTACACAGGGAATGCCGGACGAAAAACTGCACCACGTTGTGGTGCAGTTTTTTGGCAGAAATGTCAGATGCGGAAAACAGCAAGTGAAAAAAGGTTATACTTACCTGCAGTCATGGCAACGTGTCCCTCGGACGTCGCTCTATCGATCACATATATAGAAGCTGCAGCAGCATGGAGAACATTATACAGCAGCAGTGAGCAGTGTAGTTGAGAATCCAGCACTGGGATGAGAAATAACTTACCAGAAAGCTGCAGCACATTTATCTGTGCTATTTTTCCTGCTCCCCCTTCCCTCTCTATAGACTTGTATAGTCTGCGTGTCTGTGTTTCTTTCTCTCCCTGCTCCTTTCTCCTTCTCCCCTCCCTTCTCCATAGACTTCTGTGAGCAGGTTGTAAAGAGACACACACCCCACTTTCTGCAGTCTGTTAATTCTGATCTGTAACCAGGGACAGATTATGCTTAACAACAGGGGGTGGACAGCAGATTACAGGAAGGGAGACACTAAGTGGCAGTCAGTGGCGGATCTTCATATGGGTGGTTCGGGGTGGCCGCCAGGCGGCCCAAGGCTTCCAGGGGGCCCATGGCCATCTAAACCGCACATAAGTTAAAAAAAACTATCCAGGGCTTCTGCCTGCCGCATATGTGCAGGGGGAGTCAATTTCGACTAGGGAACAAGGGGCCGGCGGCACAGCACATCAGCTGTATAGAGCAGACTGTCAGAGCTAGTGATGGGCAGGTGCTGGAGTCACTCTCCCTCCTCCCTCACAGTCTGCTCTTCTGTGCTGCTGTGCACTGTCCCGTCTGTCTACACCTCCAGCAGCTGCTTGATAACGGCAAGACTGCAACTAGGAGGAGAAGGACCTGTAGTGACATCACAGTCACATGATCAAGGCCCTGGAGGCGGTACCCAAGCACAAGCACTGCAGAGGAAGAGGCTCTGGTAAGTGTGATGTGTATATAGCAAACATAATGTAAGTCTATATAGTGTGTGGTGTGTATATAATGTATATGGTGTAAGTCTATATAGTGTGTGGTGTGTATAGTGTATATAGTGTAAGTCTATATAGTGTGTGTAGTGTATATAGTGTAAGTTTATATAGTGTGTAGTGTATATAGTGTAAGTCTGTATAGTGTGTGCTGTGTGTATAGTGTATATAGTGTAAGTCCATATAGTGTGTAGTGTGTAGTGTGTACAGTGTTTATAGTGTCATTCTATATAATGTGTAGTGTGTGTATATTGTAAGTCTATATAGTGTGTAGTGTGTGTGTTTAGTGTATATAGTGTAAGTCTATATAGTGTGTGCTGTGTGTGTAGTGTTTATGCTGTAAGTCTATATAGTGTGTACTGTGTGTATAGTGTATATAATGTAAGTCTATATTGTGTGTAGTGTGTACAGTGTTTATAGTGTAAGTCTATATAGTGTGTAGTGTGTGTATAGTGTAAGTCTATATAGTTTGTAGTGTGTGTACATTGTTTAGAATGTAAGCCTATATAGTCTGTAGTGTGTGTTGTGTAAGTATATATAGTGTATGCTGTGTGTATAGTGTTTATAGTGTGAGCCTATATAGTGTGTGCTGTGTGTGTATAGTGTTTATAGTGTAAATCTATATAGTGTAAGTATATATAGTGTGTGCTGTGTGTATAGTGTTTATAGTGTAAGTCTATATAGTGTGTACTGTGTGTATAGTGTATATAGTGTAAGTGTATATAGTGTGTGGTATGTGTGTATAGAGTTTATAGTGTGTGTATAATGTAAGTCTATATAGCGTGTATATAGTGTAAGTGTTTGTATAGTGTAAGTGTTTGTATAATGTAAGTCTATATAGTGTGTCGTGTGTTTACAGTGTGTATAATGTAAGTCTATATAGTGTGTGGTGTGTGTATAATGTGAGTCTATATAGTGTGTGCTGTGTGTATAGAGTTTATAGTGTGTTAAATGTAAGTCTATATCATGTAAGTGTGTGTATATTGCATCTAACATGTGTATATAGTGTATATATTGTATAGTGTGTGTAAATAAAGTGTGTGTGTATAATGTAAGTCTATATAGTGTATGTGTATAGTGTATATAGTGTAAGTCTATATAGCGTGTGCTGTGTGTATAGAGTTTATAGTGTGTATAATGTAAGTCTATATAGTGTAAGTGTGTGCGTGTAGTGTGTATATAGTGTGTGTGGTTTGACTATATAGTGTGAATTGTATATAGGGTGTTTAGTTTCTAAATTTTTGTGTGTGAAATTATTTCTCACCCATAGAGCCCTCTGCAGTCAGTCAGATGCTCAGAACCCCCCTTGCAGTATAATCCCCCCATAGAGCCCTTAGTAGTTATTATACTGCAAGGGGGGGGGGTCAGATTGTCTGACTGACTGCTGAGGTCTCTATGGAGGGGATAATTCCCCCCCCCCCAGAGCCATAAGAGTCAGATGCTCAGACCCTCCCATAGAGCACTCAGCAGTCAGTCAAACGCACTGACCCCCCTTGCAGTATAATCCCCCCATATAGCCCTCAGGAGTTATTTTACTGCAAGGGGAGCGGTATCTGACTGCTTAAAGGGTTAATAAACTTTAAAAAAAAAAATTGGACATGTCATATATTCAAAAGTTCTGATTGGTGGGGATCCAAGCACTGAGACCCCCACCAATCGCTAAAAGTGGCAGGCAGAATCGCTCAGGTGACTGATGTGCCACTTTGTTTCTGATTATCTTTCCCCTAAAAGCCGAGCGAGCGGTGTATGGGCTCAATAGAAAGTCTATGAGTCCGTACACCGCTCCGAGGAAAGACGATCAGAAATTAAGTGGAACGTTGCTCACCCAAGCAATTCTGTCACTTTGTTTTAGCGATCGGTGGGGGTCTCAGTGCTCGTACCCCATCGATCAAAATGTCTGACATATCACTATGACATGCCAAATTTTGTAAAAATTTTAGTGACCCCTTGGGGACTGAATTTATTGGTCTGAGTTAATGTATGGGCCTGGGGTCTTAATTTGCTTAGGATTTTTATCTGGGGTATAAAACAATTTAGGGTGTTTAGTTTCTGAATTTTTGTGTTGCTATAGACGCTGAAAATGGATGCAGAATCGAGGGGCAAAGATTTCTCATCAGGAAACTCTGTAGTCATCAGGAGAAGTCGCCATAATGGTCTGTGTCAGATGGAGTAGAGAAGAGAAGAAAATAGAACGATTCCCATCAGAGAAGAAATCACTTGTGAGTCATTGGATTTATAGATCTGTCCCCTTTCCTGACCTATCTGTTATAGGAAATCCTTGTATTCTATAAAAAGTCTTTGTGTACCCAGGACTAATAGACAAATGCGTGTTACCATTCTCATTGTCAAGAGGATGTGTGATACACAGTGTCAGCGATGGGTGGAGACTGTCGGTATGTAGGGAAACAGCCCTTTGACAAGGGGAACCGTAACACCCATTTGTTAATGCTCACACAGAAATGTGGTGGTTAATATAGACATGGCGTGGCAGGGCGGTGGTGGAGAGGGGGGTCCATGCTTGTGGAACTGTCCGGGGCCTATGGTCTACTTAATCCGCCACTGGTGGCAGTAACTTCACACAGAATTTGCATGGATAAAACAACTAAATTTTAACAGTAAGTAAATTACAAAGTTGATCTATGTCAGGTGTACTATTAGATCAGCAGAAGTTGTTTGAAATGTTAGTGTCCATTTATTGTATAACAGTATGCAATAAACTCATAAGTTTCCCATAGTGGTGAGTGAAGGCAGCCAGAATTGTATCACTAAACTCTGTATCACTATAAAATATATTATTACTTTTATCAGCCTAGAATTTGGATTTAATTAGATTAAAAAACAAAATAGTGCTCGAAGGTGGACGATCATTTTAAGGCTAGTTTACAATTGTTTATTGTTACCGTCAGTTCGCTCTGTCTTTTCCCACAAAAGGTCAGAAGGAAGTCTCAACAATTCCTATTGCTATCAATTGGAACCGTTTTGAACCAAACAATACGCAAAAATGTCAGTTTTTGACAGACAGCAAATGGGTGCATAATTTCTCTGTCTAGTTGGGCATTGCCCTTTAGTATCAATGGAGAGCAAGATGGGAAATAACTTTTAGTTGTTCAAACTCTGACGCATGCGTAGTAGTCTCTCTTGCTACCATCTGGGATATATATGATCTTGCGAGGTTGGAAGGCATTATTTGAATATGACATCTTAAGGTTGTTCACATTGTTTAAAGCTGTCATTAGATATTATTTGCATGCATTGATATGTGGATTAGAGATGTTGATTGAGCAACACTTTTTTGAAAGGTAGTTAAATAAGTGGGTTTTATACTGTATAGCTATGCTTGACAAAGACCTCTACGTGGGTTAAAACGGTGCATTTTTTTTGTGATTGGGATGTGTTAATAGATAACCACTTTTGACCTGCATCATGGATGTTGTCATGCCATTGTTATTTTTTAAATACTCTATTTTAGTGGCACAAGTGCTTTTTGAAACCTTAAAAAAACAAAGCAAACGGGATCTGCAAAGATTATATGTATAAATACAGATAGAGAATATCAAGATTTGCAGTTCAAAAATAATATTACTCTAAGCCAATGCTCCTCAAACAATGGTTTGGGAGCCTCACGTGGCTCCCTAGCTGTTGGCTTCTACAGATACAATTGTGTACCAATAAGGCTTCATTCATATCTGCGTCAGGGTCCCGTTCTTGCGTTCCGTCTGATTTTGACCGAATCAATACCGTAGTGGACTGCGCTATTGATTCCGTCAAAACGTCGGAACCCTTGCACAACTGAGACAAACGGAAACCATTGGCACCGGATCCGTCATCATTGAAATCAATAGTGATGCAAACGGAAGCCTATGGTATCCGATTGTGTGTCAGGGTCCCGTTCTGACGGAAAGCTCTGACGGAATGTCAGAATTGAGCCCTGATGCAGATGTGAACGAAGCCTAAGTATGACAAAAAGGATGTCATTTTGGTAAATGTTTGGCTGATGATACAATAATATATTTATATTTAAGTCCACATTAAATTAGTTTGGTTAGTTGAGGTAACGTTCCAGACATTTCTTTCACATACAAAAAGAAAAAAAAAATCCTATAAAAATATTATTTTGACCTTATAAAATGTTTTCTCTCCTCTATTTAGATTGTGATGTATTTCTTGCACCTGGGTCAATTAAAATGCTTTATAGTGAACAATCTGAAACTTACACATTAATTAACATTTACAAAGATATAAAGAGCAAAAAGTTAAACAACACATTTCCTGACATTTTAAAGGTCATTGTAAATAAGTGCTGGGTCTGAAATCAGCCAACATTCCCTTAGTCATCATATAGTTTCATATTTAGTTTCCCTGAACATTCTTTCTTCGCCGGTACACTATCCAGTGTCACATCTGATAAAAAATGGTTGTAGAATAAGGGTATATTCAGTCAGTGCAGACAAGTTGCAGAAAAACAAAGTACCACGGATTTGCCGTGATTTTGCAAAAAAAGCAACATTTTGCTGCATTTTTGTGGAAGTCACGGTAAAAACATGACTTGAAAACACCGTCTGAGTATACTTTTTAAGAGATTAACTATGTGGGTAATTGTCATATTGGTATCTGTGCGTTTTTTTCTTTGACTTGGGCCTTTCAGATGAGCGTATTTGTAAACGCCCGTAATACAGATATGTAATACGGACATATTACGGATGATATTGCATCAGTTTGTCGTCAGTGTTTCATCAGTATTGCAGATCCGTATTAATGATGGGCCTTCTTCTAGGGAGAAAATTGAATAACAAAAGACGGAATGCAATATAGAAAAACGGATGCAATATAGATATTGCTTCCAGATGACATATATCTAATATAGATATAGACATACAGATGACATACGGACCAAATACGGATGCATTATCACTCTCCGTATACTTCAATGGCCGTTATCTATACGCAATATGGATGAAAGTAGTGCATGGTGCGTTTGTAAAATACACTCCTATGTTATAAGCCCATGTGAATAGTCTCATTGAAAAACATTAGCTCCGTATTGTGGTCTGCAAAAAACGGATGGAATACAGATGTAAAATATGTTTGTCTGAAAGAGGCCTAAGGATTCTTTTACACGTACAGATAAATTTGTTAAAACGAGCACCGATAATATAGTAAGTTGTTAACGGATGAAAAACACGGATTTATATGTCACAATGATGGTATAAATTTTCCTAATTTCTATTGCTTGTAAGACAGCTTTTCTTTACTTCTTTGATCCTCAGCCATCACTTCCACACCTCCTGTCTTGTCTGCTAACAACCAGCAGATATCTGTTTACATGTGGGGATATCACGCCGGCAATTTCTCGCTGGTCGTGCAATCACTTTACATTAGCCAATGAAATCAATACTCCAAATGATTCACACGATAATCGCCCTGTGTAAAAGGCCATTAAAGCTGGCAACACAGATTAGATTATAGCTTCTTTGTCAGGTTTCTATTGCTACCCTATCTGTGGCCAGCATATACTGAATCAAATCACGAAAACTATATATTCAGGTACCACACACAGACTGCAGAGGGCCCCTGTGCAAAGAATGTGCGTGGGCCCCCGAAACCTAACCACGCCCGCGTGCTTATAAAACGATACAAATCTTTATTGCACATTGTATTACTAGTTTAGAACACAAGTAACAAACATAAATAATCAACTGAGTATAGCACTCATGTAACTAACTTATATAATGACTTTATCATGCTAAGCTGTCTCCATAACTGCCATTCACTTCTATGGGAGTTACGAAAACAGCGTAGCTCAGCAAGCTTTGCTGTTTTCGTAACTCCCGACCATCTAATCAGGAAGTGGTCGGGAAGCATCAGGAGCCGAGAGAGGCAGAATGGGGTTTAGGGGGCCCCTTTCTAGAGATAGGCGCTGGTCCCACAGGTGGGACCCGGATCTATCGGACATTTAGGCATATCCTGTGGATATTCCATAAATGTTAAAGAAGGACAAACCCCTTTAACTGTCCAATGAGCTCCACTCCAAATATTTTTTTACAGACAGGGCAGAAACCACTACCTTCCAGTTCTTTTTAATTTCAGTCAGTCCCCTTCACGACGCTCAGCACACACACCAGACAGTAAAAGCACTGGCAGACTCAGGGGGCTGAGCAAGAAGAACCCTAGCACTGATTAGCTGAGAGACTCAGTATTAGGCTTAATTTAAGCTATAGAGTCACTATCCTGGATCAATAACTGGTCCAAAAATAGCGATGCTGCTTGCTACGAGCGGTGCGCTCTATCTGGTGATCTTGATCACCTAGTGAGCGTCACTGTCAGAGGTTGCACTGCATCTGACAGTGACGCTGATTACTAGGTGACGAATACCACCAGACAGAGCAAGCATCGCCATGCCCCTCCTATCCTAATATGTTTTCTAAGTAATAGATCAGCGCGGAAGACGAAGGGGGCCACCTCTGACTCTGTGCACTTTCCGCAACTCACAGATCGGGCCCCCTTCCTTAACATATGTTATTGATGGCATCAATAATATATGTGAAGACAGGGGACCCATTCTGTGAGTTGCTGAAAGTGCACAGGGAGGGAAGGGGGCCACGCTACGTCTGCCGCACAGCCGTGCCGATCCATGAGCCGGTTTCAGACAAGGTGTGGCCCTGGACAAAGTTAAAAGTGGGGCCCCAAATGCTGAATTACTGTATCAATAATGCAGTCAATTCAGAAGTTGCAGAGAACTGCATCGCTGATTTCTAGCCCACCCAGGACTGTTACAAGCCCCAAAGCATATGTTCACCCACTCACACAAAAAAAATGCTCTATATACATATTTAGTTATTAAATCATACCACTATACCAGATGAAATATTACCTGCATACTGTTACTGAACACAACTCACTATCATAAGACCAATATTACCAATAATAACCCAATATAATCTCCAAATAATACCGCCACACCATAACCACACAGCGACTGAATGATTCCCCCATACTGTTACTGAATAATACTGCCACTTCATAACCACATAGTTACTGAATAAAAAACACTATACACAGACTAATATTACCACCATATAGTGACCATATAATAGTGGATGCCAGTTATACACAGGAGCTCGGCAGACCATATAATATTAATACCATATAGCGAACTTATAGCGCTAGATGGCAGTTATACGCAGGAGCTCTGCAGACGATATAAGTGATTACAGCACATTTATATCCAGCGACTCGCAAGTGATGTTTTCTCTGATTAGAGTCGTTCACTTTCCCTTTTTTATCCATACGGCCCAGACCACTGTGACGACTTATTCCAGCCACGACTCGTCTCTGCAAAATTTGACGCACAGACATGTTGGTGTTTCGCTTTTCCAACATCCTCCACACCTATACCCCATCCTCTAAACAAACTCGTACTCCACAGTGACCCAGACAGTAATAATGATCCCTCAGTGCCTGACACAATAAAAGTGCCCCTCAGTTACCGTGCCCCCTTTGTGCCCCAACAGTAACAATGCCCCCTTTGTGCCCCTGTTTATAGCACCACAGCATCCCCTGTAGATAACGACCACAAACGGCCACCTGCAAACGGCGCCACACAGCCCTCCCCCTTGTATATTGTGCCATATAGCTCCCCCTTAGTAGGTAGTGCCACACAGCTTCTCCCCCTCCCCTTGTTTATAGTGTCACACTGATCCCTCCACTCTATGTATATCAGTTCTCACCGGTTTGTTTGTGGATCCTCGATATCATCTGGGAGATGGTGCTTGGAACCCATGCAACGCTTGGCACAGCGGGTAGAGGCGGTCGGATGGATAGGCATATCAGGACAGGCAGCAGAAGTCGTAACGGGTATGGCAACAATAGGTCAATGCAGGCGGCAGGCGGTGTAACGGGTATGGCAGCAATAGGTCAAGGCAGGCGGCAGGCGTCGTAACAGATATGGCAGAAATAGATCAAGGCAGGCGGCAGACAAGGATAGTCAAGTTCAAGCAGAGGTCAGCAACGGGAAATCCAGAAAAAAGGCAGAAGGGACGGAAATAGGGAACCAGGGCACAGGAATCTCACGGGGAACTTAGTTGAACAAGCAGGGATGCAAGGGAGGAGGAACCTTAAATAGGAAGTCTTAGGAATTAAGGCGCGTGCTGGCCCTTTAAGACAGGATGAGTCAGCGCGTGCGCCCTCTAGTGACTGCAGCTGCACATCGAGGATGACGGCCGCGGAGGGAGGTAAGGGATGCACTTACCTGACCGGGTCCAGGGCCAGCAGAGCGTCCGGATCGGGTAAGTGGAGCTCGGGATGAGCAGCTGGTGATGGAGGACGCTGTAATTGGAGCAGAGGCCGTGGGGGTGGCGGGGAACGGAGCGGCAGCCGTTACAGTACCCCCCTTTATGCTCCCTCTTTTTTGGCTTGCTTGGAAACCTTCGCTCAAAGTCCTTGATGAGAGCTGGAGCGTTGATATTCTCCACGGGCTCCCATAATCTCTCCTCAGGACCATAATCTTCCCAGTCCACTAGGTACCATAATCTCCCTCGTGATCGTTTGAAAACCAGGATCTCTTGAATTTCAAATTCGGCATCAGCCGCTGGCGCTGGATGGACAGGAATTTTCTTAGAAAACCTGTTGAGTATAGTGGGTTTCAGCAGAGAAATATGGAAGGAATTAGAGATTTTCAGAGACTGAGGAAGGCGAAGTCTGAAAGTTACTGGATTAATTTGTTTCGTTATTTCACAGGGACCCAGAAACCGAGGAGCTAGCTTGTAACAAGGGGTCTTCAGACGTATGTACCGGGTGGACAACCAGACTTTATCCCCGGGAAGGAGCTACGACGGTATCCTGCGTCTTTTATCCGCGTCTCTTTTAAACCTGGCTACGGCTTTGTGGATGGAGTCCTTGGCCGTCTGCCAAATCCGTACAAAGTTGCGGTGGCCCGTATTAGCAGCTGAAACCTCAGAAGGCACAGAGACTGGTAGGGGAATTCCTGGGTGCTGGCCATACACCAAGTAGAAGGAAGAAGAGCTGGTAGATTCCCCCGTATGGTTGTTGTAGGCAAATTCGGCCCATGGAAGCAGACCTGCCCAGTCGTCTTGTCGCGGAGACACAAAATTCCTGAGGAAACCTTCAAGTATTTGGTTTATCCGCTCTACTTGACCGTTGGATTGGGGATGGTACGCGGAAGAGAAGTCTAGTTTGACCTCCAGCAGTTAGGACAAGGCTCTCCAGAACTTGGATGTGAACTGAACTACTCTGTCAGAAACAATATGCTTAGGAAGACTATGCAGGCGAAAGATGTGCTTGATAAACAGCGTTGCCAGTTGGGAAGATGACGGAAGGCCTGAGAGAGGTACGAAGTGCGCCATCTTGGAAAAGCGATCCACTACAACCCAGAACATGGTACACCCAGCAGAACTAGGCAGATCGATGATGGAGTCCATGGCAATGTGCGACCAGGGAGAGTCAGGCACGGGCTGCAAAAGGCCAGCAGGTCTTGAATGGGAGACTTTATTTTGAGAGCAAGTGGAGCAGGCAGAAACAATGTCTTTAGTGTCTTGGGACATGGAAGGCCACCAGTACTGACGGCCAATCAAATTGAGAGTCTTTTTGATGCCAGGGTGCCCAGAAACCCTGGAAGCATGACCCCAACGAAGAACACAATACCTTTGTTTAGGGGGTACGTAGGTCTTTCCTCGAGGAATGAGTACCACTTCAGCTGGAGCAGCGATCACAATACGTTTCGGATCTATAATAAACTGTGGGCTGGGCTCTTGGTCAGTGGGGTCAAAGCAGCGAGATAAGGTGTCAGCCTTTGTATTATTTCCAGCGGGTCTGTAGCGAAGCTGAAAATCAAATCTGGAGAAGAATAATGCCCACCGAGCTTGGCGAGAGTTTAGGCGTTGAGCAGTCTGTAAGTATAGGAGGTTTTTATGATCTGTGTAAATGATGATGGGGTGCCGTGCACCCTCAAGCAAATGTCTCCATTCCTCCAGGGCTAATTTAATAGCTAAAAGTTCTTTATCTCCAATTCCGTGTTTTTTTTCAGCGGATGTGAACGATTTGGAGAAAAAAACGCAGGCCACGAGTCTCCCTCTACAAGTCTTTTGTGAAAGAATAGCTCCGACTCCCACAGATGAAGCATCGACCTCCAGAACAAAGGGTTTGGTGGAATCCGGTCTATGTAGGACTGAAGAGAAGGCAGCTTTAAGAGCTTGGAATGCGGCTTCGGCCTCCGTGGTCCAGTCTTTAGCATTAACCCCTTTTTTGGTCAGAGCAGAAATAGGAGCTGTCATAGAGGAGAAATGAGGAATAAACTGGCGGTAATAATTTGCGAATCCCAGCAGGCGTTGGACCGCTTTGAGTCCTTGCGGACGAGGCCAGTTGAGAATTGAGGATAGCTTGGCTGGATCCATTTGAAGGCCCTGGTCGGAAATGACATACCCCAAGAAAGGCAGGTTGGTTTTCTCGAAGAGGCATTTCTCTAGCTTGGCAAACAGAGAGTTCTCTCGCAGACGCTGTAACACTTGGCGCACATGCACACGATGAGTTCGAATATTGGGAGAAAAAATTAAAATGTCATCTAGGTATACCACCACACAGCTGTACAACAGATCTCGAAAAATGTAATTAACAAAAGCCTGGAAAACCGCAGGAGCATTACAAAGTCCAAAGGGCATGAAAAGGTATTCAAATTGCCCATCACGAGTATTGAAGGCGGTTTTCCATTCGTCTCCCTCGCGGATACGGATGAGGTTATAAGCTCCACGAAGGTCTAGTTTGGTGAAGATTTTCGCCCCCTGTAGATGGACAAAGAGTTCTGAGATCAATAGTAATGGGTACTTGTTCTTTAACGTGATATTATTCAATCCTCGGTAATCAATACAAGGACGCAGTTAGCCGTCTTTTTTTTCCCACAAAGAAAAACCCTGCGCCAGCAGGACAGGAGGACTTACGGATGACTCCTCTCTCCAGATTTTCTTGGACATACCGAGACATGGCCTCAGTCTCGGGCAAAGACAAAGGGTAGACTCTACCTCTGGGAGGCGTGGCATTGGGGACCAGGTCTATGGCACAGTCGTATGGCCTGTGAGGAGGCAGCGATTCAGCTTGTTGTTTACAGAAGACATCCGAGAAGCTTTTGTATGGAGTAGGAAGTCCTGCTGAGTTAGGTTCTGTAGACCGAGGCATGGATGGGCGAATAGATTGTAGACAATGTTGGTGACAGAAGTCACTCCAGCGGTTAATTTGACCTCCAGTCCAGTCAATAACAGGAGAGTGCTTCTGCAACCACGTTAGACCTAGTAGCAAAGGGTTCAGAGAGTTCTTTAACACATAGAAGGAGGTACGTTCCTGGTGCAGTGCCCCAGTTAACAGGAGAATGGGCTCGGTGACGAGATAGATAGTTTCCTGTAGAAGCCTCCAATCTACAGAAGCGATGGACAACGATTTGGTTAGTCTTTGCACTGGGATTTGGTAGCGATTTACCAAGGACTGGCACAGAAAATTCCCAGCGGATCCGGAATCTAGGAAGGTTTGAACGCAGGAAGTGGTTCCTGCAAAGGACAGCTTCGCTGGTATGGTCATCTGCTGAGAGGAAGGTATTCCACCTAGGGTAGCCTCTCCTACTTGCCCTAGGCGTTGGAGTTTTTCGGCCTCACTGGACAGCCTCTGAGGAAGTGCGTTTTACCACCACAACACAAACATAAATTCAACTTGCGTCTATTCTGGTGCTCCTCAGGCGTGAGTCTTGTTCTCCCCACCTGCATATGTTCGTCCAACCGGGAGAAGGATGAGGTCAGAATAGGAAGGTTTGGTGCAAACCGTGATGTCCGATTGCCTCGAGCAGATTCTTGTTATCTCTCACGGAGACGTATTTCTATACGATTAGCTAGGGTAATCAAGTCATCCAAGGACGGTGGTAGGTCTCGGCCAGCAAGTTCATCCTTGATTCGGCCCGCCAGACCCTCCCAGAAGGTCGATACCAAAGCCTCATTATTCCACTGGAGTTCAGTAGCCAAGGTGCGGAATTGAATGGCGTATTGGCCTACAGTGGAGGTTCCTTGCCGGAGCTTGAGTAGAGAGGAAGCTGCAGAAGAGGCTCGACCCGGTTCTTCAAAAACCCTTTTAAATGTGGAGAGAAAGTTCTGAATGTTGTACATGATGGGGTCGTTTCTCTCCCACAAGGGCGATGCCCAAGCCAGCGCTTCACCAGACAGCAGGGACAGGATATAGGCCACCTTAGCCCGGTCTGAGGAAAAATGATGTGCCATGACTTCAAAGTGGATGGTGCATTGGTTCACAAATCTCCTGCAGGTCTTGGGGTCTCCCTCATAGCGGGCAGGCATAGGTAAATGTAGTCCAGGACTGTAGACAGGAACTTGCGGTGGTGGTGGAGGTATCGGAGGCGCCGGAGGCGCTAGTTCATTCAAATGAGTGGACACATTCTGCAGTAGCTGAAACAGCTGATCTTGGCGGACTCGTTGTCTGGAAAGCTCCTGAGCCATATCAGCCGTGTCAGGCAGGGCTGTGTCAAGGGGATCCATGGCTTGTTCAACCTATAATGGTTCTCACCGCTTTGTTCGTGGATCCTCGGTGTCGCCTGGGAGATGGTGCTTGGAACCCAGGCAACGCTTGGCACAGCGGGTAGAGGCGGTCGGACGGATAGGCAGAAGTCAGGACAGGCAGCAGACGTCGTAATGGGTATGGCAGCAATAGGTCAAGGCAGGCGGCAGGCATCGTAACGGGTATGGCTGCAATAAGTCAAGGCAGGCGGCAGGCATCATAACGGGTATGGCAGCAATAGGTCAAGGCAGGCGGCAGACAAGGATAGTCAAGTTCAAGCAAAGGTCAGTAACGGGAAATCCAGACAAAAGGCAGATGGGACAGAAATAGGGAACCAGGCCACAGGAAACTCACGGGGAACTTGGTTGAACAAGCAGGGATGCAAGGGAGGAGGAACCTTAAATAGGAAGTCTTAGGAATTAAGGTGCGCTCTGGCCCTTTAAGACAGGACGAGTCAGCGCGCGCGCCCTCTAGCAGCCGCACATCGAGGATGACAGCCGCGGAAGGAGGTAAGGGATGCAGTCACCTGATGCCGTCGAGGGCCAGCAGAGCGTCCGGATCGGGTAAGTGGAGCGGATCGGGTAAGTGGAGCACGGGATGAGCAGCTGGTGATGGAGGACGCCGGAACTGGAGCAGAGGCAGTGGAGACGGCGGGGAACGGCGCGGCAGCCGTTACACTATGTTTGTTGGCCAGTACTTCCTTTTTACATATCAGCCGCCCTATCAGAGTGGAGGTACTGTCCTAAAATTTAGAAAATTCCAAAAAGTGTGCTTGCCATACAGAGGCAATTATTGCACATAAGTTAAAGTGCAAATGCATATGTCAACATTGCCAGACTCATATAAGACATGTGACATTGTTTAAAATCCTTACATTAATAATTGAACTACAGTACAGCATGTATAGTCAGACAGAAACAACAAATAGGTTTAAACATGTATGACATCCTGAATATCACCCACCAAAACTGACGGGCGTTTCTCCAACGGCTTCGGCTGGGACGTACCAGTAATTTTGACTTTTTCTGCATGTATTTATATGACATTCAATTATCCTATCCTGAATCCAAAATAACCACCTGTTCTATGGTTGTCTGTAATATCTAATTTTTTCAAGTTTTTAATGATTTTTAGATAAATAAATAAAGCTTATGTATCTTTTTGAATTATATATTGGTTTTGCATTATTTAGTTATTGGTGGTATAATGTCAGAGACTGGTAGATTGTTATAAGAAATGTCTGCTGGAGTTTGTTTCTTACAAAGGGGCACAGAAGGAAATGGCATATCTGTGAATTTTCTGTTAATTAATTAATGCTACATTCATTTTTTTTTTCAATCACATCACCTTTATATGCTGTTTGAATGAAGATCAAATATTGTTATGTCCACAAGTTACTGCATGACAGCCACCTGACCATACACACTCCTTGCATGATCACTCATGGTTTTGAGCATGAGCTGAACAAGATAGGTTTACATTTATGCAATTTTTTCACCTTTTTTAACATCCTTAGGCTAGGTTCACACCCTGTCACTGTATACAACAGGAAAATCTTACAACATATATGCTGACTCATATTAAGTATAGAAAAAGAAAAAAGAAAAAATGTGTCTAGGACATATCCAGCATATTAATTATGGTAAAAGGATGTGCTTTTGGTTAATGTTTGGCTGATGATATGTTGTGATTAGTAGTAACATTTAAAATTCACTGACCAACTCAAAGCATATGAACAAAAGTAAGAGGTGGGCAGGGTAATATGCCATTCTCTATGGTCATGAGCCTTTCTACCCTCTGCAGCTGCCCTACCCCCCTACTCGGCATCTGGTGATCACGTGATCATGGCAATGCTCTTACTGTATTATATACTGTACATGGTGATCATTGGGCGCCATATATAAAACGTTTAGTCATAGTCATTTTGTTAGTAAGCAAGATTAACTGAGTAATTTCAAGCACAATGTATGGCTGAGTGGGAGAATCTATATCTTTATCCCACATGAAACAATACAAAATAACAAGAGGAAGGGGAAGGTCAGAAACAGAAAAAAGGTAAAAAAAAAAAGTAATGGGGTAAAAAGGAGAGGTGCGCCGTTCCATTTTATAATGATTGTCTCAAAGAGATTTCCAGTGACTTGAAAACTAATCATGCCAAGCATGTTAAACACATTTATACCACCTCGTGGCTGACGTACATATACACCAATATTTCGCACCATCAAATAGTGCATGTCTCTAATAACTTTGGTGCATTGTATGACTACCTTTCGTTTAAACGCTTTTTCTAGACACTTTCGAGGCATAAAAAGTGGCTAAAGTACATAATAAATTTGACGAATGCCTTGTCCACTTATTTTGGTGCAAAGTGGCACAGAATTCTCCACCAATGTTCAAAGCAGTTCATCTACAAGTAAGTTGCATTTGAGAACTCTCTACATTTTGGGTTTTGAAAAATTTAGACTGAGAGACACAGGTGCAACCTTAGTTTGCACTGTCATAAAGTTAACTATACCAAAAATCTCATTTATCTGTTGATCTTGCCCTGAGCAGATTGTCACCTTTGTGAAAACTGGTTGCTTTGAAGTGGTATGCAAGTGTGAATTTATTGTTTTGTTAAGAATGAATTCCGCAAAAAGCTATAAATCATTCTCTAAATATGGCAGTATAATGTGTTAAACTGTTAGAACATGTGGCTAACTTAACACTTTGAAAACGTAACATGTAATTGACAACATGATATATTGTCCAGTACTTGCCAACTCTAATTGGATAGTCTAAACTGATAACGTTCAAAGCAGGGCCAAGAGTCACATTGTAAACATTCCTAGTACAAGTAATACTGATTGCTACAAAGTAAAATTGATTTCAAGTAATGATGGGCCCAGGTAAAAGACAACTTTAGGCTTCATTCACACGAGCGTGTCCGATTTGCGTGCGCAAAAAACAGACCGTATTTCCTGCATTTCTTGTCCGTGTGCCATCAGTGTGTGTTCCGTGTGGCATCAGTGTGCTTTGCGTGTGGCATCCGTTTTTTACTTCTGTGATTCTCCTCTGCAAGTACTTCCTTTTTTTTAAAAAAAATAAATATTTCTCTGGTTTTCTTTAGTAACTGATACATGAAACGTAGACAGCACATGGATGTCGTCCATGTGCTGTCCGTTTTTTTCACGCACCCGTAGACTTCGGGTTCATTCAGACGAGCGTGTTCCTCGTCCATGGGGCTATTCAGACATGCACACACTGCGTGTCCTTAATTTGTCCGTTTTTGCAGGCGCCCTTTGAAGTCTAGGGGTGCCTGAGAAATACGGAAAGTACACGGACCACATCCGTCTGCTGTCGGTAGCATCAGTTGCTAAAGAAAAGCAGAGAAAAAAAAAAAGGAAGTGCTTGCCGAGGATAATCATGGACGCCAAACATGGATGCCACACGCAAAGCACACTGATGGCACACGGACATAAAATGCAGGAAATACGATCCGTTTTTTACGCACGCAAATCAGACACGCTCATGTGAATGTAGCCTTCAATGGGCGACAACGCCTGCAAAAATGGACCACATAAACAACACAAAAGTTTGAACAGCACATTCCAACAAAATAAATCAAAACATGTATACAGGTGCGGGAACACCTGTGACTGCAAATTTATACAGCACACAGAAAAATGGCGACAGCACACTGTGAACACCAATGTCACCTAAGCCACTAAATCTAAATAAATATGCATTACTGCTAAATCTACTTACAATAGGGAGGTTCTTAGTGCACATTTGGATCAAATTGTGTTTGCCCACCTGCCACGACAAGGCATCCTCCATAGGCGGGGATGCAAAAATGGACCAATATAGGACATGCAGTGAGTTTCATGTCTGAATAGCCCCATTGATTTGCATAGGTCCGTGTTGCTGTCAGTTATTTCAACGAACAGCAAATGGACAAGGAACATGCTTGTCTGAATGAGTCCTAAATGTGCATTGTCATGCTATTTTTTAAGTCATGTGAGTGTGGTGTGCAGGTAGAACCATAGAAATACATTGAGTTGTGCAATTTATGTGACTGTGTAAACTAAGTCACTCTAAAGTTGCATTTAACTACAAGTGAATGGTGACTAAGACCCTGTTCGCATCACATTTGGAATTTCTATTTAGCGTATACATCGGGAGAGCTCTGGATGTACAAGCTAAACGTGTCTTCAGAGCTCCATAAACCAACTGAGGCCAAGAGAGTGTCCTTTTGCCCTCCGCTGGGCTGGTATACCTTTTATTTTGAAGAATGGAAAAGCGTAGTAGACTATGCTTTTCCATCATTAAAGGGGTTTTCTAGCTCCTCACAACTGATGAACTATCCACCGGATAGGTCATCAGTACATGATCTGCAGGGGTCCGACACCCGGGCCCCGCACATATCAGCTGGTCCGATGCCTCCGTGCACCGGACGTAGAAGCCGGAAACAGTTAGCTCCGGCCACGGAATAGCGGCCGAGCTGCAGCACTGTAGCTCTGCTTCTATTCAAGTGAATAGGAGCCGACCTGCAGTTCTGCAGCACGGCAGTTATAGCTCCGTACATAGCATTATGTGCCACAAAATCCGGTGCCCGCAAGCCACCGGAGTGACTTATCGGTGCGGGGTCCGGGTGTCCCACACCGATGACATACTGATGACATATCTGGTGGATAGGTCATCAGTTGTCAGAAGGTGGACAACCCCTTTAACATGGGAGTCTACAGGCGACGGATCCCACTGTATGTCATACGTCACAGGCATCAATTTAACAGATACGTCATGGGCTTTCTAAATGAACTTTTTATGACTATAGTCTATGGGTGACATCCGTTAAACGAATAAATACTAGTGGCATCTATCACCTATAGACTATAATGGTATCCATTTAACAGATATGTCATGAACGCTCATGACCCCAGTTCACAGCATATTTATTTAACGGATACCATTAAAGTCTATGATGACGGATGCCACTGTTCGGCATCCGTTACATCCTAATTTTAATTTTAAGGTATATGTCGGGAGATTTTTCCCGATGCATACGTTAAACATAGGCAAAAAAAAGTGATGTGAACAGCACCGTTGCACAACTCTTCCCATTAATTGAGGTCTGACTTCGGCCTCGTAAACACAGCTAAACCAGACCCTGCATGATGGCATTCAGAAGCCATACAACAGATATTGTACTCTCCTGTAGAATTTCTGCTGCATTGAAGCATGCCACCATTTTTGTTTTCTAATGGAATACATTAAAAAAAAGTGTTCGTACCTCTATTTCAAATTAAAGGCATATGGAGGCACAGTAGGGCCCATAGCAGGCTATGGGTACCATATTACAAATCTATACAACATGCAACATCAGTAGAAGAAAGAAGACTTTCTCAATGGCGCTACTTTTTTTATTCAGTGAAATGACACATCAGATAGTGATTCCTACGTTCCTATGCTTTCTTATTTACACAAGATTTATTCAATGTGTTTCCAAACTACCGATTCCTTTCCTTCATCAGGCAAATAAAAGAGAGGCATAAACACACTATTTACAATGAAAAAGACTGACAAATCTAGGGTCAAAAAGGGGGGAGTTAACCTCTGTGCACAAAGTCCACATTCAATACGTTTAAGATACAGAATAAAAAAATAGGGTATTAAAAAAGTATTAGAAAATACATTTAAAATCAATATATATGATTAAAAAAGACTGTGTATTGCTGTAGATACTAGAGACTTCTATATGAGCTTGTGGAAGGTCAGTGGTCTCAACTGGTTAGCAGTAAAGGGGACATTGTACTTATTCAGTTAAATGGAGGTGAGTATCGTAGGACTGAGAAGGACTGTGGGATATCTATGTGTGACTGTAGGCAATATAAAGCTGAAGGCAAACAATTGGGGTAAAAGCAAGACGCCAAAAGAATGTCATGGTTGTTGTGGTGACTTTCTGAGGAGTCATGGAAGTGATTTAAACGGCAATGTAGTGATTGGTTTATCATCCCAATGTACTGAATGTTAACCGCTTCGGGACAAAGCCATTTTTTTATTTTTTAATTTTCGTTTTTCACTCCCTTCATTCGAAGAGCCATAACTTTTTTATTTTTCTGTCAATAGAGTGGTGTGAGGGCTTATTTTTTTTTTGCAGGGGGAGTTGTAGTTTCTTTTAGTATCATTTATAGTTCCATATAATGTACTGGGAAACTGAAAAAAAATTCTGAAGTTGCAAAAAACTGTGATTCCTCAATTGTTTTTGGGTTTCGTTTTTACGGCTTTCACCGTGCAGTAGACATGACAACTTATGTTTATTCTCTGGCTCAATATGATTACGATGATGCCACATTTATATACACTACCGTTCAAAAGTTTGGGGTCAGCCAGACAATTTTGTGTTTTCCATGAAAACTGACACTTATATTTATCAAATGAGTTGCAAAATGACTAGAAAATATAGTCAAGACATTGACAAGGTTAGAAATAATGATTTTTATATGAAATAATAATTTTCTCCTTCAAACTTTGCTTTCGTCAAAGAATGCTCCATTTGCAGCAATGACAGCATTGCTGACCTTTGGCATTCTAGCTGTTAATTTGCGGAGGTAATCGGGAGAAATTTCACCCCATGCTTCCAGAAGCCCCTCCCACAAGTTGGATTGGCTTGATGGGCACTTCTTGCATACCATACGGTCAAGCTGCTCCCACAACAGCTCTATGGGGTTGAGATCTGGTGACTGCGCTGGCCACTCCATTACAGATAGAATACCAGCTGCCTGCTTCTTCCCTAAATAGTTCTTGCATAATTTGGAGGTGTGCTTTGGGTCATTGTCCTGTTGTAGGATGAAATTGGCTCCAATCAAGCGCTGTCCACAGGGTATGGCATGGCGTTGCAAAATGGAGTGATAGCCCTCCTTATTCAAAATCCCTTTTACCTTGTACAAATCTCCCACTTTACCAGCACCAAAGCAACCCCAGACCATCACATTACCTCCACCATGCTTGACCGATGGCGTCAGTCACTCTTCCAGCATATTTTCAGTTGTTCTGCCTCTCACAAATGTTCTTCTGTGTGATCCAAACACCTCAAAATTTGATTCGTCTGTCCATAACACTTTTTTCCAATCTTCCTCTGTCCAATGTCTGTGTGCTTTTGCCCATATTAATCTTTTCCTTTTAGTAGCCAGTCTCAGATATGGCCTTTTTCTTTGCCACTCTGCCCTGAATGCCAGCATCCCGGAGTCGCCTCTTCACTGTAGACGTTAACACTGGCGTTTTGTGGGTACTATTTAATGAAGCTGCCAGTTGAGGACCTGTGAGGCGTCTATTTCTCAAACTAGAGACTCTAATGTTCTTGTCTTGTTGCTCAGTTGTGCAGCGGGGCCTCCCAATTCTCTTTCTACTCTGGTTAGAGTCTGTGTGTGCTGTCCTCTGAAGGGAGTAGTACACACCGTTGTAGGAAATCTTCAGTTTCTTGGCAATTTCTCTCATGGAATAGCCTTCATTTCTAAGAACAAGAATAGACTGTCGAGTTTCACATGAAAGCTCTCTTTTTCTAGCCATTTTGAGAGTTTAATCGAACCCACAAATGTAATGCTCCAGATTCTCAGCTAGTTCAAAGGAAGGTCAGTTTTATAGCTCCTCTAAACAGCAAAACTGTTTACAGCGGTGCTAACATAATTGAACAGGGGTTTTCAAGTGTTTTCTAATCATCCATTAGCCTTCTAACACAGTTAGCAAACACAATGTACCATTAGAACACTGGAGTGATGGTTGCTGGAAATGGGCCTCTATACACCTATGTAGATATTGCATTAAAAACCAGACGTTTGCAGCTAGAATAGTCATTTAGCACATTAACAATGTATAGAGTGTATTTCTGATTAATTTAATGCTATCTTCATTGAAAAAAATCTGTGATTTTCTTTCAAAAATAAGGAAATTTCTAAGTGACCCTAAACTTTTGAACGGTAGTGTAGTTTTTTTTATATTTTACTAGTTTTATTGATAATAAACTTTTTGTTAAAAAAAAAAATTTGTGTCGCCACATTCTGAGAGCCATAACTTTTTTATTTTTTTGTTAATTGTGCAGCTTGAGGGCTTATTTTTTGCGGGACGAGATGTAGTTTTTATCAGTACCATTTTTTGGTACGTAGAACTTTTTGATCACTTTTTATTACATCTTTTTTTACAGCTAAGTTGACCAAAAAACAGTGGTTTTGGCATTTTACATTTTTAGTTTTTACGGCGTTCACCTTGCGCATTAAATAACATGATACTGTAATAGTTCTGACTTTTACGAACGCAGGGATACCCATTTTATTTATTTTTATTATTTTTTACATTACTTTAGGGGGAAATGGGAAAAGGTTTTTTTTTAAACTTTTAATATTTATATATTTTTTTCACTAGTAAAACCTTTTTTTTGACTTTTTTTTTTACAAACTTTATTAGTCCCCCTAGGGGACTTGAACCATCATTAGATCGCTGGTACAATATACTGCAATACGTTATCCCCAGCGGTAGTCACTGTCCCGGGTGCTGAAAGAGTTACTGCCCATCAGTTAACTCTTTCAGCACCCTGGACAGTGACTATCCCCTGACGTCGCCTAGCAACGCTCCCGTAATTACGGGTGCACACACGTAGCCACCCGTAATTACGGGAGCCCCATAGACTTTAGGCCTCATGCACACTTCCATCACCGTTTTCACGGCCGTTTTTCACGGATCCGTATGTCCGTGATTGGAACCGTGTGCTTCCCGAGTGTACTCCGTGTACACTTCCGTGTTTCAGTTTCCGAAAGGAAACTGAAACCCGTTCACACTATGTACACGATATTGTGAGCGCCGCACATGCTATTCCCTGTCCAGCGTTACTCACTGTCCAGGGTGCTGAAAGAGTTACTGCCGATCAGTGCAGCCCCTTAACTCTTTCAGCACCCTGGACAGAGACTACTGCTGGACAGGGAATACCATGTGCGGCGCACACAATATAGATTAATGGTTCATTAAAAAAAACCTTCAACAAAAAAAAAGTTACTACTTACCTAGAACTCCCTGCTTGCCTGCTTCTTCCTCAAGTCCGGCCTCCTGAGATCACGTTTCAGACCATGTGACTGCTGCAGCCAATCACAGGCTGCAGCGGTCAAATAGACTGCTGTGTTATCCAGGGAGGTTGGACTGGATGTCAGAGGAGGGACGCGTCACCAAGACAACAGGCGGGGTATGTATGAACTTATTTTTCTTAGTATTGCTGCATTCCAGCACTGATCAGCAGCCTCTTCTCTCTATCAGTGCTGACAGAGAGAAGGGGCTGCCGATTAGTGCAGTGCAGTATCTGTCTGTATGTGTACCTCTGCCCGCCCGGCCGTTGCTAGGCAACGGCTCCGTCACACACGGATGACACACGGATGCCTTCCGTGTGCCTTCAGTTTTTTTGGCGGCCCCATTGACTTGCATGGGCCTCATGGTCACAGAATCTCGGACCAAAGTAGGACATGCTCTACTTTTGTCGGAACGGAGCAACGGGACCATCAAAAAGACTGAAGTGTGCATGGCCCCATTGAAATTAATGGGTCAGGGTGCTAGCCGTCTGAAAAACGGCTAGCACCCTGAAGAAAAAGTGAGCATGAAGCCTTATACTGACCTGCCCGTGCCGTACTTACGGCCTGAAATAGGACATGTTCTCGTAAACAAACGGGAAGATACCCGTGGCCAATAGAAGTCTATGGGTCCGTAATTACGGGCCGTAATTACGGCCCGTGATTACAGAACATTTTACGTTCGTGTGCATCAGGCCTAAATCTGTAATGAATATATTGCTTCATTTCATTTCTTTTATGCTTCCAATAACATTTTTTACACTCTTTAGCATATCGAGTAGTAGCAATTAAATTCCTACTGAGAGGTATTTAAATAGTGAGCTTTTACTCTATCCATACCGTAAGTCAACCT
Source organism: Rhinoderma darwinii (assembly GCF_050947455.1). Classification (NCBI taxonomy): domain Eukaryota; kingdom Metazoa; phylum Chordata; class Amphibia; order Anura; family Rhinodermatidae; genus Rhinoderma; species Rhinoderma darwinii. Next base: position 265,245,340 of record NC_134689.1, on the reverse strand, counting down.
CCCGAGCAACGCCGGGTGTAAAAGCTAGTTTCCCATATGTCTACTTTATGTTGGCATCATTTTTCGAATGTCCTTTTGTTTTTCTAGGACATTAGAAGGCTTATAACTTTAGCAGAAATTTTTCACATTTTCAAGAACATTTCCAAAACCTATTTTTTGAAGCCCTAATTTAGTTCTGAAGCAGCTTTGTTACATATATTTTAAACTGTGCCCTTCAAAGTGTTCAAAACTGTACTTTGGAAGTTTCTTAACCCTTTAGACATTTCACAGGAATGAAAGTAAAGGTGAAACGTAAACATTTCATTTTGTTTGCTTATTCAATATTAATCCTTTTTTTTCTCTGTAAAATGGCTACTGTTAACAGGGAAATGCAACTCTATATTTATTGCCCTGCTTCTGTAGTTTTTAGAAATATCCCATACGTGGACCTAGTGTGCTACTTGACTGAAACACAGGCTTTGAAAATGAAGGCCTCCTTTTTATAACGTAGTTTTTCAGGCACCACTATACGTAGGTTTGCAGAGACATTGAGGTGCAAAAACATAAGAAACACCCCCACCCATTTTAAAGACTACATCCAAGAATATTGCAAAACCCCATATGTGGGCGTAAACTGCTGTTCGGACACATGGCAGGGCTCAGAAGTAAATAAGCATCATTTGGCTTTTGGAGCGCTGATTTTTCTGGATTGGCTTCTGCCCATCTATACAGTATCACATTTGCAGAGCCCCTGAGGCACCAGTACAGAAGAAACTCCTTAGAAGTGACTCCATTTAGGAAAACTACACCCCTTCAGGAATTCATGTAGGGGTATAATGCAAATTTTGACCCCACCATTTTTTTTTGCTGAATTGCACAGTGAAAATTAAAAATAACATTTTTCTAAATAAGATGAAGTTTTAGATCAACATTTATCATTTCCATTGCAGACGCCATGTCACATTTGCAAAGCCCCTAAAGGGACCAAAACAGTTAAACCCCCCCCCCTAGAAGTAACCTGATTTTTAAAAACGACACTCCTAAAGGTATTCGTTTTGGGATGTAGTGAGCGTGTTGACCCCACATGTGTAATTTGGTGTACAGTGGATTTAACAGTGTAAAAAAAGCCATTTTTACCATAGATGTGCCATGTCAGTGCCAATATGTGGTGCCCAGCTTGTGCCACTGTAAAAAGACAGCTCGCTAATTATTATGCTGTGTTTCCTGGTTTTAGAAACACCTGACTTGTGGCCCTAATCTTTTGCCTGGACATACAACAGTACTCTAAAATCAAAGTGCACCGTGAACATTTGGGGCGTAATTTGACGATTTACACAGCAAGTGTTTTCCAGAAATTAATGCGGATGATGCGAAGTGAAATTTTTCCATTGATATGCCATTTCAGTGTGCAATATGCTGTGCCCAATTTGTGCCACTGAAGACACATATCCCATCAATTGTTAACCTCTTAATGACTGCCGATACGCCTTTTCACGGCGGTCATTAAGGGGCTGTATTATAGTCCGCCGCCTTTTCACGGCAGCCTAATCAACGTCCTGCACGGGTCCCCCGTGCAGGCTGAAGCCGGGGCTCGGCTGTCTGATGACAGCCGGGCTCCTGCTCCAATGGTAGCAATTGAAGTTTACTTAGATTGCGGCCGTTTAACCCCTCAAATGCCGCAGTCTTTAGCGACCGCTGCATTTGAGTTGTTTACAGAGGGAGTGAGCTCCCTCTGTCACCCATCGGCGGCCCACAAATGCAATTTCAGGCCTCCAATGGGGTGTCATGGCAGCCGGGGGCCTAACAAAGGCCACAGGCCTGCCCCGGCTATATGCCTATTAGGACGTACGAAGTATACCAAATCATTATATCTGCGATCTAAAGATTGCATAGTGAAGTCTCCTAGTGAGACTGAAAAAATAATTAATGTGAAATAAAAATTAATAAAAAGGTACACATTAAAAAAAATAAAACCATTTTTTTGCCATAAAAAATGGTTTTATTTAGTAAAAGTGTAAAAATCAAATAAAAACCACACATATATGGTATTCCCGCAATTGTAATGACCCAAAAAGTAAAGTTAGTGTATTATTTAAACCGCAATGTGAAGACCGTAAAAAAAAAACAACGACAAAATTACTATTTTTTCCCATTCCTACCAAAAAAATAATAATAAAAGGTTAATAAATAAGTCCCATGTACCCCAAAATGGTAGCAATGAAGTCCCACAAAAAACAAGCCCTCATATGGCGACATTGACGGAAAAAATAAAAAAGTTATAGCTCTTGGAAAGCGGCGATGCAAAATAAAATTATTTGGGCATGACCACACATGGCGGAATTCCTCCGCAACTGTCCGCATCAATGCCGCACCTAATCCGGGTTGCGGATTACGGCTGCGGATCTGCACAAAATGTGCAGAAAATTGATGCGGACTAGCTGCTGCGGACTGCGGGAAAAGTGCTTCCCTTCTCCCTATCAGTGCAGGATAGAGAGAAGGGACAGCACTTTCCCTAGTGAAAGTAAAAGAAATTCATACTTACCGCCCGTTGTCTTTATGACGCGTCCCTCCTTCGGCATCCAGCCCGACCTCCCTGGATGACGCGCCAGTCCATGTGACCGCTGCAGCCTGTGCTTGGCCTGTGATTGGCTGCAGCCGTCACTTACACTGAAACGTCATCCTGGGAGGCCGGACTGGAGACAGAAACAGGGAGTTCTCGGTAAGTACGAACTTCATTTTTTTTTACAGATACATGTATATTGGGATCGGTAGTCACTGTCCCGGGTGCAGAAACAGTTACTGCCGATCGCTTAACTCTTTCAGCACCCTGGACAGTGACTATTTACTGACGTCTCCTAGCAACGCTCCCGTCATTACGGGAGCCCCATTGACTTCCTCAGTCTGGCTGTAGACCTAGAAATACATAGGTCCAGCCAGAATGAAGAAATGTCAAGTAAAAAAAGCAAGACGCATCCGCAGCACACATGACATGTGCATGACAGCTGCGGACTTCATTGCGGAACTTTGAATCTCCATTGAAGTCAATGGAGAAATTCCGCCATGAGTCCGCCACTGCTCCGCAACAGACAGAGCATGCTGCGGACACCAAATTCCGCTCCGCAGCCTATGCTCCGCAGCGGAATTGTACGCATCGTGTAAACGAACACTGCTAAATTAAAGTGAAAGTCAATGTAGAAACGGCTCCGCTGCGGATTAACGCTGCGGAGTGTCCGCAGCGGAATTTAAGTGCAATTCCGCCATGTGTGAACCCGCCCTTAGAGTTCAAAAGTGTTTTTATTCTGCAAAAGTAGTAAAACATAAAAAAATATACATATTTGGTATCGCCGTAATCACACCGACCCATAGAATAAAGGTAGCATGTTATTTACGCCGCACACTAAACGGCGTAAAGGTAAAATGCACAGAACAATGGCTAAATTGCTGTTTTTTTTATATCCCCCCTCAAAAAAAGTTAATAAAAGTTAATAAAAAAATTCTATATACCCCAAAATGGTGCCATTGAAAAATGCAACTCATCCTGCAAAAAACAATTTCTCATACAGCCATGTCCACGTGAAAATAAAAAAGCTACAGTTCTTTGAATGTGACATGGAAAAACTAAAAAATTGCTTGGTCATTAGGGCCCAGATTGCAAGCAGGGGGAAGGGGTTAAGCAGGTTTTCCCAGGTACGGCAATGCCATATGTGGATGTAAACAGCTGTTGAAGCACACTTTCCGGCTCAGAAGGGAGGGAGCGCCATTTGGCTTTTGGAGCACAGATTTTGCTTGGTAGTAGTTTTGTTTGGAGTTTTACTGGAATTTCAGTTTATAATGTGGAGCATAGGTAAGCTCGGCAGAGTACATCAGGGCATAATAAGCTGGTAAAATAATGGGGTAAATAATAAAATTAATAAACCATAGATGTGTGATACGCTTTGAAGCAATCTTTTATGCACAGGCCAGTGTCGCACTGATAAATGGTGGCCATTTTTATCCCCCTTTTGGAACACACAATGCACCTTTTTTGGGAGGTTTCCTCCTTTGTAGTTTGGGAAGCAACGCTAGGGAAGTGATGCCCTGGTAGGATACGGGTGCCTTCACTTAAAGCAGATGTGATTGGGCCCTCTCCTTCCGGGTGCCCAAATAAAAGGGAATTGATAACCAATTCTTGAAATTGAAGGAATGTTTCGCTCTGGCCTAAACATCAGGATGGTTTTTTATCCCCGCCTTACTAGAGCATAACTTTTTTTTATTTTTCCATCAACACTGCCGTATAAGATATTTTTTTGCAGGGCCAGCTGTAGATTTTATTGGTACTGTTTTGGGACACATTCAAATTTTTTATCACTTTTTATTTCATGTTTTAAAAGAGGAGGTAACCAAAAATCAGCAATTCTGGAATAGTTTTTTATTCTTTTTTTTTTTCAGCATTTACCGTGCGCCATAAACGACATGTTAACTTTATTCTGTGGGTCAAAACATTTACGGCGATACCAAATTTAAAAGTTTTTCATGTATTAGTTTTTTGCACTATAGAATCACTATTTTTTTTTTTAAAAATCACATGTTTTCTGTGTCGCCATATTCTAAGAGCCATGACTTTTTTATTTTTTGCATTGATGAAGCTATGTGAGGACTTATTTTTTGTGGGATGGGCTGTAGTTTTTATTGGAACTAACTTGGGGTAAATGTGAGTTTCTAATCACTTTTTTATTTCACTTTTTTGGAGGTGAGGTTACCAAAAAACAGCAATTCTGACATTGGTTTTTATATTTTTTTTTTACGGTGTTCACAATGCAAGACAAATAACGTGATCGTTTTATAGTTCGGGGCGTTATGGACACGGTGATACCATTTATGTAGAGTTTTTTGTATTTTTTAGTTTTTTACAATAATAAAAGTTGATTTTTGAGAATTTTAACTTGAAACTTTAATTTCCTTTTTTTTTTTTAAATCCCACTGCGCACTATATATACCGCAGATGTCAGAAAGGGATTATTGGAGAATATTTCCTTGGTGTGTGTGGATATAAATTCTTTGCAATTGTGTCTGATGCCATGACAGCAGAGGCATCGAGAGGTCCCACATCTGTAGCTTCCTTGTTGATATTTTGTATCTGATAATCCAGGGGCCTTCATTTTAAGACGGCTGGGGGCTAAATTATTCTTGAGGGTGGGAACCCTGCGAAATGTGATTTTTGGTCTAGGTGTAAGAATGGGTTTGAGGAGGCGTCTCAAGACTCAGGATATGCCAGTGCTTCTGCAGCATATTTTTGATATGTTTATCGCTGACATTATAAGCTGTACTAAAATTACAGTGTGAATTTGAGTATTGAGTTCTATATTCTTTCTTCTTGTTCGCATTAGGTTTGTATTTTTAAGGCAATTCTTTTGAGTTAGTCCAAAGGCTATTTTGAATGCTAGCAATAATATTTGTTTAGGGTGACCTTTTTTCTGTAAGCCGCTTCTTTAGAATCCTTGATAAGCTGATGAAGTTGGGTGTCAAAATAAATTTTTTCCGTATCCTCTTTGTATTTACTCTACAGGATGTTTGGAATCCATTTTTGGCACTGGTCACTTGAATAGGTCAAGTAACTGTTAATATTAACCTTTTTTTTAAAAAAAGGTGCGGGTTACTATCTGTTCATCTGTATATGTAATCTGTAGGTCCAAAAATGCAATATTATCTTTTTGTATGGTACTGCTAATAGAATGTTCCCGTGTGTTGGCATTAAAGGTCTCACATAAAGTTATGGTGGTCCCCTTTACACAGAATAAAAAGGTCATCTATATACCTTCTGTAGTGAAGTATATATCGCCGAATATGGTCGTATTCAAAATCCCCCATTAAAAGGTTGGTGTAACTGGGGGCCACCTGTGTCCCCATAGCGGTCCATTTCTGTTGGCACTAAATTGACTTCTTAAAGAAAAAAAAGTTGTTGGTTAATATGAAATTCATACTACTGCAGATAATTTCAGTAGGTTTATACTTTTCAACCCTGGTGCATGGTCTATGTTGCTATACAGAGCTGCAACACCCAGGGTAATAAAAAAGTAGATAGTCAGACCATTGGTCTTCAGTTAATTCACGTATGAGTTGGGTGGAATCTTTAAGGCAACTCGGTACAGCTGTAACTTAATCTTGTTTTAAAAGTTCAGAGTAATGGGATAAATGACCGGTTGGGAAGCGGATACCAGATATGACAATGACGGATTTGTTTATCTTGGGGAGATAGTAGAAAATGCTAGTGGATGGAAGAATGTATTTTTTCCATTTTTGTCTATGATGCTGTGTTCACCATGATGTGTAGATATTGGGTGACCTGTTCAATTGGATTATATTACAGCAAATTGTAATATGTTTCATCCAAAAAGATGCGCAGGTCTTCCTTTTAATAATCATCACAATTTTGAAAAACCGTGCCACTCCCTTTGTCAGCTACATGGATGGTGATTGATTTGTTATCCCTAGGTGTTTTTAATTATTTCCTTTCATTAAAAGAGAGGTTATCTTCGAAGGGTATATATTGTTTTTCTAGTGTGTTAAATCATAGGCTACAAGTTGGTAAAAGGTGGCAACCAAATTACCCTGATGTTCAATAGGGTAAAATTTTGAGGGTAGTTTCAACAAAGGGATCAACACTCGAAGGTTCCTCTGCGGTGCGGATGTTTGTCAGAGTAGTGGCCTTATAAGACAATAATTAAAAATGTCTCTTTAAAGTTAACTTTCTAGTGAAACTGTGTACGTCTAGAAATAAATTAAACTCGTCTGGTTTGGTCTTTGGATAAAATGATAAGCCCTTTTGTATAAGAGAGATTGTGTCCAGATAAATTGAAAATGTGAATGGTATTGTTAGATATTTTGTTTCTTGTTGTTCTTTTTTTTTCTTGCCTCCTCTGGTTCCTCTGCAATGTTTTTTGTTTTTTTTGTTTAAATTGGGAAAAAACTGGTTATCGTCTGGGTGTGTGGGCTTTTTATGGGGCGAATTCCTAAAAAAGGGACCGCAAGAGTGAGGAATGGTAGCAATGGTGAGGACCCGGCATGAACAGACACAATAGAGCATTTTTAGAACATGCATGCTATGCTACAGTAGTAGTTACAGTTGTTCTTTGGCTAATAAACACATTTTTGTGTATTTTTTCCATTAAACATTGGGCTACATGTTTGTACAGTTTTCTTTTATAGACTTTTTCCTTTTTAGCGTTACATAACATTATTTTTTACATAAGTATTTTCCCCTGTAACTGGGGCTGGCTTAATGACCTTACTGGGCACGTGATCATGGCATTACTGCTCAATGTATGATTTACATGGTGGTCATTGTGTGCCATGTATAGAATGCCTAGGAGGGCAAAGATGGTAATAATCAATCCCCCCCCCCACACTATCATAGGCAAACTAGCCTGACACATTGCGAGTCAATCAGAAAGTGTTTAAAGTGTGTTCAGACTTTTATCTACTATTTTTAGTGCAATAGTGAAACACTATGGTAAAAATGTGAACAGACTCCGTCTTGATCATGTGTCCAAAAACTATGTAGCTTCTTTTTTTTTAACACAGCCAGGAAACACTTCTTTTGGTTTTTAATATGTATATTTGAAGATGTCATATTTGATAACAGTTAAGAGACTATTACATGAATTGAAGTAAGATCTGTAACTTCTGGGTTTCCTGGCTACAAGTTGCAAAGTTAAGGCTTATTAGTGACTGCTGGTATTCCTTGTTATGTTTCTTCTTAAAGCGAACCTTTCGCTTTCCACTTGCTTTCCACTTCACTAAACAAGCATGTTTACAAAGTTGCCTGCTCACAGACCAACCTGAATTCTAGATGCAAATCAGGGTTAAATCAACTCTCATTTTCTTTATTCTCTATCCATAATGGCTGCTTTTTATTCGACTAATGGGGCAGCACCCTGGAGCATGCATGAAGTCAATGAAGGTCAGCTTCAGTCTGATTTGCATTCCACAGACCATGGGGGTCAATTGGGAAAAAAAAAAGGGCACGGATGATATTTTCAAACAAATGTGGTGCAGAATATGGCGCATTCAGGTGTGCTATATTTCTATGCACATAATTTTTTCTGCTCTAAATTTTGACCTACATTTTTTTGTGAATTTTTCTGAGAATAGTACATTTTCTAGATCAAGCTCTGATTTACGTCATACAGGGCATAGTAGATGTACGCAAATAAATAGCATTTGTGTCAAATAGACATATATTTATTTATTTCAGTTACTAATATAGCGCCAACATATTACGCAGCGCTGTACAGAGGAGGTCCTCTTTTTTACTATCCCCACAATCTAAATTCCCTATTGTTATGTTTTTGGGGATATATGTCTATTCACCACTTTTGTGAGCATGGCTTTGCTAGTAGAACAACATTTTCTAATAAAGTGGAAAGTTTATTCAGTAAAGTTTGGGAAATCAATTTGAATGTTTATATGATATAGTACCTGTCACCTCTCCTGACAAGTGTGTTTTTACTAAATACTTGTTGTCTCCATAATATAAAAATTTTAGAGCTCTTTTTCTGTATTAATCCTACTAGAAATAAAATAATAAATTGTTTTATTCTGTTGAGTTGTGTCCCTACACAAACTGACGATATTCAATCAGTGCTATCAGAGCAAGAATGTGTAGGGACACATTTGACAAGGGGAATGGTAGCACCCAGGTGTCAATTTATTCAAAATTTACAGTAGCAATAACAGAGGAATGGCACAACGCAGAGATCTTAGAAAACATGCTCCAGCATTTAATAGGTAATATAAGTATTTACTAATACACACATATCAGGAGAGATGACAATTCCTCTTTAAGGCATAACCATAAAAATCTGATCTATGGGGGTCTGACTGCTGGGATCCTTAATGATCATATGAACACGGTTCCATTATTGCTTAGAAGCCAGAGACATAGGGGAGAAGAGCCGACCATAGATTTGTGCGGAACTACCCGTCATTGTTTAAAACATGTAGAGAAACAGCTGAGTATACTCACTTAGAATGAGCACACTCACTTAAGGTCCTTTTACACTGGTCAATTATCGGGCAAACGAGCATTCACAGAACATTCGTTCCCGATAATTGCCTTGTGTAAACAGGGCAATGATCAGCCAATGAATGAGCAAACGCTCGTTCATCAGCTGATCGTATAGTTTTAAGTACTGAAAATATTATTGTTGTCGGCAGCACATCTGCCGTCATGATAATAATGTATGGGGACGAGCGATTGGAGTAATGAGCGCTCGTCCCCATGCTAGCTCCTTGTGAAAGGAGCAAACGAGCGCTGATCAACGAGCTGACTCGTTGATCGGCGCTCGTTTACACGGCCCATGTCGGGCCATGTAAAAGCACCTTTAGGCAATTAACACAGAATCCATTTCCAACTTATCTAGTTTTTCTGCGCTAATATAGTTGCTAATATAGTTGCACAAATACTCCATCAACATTTACTTGATGTGCAACTATAAAGATACAAGGCATTGTTATAAATAGTATTGTTATATAGGCAATGATATGGCTGGTAGTATTACATGGGCATTAATATTGCTGCTTCTTTTTTATAGACACTGGTACTATTATACGGGCACAGTTTGGAACATATGTATAGGCAGTAATATGTGTTTGCCACTAATTTATGGGTACTGTTGTAGCAGACACTATATATAATGATATATGATTGGAACAGTTATATTGAGCTGGCAGAATTATATTTCACTACTATCTAGCTGCCACTACATTTTGGTTTTCACTTTATGAAATAGTTGGGAAAAGGTGGTTGAAAAAGTAAGGGAAAGGAGAACATTTTTTCAGGTTTGTATTGGGTACTAAAGAAATTTGTCCAGCTCCTGGATAGTGATATATATTAGGGCTAGTTGCCCCAAGTTCGGAGCCATGGTAAAATAGATTTTTCTGTTGATTCAGTTAATTATTTCTTTATTCCTTAAGTCATTGAAACTATTTTATAAAACATTCACTTTTATTTCAAGCTAATGATAAATGTAACCCTAATTGAATAACCCATAAAATGCCATCCTGGGATTTCTTTAACAAATTAAATATGGTTCTACTAATAATACAGGTTGTGCCCGAGCTACAAACTGCAATCCCTCAGTCAACAAAACCTCTATGTGCTTTAACCACCAAGTATTAGGTCATCAGCTGTTCTTCAAAAAGGTTGGTTTACTAGGATTACTATAATACATTCAGGGCTTCTCAGATACTGTTGATAGCATATAATTTAATAAGGCACGGCGCTGGGTGCATAATATAAATATAGCTTTCAAATTATACATTCATGGAGCCTAATGGAGATTAAGGTAGATCTATTCTATAATAAAAGTGTGCGGCTGCAGAGATACGAAAATAGTTAATATATTCTGTGGCTTTCAAAAAGTAATCAAAACTTTTCTTCACAGTAATGATCTCTGAATCATAATATTTTTAATACAATAACCCATGCATCATGATAGATTATATATTATTATTAGTGAAGCATAGTTTAATATTAGTTTTAATGTGGGTCCTGATAAACTTTTAGACTGGGTTCCCATGCTGGGGTCAAAATGTGGTTTTTTTTGTCTCGACCAACGCACGAAATGGACCATTTTGCTGCAATTTTTGCAAAAGCATGGCAAAATTGTGTGGTTTTGTTGCGGTCGGGCCAACAAAAAAAACACATTTTAAATGCAAAGTGTGATCCCAGTCTAAATACCAAGAGGACAAAGACAGCTGAGAATAATGAAGTGCTCAATAGCAATCCATGATCAATAAATGACCACTGTGCATCACAATTGTTTGTTAGTTATAATGCCCCTACTGTTTCAACCCATGGCTAATTGACATACAATTGAGGAGGAAATTGCTCTTGTGATATATGTAAATCTGGCACTAACATAAATAATCTGAGCAACTCACACCAGAGTACCAAATTAAACAGTCTGCTAATATGCCAAAATGTGTGAAGGACTAGATAACAATGTGACTGTGAGTACACATGTACGTCAAACAAGTACAAATTTGTTGGGCTAATTATCAAACACTCCATCCACTTGAAGTGCTGAACCTAGAGCTAGTAAAACATTATGTTGTATGAAGTAGACAGGTTCCCATAATCCCACTAGTTTTCTTGACTGAAGGCTGGGCTCAACTAACTCTTCTCCATGTATTCCAGTATCATAGTAACTTCTCTGAATAATTGATCCAGAAGAAATGCATTCAATTGCTTATTCACACAGTGCAGTTTTTCCAATGGATTTTTTTTTTAAGTCAAAAAACAGAATTGGCTAATAAAAAAAAAGAAAAAGAAGAGAGATATACATTTTCTGATTCTACTTTTTTCCTATTTCTGATCCATTCCTGGTCTTGGCTACGGAGCCACATGATGGTGCTTCCATGAGATACCATATCCTTCCTTAAAAGAAATGGTCTAGATATCGAGTCTCATACATAAAAGCTGTTTTAGGGAATTGTGGCAGTATTTCCCATATTAACCATTCAGATCATGTGTTTCAGTTTATAAAACACTCTGTGAAGATAAAAAATCTGAAATCTGATTGGATGCTATGGTGGACACTAAGGGCATGACCACACGTGGCGGATTTCCTCCGCAACTGTCCGCATCAATGCCGCACAGAATCTGCGTCGCAGATTCTGCTGCGGATCTGCACAAAATGTGCAGTAAATTGATGCAGACTAGCTGCTGCGGACTGCGGGAAAAGTGCTTCCCTTCTCCCTATCAGTGCAGGATAGAGAGAAGGGACAGCACTTTCCCTAGTGAAAGTAAAAGAATTTCATACTTACCGGCCGTTGTCTTGGTGACGCGTCCCTCTTTCGGCATCCAGCCCGACCTCCCTGGATGACGCGCCAGTCCATGTGACCGCTGCAGCCTGTGCTTGGCCTGTGATTGGCTGCAGCCGTCACTTACACTGAAACGTCATCCTGGGAGGCCGGACTGGAGACAGACGCAGGGAGTTCTCGGTAAGTATGAACTTATATGTTTTTTTACAGATACATGTATATTGAGATCGGTAGTCACTGTCCCGGGTGCAGAAACAGTTACTGCCGATCGCTTAACTCTTTCAGCACCCTGGACAGTGACTATTTACAGACGTCTCCTAGCAACGCTCCCGTCATTACGGGAGCCCCATTGACTTCCTCAGTCTGGCTGTAGACCTAGAAATACATAGGTCCAGCCAGAATGAAGAAATGTCATGGTAGTAAAACCAATACGCTCCGCAGCACACATAAGATCTGCGGACTTCATTGCGGAATTTTGACTCTCCATTGAAGTCAATGGAGAAATTCCGCCATGAGTCCGCCACTGCTCCGCAACAGACAGAGCATGCTGCGGACACCAAATTCCGCTCCGCAGCCTATGCTCCGCAGCGGAATTTTACGCATCGTCTAAACGAACACTGCTAAATTAAAGTGTAAGTCAATGCAGAAACGGCACCGCTGCGGATTAACGCTGCGGAGTGTCCGCAGCGGAATTTAAGTGAAATTCCGCCACGTGTGAACCCAGCCTAACACTTTTCTCAGAACGGCTTTTATGCATGATGCGCACTATGTCTTTGTTAATCAATGGGGGAAAAAAATAAGCTTTTTATAAAGCATGTAAAAGATGCATGGGCCTTTTTCTATAGAATCTTTACAATTTATTGAACATTTATTTGTAAACTTTTTCAACCACACCACTATGACCCGTGTTACCTGAGTATAAATGAGGACTGATACATACATGGTTGACGTTCTCACATAATAGTATTACCTTATAAGAAATAGTATTTTCTAATAATAATATATATATATATATATATATATATATATATATATATATATATATATATATATATATATATATATGTACATATATACACGCACGCATATATATATATATATATATATATATATATATATGGTCACTTTAATTTTCTAAAAAAAATACTGTTGAAAGGCATTCAAGGTCAAATCGAAGGATGCTATGTTGTTTTCATGGCCATAAAAACACTATTGATGAATAACGCTATACTAGCACCCATTATGTGAGATAAATAAGCGGTCTGCTTATTTTGGTCAGAAAGAAAAAAAGGAACCATCCCCTTCATTGACTGTTATTTGATTATTAAAGAGGACATGTCACAGACGCATGCCAAGTAATAGTGGCAAGGTCACCATATTGACTCACACAGTTATTTTTTGTAGGGAGAGTATTTTATTGGATACATGTATACAAATACTGTTTATGGTTTCACATAATGATTATGTATGGAAAATGTGTTTTTATACCAGTGATCTGCAGGGTATATGTTAAACAAATATTAGTTAAAGCTAGTTTTATTAGGTATTATGTGACATAACACTTTACATTTTTATCACGGGTCCTCCCACAATTTATCTTGTTAATCAAGTACAGAAGCTGCTGCCAGTGTCACACAAATCACAGCCTCAAACAAGCATCCTTCTTCAAAGGAGGAGGAAGGGGAATTGAGGCAATAGCGTGAAAGGGGAGAGATGTTTAAAGTGATTTACGACCCCCCTGTGAGAAAAAGCCAGACATGAACAAAGTTTTTTTTGCACCTGGGCCATTATAAAGCAACAGAGATGATCCTTTATAGAGCAAAAAGACATTCAGATGTACAAGTAGAAGATTAGGTTGATTCAATCGACTCAGGATCAGTAAGGAAAAATATCTCTGTACTCTGTCTTTCAAAGAGTGAAAGGGAACAGAGATTAGAGAGAGGGGAGATCTTGTGTATTCAAAGTACTAATTCAGAACTTCTTTCTTTAATGCACTCATGAAACATTTTAATTGTCTGACTTTGCATTCTAAAGCCTTGTTTGCAACCCTTAATTGCAGGCGACTTTGAACAAATAATTGAAATGCATGACTTGTATGGGCAGCTTAAACAATTTTAATGTGCTTAACCAGTAGGTGCTGGGCCTTTTTTTCTGTTCTTTGGATTACCAAATAGTTAGCAGCTGGCACGTTATTCTGCTTTACAGAAAGCAATGTATAATATAAACATAAATACAAGTAAATATAAAAATGGAAAGAATGAAAGCCCTCTAAACCTATGGATGTCTATCTTAGTCAACTGTCTTTGATGGCACAGATAAGTAGCTTATTTCGTCTGCCATTGTTACAACCTAGTCCCATTTAATTTAGCAAACAACTGAATTCCTTCACATACAAATGCAATTTAGGCCTTGGTGTTTATCAGGAGGTACAATGGTAATATCTAAAAAAAATAAATATATATATATATATATATATATATATATATATATATATATTACAGCCTATTCAGTTATTTTATAATCAATAAAAGTTATTTATTAACATACAAGAAAGGGTTGGAAAATTTTTTGACATGCGTTTTTTGTTTAGGTTGATGAACTTCCATTGAGAGACATGGGTGTTTATCTACAAAACAAAAAAAACTAATGTTAAAAACGCAACAAAAACACACACGGTAAACCCAGCCTTATAGGTTTTTGTCTTCGGTTTTGTGATATAGCCATTGCAATTTTGGAATGTATCAAGAATTTCTGGAGTCAGAGGTAAAAATTATTTAATTGTCCTTTCACAATATATTATTTAATAATAGAATGTTAACCCAAGCACTGCATATGTACGTCATAGGGGGAGGATAACTCTGATCATGGCCATTTAACCACTCAAATGCCGCAGTCAACAGTTAATAGCTATAGACCATGGCATGTAAGCTGTTAGAAAAAGGGAGCGGCCCTCTCCGACAGCCCATTACCCCCCTACGACATGATTTTGTGGTGACGATGGCTGTCATTCCAGCAAAGGGCCACCAGGTCTGCCATCTTTGTACCCCTATTAAGTCTTCTCAGAGGTAGTGCTTAATAGGAGCCGATAAAAACACAATATACTGCAATCCATAAGTATTGCAGTATATTGTGCAACCGATCCAACGGTTGCTAGTTAAGTACATGTCTGAACTATTACATTATAACATAATTTAACCTGCACGGTCAATGTCGGTAAAAATAATGAAAACATTATTTGGTATCGCCGTAATTGTATTGACCCGCAGAATAAAGTTAACATGTCATTGTTACCGCAGGGTGAATGCCGTAAAAATGAAACCCAAAAAATAATGAAGAAATTGCTGGGGTTTTTTCTCCATTTCACTCAACAAAATAATTTTGCTACGTTTCCCAGTGCATTTTATGGTACGTTAAATGGTGGCATTAAAAACTACAAGTAGTCCTGTAAAGAAAGCTCTCATACGGCTATGAAGATGGAAAAATAAAAAAGTTATGGCTCTTGAAAGACAAGGAGGGAAAAACTAAAATGAAAAAATGAAAAATGGCCCAGTCATTAAGGAATGAAAGGAGTTGTATGAGATAGCAATAAAAAAAAATTTGCTTTTTTTCCCCCCAGAAACAGCATCCCTCTTGCCCATGGATTGTGCCTGGTATTGCAGCTCATCCCCATTTCTGTAAAAGAGGCTGAGCTGCAATGCCTGAGAAAAACAGCCAATGGACAAGAGTGATGTGTTTTTTCTCTAATTTCATACAACTCTGTAAGTCTTGGTAACTGATAGTCTTCTACACAGGTTTAACCGGTCACTCTTCAGCCTACAATTAGAATCACTGCTATAGCAGAATCCTTGTTAAAGAATCTTGATTTTCCAGATTTCATCACTTACACAACACGTTCACGTTGATACAAAACAATTCTCTAATTATATAGCAACTCAGACAAGTTAAACATCTTAATGATGTTACATAAAAAAAGAATGATGTCATTGCTACTGTATAACTTACATGGTGTGATTACTTAATGGTACAGAGGGCACACATACTTATTTTTTTTTATCAACTTATTATTTGGCTATTGACTGTTTAACTGCACCACAAGATTATTTTTGCATAAGTTCCTGTCAGAAGCAATTAGTTCCATTGTGACCTGGACACATTTGCATTATAAATGCTCCCCATACATACAGAAACACACCACTAGTTTGGAAGTCACATGCTGCTCCTGGGATAGCAATTATACTGTTCTGTATATTCCTACTTCTTAGTATAGTCCCAATGAAGTTGGGTTCATCCCCGTTGTCGTTAAAATTTACAGGCCTCCGGAAAATATTGAGATACAATCAACTAAAGCAGGTGTATCTAGGATGTGCCTTTAAGGAATGAGAGTCTGTATATTATAAAGAGAACTTAAAGAGTAACTATTCTTTCCAAAAACATTTGATATGTCGTAGAGACATATCAGGAGTTTTAATTGGTGGGGGTTCTGGTGGTAAGACATCCACGGACACTGAAATGAAGGTGCAGAAGCACTCATCTTGAGCTGTGATCAGGGCTCCCTGTAAGGGTATGTTCACACGCCCTATTTACGGACGTAATTCAGGCATTTTACGCCTCGAATTACGGCCTAAAAAACGGCTCCAAACCGTCTGCAAACATCTGCCCATTGAATTCAATGGGTCTTAGGGTGTTCTGTGCAGACGGGCTTTTTTTTTACGCGCCGCTGTCAAAAGACGGTGCATAAAAAGACGCCCGCCTCAAAGAAGTGCATGTCACTTCTTGGGACGTAATTGGAGCCTTTTTTCATTGACTCCAATGAAAACCAGCTCCAATTACGTTAGTAAAAGACACCGCGAAAAACGCGTGCACTTGTCAAAACGTCTGAAATTCAGGAGCTGTTTTCGCCTGAAAACAGCTCCGTAATTTCAGACGTAATTGGCGTTGCCGTGTGAACATACCCTTAGGCTGAAGACGGCTCACAGAGGAATCCTATGTAAGCCGTCTTCAGCATAGCAAGGAGCGCTGATCACAGCTAAAGATGCAGGGCACTCTGCTGAGCACTTCTGCTTTACGCTTCAGCGATGGTGAGGGTATCAGCACCCGGACCCCCACCGGTCCAAACTTCTGATATGTTTCTATGACATATCCAAAGATTTTGGAATGTACAGTAAGGGCACGTTCAGACGTGGCAGAATATTTCCGCTGCAAATGTTGGTGCAGATTTGGGGCAATTACGCAACTAATCTGAACCAACATTTGCATATTTGACAGGTAATTCAGACGTTGCAGAAAACACCGCGGACTTGCCACAGATTTCAGTTTTTGCATTGCAAAGGCTGAAATACGCAGTGAAATTCCGCTTCTTCTCCGCAACAGACAGTGCATGCTGCGGACTGAAAATTCCACACCGCAGCCTATGGTCCGCAGCGGAGTTTTCCGCAACGTCTGAACTAACTTTCCTAAAAATGTATAGAAACAAATGTAAAAAACGTCCGCTGGAGAATTCCACTGCAGACTGTCCGCAGCGGAATTCCACTGCAATTCCGCCACGTCAGAATGTGCCCTAACTCTTCAACAATACAGATAAGGAGTAAAGGGCCTTTTACATGGGGCGATAATCAGGCGGATGATCGTTTACAATCATTGTTTAGTGTAAACATGTTCAGCGATCAAACGATAATTTGCTTATTAGTTGTTAATCTTATCTTTTATGCAGACATAAAAAATCATAATTTGTTGGCAAAAAATTCCCTCATATATACAGGCATCTGTTTGTCATTTACAATGCAATGAGTTGCTATCAATTAAAAAACTTGTAACTATTGTATAATATAAATGTAAGTAAATGAGCGCCAATTGACGTGCTCTATTTTCAATCGGCCTCAGTACCGGCTGTTTACCTGCCCGTGTAAAATGACCAACAAATGCTGATCTTGATCAATTTTTAATCAGTTGCTGCCAACCTCTACTTCAGTAATTTCTGGACAACTGGGCTAGAAATCACGGACAGGCCAAATTCTTTACGGACACATTGCAAAATCAAGAGTTAGTGATAAACCTTATGTGCCATAGGATTTGAATGACTGTCACTGAGTGAGTACTGGTCTGTTGCTGCTGGGAGCCTGCCTGTGCCTCCGACTCACCAATCACAGTCACCCTTGTAACTTTCCCGAGCTAAGTTATTTAGTCCAACTGTCCGACTCAGAAACTCAAGTATGCTCCACCCCGCACGTCTGCACCACATCAGTGATGTCGCACTGAAGAAAGAAGTCGCGGCACGCCGAGGGGGCAAGATCACCGTCGTGACCAATGGGGACCAGTCACATGAGACAAGACGTGACTCATGTCAGTGACGTTGCATGTGACGCCACTGCACTAGAAGGCAGAGCGCGGTCTTAGTGGTGGTGGGGCCTGGATCCTACACCTATGTTGAGAACGAGGATCCCCAACCCCTGTCCTGCCCTACCGTTCGGGGAATGAATAGAGAGATGGCCATGGATCTGCGCAGCTCTCTTAATTAATTTCTACAAGAGTTTCTGTAACAGGGCTCCTGAATTGCACCTAAGCACTAAACCCCTTTAAGGGTTTTCACTGCCCATCTAGCACCATTCTGTGCAGTTTCATTTAGTGCCTATTTAGATCCATTCAGTACCTGTCAAAGAAGGGCACAAAATAGGCAAGGAATGGCAAATAAACACCAAGTTGTCACTAAATAGAAAGGCACTAAAGAGGCAATGAATGGCAAATGAGAAGCAAGGGGGTAATGAATTCTGTGCCCATGTAGTGTCATTCAGTGCCCCCTTAGTGTTGATTTGCTATTTATTGCCCTTCAGTTCAGTGCCCCCTTTGCCATTTATTGCGCTTTTATTGCCCTTCTGGTGCTAATTTGCTGATTATTGCCTCTTTACCACCAGTCACTGAAGGGCTCTGAAGGGGCAATAAATGTCAAATATGCAGCAAATGGACACTGAACAGACACTAAAGGGTACTTAAATGGCAAATGGGCAACAAGGGGGCACTACATGCCCCTATTTATGCAATACAAAGTGTCCCTTTAACACTATTCAGTGTCTCTTTATTGTACATATGCAATTAATTACCCCTATAGTACACATCTGCCATTGATCATAAAGTTTCTAATCAAGTTTCTATTCAGTGCACCATTGGTGCCCATATACAGGGGTATTCCCATCTTAAACATTTAAGGCATATTCACAAGATATGCCATAAATGTCTCACAAGTCTCGGTCTCAACTCTGGGACCTGCACCAATGCTAAGATTGGGGGTCCCCAACCAACCTCCCGCCTTTTAGTTGGGGATTTAATGAATGTGCGTAGCTCTCTTCATTTAAATCTATCAGAGTTTCTGTGATTAACTTCATAAATTGCAACTGGACACTAAAGTCATTTAATGGCCTTCACTGCCTATGTAGCACCCTTATGTGTCTATGAAGTTCCATTCAGTGCCTATTTAGCACCATTTTAGTGCCTGTCATAGAAGGGCACTAAATAGGCAATGAGAGGCAAATGTGAAGCAATGGGTCACTGAAAAGTAGGGCATCAAGGGGGTATTGAATTATGTGGCCCTTAAGTGTCTTTCAGTGCCCTAGTGTCCATTTGCCATATATTGCCCTTCTGTTTTGTGCCATCTTTGTGCCAATTTGATATTTATTGTCCCTTTAGTGCCCTTCTGGTCAGTGCCCCTTAGTGCCAATATCCTATTTATAGCCTCTTTAACAGTCATCACAGAAAAGTACTAACGAGGCAATACATTGCAAATGGGCAGCAATGTGGCACTGCTCAGAAATATACTAAAGGGCAAATGAATGGCAAATCAGCACCAAGGTGGCACAAATTCTGTGCCTATTTAGTGTGATTTAGTGACCTCTTTAGTGCACATTTGCCATTTATTACCCTTATGTTCAAATGCCTCCTTGGTGACAAATTGTCTTTTGTAGTCCTTTAGCACCCTTCTATCACAGAAGGGCACTAAAGAGGCAATGAATGGCAAATGGGTAGCAATGAGGCACTGAACAGAAAGGAACTAGTGCCTTTCTACTAGGTGTTAAAGCTCACTGTGACTGACCTTGGCATTGTGGTTGTGCAGCTCTCAGCCCCGCTGCACTGCCACACATCGGGGATTCACGGAGGAAGAAAGGGCCATGCCTTATATTCTGACACCTGAATGCAGATACAGACCAGAGTGCTGACTTCATTGCGCCAGTCTGTATTAATATTTAGGATTTAGGCTACATTCACATGACAGTGAAAAAAATGGCCATTAAAAACTGATCAACTGTCAGTTTTTCATGGCCATTTTGCATCAGTGTGTCTCCAGACGTTCATCCATTTTCAGTCAGTTGTCTGTTTTTAATGATGGTTTGTCATCCGTTTGCCATCCGCTGTTCATGGCCATTAAAAAAACAAAAGGATGGATTTCATTTGTCAGGGCCTTTTTTGTCCCAAACCCCTGAAAACACCATAGTGCCCATGTAGATAGTGCTGCAATGTCCCTGTAGATAGTGCCACAGTGCCCACTGTAGATTCTGGTCACATAGTGCCACAGTGCCCCCATAGTGTCTGTGCTCAAATAGTGCCATAGTGCCACAATGCCCACTGTAGAAGGTGCCACAGTGCCCACATATAAAGTGACAGTGTCATAGTGCCCACATATAAAGTGACAGTGCCCACATAGTGCCACAGTGCCTACTGTAGATAGTGCCACAGTGCCAACATATAAATTGCCAGTGCCCTCATAGTGCCACAGTGTGCACTCTAGATAGTGCCGCAGTACCCATATAAAGTGACATAGTGCTCACATACAAAGTGCCAGAGCCCACATAGATAGTGCCACAGTGCCCATGTAGATAGCACCAACCCCCTGTAGATAGGACCAACCCCCTGTAGATAGGACCAACCCCCACTATAGATAGCTCCCCCTGTAGATAGCACCCCCTTTGTAGATAGCACCCCCCTGTAGATAGCACCAACCCCCCTTGTAGAAAGAACCCCCCTGTAGATAGCACCCCAGCTGTAGATAACACCCGCCTGTACATAGCACAACAACCACCCCCCCCATAAATGGCACCCCCCATAGATAGCACCATTGTTGCTCCCTGTAGGAACGGAATCCCTCTGGCCGGGGATTCCGCTCCTAGAGGTATCCCCTGATGTCTCTGTCCATATATGGACAGTGACGTCATGGGCTCCCTCTAAGAGCCTAATCCCCTGCCAGAGGGTTGGCAGCGCTCTGGCCAGGGATTCTGCTCCAGGAGTAGCCCCTGACATCACTGTCCAAATATGGATAGATGCCAGGGGCTTCTCCAGTAGCGGAATCCTGGCCAGAGCGTCGGAAACGCTCTGGCAGTGGATTCCGCTTTACGGAGCAGGACTGAGAGCTGTGCAAAAGTCTTTTTATTCTTCATCCCTCTTCATCTGCAGACCGTGGAGAGTGAAGGCCACGGGGCAGAGAGGGTTCGCAGGGTAAGGGAGAGCATGGGGTGGGGACAGGGCCGGACTGGGACTTAAAATCAGCCCTGGCATTTTTAAGCACACAGGCCCACCGCAGGCCATATGCAGCCACCAGTGGTGGGCTGGAGTACATGGGACCACCTTTCAGCTATATAAGACATGGGGAGATTTATTAAAACAGGTGTAAATGAAAAGAGGAATAGTTCCCGATAGCTCCAACTCCAACAAATCCACTGCTTTTCCACAAGAATAATGAACATGCTTATTATTCTAGAGGATTTTTTTTTGCGGAGCGGAAAAAAATTTCAAGCACACTTAATTTTGCTGCATGTGAATGGGGTACAAAATAGCCCATTCACTTGTAATGGATGCAGAATGTTAGTGGATTTGAAAGGGATTTAGGTGTGGAATCAGGGACTTAGTCCTAATCAAATCCTGATTGCGTGATCATGGCCTAATCCTGCCAGATTGCATAAGGATTGCAAATTATACCAGTATATAATGCTAAAATACCACCATACTCGAACTAAATAGTATGATTTAAATTTTATATTTAGTCAATGACACACAGGCTTACATGCTGGACACATGACGCACAGATGCAACCAGGGCCGCCATCAGGGGGGTATTAGGGGTAGTGGTGTGAGGGGCCCGGCCAAACCTAATTGAAAGGGGGGCCCGGCCACTGCTGCGACTTGTCTTTGGTAGAAAAAAACGGGCCCCTGCAAAGGGGCCCGTTTTTTTCACCAAATGAATGTCGTGAGCTGCGGGCCCCCCCTCTCATGGGGGCCGTCAAACACCGCCGACCGATGACTCGCACCCGCAAACTCGCGACCGTCCGAGCACGCACTCGGCAAAAGCGCGCAACCGCGACAGCACGGGCGCTCGCAGAAGCAACAGCACGCACGCTCGCAGCCTCGACAGCACGCGCTCACCCGCGATCGGCCGCGCGCGCACTTGCGATCGGCCGCGCGCGCACCCGCGAACGCAGCGCGCGCGCACCCGCGAACGAAGCGCGCGCACCCGCGGACACACATGGACCCAACTTACCTGGAGCCTGGCTGGAGGTGAAGGACTGGACGTCTGGACCGAAGACCTCGCCTGGAAGACCTCGCCTGAAGGACCTCGCCTGAAGAGGACTGGAGTGGGAGCAGCAGCTCTTCTGACACGGTGAGTAAAGTGTGTCAAAGTGCTGTTTATGTATGGCCCTGTTCACACAAAGTATTTTGCAGGCAGAAAAAAAATCTGCCTCAAAATTCCTTAAAGAATTTTGAGGCAGATTTTGACCTGCCCACACTATCTTGCCGCGTTTTTTTGCTGCGTTTTTTGCCCGCTGCGATTGAGGACAGCAGGCAAAAAACGCCGCGAAAAATGCATTTTCTGCCTCCCATTGATTTCGATGGGAGGTCAGAGGCGGAACCGCGGCAAGAAAGGACGTGCTGCTTTTTCTTTTTTCCGCGACTGGCTCCCATTGATTTCAGATTAAATCAATGGGAGGCGGTTTTGGAAGTTTTTTGGTGCTGATTCTGACGCAGTGTCCGAGTCAATATCAAGGGCCAAAAACTCTGTGAACTGGGCCTTATTGTTAGGGCTTATTCAGACGAACGTGTAATACATCCGTGCAACGCGCGTGATTTTCACGCGCCTCGCACGGACCTATGTTACACTATGGGGCCGTGCAGACTGTCAGTGATTTTCACGCGGCGTGTGTCCGTGTGTCCGCTGCGTAAAACTCACGACATGTCCTATATTTGTGCATTGTTCGCGCATCACGCACCCATTGAAGTCAATGGGTGCGTGAAAATCACGCCCAACACTTCCGCAGCAGTATAAACTATGAATGAAAACAGAAAAGCACCACGTGCTACAAACATACAAACAGAGTGTCATAATGATGGCGGCTGCGCGAAAATCACGCAACCGCGCATCATACGCTGCTGACACACGGAGCTGTTATGGACCTTTTGCATGCGCAAAATGCCACGTTTTTTGCGCGCGCAAAAAGCACACGCTTGTGTGAATCCGGCCTTAGGGTAGGAACACACTCAGCATGAACACTGCAGATTTTATGCAACACATTTTATTGTGGAAAATCCGCAGCGTATTACAGACGCAGCAGAGTGGATGAGATTTGAACAAATCTCATCCACACGCTGCAAAAAAAAATGGACCTGCAGTGTGGCTTTTGGCTTTTTAAGCAGCAGCGTGTCAATGTATTCTGTGGGATCGCTGCTCCTCTGTTGCGGAAATGCTGCGGTTCTGCCGCAAAAATCACACATGAGAAAAAAAAAGAAGGTACTTTTTTAAATTGATAAAGTTTAGACTTACCCCGGCCGTAGTCCTGGTGACGTGATCCTCTATTCTTAGCGCAGCCCCGCCTCCTGTCATGACGTTTCATCCCATGTGACTGCTGCAGCGGTCACATGGTCTACAGCGTCATCCCAGGAGGCGGGGCTACGTTCAGAAGAGAGAGCCACCTAAACCACGGCCGGGGCAAGTCTAAACTTTTTTTTCCCTGCAGGACACGCCTCACGAAACCTGCGCCACTATTTGGTGCGGTTTTGCTGGCAGAATTCCCTGCGGCTACCTGGGCGGATAAGCTGTGTAGTTTTACTCAGCATATCCGCCTAGTGTGTCCCTTATGATGTCGCTCCTGGAGCTGCTGCCGGTCTTTAAATAGGCAGTTGGTCCAGTAGAATTTGGAATTATTTTTTTTTGTGAACCAGCTTAAAAAAATACAAAACTTTTGTGTTAGGGCCTGTTCACATCACCGTTCGCTTCCATTCCGGGGTTCCGTCTGAGGTTTCCGTCGGGTGAACCCCGCAACGGAAAGTGACAGCACAACTTCCGTTTCAGTCACCATTGATCTCAATGGTGACGGAAACATCGCTAATGGTTTCCGTTCGTCACCATTCTGGCTGGTTTTCGGACGGAATCAATAGCGTAGTCGACTGCGCTAATGTTGACGGAAACGGAAGCTGTGCTGTCACTTTCACTTTCCGTTGCACGGTTCACCCGACGGAAACCTCAGACGGAACCCCAGAACGGAAGCGAACGGTTATGTGAATAGGCCCGAACACAAAAGTTTTGTATTTTTTTAAGCTGGTTCACAAAAAAAAATAATTCCAAATTCTACTGGACCAACTGCCTATTTAGAGACCGGCAGCAGCTCCAGGAGCGAAAACATAAGGAACACACTAGGCGGATATGCTGAGTAAAACTCCACAGCTTATCCGCCCCTGTAGCCGCAGGGAATTCTGCCAGCAAAACCGCACCAAATAGTGGCGAAGGTTTCGGGAGGCGTGTCCGCTGCGGGAATCCTGCAGGGAAAAAAAAGTTTAGTCTTGCCCCGGCCGTAGTCCTGGCGACGCATCTCTCTCTTCTGAACGTAGCCCCGCCTCCTGGGATGACGCTGTAGACCATGTGACCGCTGCAGCGGTCACATGGGATGAAACGTCATGACAGGAGGCCGAGCTGCACTAAGAATAGAGGATCGCGTCACCAGGACTACGGCCGGAGCAAGTCTAAACTTTTTTATAAATTTAAAAAAGTGCCTTTTTATTTTTTCTCATTTGTGATTTTTGCGGCAGAACCGCAGCATTTCCGCAACAGAGGAGCAGCGATCCCACAGAATACATTGACACGCTGCGGCTTAAAAAGCCAAAAGCCACACGGCAGGTCCATTTTTTTTGCAGCGTGTGAATGAGATTTGTTCTAATCTCATCCACTCTGCTGCGACTGTGATACGCTGCGGATTTTCCACAATAAAATGTGTTGCATAAAATCTGCAGTGTTCATGCCGAGTGTGTTCCTACCCTAAGGCCGGATTCACACAAGCGTGTGCTTTTTGCGCGCGCAAAAAACGTGGCATTTTGCGCATGCAAAAGGTCCATAACAGCTCCGTGTGTCAGCAGCGTATGATGCGCGGCTGCGTGATTTTCGCGCAGCCGCCATCATTATGACACTCTGTTTGTATGTTTGTAGCACGTGGTGCATTTCTGGTTTCATTCATAGTTTATACGGCTGCGGAAGTGCTGGGCGTGATTTTCACGCACCCATTGACTTCAATGGGTGCGTGATGCTCGAACAATGCACAAATATAGGACATGTCGTGAGTTTTACGCAGCGGACACACGGACACACGCTGCGTGAAAATCACTGACAGTCTGAACGGCCCCATAGGGTAACATAGGTCCGTGGGAGGCGCGTGAAAATCACGCGCGTTGCACGTATGTATTACACGTTCATCTGAATAAGCCCTAACAATAAGGCCCAGTTCACAGAGTTTTTGGCCCTTGATATTGACTCGGACACTGCGTCAGAATCAGCACCAAACAACTTCCAAAACCGCCTCCCATTGATTTAATCTTAAATCAATGGGAGCCAGTCGCGGAAAAAAGAAAAAGCAGCACGTCCTTTCTTGCCGCGGTTCTGCCTCTGACCTCCCATCGAAATCAATGGGAGGCAGAAAATGCATTTTTCCCTGCGTTTTTTGTCTGCTGTCCTCAATCGCCGTGGGCAAGAAACGCGGCAAGATAGTGTGGGCAGGTCAAAATCTGCCTCAAAATTCGGTGCGCGGTTCCAGGCGGTCGCGGGTGCGCATGCGCGGGAGTTTGCGGGTGCACACGATCGGTCGCACGAGCGGCGGTCTTTGACGGCCCCCATGACGACCCCCATGCTACCCAGGGCCGCCATCAGGGGGGGTATTAGGGGTACTGATGTGAGAGGCCCGGCCAAACCTAATTGAAAGGGGGGCCCGCAGCTCACGACATTCTTTTGGTGAAAAAAATGGGCCCCATTGCAGGGGCCTGTTTTTTTTCTACCAAAGGCAAGTCGCGGCAGTTTGCCGGGCCCCCCTTTCAATTAGGTTTGGCCGGGCCTCTCACATCAGTACCCCTAATACCCCCCCTGATGGCGGCCCTGGGTACCATGATATAGTTCTGGACGGAGTACCGTTAACAGGCGGTGCCACGGTAGGGGGGCCCAGAAAATTTAGCTGTAGGGGGCCCTGAAATTCCTGATGGCGGCCCTGGATGCAACCCACAAGCTGGAAACATGCTGCATTCGTTCCACTCACACCTAGGACACATGCCCACGCGCACCACTCACTCCTAGGACACAGGCACACGCACACCACTCACACCTAGTACACATGCGCACACACACCACTCACACTTATGACTCATGCGCACACACACCACTCACACTTATGACACATGCACACGCACACCACTCATACCTAGGACATATATCCTCCACTCTCGCCACTCACACCTAAGACATATGCCGCACATTGTCTACCCACATGTTGAACACGCACTACTCACACCTGTCACAGATGCTGCACACACCACTCACATACCACTCACACACTAGACACACTAGACACATACTGCACACACCACACAAATGCTAAACACATACCTCACATAACACTTACACACTAGACCTATAACACACATACCACTCACATTGAAAACAACACGCACACAAATTCCACTAATACATTAGAAGAAGACACAAAACTCACACAAATTGCATATTTCACTCACATTCATATACAATTGACATACACTCTTAACACTACATCAACCAGTAACTCTACAAAAATCTCTTCTGAGCAGGTCTGCTGGGGCTGAATGACAGCGCTGATTGGCAGGGCAAAATGACTTGCCCCGTCAATCAGCTCCTTTCAACAACAGAAGCGGCGCAAAGCTGTTATAGCACCACTAGCGTAGTTGAAAGGCGCTTATTGGCAGGGCAGAATGACTTGCCCTGCCAATCAGCGCCTTTCAACAACAGAAGATGTGCGATGACGTCATCGCACCGCTAGCATTATTGAAAGGCGCAGATTGATGGGGCAAGTCATTCTGTCCTGCCAATCAGCGTCATTGTAAGGCAGGTACAGTTAGTTGAGGCCTCAAAGAGGCAGCAGGCCGCCGACACTGTCCAACACTGAATGTTTGGGTGGCGAACAGTTCACCGGCCCATCTGGCATTTGCCAGAAGTGCTAGATGGCCCATCCGGCCCTGGGTGGTGCAGATAGGGTGAGGGATGTGCGTCCTAAATTGCACCCACTGCAGATGCACCTACAATATAGCAGCCAGCACTCTGTGAGACTGCACTGATCGCATGCCGCAGCCGACACTTCTTTCTTGTTTGCACTGCGCATATCAATTTGGTGCATGCGCAGTGCAAACTTTCAGGAAAAAATTTTTTCACGGACGGACGGACTGACTGTCCGTAAATTTACAGGTGGTTGGCAACCCTGGTTGCTGGTTTAGAAAATCCATTTCAACTGCCCTATGAGAATTGTGAGTTAATAGAGGGGAGCCCACTTCAGAACCCTCATCTATTAACCAGAGTGGACAGCTGCTGCAAAAATCTCTCGATGTCTATGACCCATACATTATATAGACAACCAATTAATTTCAAAGGGAATTGTGTAATGCTTTAATTCCCCTGCGGTAACACTGCAGTTAAATTGAATACTTGCTTCTAGGTTCCTACCTAGATCACAGCAGATCTTTAGAGCTCCCAGCACCAAAAAAAGGTAAGCACATACCCATATTGATGTTCCAACACAGGGAAAGACGCCAAGCCCAACGCGCGTTTAGTCTGATGCCTTCGTCCGGGGGCGGATGCAGGCATCAGCCAAAACGCGCGTTGGGCTTGGAGTATTTCCCTGTGCCGGAAAATCAATATGGGTATGTGCTTACCTCTGCTTGTTACTGCTTTGTAGCCCTGTGGGCACTTGGATATGTCACGATATCAACGCTTTGACTGATACTATATACATGCACCTGTTCTTTGATACGGTTTTCTTACCTTCTTTTGACTACACTGTCACCTTATGATCACTGTTTCAAGTAACTATTCTCTTATGTAAAAATCAGCTAGATTTTGTTCTCAGTCAGGTATAGCTTGAGACTTTTACTCTTATCCCTGTATCCTTACGTCCTCCATTATATGTAATACGTATACATACCTTGACCCATCCTGCACAGGCTGATGCCATATTTGACATTGTTTGACTCATTTTTTATGTTTTGTATGTATCCCCCATGACCTGCCTAAGTAGAGTCGTGTGTTAACGAACCTTCCTTTACCCCATCCTATCCCCCCACCCCCACCTTTAGGAAAGACACGTGACACCGAGGTTGGATGTGAAATGGCCACAGCAGCCGTTTATTAATTTTACAGTTTTATAAAAACAATTTAAATCCGAAACCTTCGGATAACTAGTTAGAAATCCACCAGAGAATTCCTTCTAATAATTCACATGACCCAACATGGGTCAGAAACGTAAATAACAATTTAACGTTAACATTAACCCGAGCAGAGGAAGTCCTTGAAGCCCTTTCAGATATTCCTTTTTTAAGAACACACCGAGTTAGCCATCTGCAAACCACTAATTACCTCCAGCCGTAAACCAGCTCGGAAGCACCGTTCACCTCTGCAGATGGCTCCAACCACTAGAAGTCCACTTCAAGGGGATAACACCCGATGAAGCCCTCAAGTGATATACCGACCACTAGAAGTCCACTTCAAAGGGATAACACCCGATGAAGCCTTGAAGTGATATACCTTCTACCAGAAGACCACTTCAAAGGGATAACACCCGATGAAGTCTTCAACCATGTACCTTTTTTGGGGGACGCATACCCCCGATGCGACCCCCCCACCATTTTGTACTGACTGGCCTCAAGGACTCCCCCCGCCAGCTGCCATGACACCAGAACCTACTCAGGAAAAAAGGAAAAACATGTTAGATAAGCACACAAATAAAACACAACACTCCTATACGGACGTACGCAAATACCCACCACGTAACAAACCAAGGGCGGGAGGGTGGGAGCTTGTCCTTACTGTGTTACTCCTTCCGCTGCTTCCGGCTCAATGCCGAAAACAGCGGGAAGAGCAGCAACGGCCCCCTGACTCCTCCCTGACCCCCTCCAACTCCCTCCAACTCTCCCTCACCTGTTAACCCTTTCCCTACCAGGGAGGTCATGGAGGCTTCCCCTTCAGCCCTGCAGGCTCCGTCCAGCCCCTTCTTGACCTGCCTAAGTAGAGTCGTGTGTTAAAGGAACAGTGTCATCACAAATTATTTTTTTATATGTTAAAGATGTTAGTGCTTTATTAAAAACGTTTATATTCATTTGTGTGTTTGTGTTTTACTTTTTCTTATTTTTACACTTTTTCTTCCCTATGGGGGCTGCCATTTTTTGTTCCATTTCTGTGTGTGTCGATTAACGACACATACAGACATGGAATACGGCAGCCACAGTCCCATAGGGACTGCGAACGGCTCCCGTCCCATTGACTGCAGTGTACGGCGTCTGTGTGGGAACTGCGCATGCGCCGCTCCCACACAGTCCTATTCGAAATTGGCGCCGTCCGGCGCCATTTTCCTGTGGACCGGAAGTCGCGGCCGGACAGCAATATTACTACTTCCGGTCGCGGCTTCCGGATTTGTGCACTTGCACCAGCGGCAGCAAACGGAGCGGACGGGCCGGAGGGAGCCGCGGCGGCAGGAGCAGGTAAGAGATTTCAATGTATGTTCGTGTTTGTGTGTGTTTACTACTGTATGTAAACCTACTACACTGTGGGTTAGCTCAAAAAATGGCGACACACAGTGTAGGAGGTTACATCGTTCAAACCCCTCGTTTATCCCGGCACTAGCCAGGATAAAGGAGGGGGGGATGCTGAGAGCTCACTAGAGCGAGGGCTTTTAACCCAATGTTGCAATGCTGCAATTTTGGGAACAGCTCCATCTAGTGACCAAAAATGGGTAGTATTATAAATTAGAAATAATTTATAATATTACATGGACTCGTGCAAAAAAATAAAAAAAATTTGAACAATGTTTAATCACCCACACACTAAATGTTTAATTTTTTAAAAAAAAACATGTTTTTCTGGCAACACATTCCCTTTAACGAACCTTCCTTTACCCCATCCTATCCCCCACCCCCACCTTTAGGAAAGACACGTGACACCGAGGTTGGATGTGAAATGGCCACAGCAGCCGTTTATTAATTTTACAGTTTTATAAAAACAATTTAAATCCGAAACCTTCGGATAACTAGTTAGGAATCCACCAGAGAATTCCTTCTAATAATTCACATGACCCAACATGGGTCAGAAACGTAAATAACACTTTAACGTTAACATTAACCCGAGCAGAGGAAGTCCTTGAAGCCCTTTCAGATATTCCTTTTTTAAGAACACACCGAGTTAGCCATCTGCAAACCACTAATTACCTCCAGCCGTAAACCAGCTCGGAAGCACCGTTCACCTCTGCAGATGGCTCCAACCACTAGAAGTCCACTTCAAGGGGATAACACCCGATGAAGCCCTCAAGTGATATACCGACCACTAGAAGTCCACTTCAAAGGGATAACACCCGATGAAGCCTTGAAGTGATATACCTTCTACCAGAAGACCACTTCAAAGGGATAACACCCGATGAAGTCTTCAACCATGTACCTTTTTTGGGGGACGCATACCCCCGATGCGACCCCCCCACCATTTTGTACTGACTGGCCTCAAGGACTCCCCCCGCCACAGCGAAACAGGCCTTGACCACCTTAAGCCTGTGAGTTCCTCCACACCACCACCGCCCTTTCTATGCCTTCTGCTATCGCCAAGCTCCAAAGATCAATGCCAACCTCGGTCAGATGAACCCCGTCACCCCTCCAGAAATTCCCCACTCCTGACTCCAAATCCCTATGCCTCACGCAAATGCCCCCGTTTTTTGCCACAAAACGGGACACCGCCCGATTAACTTTAATGCGAGCCTTATTGACTCTCTCCAGAGATCTAGCTAACCGCCAATGCTTTCTTGGGACTATGTCCGACCACACTATCACCAACTTGGGATAAGATACCCACAAACACAACATATCATGTTTGATATCCCGCACCAACTCACGAAAGGGGCGGACTCCTAAGTCATTCCCACCCACGTGCAACACTAAGACCTCCGGAACCCTATCAAGCCGAGCATATGTCTGGAATTCCGCCAATACCCTGCTCCACGACATACCTCTAAATCCCAGCCAATGCACAACCGCATCCTGTCGCGGAATGCGCAACTGGCGACCATCCGGGCGGACGTCCGCCCTCAAAGCCCCCCAGTGCACGTAAGAATGACCCATCAACCACACCAAACACGGAGGCGAATCTGAAACGGAAAAAACAATTAGGCACCACCATATAACATTTTTAAAGCGTTAACAACAAAAATCATAACATATGGGGGCGGACATAGGACTTAAACCTGTTGGACTCCCAACGACCAATACGACGCACCCCCTCATCATCCAACCCCCAGCGCCCCGCTTCTGTTGCTGCGCCAATCCTGAAGGAATGAGATGAATATGAGCCTGCCGCAACACCAACCGCCGTCAAACATTTTTTAAATACAGCTCCAAACTGAAACCTGGACAAAAACGACCCGTCCACATGACGTAACAAAGGCAAATCTGGAGACCCCCTTTTTGGCGTAAAACCCCGCATGCACTCTACTGGGCACATAACCGACCCCGGGAGGGCGAACAAAACTATCAGTTTACCCTTCCCTACTTGGTCAGTTTTTGACCGACGCAACCATACCTCCAGCCGATCTGCGAATAGGCTCACCTCCCCAGATCTCAGCGCCCCTGCTTGTTTGGTACTTGGCGACACCAACTCACCTATTCTAAATGCCCCAAAGAACGCTAACGAAAAAGCCAACCGAAACAAATCCATTTCGTCTGAAGAACGACAGACCGATGCTAATGAACCGCCCAACGAGCTAAGCAAAGCAAACGACACAGGCCTTCTACTATCCGCCTCCACCCTACCTCGGCGCAACCCCTTCAAAGCCTGCGATACCAGAAATTCCTTCGATACATCCTGAAAGCCCCGCAACTTAAACCCAAACGCCACCGCAGATATGAACCGGTTCACCTTCGCCACTGAAAACCCCGCCTCCCAGGCGTCCCCTAACCAGTACAAAAGTGCCACCAACCTGTCTCTATCCGTATTGACGTCACCCAACTCTCTTACCCACTCCTCCCACTGCCTCCAACAAGCAGCATAAGCACTCCACGTCGTGCGCGCCAAAGACCTTTGTAACAGTTGTTCTACGGGACCGATACCAGATCCCAAAGATGTTCCGGACAAGCCAAACCGAGACGTTCCGCTCCCGGTGCCAATTGCCGAAACTGGTCCCACTGCGAGCGAGAAAGAGCATCAGCGATACAATTCCGTACACCCGGGACATGCACCGCCACCACCCACGCGTTTAACGACAAACACACCAACACTAAATGTCGCAACAATTGAACTACCGGAGGAGAGGACGCCGTGATGTTATTAATGGCAAGCACCACCCCCATGTTGTCGCAGTAAAAACGGACCTTCTTATCCCTGAGCCTGTCCCCCCAAATGGTAGCCGCCACCACGATGGGAAACAGCTCGAGCAGGGCCAGATTCCGCGTGAGTCCACTGGACACCCAGCTAGCCGGCCATTGACCTGCGCACCACGGACCTCCCCCGTAAGCTCCAAAACCGCCCGCCCCAGCCGCATCCGTAAAAATATTCAAATCACTCGTATCCTGCGCTGGGGCCATCCATAGCGAGCGACCATTGTACTGGCCCAAGAAGTCATCCCAAACCTGAAGATCAGCTCGGTGCTCCTCCTTGAGCCGCACAAAATGATGCGGCGCACACACTCCCGCCGTTGCCACCGCCAACCTCCTACCAAACACCCTCCCCATCGGCATAATCCGGCAGGCGAAATTCAACTTCCCCAGCAGCGACTGAAGCTCCCGCAGCGTCATTTTCTTCATTCTACAAGCCCGCCGTACCTCCAGCCTCAAAGCACCCAACTTATCCGCAGGGAGACGACACTCCATTGCCACCGAGTCTATTTCGATTCCCAAAAAACAAATCGTCGCTACCGGGCCCTCCGTTTTTTCTGGCGCCAAAGGAATCCCAAAATCCCTCGCCACCTTCTGTAGTGCATGAAGCAAATTACCGCAAACCGGCGAACCCCCCGGGCCAACGCACAAAAAATCATCTAAGTAATGGATCAACGAGTCGACCCCGGATACTCCCCTCGTTACCCACTCCACGAAGCTACTAAACGCCTCGAAGTATGCACAAGAAAGGGAACACCCCATCGGAAGGCACCGATCCACGTAAAAAGCCCCATTCCAAAAACAACCCAACAGCCGTTGGCTTTCTGGATGAACCGGCAACAACCTGAACGCCGCCTCGATGTCGGTTTTTGCTAGCAGCGCACCTGGACCCGCAGCCCGCACTAACCCCACCGCCTTATCGAATGAGGTATAAACTACGGAGCACAACTCGTGATCAATCCCGTCATTTACCGACGAACCCTTGGGATACGATAAATGTTGAATCAAACGAAATTTTCCGGGCTCGCGTTTAGGGACAATACCCAACGGGGACACAACTAAATCTTTTACAGGCGACTCAACAAACGGCCCCGACATGCGGCCCAACGAAACTTCTTTTTACAACTTTTCCGACACGACTTTTGCATGCAAGTAAGCCGATTTTAAATTCCTCCGCGTAACCGGAACCTCATAAGGAGGCGGAGGAATAACAAAACCAACACGAAACCCTTCGTAAAGCAACTTAGCCGCCGCCCTATCCGGATACTCATTTAGATAAGGGGCCATCTTTTCCACCCTCACCGGCGACACCCCCTTGACCAGCCGCGGAGGGCTGGTTTCCTGACCTCTTTTTCCGCAGACATTTTGCCGCCCCGTGTGAAGCCCCATTACACTCGGAACACACGTGCTTGAACTTGCACGTGGCCCCGAACTTACACTGGCCTTCATTAAATTGCCAGCAAAAACCCGCCTT
The DNA here is from genome assembly GCF_050947455.1 of Rhinoderma darwinii. Taxonomy (NCBI): domain Eukaryota; kingdom Metazoa; phylum Chordata; class Amphibia; order Anura; family Rhinodermatidae; genus Rhinoderma; species Rhinoderma darwinii. The sequence goes on along the minus strand of NC_134689.1, from coordinate 265,211,209 downwards.
TCCCCCGCCGCTTTGTCCAACCTGACTAGACTGGCCTCCCTGGCCGGCGCTCCCGGGAAAGGACTGCCTAACCGGAGCCGTAACCCGTAACCAGAGAGCAATATCCTTCTGGTCCCACCGAATCGCCGGCCGAACCGCTTTCCACTGACGGAATTGCTCATCGTACCGCAGCCACGCCTGACCCCCATACGCCCTATGAGCCTCCCCAATGGCATCAAAATAACAAAACAACGCCGAACAATTTTCCGGCGCCTTTTCCCCTATCACACTAGCCAATATGGCGAACGCCTGCGACCAATTAACGAACGTTTGCGGGATAAGCCTATACCGCCGCCGTTCTTCCTCGTCCTTTTTACTCTCGTCCCGCTTGCTCTTATCCAAATTAAATTTAGCGAGCGGCAAGAGAGAAAAAATCTCCACATATTCGTCCTTCCAGATCCGCTCGCGCACCTCCTGCTTTAAATGCGCCCCCAACGGACCTTCGAAACAAACGTACACCTCCCCCCGAGCACGGTCATCAATATGCACCCGATCGCCATCCTTTTGTGCCTCGGTCTGTACCGACACCGCGACCGCCTCCCTAACCGCCAGCACGGGCCGCGCCTGTACCAATCCCACGTCCCTGGGGCCCTCCCACACTACCGCCGGGGACACTTCCGAAACTACCGGCGCCGCCGCCCTATCCAGGCGCCCGACCAGCTCCCTCAAGCAACCCACTAAATCTGCCAGACCCGCGCCATCGCGCCCGCCCGCGCCACTACCGGCCACCGATACGACGCTAGCAGCCCCCCCGCTGACACCCGACATAAAAATCGCTGGATACGACAATGATGGAGTTACACACTCACCGGGCCGCACAGGCGCTGTGCTCCCGTCAGCCGGACCATCCTGACCTCGACGATACACGTCCAGTTCACCTTCCTCCAGCTCCTCTCTCGCAGACGACTGGCCATCCCACCGACATCTTTGGATCGGAGATGATGAAGCGCTGACTGATGGGCCGGCAACCTGCCGCCCGACCGATGGAACCCAGACTTCCGACTGGACCTGCTGCCTCAACGTCGCTGCAGATCTAGGCGTCCGTCTCGATGATCCTGAAGAGGCCTGCCCCCTGGCCGGAACATCACCAGGCGGGGCGGCCGTACATCGTCCTCCAGATCTTCCATCCGATGGTGGAGGGGTGACAGGGAGCCCGGCCTGCGACTCCCTGCTCACCGCCGGACCCCGTCGCGGCTTGGGATTCCTGCCAGGACGCAGGGCCTGGGAAGTGGCGGTCCCCCCAGCTGCCTGGCCTGCAGCGTCCGAGATCGGGCTCCCTCTGCGACGCCGTGTCCGCGGGACTGTCTCAGGACTGAGGCGCTCTGGAGGTCGAGACCGCCGGGAGGGACGGGTCGACCCGGCCTGCGTCGCCGTCACCCCCGGCAACGCTCTCTGCCTGCTCCGGACAGGAGCAGTTGATGCCGACTCCCCCCCCCGCCGCCATGCTAGGAAGGGGGCCGGGGGAGGGGAGCTTGTCCCCTGCAACAGACCCCGAACGCCGGGCCTGACGTGGCAACACGGCGTCCGGGATCCTCGCTAACGCAGCCACGGTCTCCTCCAGCCATCCGGGACCGTGGTGCACAGCAGCAGCACGCAGCTGCTCTAACAAAAATGCCTCTGACATGCTGTACGAGCGCGGGCAACGGGGAGCTTGTCCTTACTGTGTTACTCCTTCCGCTGCTTCCGGCTCAATGCCGAAAACAGCGGGAAGAGCAGCAACGGCCCCCTGACTCCTCCCTGACCCCCTCCAACTCCCTCCAACTCTCCCTCACCTGTTAACCCTTTCCCTACCAGGGAGGTCATGGAGGCTTCCCCTTCAGCCCTGCAGGCTCCGTCCAGCCCCTTCTATAAAGTGATTCTTTTATAACAGTTTATGACTTTTTGTGCTATAATTGACCCCATTGTTTGGAGGTCCTTTCCCACTATTTGGATGCAGTTTTGTCTTAAAAAAATAAATAAAATAGGAAATAAAGTACAAAAAGGACCTATTAAATGCCAGTGTTAATAGGCACTAATGCAGGGCACTCACACACACACACACACACGTACGCACACACACAAACACTAGTTGTTCCAGCACTAGTCAGTGTGATAAGATACTAAATAGTATCCCCCTGTTTTATTATCTGGAACAGGGCAGAAGATGATTACTATTGGGTTGCTTATTTTTTAGCCATATTAACAGATCATGGTGCAATGAATGATACAACATTGTTCAATCGTGCATGACTAAATTGGACATTAATACTTTTGCTCAACTAAACCAGCCTGTGTGACCAGCTAAAACCAACAATGGTCACCTTTATACTACTGTACAGGAATTATTACAACAGAGAAGGTTTCCTGGGTCGTAATTACATGAAAGAGATGTTTTCATTTGCTGTAATGACAGTTCCAAATCCCAAACAAGCTTCACTTTAAAAATACATATCCTTCTTTTGCCTGTTGGTTTTATAGGCCACATAGAATTTATTGAGCTATTTCCTTGTCAATTCTCTGCCTGGGATTTTCTGCTTTGCTTCCATAAATATGCAGCATGAAGCAGTGCCTGAGGAGTGCCTGGGCATAAAATATGTGGAGACTATGCCAAAGCAATGTGTCCATAGGCATTTGCTGGCTACTTTATTTCTCATCTTGATACTGCTGGTGCTTACATGGGCAACTTTCTTAATTGTGCAGCAGAATTTTCCAGTCACTTTCTTTTTCCAGTAATCGAAGGGACAAGTGACTGAGGACAGCAAATTGTTCAATAAATACACTGGACAAATCTCTTTTATATTAAAACCTTCTTGAGTTTATGCTAACATATATAAAACGATTTTTACACTGCGGACTGCATTAGCCACTGTTAGATGTATAGTAATTAACTTTATTGCTTAATATTAGGACATGCTCAAAGCGGTGTGACAAAATCCCAGTGCCACTAAAATAATATTGCTTAGACATATTACTAATACATTCTACACAGTCATATCAGTTTCAGAAAATTCTACCTTTGACTTACTATGCTGTCTTCCATGCAATTTTGTTTTGTGATTGTATTGTGATTGTGACCAACCATGATAATATCATTTTAAAATCAATTGGCAATCAAAGCGAACCGGCAATCTTTCGCCATTAGTAAAAATATAATAATTGTGCTCAATTTATTATCATCTTGAGCATACAGGTTTGAGCAAATTGCTTATTTTTATCCATATACAGTGATGTAAAAAGCTATATAGTCCCTTCCTGATGTTCCATAGTATTGCATGTTTGCCACCCTGAAATATTTCTATAAACAAAAAAAAAAAAATGTAAGTGGTTCTCTCAGGACAGACAATGATGGCATATTAGTAGAATACGTCATTAATGTCTGATTAACAGGTATCTAACCATTGTCAACCCACCAAATGCTAAAATGAAGTGGTGTCGGTGCTAGGATCGTGCCGTGGCACTTTGTATTCTGTTGGTTCCACAAAATTTCTTTAGTGGAAGCGTGATTGGCCCATTATAGTTTCTCCTCTGCAGAAATCTGTGCCAAAAGGAAATAAGTAGCTGCTGCTACTTTGTTCTACAGATCAGTGGAAATGTAGCATTAAGACCCCGGCCAACAACCCCTTTAAGTAAACATAGCCTTTAGATTTATTGCTATCAGGGTTTACTGGTCCTGCCCTGGTGTAGGGAGTAATACAGGAAATACTCCCTGGGAAAAGGTATGAAAATTATCTTTCCCCAGAAGGATTAAATCTGTCTATCTAGTGCCACCTATAGGTAGTTACTTCACCCAGTCAACCAGTACCCTGCTCTGTACTGATGAGGAGCAAGAACTCCACAAAAGCTCTCTATAGATAGGTGGCTCTGGTTTGGCTGATATCCCTATGCATGTTTTAAGGCTCTTTGATGGTTCGGACCTTGACTTACAGGACCGCTACCTTTCGGTGCCACTAGAGCGAAAGCTAATTTGTACATTTATTGCTACAAAATGAATACAAGTTAATTTCAGAAAACATGAGAGAGAAAAAACAGTAGAATTATATCAACCTTGTAAGGACAAAAAACCATATCTGGGAATATTGAACCTAATTGGGAGCTACTATCTCCAAATGGAAAATGCTTTGAGCAGTCCAGATGTGTATGGCTTCCAAAATGACTCCAAGGACAAAGTGATAACTTAATTCTTGAAGTCTCAACAGATTCCAGAAAAACATTCAAAGAACTGCAGACCTCTCTTAGTTCAATGTTCAAAAAAGTGGAAACCAAGCTATCCAAGAATTTTATAATAATATTCTCCTCACATTTGCAAAAAACAAACAAACAGCAAAACCCTGGATTATTTAGAAGCTGTTTATAATGATGTTCTCTATAAAGAGTAAGGCATCATGCACACAACCGTTTTCATTAGTGTCCTATCCGTTTCTTTTTGCGGATAGCACACTGTACAGTTCATGTCTATGCGGCCATGCACACATTGGTTTTTTTGCGGATCTGTCACAGGAAATCTGTTCCGCAAATTATATATTTCCTATTCTTGTCCGTATTTGCGGTCCGCCTCACCCACTAGGACAATAGGATAAGTTCTGCCATCAAGTAAATACAGCGTTACACAGTAAGATCATGCCAACAGTCACCCATGGCAATAGTAGTGTGATTGTGTGGGTATGCCCTCAGGACCTGGACAACTTACCCTTATTAAAGGAACTGTGAATTTTACACTGTACCAGAAATGTATTAAGGTGAATGTAATGAAATGTAATTTGGTGATATATTTCACGTCCGAGGATGGCCACGTTCGTGTGAATGTAGCCTGAGTTTTCACAAGGACATCAGGGACGCTTTAATAGGACTAATAGATCCCAGCTGGGATATAACCCTTAAACCTACATACACATGAGTTAGTGGCTTGTCCTGAATGAGGTCATATTAACATAGTGATGCAAGTCTTTGTCTTTATGTTGATCTAAAGGAAAAGAGGAAGTTGGTGATTAGGCGACCTTTTCATTCCTTCTATTTCTTATTCTAACTACCCACATAAACAAAGCTAGTTTTTGCTTTGATGCTCTAATGTGACAAAACAATGTATCAGACTATGTGATAAGCCTCTTAAAAGTGTACAGTGAAAACAACTTTTCTGTTTGCATAACATTCAACTTCTAAGGGTGGGTTATATAAGCTCTTGCTGCTTTTTTTTCTGTGTTATTACAAATGAAGCGCTAAACTATATACAGTAGGAACACTTCACTCCGTACATATAAACACACACACACACACAACACATTATTATTGTTTTCTTTACCTTTTATTAACTTATTTAATTTGGCTGAAGATACAAACATGTTAAGTTAGTCTACAAAAAAAGAGCCACACCAGACCATAATACAATATCCACATCTTCATTAATACAATACAAATAATAAAAAATATATAAAAAATTTGTATTCAGGAATTAGTGAACTAAAGGATATAAAAACATAGGCTGCCATTTTTACCACTTATATAAACATAATACACATTAGGTAAAATAAACATGATTATGAGCAGCCATACGACCATGGTCCACGATAAAAGATCCATCTATACTACATGAGTGATAGGTAAACAGTTGTTATAAAGGCAAAGTCACATATTGAGTGTGTAGGTGTGCACTAACAATTACCCTGGGGACAATTCCTGGGCTGTTTCCCTTTTTGCCACGTGAGTATTGCTCTAAAGTTATTTGGTAACTGTTTAGTGTTCATTTATATACATAATATTTCACTATATCTATCACATATAGATCTATATTTTATCGAGAACCATGGTCATATGGCAGTTGTCACTTTACTGCTCATAATGAGTGTAGTTATGACTCTAGATTAATTTGTTAATTTTACTTAATGCGTTCATGTTTATATATGTTGTGAAAATGGAGGCCTGTGTTTTTATATTTTTTATAATATTTTTTCTATTTGTACTGTATTAATAAAGATGTGGATATTGTATCATGGTGCTTTCTCATTTTGTCTGTATTCAGCTTGTACTGTCTAGTTAGATGTTATATGAATATTGAATTGGTTAGGTGTTATCGGTGTAATGGTAGATGCTTTGTTTTAGAGACGTTTACTGCAATGTCCATTTTTGACAGATGTAATACATACCATTGGATGATATCTTGGCATTAAATTATAGGGATTATCTATTTGCAAAAATACCTTTTTATCTTCTCTATTAGAACATATTAAGGGGTTGGTATGAGATTTGAAAAATATGGATGCTTTCTTCCAGATATAGCACCACTCTCGTCCATAGGCTTTTTTTGGTATTGCAGCTCAGCCCCATTCACTTGCCTGGAAAAGAGTGAGTCTTTTACTAGAAGATCGCAGTATGTTTTCTTTTTCATGCAACCCCTTTTAGCTGACAGGTAGAGGTTTCTGGCTTGGGACCAGTCTCTACTTACTAGATAATGCTGAACTCTGGAAGATCATCAGGGTCCATAGAAGTTTGGGCTATTTGGTTTTTGATATAGAATAGGCTAACCGAGATACTGAAGAATAGATTCATAAAAAAGTACTTTTCTTTCAAAAATGCTGTAACTACCATAGAAACAGTAACGAAGTGCAGAGATTGTGAATAGACATCCCGTGGAATGTCTATTCACTGTTTAAACACTTCAGTATCGTTAATGTGTTAGTATAAAACAGCACATAAGGATCTAAAAGGATCCCTATGCACTGTGTAAATGAATAGAGAGGAGTGCAGGACGCTGATTGGTCAGCGTCATACACTCCTCTGTACAACGCCCACTTGGTCTAAAGTAAAAACACGTCCACTTGGGCATTAAGCAACTCATTAGCATAAATCTAAAATCGCTAATAAAGTGGTGAAAATAGATTGTTTTATTAAATAAAAAGCATTACTGTCACCTACATTATAGCGCCAATCTCCTTATGTAGGAGATAGGGCACTTATAATGTGTTTACAGAGCCTCTTTAATACTGTAGCAAAATTCTGGCACAAATATGACTAAAAAAACTATAGTGAAAGTTTAAAAACAAAAAAAACAAACATAATTCCAATTTCTTAATCTAGGGTGGCATTCCAGCACTAAAGGAAACATGTCAGCAATTTTATGCTGCACACTCTGAAGGCAGCACAAAGTAGTGGCAGACATGCTGACTTCATTACTGTGCAGAAGTAGAAAGTTGCTAATCATCGGTGGCTAGGCGAAGGGAGCAGCTGCTCATAAATATGCCGGACTCCTTTCTCCCAGCGCTCACATCGAGCTGCAACACTTAAAGAGGCTCTGTCACCACATTGTAAGTGCCCTATATTGTACATGATGTGATCGGCGCTGTAATGTAGATTACAGCAGTGTTTTTCATTTAGAAAAACGATCATTTTTGACGGAGTTATGACCTATTTTAGCTTTATGCTAATGAGTTTCTTAATGAATAACTGGGCATGTTTTACTTTTTGACCAAGTGGGCGTTGTGGAGAGAAGTGTATGACGCTGACCAATCAGTGACCAATCAGCGTCATACACTTCTCTCTATTCATTTACACAGCACATAGTGATCTAGCTAGATCACTATGTGCAGTCACTTACTCACACATTAAAGGGAATGTGTTGCTAGAAAAAAATGTTTTTTGTTTTTTTTTGTTAAACAATTTGTGTATAGGTGATTAAACATTGTTCTAATTTTTTTTATTTTTTTCACGAGTCAGGAAATATTATAAATTAGATTCTAATTTATAATATTTCCCAGTGCTGGTCACTAGATGGAGCAATTCCCAAAATTGCAGCCTTGCATGTGGTAAAGCAACCACATTGCTTTATGCTGCAAAATTTGGGAAAACTCACTCGCTCTAGTGAGCTCTCAGAATCCCCCCTCCTTTATCCTGGCTAGTGCCGGGAGAAACGAGGGGATTGAACGGTCAAATCTCCTACACTGTGTGTCGCCATTTTTTGAGCTAACACACAGTGTAGTAGGTTTACATACACTAGTAAACACACAGTAAAACACTTACATACACAGAAATCACTTACCTGCTCCAGTCGCCGCCGCTCCCTCCGGTCCGTCCGCTCCGTCTGCTACCGCCGCTCCAAGTGCACAAGTCCGGATGCCGCGACCGGAAGTAGTAATCTTACTGTCCGGCCGCGACTTCCGGTCTACAGGAAAATGGCGCCGGACGGCGCACAGTTCAACTTGGACTGTGTGGGAGCGGCACATGCGCCGTTCCCACACAGACGGCGTACACCATAGTGGATGGAACGGGCCCCGTTCGCATTCACTATGGGACTGTAGCTGCCGTATTCCATGTCTGTATGTGTCGTTAATCGACACATACAGAAATGGAAAATAAAATGGCAGCCCCCATAGGGAAGAAAAAGCTAAAAAATAAAAAAAAGTAAAACACAAACACACAAATAAATATAAAAGTTTTTAATAAAGCACTAAAATCAAACTGATGTAAAAAATTTTTTTTTTCGTGACACTGTTCCTTTAACGTTTCTGAAGTGTCCTAACAGTGAATAGACATCACTACCAGCCAAGACGTGATGTCTATTCAGAATCCTGACACTTCGCTAACGTTTGTGGTTGATTTACAGCACAGCAGACGTAATCTCGCTGTAAATGACTGTTTACAGTGTAATCTTGCGAGACTACGCCTGCTGTGCTGTAAATCAACCACAAACGCTAGCGAAATGTCAGGATTCTGAATAGACATCACGTCATGGCTGGTAATGTCTATTCATTGTCAGGACACTTCAATAACGTTAGTGTGTGTGTGTATGTGGCTGCACATAGTGATCTAGTAAGAACGCTATGTGCTGTGTAAATGAATGGAGAGAAGTGTATGACGCTGATTGGTCACTGATTGGTCAGCGTCATACACTTCTCTCCAGAACGCACACTGCTGTGATCTACATTACAGAACCAATCTCATTATGTATACGATAGAGCACTTATAATGTGGTGACAGACCCTCTTTAAACTGTAAGTTCACAAAAACAAATGCGCATCCCCAAATAACTGACAGACCGCTGAAATCAGTGTGTCTCTTACTACTTTATGCTGTTCTCAGAGAGGATAGCATAATGTTGCTGACAAGTTCCCTTTAAATGGTTAATGGTGCATTAAATGGTTGGTCCACATCCAGTCATTTTGTTTTAAAAGTTCTTCCTTTTAGGTGAAAATGTTTAAGTAAGGAGGAGGTAGGGAGCGGGATCTGTTTAGTTGTGCGTGTGGAGGGCTCAGATATGATGCTGATACACACAGAGAATGGAAAGATCGGTAGTTAGTTCTAATTGTATACATATGGCCCAGTTCATACAGAGCTTTTTGGCGTTGATCTTGACGTGAAAACCGCATCAGAATCAGAAAACGTCCAAAACCGAGGCGTTTTTTTTTCCGAGTGGCTTTTAGCTGCTTGCGGGGAAAAAATGCGGCTTGTCCTTTCCTGCCACGGTTTCGTCTCTGACCTCCCATTGGAATTAATTTTGTGGCGTTTTTTGCCCGTGGTGCTTAATGGCCATGGGCCAAAAAATGCCACCAAAACTGCCTCAAGAAAGTGCAGGCAGGTCAAAATGTGCCTCAAAATTCAGATTTTTTCTGACTGCAAAATACTCCATGTCAACAGGGCCTATAAGTGCTGTAGATTTTTTTTATTGGGTTGTTCATGGAGATCCCAGGTTTTGTTGTGTACTAATACTCTTTTAAAGTATTACGTAAAATGTTCCCATAATAAAGAAAACTCTTTGACTTGATTTTCCTCCTCCCAGTCCATAAGAAACATCTAAGGTAACTTTAACAAAAGCGCTTGATGGAAAAAGAAAGGAGGTTAAGGCTAATCCAGTCCTGTAGAATTGTTTTTCCCGGTTTTATGGTTATAGCAACCAAACAATTGGTAAGCATCCAATTACATGGTTACCAAATATAGCCCAAGTACGATTTGTCATGTAAAATTTGGTTCGGCTCTGTTCACGTCATGTAGTATAGATGAACCACATGTAGATGGCCAAGGATAGTAAAACAAATCCCAAAAAATTCTTCAAGTATATAAATGCTAAAAAGCCAAGGTCTGAACATGTAGGACCCCTAGATAATGGTAATGGGGAGTTGATCACAGGGGATCAAGAGAAGGCAGAGTTACTAAATGGGTTCTTTAGCTCTGTATATACAACTGAAGAAAGAGCAGCTGATGTAGCCGGTGCCAGTGCTGTTAATATATCAGTTGATATACTGAATTGGATGAATGTAGAGATGGTCCAAGCTAAATTAAATAAAATAAATGTGCACAAGGCCCCGGGACCAGATGGGTTACACCCTAGAATTCTTAAAGAGCTTAGTTCAGTTATTTCTGTCCCCCTTTTCATAATATTCAGAGAATCTCTAGTGACTGGTATAGTGCCAAGGGACTGGCGCAGCGCAAATGTGGTGCCTATTTTCAAAAAGGGCTCTAGGTCTTCCCCAGGTAATTATAGACCAGTAAGCTTAACATCCATCGTGGGGAAAATGTTTGAGGGGCTATTGAGGGACTATATACAGGATTATGTGACAATAAATAGCATTATACGTGACAGCCAGCACGGTTTTACTAAGGACAGAAGTTGTCAAACTAACCTAATCTGTTTTTATGAAGAGGTGAGCAGAAGTCTAGACAGAGGGGCCGCTGTGGATTTAGTGTTTTTGGACTTTGCAAAGGCATTTGACACTGTCCCCCATAGACGCCTAATGGGTAAATTAAGGACTATAGGTTTAGAAAATATAGTTTGTAATTGGATTGAGAATTGGCTCAAGGACCGTATCCAGAGAGTTGTGGTCAATGATTCCTTCTCTGAATGGTCACCGGTTATAAGTGGTGTACCCCAGGGTTCAGTGCTGGGACCACTATTATTCAACTTATTTATTAATGATATAGAGGATGGGATTAATAGCACTATTTCTATTTTTGCAGATGACACCAAGCTATGTAATATAGTTCAGACTATGGAAGATGTTCATGAATTGCAAGCAGATTTAAACAAACTAAGTGTTTGGGCGTCCATTTGGCAGATGAAGTTTAATGTGGATAAATGTAAAGTTATGCATCTGGGTACCAACAACCTGCATGCATCATATGTCCTAGGGGGAGCTACACTGGCGGATTCACTTGTTGAGAAGGATCTGGGTGTACTTGTAAATCATAAACTCAATAACAGCATGCAGTGTCAATCAGCTGCTTCAAAGGCCAGCAGGATACTGTCGTGTATTAAAAGAGGCATGGACTCACGGGACAAGGATGTAATATTACCACTTTACAAAGCATTAGTGAGGCCTCATCTAGAATATGCAGTTCAGTTCTGGGCTCCAGTTCATAGAAAGGATGCCCTGGAGTTGGAAAAAATACAAAGAAGAGCAACGAAGCTAATTAGGGGCATGGAGAATTTAAGTTATGAGGAAAGATTGAAAGAATTAAACCTATTTAGCCTTGAAAAAAGACGACTAAGGGGGGACATGATTAACTTATATAAATATATTAATGGCACATACAAAAAATATGGTGAAATCCTGTTCCTTGTAAAACCCCCTCAAAAAACAAGGGGGCACTCCCTCCGTCTGGAGAAAAAAAGGTTCAAGCTGCAGAGGCGACAAGGCTTCTTTACAGTGAGAACTGTGAATCTATGGAATAGCCTACCGCAGGAGCTGGTCACAGCAGGGACAGTAGATGGCTTTAAAAAAGGGTTAGATAATTTCCTAGAACAAAAAAATATTAGCTCCTATGTGTAGAAATTTTTCCTTCCCTTTTCCCTTCCCTTGGTTGAACTTGATGGACATGTGTCTTTTTTCAGCCGTACTAACTATGTAACTATGTAACGTATACCTTTGACGGAAGGCTCTGATTTACGCCACCATATAGGGATACAGTGGCAAACGACGGCCGGTTGACTATGCTTTTCTATATAGCAAAAAAAAAAGGTATACGAAATATACCAGCCTAACGGACATGAAAAGGACAATCTTTTTGTCTTCCGTCGGGTGAATGACTCCTATGGTGCATATGTCTAGAGCTTTTCCCAGCCAAACATAGGGCTCAAACGCAGTGTGAACAGAGTCGTTGTCAACTTGTTTACACTACAGAAATATTGAATTGTGGGACATGTTATTAAAATAAATGTTATTTATTTGTGTTTTTGTGTTTTACTTTTTTCTTTTTTCTGTCTTTTACTTCTCTATGGGGGCTGCCATTTTTTTTTCATCTCTGTATGTGTCGATTAACCACACATACAGAGATGGAATACGGCACATACATCCCCATAGTGAATGCGAATGGGAGCCGCTCCATTCACTATAGCGTACGCCGTCTGTGTGGGAACGGCGCTTGCGCCGCTCCCACACAGTCCAAAAGGAAGGTCTTCGGCCAAGCGACATCCGGCGCCATTTTCATGTGGACCGGAAGCCGCGGGCGGACAGTAAGATGACTACTTCCGGTCGCGGCTTCCGTCCATATGTTCAGAAGCAAGGACTAGGAGCGGAGGGTGCGGTGGCAGCGGCGGCGGCAGGAGCAGGTAAGTTATGTTTGTGTATGTTCGTGTTATACTGTTTGATTACCACTGTATCTAAGCCTACTACACTGTGCATTCGCTCAAAAAATGGCGGCACACAGTGTAGGAGGTTTAAACATTCAACCAACTCCTTTCTCCTGGCACTAGCCAGGATAAAGGAGGGGGATTGTTTGAGCACACTAGAGCGAGTGTGTCTTCTCCAATTTTGCAGCATAAAGCAATGAGGTTGCTTTACCACATGCCAATGCTGCAATTTTGGGAATTGCTCCCTCTAGTGACCAGCACATGGAAATGTTATCAATTAGAATCTAATTTATAATATTTCCTGACTTGTGAAAAAATTAAAAAACTTAGAACAATGTGTAATCATGTATACACTAAGGCCTCATTCACACGGCAGGGTTTCCCGGCTGGGTGCCGGCCGTTCATAAATCGGCCGGCACCCGGCTGCATTAGGAATGATAGACCCCTAATGGGGCTATTCACACGACCGATTTTTTGACATGCTCTATCTTTGCCCGGGCACCCGGCCGCCCGGCTCCCATAGAAGTCTATGGGGCCGGGTAATACACGGCCATCACCGGAATGTGTTCCGAGTGATGGCCGGGTTTCCCGGCGCTTGCGCTCTATCTCCTCCTCCTCACAGCGCAGAGTGCATGTGAGGAGGAGGAGTTGATGCCATTCTGACGAATGGCATCGCTGTACACTGTGTTGCAGGGCCGGGGTGTACAGCAGGTGGAGGGAGCGCTGCGCTGGCTCCCTTCCCCTGCTTGTTAAAAGCACCCTGGCCTGGCGACACCTTCGATGGCGCCGCTAGTAGCAGCTGCTGCTGCTGCTGCTGCTGCGGCTGCTACTACTGCAGCGACGCCACTATAGCAGAGCAGGGAGGTATCTCCCCGCTCTGCTATGTGCTAGCCGCACTTTAGCTCCTTGAAGGAGCGGAATCCCCGTGTTTTCGGGGATTCCGCTCCTGGACAGAGCGCTTGATGTCTCTGTCCATATCTGGGCAGTGACATCAGGGGAAACTCCTGAAGCGGAATCCCCGAACACATGAGGATTCCCCTTCAGGAGTTGCCGCTGATGTCACTGTCCGGATCTGCCCGGCCCGGCACGGATGCATAACTTTATGCAAACCGGCCGGGCAAAATGGCCGATTTTACCGGCCGACACTCGGGCTCGGGAACGACCCGGTCGTGTGAATCCCGCCTAACTGTTTAACTAAAAAAATAAAAATAAATTTCTAGCGACACATTACCTTTAAGCAGTTTGTATAGTGACAGATACCTTCTAACATTTTTGAGAGCAATATCTTTAATAGCAGAATATGCACTGTTAAATTGATACATTTTTATAGTTTAAATAATATACTTTGTATATATTTATACACTAGCCTGGTCAATAAAACAAAATATGGCTGTTGGTAAATATTGAACTTTAACTTTTTGTGATGTCATTATTTCCTAAAAGTGAATTGAGAGCAGTAATATTTGAGTAGCCAACAGAGCAACATGACATCTCCAGCTCTTTAGTGAATTGCGCCACCATGTGACCTTTGTCTTGTTAACCTTCAGGAAATTAGACCTCAGCAGCCAGCAGAGAGTTGTTGTTATCCATGGGCTGCAAGTGACAATAGCCGTGTTTACATCTAAGAGAGAACGATTACCTCCTCTGCTCAGTGTAATATATCAAAGACTGCACTTGGTCAACATTCAACAAGGGTTTAGGTCATTAACTTTACAGCAATTTGTTTACTTTATACAAACAGATTTGGAAAGGCTTCTTTTTATTTTGCTACTGTTACCTTGATGGGATATTCAGAACCTGCTTTATGTATTTACCTTTTAGTTATGATGAAATTATATTTTATGCGGTGATAAAAATAATATATATACTGTCATTTAATATGTAATAATAAGCAAGAACAACAATTTAAGCCAGAGATGATATTAAATTATTTCATGAAACTGTTTCAGAAACCTAGCAGCAGACAACTTTCAGTAGTCAGGACTAAAAGTTTTCATTTACTTTCCAAAGTAAGGCTTCGATCACATCTGCGTTGGGGTCCCGTTCTGACGTTCCGTCAGAATGGGACCCTGAGCAGACACAAACTGACACCGACGGAAACCAGAGGTTTCCGTCTCCATCGCCATTGATTTCAATGCTGACGAAGCCGGTGCCTGTGGTTTCCGTTTGTGTCTGTTGTGCACCAGACCCGTCGTTTTGCTGGAAGCGATAGAGAAGTAATGGCGTAGTCGTCTACGCTATAGCTTCCAGCAAAACGACGGTTCCGGTGCACAACAGACACAAACGGAAACCACGGGCACCGGCTCAGTCACCATTGAAATCAATGTGTCTGCTCAGGGTCCCGTTCTGAAAGAAACCTCCAACGGAATCTCAGAACCCCAACGCAGATGTGAACGAAGCCTAAATCTGTGGAAACAAGTATATAATTAGCAGTATATCTGAGAAGTCATGACTATTTATCTATTGTTTTATACACCAGATATAGCTATAGTCTATAAATATTTTCACTGGTAACTGTTGCATTGGAGCCTATAAATAAACTTCCAACTGCTAAGTTTAGGTTCACACTGCATTCGGGTATTACATTTGGTGGAGCACTTGAAAGGCACCATGGAATGTATGCCCTAGACATAAGAAACTCTGTGCCTACTTAGTTGCATTGACTCCCATTGGAAAAATATATATACAACGCGTTATATCTTTTTTGGTGTTTTTCTTTAATTCAGTTGAGGCTCTATTGGCATATATCTGGCTAATATAGTCTATGGGCCTGTTAGGCATTTATGTTGGGAGATTTCTTACCATAAACCCTGAACATAGAACTGAAACGTTGTGTGAACTTAGTCTTAGAAGAAATTTATTAAATTAGAATTTTAAAATAAATTACCAAAGTGAAAAGAAAAATGTGAGTTATAATTATGGTCACTACTGTTTAACAACAAACAGGCCATTTCAGAGAGAGAGATAAAAGTGTACATGCAAGTTAGGGAATTGCATATATATAACAAAATAGCAATACTATATATCTGGTAGCTGAATGCCGACTTTTAACAATTCGAAATTATTATTATATAATTGAGAAATTATGATTATAGATACGAAAAGCTCCAGGGGATTCAAGAAACCTGAGGCTAATCTGCAGCATGTAGGCAGATACAGGCTGTTTTGCAGGCACCTGCGTCTGCTGTACCATAGGATGAACACAGATTGCCTTTAAGAGGATGTCTCACGTAGAAAACCCTTATGAGGACATATGGAGCCCCCTCCATTAGCCATAGCAGAGAGCTTTTTAACAAAGAAGCGTCCTTGCTCTGGTGGACCTGACCCAACCTTGTATTACATGAAGAGACATTCATTTCAAGTGACTGTAGCAGTAGTAATGTAAGGCCAGCCGCAGCTAAACCCAGTGGGCCTGCTTTAACTTGATAATGGGTAGTCTTCATGAGATCACATCATTAAATAAATTTGATAATAGATTTACATTAAAGAATTATTGTTAATTAATTTCCCTAACACATACAGATGTCGCGATCTCTAACTTGTCTTTCAACGTGTTAAATACACAATGGCAAGAAACTTTAACTTGAATTTTTCAATCGTTTTCAATGGCTTAAGTGATAGGATATCACTCTGCAGCAAGTTAGCGGAGTCAAAAAAGGATTGCTACATCTGTAGGTAAATGCCCATGACTAGTGAACCATAACTTTAACCCTTTCTGGACCAGACTCATTTTCGTTTTTTATGCTTTTGTTTTTTTCCTCCCCAAATTCAAAAAGTCATAACTTTTTTTTATTTTTTGTTGACACAGACATGTGAGGGCTTAATTTTTATGGGACAAATTGTACTTTCTAATGGCACTATTTGATATTATGTGTGATGTACTGGGAAGCTAGAAAAAAAATCAAAATGGGGGAATTCGAAAAAAAGAACAGTGTACATCGTTTGTACGGTATTCACTGTACGTTGAAAATGACATATTACCTTTATTCTGCGAGTCAGTACGATCACAGTGATACCAAATTTATATAGTTTTTATTATGTATTAGTACTTTTAAAACAATTTAAATGTTTGAAATCAAATATATTTTTTGCTTCGCCATATTGTGACCCCGTAACTTTTTATATTTATAGTTTAGCCATTTTTGGACACGGTGATACCTAATGTGCTTTTGTTTATTTTTGTTTATATGTGATCTAAAGATTAGAATTTTTATATTTTTTTAAAATACCTTTAGAAACTTTTTTTAGCCCCACTAGGGGGCTTGAACCTGCGATCATTAGATCGCTTATGCCAAAGACTGCAATATTACAATCTATGTAAAAATCAGTGCATTGCTGTTGAGACCTGCCACAGGCAGAGATATATAGGACCACACCGGCTCCTGCAATCTCGCCGCACGAGAGCTGGTGACCGGCCTTAAAGTAAAGAATTAAAAAAACGCTCAGATGCCAGTCACATCATTCCACAGCATCTGAGGGGTTAAATGCTTGCAAAACTGTCAAAGATGTCTCCGATCGCAAGCATTGTCGCTGGGTCCCAGCTGTGTAACACAACGGAGGCCCAACGGCTATTCTTAAATAACCCTCTCCTAACGTAAGTAGGCAGATTGGCGACAGGAAAGGGTTAAAGAGAGATAATTTACAAGGGATTACATTATAAACTGTAATCGTAATTCATGAAATGGTGACAGAAGTTCTGTAAATTATTGTAAAATTATCTTATTTCGTATTTACCTTTACATCATAAGTATTAAAACCCATTGAATTTAATGTATATTGGTAACAAAGCGCTTTCTTATTTGTGAGTATGTGAGACGAAATAAAAAAAAACAGTAGACTCGAAAAAGAGGTACGTTTTAATTAAAAGTCACAATTTGCCAGCCTGTGACTGTGCCACCCTCCTGTGATTTTGGACATAGTACATTATGGAGTAGTTTATGAGCCTGACTGTTCAGACAGTATTGTACTCAGGAATAGTGCGAGCGGCCTGGGAAAGGAAACAATGAAATAAACCGGCTGCTCTCCGATTCTTTGCTTGCATTTTCCTCACATTTTCTGCTCAATTAGCTCCGGCAGTACCGCTGGGTATATTGTTATCATGTACACATTTCCCCAAACCAACAGATGGAACTAGCTGGAAAGTGTTAGTGCAGATAAATCAAACATGATGGATTTTAACTGACAAAAACATCTTTTTCCTGTCATCTGTTCTTTAACCTTTGTGTTTTAATGCCTTAACACACCAGAGGAGTTAGAGGATTTCAGCGATAATTTAGACACAATCTCTTTATATACAGAAAGATAATCCAGTTGTTGCACAGTCTTAACCTATTCTTGACATCCAGTCACGTGCCTGTCAAAAGAAATACAGTAGGTTTTGTAAGAAAAATGAAATAGAATTCTATAATGTATACTTAGTGCAGCGGAAACATGATCAGTATTATCTACTATATGCAACAATCCCATAACATAGAGGGTATAGTGTTTTTTTCCTATTTTTATGTTATATATGTTAATAAATTTGCTGCACTTCAGAGAAGGGTATATAATAGCATTATCCATTAAGATGAAGAACACATCATGGAATTCCCTTATATCACTATGGTGTACTGTCCGTAGTGTCGTTTACCATATTGTTAACCCTTTTTTGTTTTTACGTATCCGTCTTTCCTTCCTCGCCTTTTGCCCTATTTTTTTTATTTTTCCATGAGGTCTTTTTTTTCTTTTGCAGGACGAGTTGTAGTTTTTAATGGCACCATTTAATGTGCCATGTAATGTACTGGGAAACTTTGACAAATTATTTTGTGGGGTGGAATGGAAAAAAAACAGCACTTTCCCTATTTTTTTGGGGGTTTTATTTTTACGGAATTCATCCTGTGGTGAAAATGAAATGTTAGCCTTATTCTGTGGGTCACAAAGCAAATAGATTCCACAGCACTGGACTGCAGGTGGGTTCACGCCTCAATTGGACCTGGTCTACGGTCCTCAATATCAGGCAAACAAAAAATGGACAGAGGCAGCACTTCCAAAAAGCATCAGCGGTTATATTGCTATGCTTGAAAAAAGTCCTGCTGGACTGAAACGTCGCACGGGTGAATAAACTGCTGATGCTTTTTGGAAGTGCTGCCTCTGTCCATTTTTTGTTTGCCTTATTCTGTGGGTCAGTATGATCACGGCGATGACAAATTGATATAGTCCATTTTATGTTTACTAATTTTACAAAATATAGACATTTTGTTAAAAAAAAAGATATTTTGTGTTACTATATTCGGAGAACTTTTTTATTTTCCGTCAATGGTGTCGTGTGAGGGCTTGTTTTTTATTGTGGGATAAGCCGTAGGTCTTATGGGTACTATTTTGAGGTTCATATAACTTTTTGATTACTTTTTTCTATTTTTTTGTGGGAGACGAGATGAACAAAAAACAGAAATTCTGGCAGGTTTTTTTTCTATGGCATTCACCGTGCAGTTCTTTGTTTTTATATATTTTTTACATTGCTTTTGGGAAAAATGGGAAAAGGTTTTTCTTTTAACTTTTAATATTTTTTTATATGTAAAAAAACCCACCTCTATTTAACAGTTGTTTTTTTTTTTATAAGTTCCCTTATGGTACTTAAACCAGCGAACGTTGGATTGCTTGTATAATATACTGCAATACTTTGATATTGCAGTATATTGTGTTTTTTACCTGCTCCTTTTAAGCTATGAGCCCTGGAATTTGTCTCTGATTATGGCTGTTAGAGCAGGATGTTGTAATGGCCGCGGTCACGGACCCCTGGCATCACACCCTCCAGCAGCCACGACCACAGACCTATGAACTCCAGCCGGTGTCTCCCTCCTCAGAGACGCCAGCACATGCGGCTGCACTACTCCACTGTCTTTCTTAGGGTGTAAAATGCTCCCTATCCAATCCCAACACACCCTGGTTTATAAAAAAAAAAGACTCTGCCCTCTTCCTCCTTGCCTGAGCGTTGCTGTGTCTGCCCATGTTTGTTATCGCTAATGGTTCCTTAGTTGTATCCTGTATCCTGCGTTCCCCTCTTCTGTATACCAAATCCAGTAATTGTGTTTGTTTTAATACAAATTCTAGTGTCGGAGTCGAGTTCATCATCTGTGCCAAGTGTAATCTATGCCAAGTGTCACCTGTGCCAAGTGTTTGCTACACCAAGTGTCTACCACGCCAAGTGTCTGCCAAATCTTCTATCCAGGTACTCTTGTCCTAAAGACTATCATTAACTGTTGTTTGTCCAGCTGCTACTCCGCTACGGTGGAGCGGCCTAGTGGGTCCACATACCTCATAGCCGTGACAGGTGTTAGCTATAATATACAGTTGACACCCAGAGCGTATGGAGCGGGCTCAGCCCGTGAGCCTGCTCCATACAACCCTTCTTCCCCTATGACATATATGCACCATGCTTGGACTGTAATAGGTTAAAGCTACTAGTGTAAATAGATTAAAAACTGAAAACTCAGTTACCACTATCTTAGTTACCCCTCAGTTACACCTCTACCTTGGTATTGGATGTAATAGAATAGAGAAAGCAGAATGCTGAGGCTCATTGCTGCTTTCACTCTTTCCATCCGTAATGATGGAGAGCCGGGCCACTTGACACACTGATCCCTTGTCAGGGTTTTCTGGACAAATTATGTACTGCCTCTCCCATGTAAGTGTAAGGGCTCATGCACATGGCAGAGCTGTAAACACAGAGCAATAAGACAATGCACATAGGCCATATGAATCCCTTCAACCGAGCCGCACGTGCCTTCATGTTCTTCAGTAGAATGCTCTTACAGGTGGTGTACCCTAGAAGCAATGTTTATAGTGGAGAATACCTCCATACATACGGAATATAATGGAACATGCCACAATGTTGTTTCTGTTTGATTCGTATAACATTTGGCAGAAAAAAACCTCTGTATTCCTCCATATGAGAACGGACCTATACAGCAGTGCAGTAATAGCCCATTTGTATAGCACACAAATTTGTATTCCTAAAATATAGTGTAAAATATAGAGGACACGTCTCAAAATAAAAATTTTGCCTGCCTGTAATAAATGTGAAACAGTTTCAATATCAGAATTCTCTTCTTTTATAAAGGTTATTCACTTACAACGAGGTCAAAGTCAAACAGAGTAAAACATTTTATAATAAGAGTATAGTTAATTTTGGTGGATGAGTCGTTGCTAAAAAGCTTTTAGCACATCTTGCATTCACCATCATTTAGTACTCATGTGTTCATTAAATGGGTTTATGCTAAAGCACTTAATTCAATTGACTCTAATCAAAGTTGGCATGAAGAGCATTTAATCAGTATACTGTATTAAATAAAATAACAAAATTAAGGGTGCAGAACAGCCCAAAAATTTCATTTGACTTTATGGCTTATATTTGGTATCAGTCATATTAATAGCTACTAAGAGCATTGAAGGAAAGTTTGATTACAAAATTAAGTAGTTTTATGTTGTAAACAAACTTCCTTTATGTATAATCACCGAGATCTTAAGAAAATACAAACACAGCATTTCACCAAAAAAATTGCTCATTTTATTAGACAGCAATGAGAAATTATAGCCAAATTGGGTCATAAACACCCTTGTTGGCACTTCGGGTTCTTGATTTTGATTAATCAACAAGGAAGAGTAAAAATAAACATTTATTCTCTTGAATTTATTTTACGAATATTATAGGGAAACACCATCTTAAAATAGCTATGTCCGTAAATAAAATGCATATTTGGATGAGAACATCACTCAAACAATAATATTGAAATACAGTTCTTGTGGTTCCATACTATAGAGCCATAGGCACTTCATGTTTTGCTATATGGTACCCTATATGCTTCTAGGGGAGAATACCTTCGTAATATGATGTCTGATGGTGCATGCTACCATTTTATTCCTGGCAAATTTACAGAATCTAACAGAAAAAAACATCTGTATACAATGTATAAAATCTGAGTCATACGGAAGTTCAGTGGGGCCCCACAAACTTCTATGGGTGTCATATTACAGCTCCGTAGAACTTAACAGTGCCCTAATACAATTATGTGAATGAGCCCTTACAATAATTAGAGACATACATATGAACATGCAGGATTGAACACATTTCTTGCATTGGCAAGAAGCTCATCTAGGTTAGCAGCTAAGGAATACTTCAATGTTGAGAATTTTAATTGTTTTGAACCAATCCAATAATGGACAAACTTTTGGAAAGTATCAGATGATATGATCATATTCATCTGCTGAACATGAGTAGAACCTGATTCTATCCTAAATGAAGAGCGCCAGTTTGTGGTTTTTGTTCCCTGCTTGTCTTATATATAGATGAAGACTTCAGTTGTACCTTTAAAAATATGTTAATAAATGTGAAAGTCTGAAATCTAATACTGAAGAGCTCTGAAAACAACCCATCATATGCTCATTTAGTGTTGATTTGGAGTCATCATCTGATACCAAAGCCACACCAGTTTTAGGACTAACCCTGATACCTAACTTGTCACGTTCTTAGGACTGCTTCACACGAACGTGTTAAACGTCCGTGGGATGGCCGTTGAAACAGCGGCCATCCCACAGACCTATGTTATTCAATGTGGCCGTTCACACAGCAGTTGTTTCATCGGACCGTGTGAAGGGTCCGTGGGAAAATAGAACATGTCCTATCTTTTCACGCTTCACGCATCCCTCCATAGACTCTCAACTATGGGGGATGCGAGGCATCGCTTCCTACAGTGCTGAGCATGGATGCACCTCGGAAGTGAAAAACTGCAGTTTTTCACATCCGAGATGCGCAGCGTTCATGTGAATCAGGCCTTACCTGTAAAGCCAGCCATAGACCATACCTTTAAACATTTGAATACCCATTCAGGGGACCTTTTAAAGGACCAGTGTCACAAAAAAATAATTTTTTATATCAATTTGCTTTTAGTGTTTTATTAAAAAAAAAAATATTTATTTGTGTGTTTGTGTTTTACTTTTTTTTATTTTTTCACTTTTTCTTGTCTATGGGGGCTGCCATTTTTTTTTTCCATCTCTGTATGTGTCAACTAACGACACATACAGACATGGAATACGGCACATACAGTCCCATAGTGAATGCGAACGGTGCCCGTTCCATCCACTATGCTGTACGCCGTCTGTGTGGGAACGGCGCATGCCAAATTGAACTGTGCGACGTCCGGCGCCATTTTCTTGTGGACCAGAAGTCGTGGCCGGACAGTAAGATTACTACTTCCGGTCGCGGCTTCCGGACTTGTGCACTTGGAGAGGAGGTAGCAGACAGAGTGGATGGACCGGAGGGAGCGGCGGCGGCAGGAGCAGGTAAGTTAGGTCTGTGTATGTACGTGTTTTACTGTGTGTTTACTACTGTATGTTAACCTACTACACTGTGTGTTAGCTCAAAATATGGCGACACACAGTGTAGGAGGTTTGACCGTTCAATCCCCTCCTTTCTCCTGGCACTAGCCAGGATAAAGGAAGGGGGATTCTGAGAGCTCACTAGAGCGAGTGAGTTTTCTCAAATTTTGCAGCATAAAGCAATGTGGTTGCTTTACCACATGCAATGCTGCAATTTTGGGAATTGCTCCATCTAGTGACCAACGCTGGGAAATGTTATAAATTAGAATCTAATTTAAAATATTTCCTGACTCGTGAAAAAATTAAAAAAATTAGAACAATGTTTAATCACATATACACTAACTGTTTAACTAATCTTATCCACCCAGGAGGCCCACAAGACCTTTCAAAATCATCTACTTTAAGGTAGATTTGCAGGTTCGTTTTGAAAGACAATCCTGCAAAAAAACAGAACGATCAGGCGGTATGGCCATAAATATTTCATTATACTTGCAAATTTCCAGAACTAACTACTACTACATATTTGTAGGGTAGGGCAGTAACTAATCTAGGCTTTCCTTTCCTTTTCCAGCATATTTTATACATGTAAAACCGATAAATGATTCACATCAATGCCACTTTTTTACAGGATCCATTTATACAGAAGATCTGCTGCTTAAATCTAATTTTTAACTAGATGAATAAAAAATAATTTGTGTTCCGAGGCACAGAAATATAATGTTGGAACATTTCGAGGAAATCTCCTGTAAGTGTAAACGCTACCTATTATCTGGAAAACAATCAATTATTTAAAGTGAAAACAGTATTAAAATAAATGAAATTGAAGGAGCAAAAATCAAACTGTAATCTGGGCAGAAAGATGCTTAAAATTCATTACAGTACATTAAGCTTACACTGAACGGCTAGCTTCATTGCAAAAATAAATAAATAGCCATTGTGCTCCATCAGCAGAAATTCTGATAAAATCAGCAAAACCCCAATTACGATGTGCAAAAATGTCACCTACTTATTAATGAATCAAAACACCAAAGAGGGAAGACTGGAAGTGTATACTCAATGCTGCACTGCGCACGCTTACACATCGTAAGTGTTTAACTTATATATCCTGTCTGTAAGCACCATCTTCCAGCCAACATGCTAAAACAGTGGCAATTTATAATTGTGGTAAATAGTCCAAATGACAATATATGGCAAAACATAGCACCTATTCAACATTATATAAAATTTAGTTTCATGGACAGGTTTGTACAGGTTTATACAGGTAACTTCTCATATTGTTCGTAATTTACATGGTGAGGTACCATATTTTTCGGACTATAAGACGCACCTGACTATAAGACGCACCCAGGTTTTAGACAACAGAAAATAGGAAAAAATCAGGCACAATAGAGGAAAGTTGGCACCACTCTTTTCCACAGTATGGAACAGATATGTAGATGCAAATGGAGTCAGGGTTTCCTGGTCAAACAAACTTCGGGTGGTGCTCAGCATGAAAAGAGACAGTCTTGCAATATCATGTAGGTGAGAAAAATGAAAATGCGGCACTCACCCGTTTGTATTTCTTCGGAACTTTAATTATCTTGGCAAAGATAAAAAGTGTTACAGGGAGGACAGCAAGTTGTAGGTTACAGCCTGTTTCACGCTAGAGGTAGCGCTTCTTCTGACCTAAACTTTTTTTTATCTCAGCTTGAATTTCTTTTCCAATTTTTTTGTAAATTCATTCATTTGTTGCTCAGTAAATCTGGTTCTTAATTATAATTTTGCTTTGCATAATTCAGTGGTGATTTGTTCATATTCTTTTTCATTTATTTTTAAAATGATTTTCATTAAGTTTAGAGAATGGATTAAATGAGCCTCTTTCCATTCTGCTTGAAAAGCAGGATCTTCTTGGTATAAGGAGGCTTCCTTATATGCTCTTAGTCCCCCTCGGTGCTCGTTTGCAGGAAATTTATAATTTTAAAGAATTTATAGTCCAGAATAGACAAACTTCTTTTTCAGCAAGTTGATGGATTCTGCCATGCAAAGTTTTTGTGCTTATCACTTGTAATTCCTCTCTCGAGTTACAAAGTGCAAAAAACAACTTGCTGTCCTCCCTGTAACGCTTTTTATCTTTGCCAAGATGTTATATTAAAGTTCAGAAGAAATACAAACGGGTGAGTGCCGCATTTTCATTTTTCTCACCTACAAGAAAATAGGAAAAAATGTCATATTTTACTTCTTTTACAAAGGAAAAACTATTGGTTAAAAAAAATAATGTGTTCGGTTTCACCACATTTTGAGAGCCATAACTTATATTTTTCCATCATTTGAGCGGTGTGAGGGCTTATTTTTTGCGGGATGAGCTGTAGTTTTTATTACCACCATTTTTTTGGTACATACGATTTTTTTATCACTTTTTATTTAATTATTTTTAGCGCTATGTGACCAAAAGACAACGATTCCGGGGTTTTACATTTTTTTTCTTTACGCCGTTCATCGTGTGAGTCAAATAATGCTATATTGTAATAGTTTCAGACTTTTACGGACGCAGTGATACCAATTTTTTTATTATTGTTTTATTTTTACATTGTGCGTGGGGAAAAATGGGAAAAGTTTTTTTTTTTGTAAATTTAAAAAAAAGTTTACACTCCTGAATATGTAAGTAACTTTTTTTTTTCTTACACATTTTGTTAGTTCCCCTAGGGGACTTGAACCAGCGATCTTGGATTGCTGGTACAATACACTGCAATACATGGAAGAGTTATGGAAACAGTATAACTCGCTGAGCTACGCTGTTTCCGTAACTCCCATAGTAGTGAATATCAGTTACAGAAGCAGCATAGCATGCTATGCTGTTTCCGTAGCTACTATTCAGTTCTATGGGAGATACGAAAACTGTTTGCATAACTCGGCCATGTAACCAGGAAGTGGCCGGTAGACAGCGGAGCCGGGTAAGGTGGGACCCGCATCTATCTGAAATTTATGACATATCCTGTGGATATGTCATAAATGTCCTTCATGGGAAAAGCACTATAAATGTCGCAGTTACTATTGACCGTTGCATTTAACTAGTTAAACGGCCAGGAACAGTGCGATCGCTGTTCCTGGCTGTTAGAGCAGCGTGCCAGCTGCTGATACCTGCGGTGTATGGAGCAGGCTCAGCGCGTGAGCCCGCTCCAAACATCATCCCCTCCCCGCTCCATGATGTGCTGGCACATCATGGGTCGGGAAGGGGTTAAGTAAGGGGCGGTCAGGGGGCCTGGCGCTGCCGGGTCCCTTGACTGCCGACTATAAGACTCAGGTACTTTTTAGCAAGATTTATTCTTGCTAAAAACTGCGTCTTATAGTCCGAAAAATACGGTATGTTATGCTTTTTAATTCACACCCCAGCTGCAGCTCTTTTTATGTGGTTAGTGAACATCGCATGTTCAAGTTTCCTAGTGGAAAATGTATCCCAAAACAGCTTAACAACTATTGTGACCCAATCGGGCAGAACCATATATAATAACACAAGGTTTTTGCTTCAGTTTTCTCTTGCAGTTATGGTATGGCTTCCAGCTGCATCACACTATGTATGTGAACCTATTTTAAGGCCATGTTTACACAGTACGGACTGGTGGCTGTAGACGGCCCAAACTTTATCATTTTACCCAATTCTATGCAGGGTATTTAGTTTAATTAACACAGTATTGAGACCAATTTAGATTTAAAATAAGTATCATAAGTTTATAAGTACTGGCTTGTGAAAGGACACAGTGTGGCTGAAACATAGCCTTCACTGTATACACAATCATTGATGGAATAGAAGAGCATATTTTTTTTTTTAGATCTGGTGCAGCGGTTATTCTTGGTGGATAATAGATTTAAAATAACAAAATAATGTTCAAGGATGGAAGATCCCCTCATAGTCCTATATGGCCCCCACTAAATAACCCATTAAACTCCCGATCAGAGCACCAAGCACAGACTGGGGCAGATTTAGTATTCAAAATCACCACAATTACAGCTCAAAATTAGAAAGAATTCTAGGGTACATGCTGTGCGCCACAATAATTTGTGCTGCGCTCGACAAGGGGCGAGGTTTATAAAAATGGGTGTGGCCTATCAGAAAGGGCGTGGTTTAAAATGTGACGTTGTGCCTCAAAATGTTGTCATTGATAAATTATGTACACTAAGCTGACCAGATGTCTAGCTAGATGTGCAAAATTTATCATACAGCATGAACACTTTGGTGCATTTTCTGACTTTCGTGTCTAAGTTTACATTGTAGAAAGCTTAGACTGTATTAGTAAACCTACCCCACTGTATAACAACTCATCCTGCTTGATGATTGGTTGAGGGGGATTAATGAAACCCTTCTTGTAAAGCAGTATGTATAGCAGTCAGATGACACCCCTGTTTATTGATTGTGATTAAACTAGTGACAGACCATCATCAAGCATAGTACTGCATGCAGTGGCGTAACTACCGCTGTAGCAGCCGGAGCGGCTGCTACGGGGCCCGCGGCATGAGGGGGCCCGTGTCGCCCACCGGCACGGGCCCCCACTATGGCCGGAGGCTCTGCTAGCTGCCGCTATGGCTGCTGCAGCGCGACGCCACTGAACACTACGGCAGAGCAGGGAGGTATCTCCCCGCTCTGCCATTAAAATGGGTTGTTCTTACAAAAGACAGGGGATACAACCGAAAGTCCCCCAATGTTCTCCATGACAAGCCTCGGACTTCCGGGGTCTGTGTCGGCAGCTCCGTAGAAATTAATGGAGCACCGGTCGCGCTTGTGCGCATGCGTGACCAGCGCTCCTTTCATTTTTATTGAGCTGCGCAGACTCCGGAAGTCAGAGGTTAGTCATGGAGAACATTGGGGGACTTTCAGTCCCCCGTTCTCCCTATCGCTGCCAGCGATCACACATGTATCCCCTATCCTGTGGATAGGGAATACATGTCTTTTGTAGGACACACTATAGGTCGGATTTTTTTGGGTGGTTGGGGCTGCATGGCGTTACCTACAGGGGGGGGCTGTATAGTGTTACCTACAGGGGGGGCTGTATAGCGTTACCTACAGGGGGGCTGTATGGCGTTATCTACAGGGGGGCTGTATGGCATTATCTACAGAGGGGTTGTATGGCGTTATCTACAGAGGAGGCTGTATGGTGTT
Source organism: Rhinoderma darwinii (assembly GCF_050947455.1). Classification (NCBI taxonomy): domain Eukaryota; kingdom Metazoa; phylum Chordata; class Amphibia; order Anura; family Rhinodermatidae; genus Rhinoderma; species Rhinoderma darwinii. The sequence goes on along the minus strand of NC_134689.1, from coordinate 265,183,157 downwards.
ATCTACAGGGGGCTGTATGGCGCTATTTACAAAGGGGTCTGTATGGCGTTATCTACAGGGGGGCTGTATGGCGTTATCTACAGGGGGGCTGTATGGCGTTATCTACAGGGGGGGCTGTATGGCGTTATCTACAGAGGGGGCTGTATGGCGTTATCTACAGGGGGCTGTATGGTGTTATCTACAGGGGGATGTATGGTGCTATCTACAGGGGGATGCATGGTGCTATCTACAGGGGGATGTATGGCGCTATCTACAGGGGTGTGAAGGATAATTTATTTGCTTATATTCTCTGTATGAAATTACATTGTGAATTATCAAGCAGGATGCCGAATTACTAAGATATGTATTACGTGAAAGTGATTATAATAATGTTTAAATGATTTAGTTTCATGCAGCAGCCATCTTGTCTGGAGTTCCCATCTTGGTTCTTTTGTAGTGAATAGAAAAGTCATTGTTCCTTTAATACAAGTAATGTTGATTTTGTATGTTTTATCTTTTACCTTGGTTCCCATGCGAAGTTGGTAGAGAATGGACAGGGAGTAAGAAGGGAGGGTGGCAAGTATGCGTGAAGGAAGGTCTCCCCCCCCATCTCCACGAGAATATTCTGTCCAAGAGAGATAAGACACCTGCAAACCTAATGTGTGAAGAATTATAATGATGTATCTGGGATGTATTTTATTGTATGCTTTTTACTGAATAACAAATATTGTTACATTGTCTCTGATTCGTTAACCTCAAGCCTACACCCCTTCTGAATTTCAGTTTAACAGTTTGAGTTTGGTAATAAATCCTTCAGAGGAGTATTTTTTAACATATCAACAGCGTCTGTGTGTTTTCTTCTCCTCTCTCGATATATATCGGTGAAATATCCTAATTAGGATACTGACTAATGGGGTCTGGCCTTGAGAGTTTGTTTGGACTCGTATAAATTTCAGTCTAATATATTTTGAGCGATGGATTTCCACGACAGGGGGGCTGTATGGAGTTATCTACAGAGGGGGCTGTATGGCGTTATCTAGAGGGGGGCTGTATGGCGTTATCTACAGGGGGGGCTGTATGGCGTTATCTACAGGGGGGGGCTGTAAAAAAGGCACTATCTACAAGGGGGGGTTGTGTGACACCCAGGGGAGAGGGGCCCCAGTCAAAAGTTTGCTATGGGGCCCAGTCTTTCCTAGTTACGCCCCTGACTGCATGTGTGAATGGGTCCTTTAATAACATTGCAAATCTGTAAATGAAAATTGATAGTGTTGTTTAACAATAAAGAAAAAACAAAACCAGATTTCTCCTCCCCATTGATACTATCCATTGACTATAAGATCCTGTAAGAGTGTAAATATTGCAATCTTCATGTACAAAAATATGAAATTCTTATATTTAAACTATTTAGTTGTGTTGCGATACTCGCTTTAAAGTTTTCCCTAGCAGCTAACACGACTTGCTGTTTATTTTACTTCATAATTAGCCCACACGGCTAAGCAGAAATGCACAGTTAATATAATCCAATATAAAATGCAGTGTACAGAATGAAATGCTATTAAGAAGCTGAGTCATTTGGCCAGGGCATATTGATAATGGCAAATGGTCTGAAATTTTAATGCTCTATCAAAGCCATTAAATATATTTGGAAGTAGACCCATCTGATTAAGAAATGCTGAATGTAGAGTATCCTGGATTAATAGAAATACACTTGCAAACATATTCCCATATTATTTCAAGTGGAAATACACAGTGTAGTTCATACGAGGCATATTTTTAGGCCATGAAATGAAAAATTTTACCTAAAAATGCGCTCTGTAAAGAAGCGTTTTAACGGATGAATTTTTCAATCCATGCTTCAAAAAAAATACTCCGAAATGCTCTCCAAATACGCTTGCAAAATTGAAAAACGCTTAAAAAATCAGCTAGAAAATGACAGGATTTTAGAGGCTTTCTCTTGAAATCAGCTTCATATTTTTCAGCCTGACCATATGCCGTGTGAACATGACCTTAAATGGACATTAACTGTTCAAATAACTCATGCTAATCTAATAGTATACCTGATATAGATCAATTTTGTAATTTACTCACTGATAACATTTTGTTGTATTATCCATGCAAATTCTGTGTGAAGTCACTGCCACTATGTTTCTTCCTTCCTGTAATCTGCTGTCCACCTCGTTGTCAAGCAAATTATAGATGGACTACAAAAAGTGTCTGTGTGGGGGGGTGTCTTCACTGCCTGTCAATAGAAGTCTATGGAGAGGAGAGGGGGAGCAGGCGGAGGGAGCAGAGAGAGAGAGACACAGATATGCTGCCAATAAAAGTCTATGAAGAGGGGAGAGGGAGCAGAAGGATAGAACAGGAAGAGAAAGAGACACGCTGCCCATAAAAATCTATAGAGAGGGGAAGGGAAAACAGGAGAAGGGAGAAGGAGCAAAGTGAGAATGACACAAACAGACATGATACAGCTTCCTGGTAAGTGTTAGGGTATGTTCACACGAGGTCATTACGTCCGTAATTGACGGACGTTTTTCGGCCGCAAGTACTGGACCGAACACAGTGCAGGGAGCCGGGCTTCTAGCATAATAGTTATGTACGACGCTAGGAGTCCCTGACTCGCTGCCGGACAACTGTTTTCAGTATGGGACACAAAGACACAAAGACATAAGAAAATATTTTTGTATTGAAATAAATACTCCCTCACACAACCCTCGTTAACCATTTTCAGGCGTTTTTTTCCTGGGCTGCTTTTGGCCAGTCGCGGGAAAAAAAAGCAGCTTGCTCTTTCTTCCGCTTCTGAACCTTCCATTGAAATCAATGGGAGGCAGAAAAAATGTGCAGCGCTAGTTTCCGAGCGTTCTACGTACTGTTTTTTGCCCGCGGTCCTTGCATTAGCTTCAATGGCCTCAGGCAAAAAACGCAGAAAAAAGCGCAGGCAGTTCAAAATCTGCCTCAAAATTCCTGAAGGAATTCTGAGGCAGATTTTTTTTCTGCCTGCAAAAGACGCTGTGTGAACCGGGGCCTAAGAGACACACAACCGTAGTATACAACGGTAAAACAATGTAGTAAAACAACGTAGTAATACCACGGCCATCACACGGATGCATGTATTTCAATGGGGCCCTTCACACAGCCGTTGTTTTAACGGACAGTGTGAAGGGTCTGAGGAAAAATAGGACATGTCCTACTTTCTTCCGTTTTCATGAATCACTCAATAGACAAAAGTTTTTCAAGTCCGAATTTTTACTCGGTCGTGTGAATCTAGCCTAAGGGTGTATCCACACAGTGCGGTTTTGCCACCTTTTAAATTATGTACTTTGCAAATTTTTTGATGCGATTTTTGGCTGCGCAGCGAATACTTGGCAAAACCGCACTGTGTAAATACACCCTAAAAAAATATTTGTATGTTGAAATAAGAACTCCCCCACACAACCCTTTCATTTAAAAAAAAAAAACGTAGATCATCGCAGTAGTCCAACGAATCTATGACATAGTCCAAACAGTCCAGCGTAACTTGCAAAACAAATAAAATAAAGTTAGTCATATGAAAAATAAAAATATTTATACCCACCTACAGCAGTCTTCTGTCTTCTCCTCTGCACCACAATAGAAACTATAGGTCAATAAAAAACCGACGTGTTAACGTGTCAAATACATGAGTGTTTTTTGTGAAGATCTTTTTAAAACACAGGCGTTTTTTTCGTGCTTTTTTACACGTTTTGTGTGCGCTTTTTGCACGTTTTTTGGCGCATAATTAGGACTCCCATTAACTATGGGAACATTTGGCACGTTTTACGCACCAAAGAATTGACCCGACGCTTCTTTTTTACGCTTTTCTTTAAAACGCCCGCTTAAAAAGAGCATTTCCCATTGATGCAAATGGGAAGCTTAATCAAGCGTTTTTTTATGCATTTTTCACATGGTTTTTTTACGCATTTTTTGCAGGTTTTTTGGCGCGTAATTAGGACTCCCAATGACTATGGGAACATTTGACGTGTTTTACGTGCCAAGGGATTGACTCGACGCTTCATTTTTTATGCGACAAATTTTTTTTTAAATGCTTGCATAAAAAAGCGCCTCGCTTTCCCATTTATGTAAATGGGAAGCTAAATGAAGCATTTTTTAATGTGTTTTTTTGTGTATATTTTTTTATGCATTTTGTGCGTGCTTTGTATGTTTTTTGGCGCGTAATTAGGACTCCCATTGACTATGGGAACATTTGGCGCATTTTACGTGCCAAAGGATATTCTCAATGCTTTTTTTTTTTATGCAATGCGGCGCGTAAAATGCAGCAACAAATGCGTCAAATACATGTGAACCTGTGAACTGAAAAGTCATTCACCACAGGGTCTTCCCTCGTGACTTTCATCATTCTCAGCCTTTTTGTGTGTTCTATAGCTGCCATGATCAGCACATCCTACCACTGTAGAATCACTCGCAAAATGGAGCACCATACTTGGCAATTTGAAGACACCTTTTCCTGGCTTGTAGCCAAAAATAGGGAGGGGTGGTGAGTCTCCCTCCCACATTTACAGCAGCTGAAAGTCAGGCTGCTTTTCCTGATTCACTTTGCTGTAATTCTGGGAAGTGCTCCCTCTGGTGGCCAACATAGGAAAACATGTCAAATTATTATTTAATTTTTAATACTACCTTGTGGAAGAAAAAAAAATACACCATAAAAAAGTAAAAAATATAAAAATAGGTAACATACAAAAAAAAAAATATGGATTTTCTACGCATTCCCTTTAAAGTGGTTGGAGCTCAGTTTTCTGAGATACAGCCCTGGAACCCCTGCATAGACATATATTTAATCCCTTTGCGTCGCATCCATTTATTTATTATTTTTTTGCTTTTTCCTCCCCGCCTTCCAAAAGACATAACTTTTTTTTATATTTCCGTCGACATAGTCATATGAGAGATTTTATTTTGTGGGACGAGATTTAGTTGTACTGGGAAACGTAAAAAATATTTTGTGGGGTGGTATGAAAAAAAACAGCAATTTCCCCATTTTACGGCCTTCACCCTGCAGTAAAAATGACATGTTAGCTGCCTTTTCTGCAGGTCAATACAATTTTTCAGACACCAATTTAATATAGTTTTTTTCATGTTTTAATACATTTACAAAATAAAAACAATTTGTTAAAAAAAAAAAAATCGTTTTGTGTCACCATATTCTGAAACCATTTCTTTGTCGATGGAGCTGTGTGAGGGTTTGATTTTTGCAGGTCGAGCTGTAGCTTTTATTAACACAATTTTGGGGTTAATGCGACTTGTTGATCACTTTCTATTTCTTTTTTTTTAAGGCAAAATTAACAAAAAATTTTAATATTATTTATTTACTTTTTACAGCATTTACCATGCCGGATAAATAATATTGTAATAGTTCAAACTCTTAGGAATGTGGCAATACATTTATGCTTATTTTTTAATTGTTTACGTTACTTTAGGGAAAAATTGGGAAAAGTTTTTTTTTAAATACTTTTTTTCTATATTCCTAAAACCGTTATTTAACTCTTACATTCTTTTTTAGTCCCACTAGGGTACTTGAACATGTGATCATTGGATCGCTTGCACAATGTATGCAATACTTATAATATATATATTGCAGTGTATTGTGCTTTTTGCCATCTATCAAGCCCTTCGTCTGGTAGGGCTTAATATGAACACCAACATGGCAGACCTGGGGGACCTCATTAGGTGACAACCCATCAGCAACCTACCACCGCATTGCGGGGGGGGCGATGAGTTGACAGAGGGGCCCCCTATGTCTAACGGCTTAGATACCGCCGTCGATATTGACAGGATTATTGGAGTTATCTCCAATCTATGGCATTAGTGTGAGATGTCAATTGTAATATACAGCTGACACCTGTGGCATATAGAGCTTTAGAGCCCGCTCCATACTCCCCCTTTCCCGGCTATGATGTAAATTTTCGTCAAATGTCGATAAGGGGTTAAAAGTTAACATGCTGGCTGCATACTGTCTTATCATTGACTTCAATGTATGCAGTACAAGCTTCCTCTAGTGGTGGCTGCAGACATTTATGCTAACATTTTGGAGCTCGATATCATAAAAACAAAGCTCTGACCACAATTGTATGATCTCTTGGGGGGCATTTCACGTCTGAATAATATTTACAAGTAAAAAAAAAATATATAAAAAATACAAATAAAGTAAAAATAACATACACAGCCCAAGCCAACCATTGCAAAATCTACCCCGATCGCACTAAGCTTAATATAAACAAGAACAGGAACAAAAAGGGGAACCCAATCTAATGCTTTATTTCCAAATGAATTTGCAAATATTGTATATTATAATATTATTTTTTGTACTTTTTGTACTATTTACCACTAATTAAACAAAAAAAAAACCTGCTAAAATTATTTTGGCAGCCCAAGAAATAAAAAAGTTACGGTCTTTGGGTCTCAGACTATAATGAACTTTTGGATATTTATTATCTGCAGTAGTACATGCAGTTCTTCTACTGCATCTACAACAAAGTCTTATCTTTACTGTTTGTTCACTAAAAAAGGCCAAAAAGACCCTGACCTTCACCGACTAACCAGGAAAAGGCAATCGTGTGTGCAAGGCTGTCATCTAGTGTACAAATTATGATAAAATATATCTCAGAAAAGGGAAAAATATCCTTGCATCTATGACATTCTACTGTGCTGCATTTAGGATTTGAATAGGACAGCAATTTATTTTGTACTAAAATGTTTCATGGAGATAATAAACTATTATGTCTTAGAAGACAGTTTTCATAGACTCTCAAGTATGTTGTTATCATCTCCACACTTCAGTCGAGAACCTGTTAAAAATATACATACAATTCCTCATCTTCCTAATAAATTGAACATCTAATAGCTGACAGTGAATTGGGAAGCTGTTCTCTACAGAGCAGAAGACCATTTCCAAGATGGATGTCGAAGGATTAAATCCCTTTCAGACTTATTACAGAAATAAATAATGATGATTACTTAACCTTTAAACACTAAAATTGAAAGCATTTGAAAAACTCTGAACAATCGCTTGTATTTTTTTTCCTAAATTCTAGACCGGTTTCTATTTCTATTTTTGAGTTACTTTCTACCAGGCCAAGATTTATGAAAATGTCACATAATGCCAAACCTAAGACAGCAGATATGTTACCTTGCAATTAAAGGCGTTATCCCATGAATTATTTTCATACCAAAAGTTCTAAAATGCTGTTAATAGCTGTTTTAAATTTATTTGCCATGTTTCTAGCATAAAGAAAGAACCTCTCTCAAATTTATTTTTTTGCTTTTATGTGTCCCCCTTGATGCAGCTGCCAATCTGTACTGCTGGGGAAGGGGCTCTGAGCAGAATCAGTCTCCTTCCCACTCTGACAGCTGACAATTCTGTTACTTATTACTTTTTTTCTTTAGAAGAAGTCTCCTCAGCTATATACTCACTGGTCCCCAACGTCTTTTGGCTCCTGGCCGGCGCTGTACCTCTCCTCTTCTGCTTTCTGCTGTTGACCTCCCACGCTGCAAGTGCTCACCTCCTGGTTCTCCTGCCTCTGCTCCTTCTCCTCTTAAAGGGCTAGCAGGTGCCAAAATCACACCCAGCTTTCCCAGTATAAGCAGGTCCCTTCAATATTTCTCTGTGCCTAAACAATCAGGTTCCTACTCTAGCTTGCTAGTGGTAAACGCCTTAGACATGTATTTTATCAACCAAAATTGTAGATGCCTACAGAACTCGCTTGAAATAATCCCAAGTGGTGCAAAATATTCAGTCCAAAAAATCCTAGTTTCAGATATTCAAAGCCATCAAAAATAAATCAGTGACAAAATCTGTATGGCAAAAAGAATTAGGTGTTTATTAACACCGCCCAAAAATGCATGTAACGTTTCTACTCAAGCAGGAGTCTTTGTCAAGCATGGTGACCTATTTGTCACACAGATGCTGTCACAGATTTTTAATTTTTTTTATTTGATTAACCGTTACCTACCTTGCCTGAAATTGACCTTGCCTGCCCGCCCTGACTACTTGCCTGTTTACTGTCACAAACATCTGCCACCTGTCCTGACCTCTGGCTTTGCTAAAAATAAGTAACCACCTGCTGCCTGCCCTGACCTACTGTACGCTTTACCAAACTTCGCCTGCCCATGTTGGCTGTTGCCAAAAGAGACTACTCTGGGGTAGCGACCTGGAGATATCAACAGCCAAGTCCACATCTCCGTACGGAGGTTAAAGGGTGAACACCTAGCTACCCCTTAGACTCCACTCCCCAGATTAGCCCCAGGCAAAATCCGTTGGCAACACAGTGGGTACACATCATCCTCTATAGGCCCCGTGACAGTCACGACTTCTATGGAAAACGTGACACAGGGCAAAAAGCTATTTCTATTGGCTGCTTTGCAGTGATTATAGGATCACTATGCAAAGAACTGACTCTGATCAGAGTGACTGAGAATTTGTGTCCACTGGCACACAGTTCATTAGGTGGACATGCATATTGCTATACATTTTAAACACCAGGTGGCACCATACTATGTAAGTAAATATCATGACTGCAGTGGATTATTTTTTTTAACAGCATGTAAATGTCAAACATAGTTGTTTTTCTTTTATCTACAAATAAATATGATATTTAATGGTGGACTAGCCCCAGTAAAACATTTGTTTATTGTTTAAATTGCTAACAAGGTTTAAAGGAACAGATGCCTTTATTGAATAAGAATAAGATACAGAGTTTACTGACTTGATAGAGTATTCAAAGCATAGAGGCGCAATGCAATGCCATTCTCTGTGGTCCACAGCAGCAGAATACGCTATGTACCACCATTATGTCTGTCCAACATTATTCCTTATTAGTAAAAATTAAGAAACAAGTCAGAACACATAGAGTAGACCTCTGCTGAAAAGCAAGACCAAGCAGAGGGTCAGAAATAAGGGCCAGATATAAGTCTAGGGCTACGTGGTGATGACAGTTGCCTGCAACCCTGCTGACACCTTTGCTGGTGCAGCATTAATGGAATAGGACAGTAAAATAAGGCTACAATCTCCCATCCTGTCACAGCTATATTACACCTCTCCTACATTGACTACAACAGAATTTGATGTCACTGAAGTAGATTGTCCAATTTCAACTTTAAATTATTGATGGCTAGGAAATGCAAAGAATATGTGATCGTGTGGGTTGGTCATTGGGATGATTATGAGAAAAAAAGGAGGCAATCGCGACCCGTAAGTGCCTATAGTCCCTTCAGCTTTTACCAGACTCTGTTCCAGATTTGTCCATGGGCTGTGCCGGGTCTGTATTGCAACTCAGACTCATGCAAACCAGACACAGCCCATGGCTGAGAGTGATAATGTGTCTGGTAAAAGTTGAAGGGAATGCAGAACTTCACCAAGAACAGCAGCCCCTTCATCCTCATGATTGATGCAAGTCTCAGCAGGCACATGACCTGATTACATATTGATGGTATCCTATATGCCACAGATGCCACAGTTCTCGGTAATGTCGTTGAACCCCTTTGTCCCTGCACATTTCAGAATCTCTGATACAACTCTACTTTACAAGTGCCAATTGTTATCAAAATTAGGTTGATGACCATTCAGCGCTAATGCATGCATTTGTACCTGCATGCTATAGACGCAGGTACAATTTACTGCAAGAGGGGGTGGCTGTCTCTAGCACCGGGGCCCCCTCCGGTGCTAGTGACGCCCCCTGGCATGAGAGGTCCATAAATGTTAGAGGCTCGGCGGCGCGGGCCCACGTAGTAGCATCGCTACCACTGTAGCAGCCATAACGGCTGCTAGAGGCGCCACCAAGCATATGGGGGGCCATGTAGGCAGGCGGCACGGCCCCCTCAAGCCGCGGGCCACGTAGCAGCCGCTACGGCTGCTACAGCGGTAGTTACGCCACTGGCCCCAAGTGTATTGAAAAGCTCAGTGAATTACACTTTTCTAATACAACTGGACACAAAAAGGGTACACCTCGTTGGTGACGTGTGCAACTGTATGTATGTATGTATGTATGTATGTATGTATGTACAGTTGCATATTTCTATCCAGATGAACGACGAAATCGTTTCAAATGGTCCCGCAGAATTTAAGCATTGAATGTTGCTGAATGTTGATTATAGTCACCTTCTCTGCAAATGGGAGAAATTCAGGTATTAGACCAGAGCAGCTCTCTTTCTCATTGCTGCCCTCGTGCGGCAATCAGCATAATACCATTTTCAAAGCTTGTATTCTCTGAATGTAGAAAACAGAGCGGCATGATGTGATGCCCTAAAACGTTTTGAAACAGCCTCTTTGTTGCCTCAATTCATAATATGCAAAAACAGTCCCACTGTTGTCTCCATTCAAAGAATATTGTGCTGTAAACTCAACCTCCCAAAAACGGCACCTCAATGACAGTGGTGTGGTTCTTTGTGGCACCTCTATCACACCTGTTTGTCCCTGTGTGAACAAGGTCGAACTCCCCTTCAGCTCCCCTATTTTGTATTGAAAAATGTATCAGTAGTTAACCCCTTATACCCCTTTATTGAAATGTTAGTAGACACTGGTGAAGTTAAGAAGAGTCACTTTTAAAACTAGAACAGACTTAAAGGAAAATTGAATTATTTTTTTTTTTGCTCAGCTTCCACTTACAGAAAATACATGAAAGGAAAAATACACCCAAGTACTCTGAAAGCCGAGCCCAGGCTGTCAATCTCATAGTTTTCTAAGGATGCTTTTGATGAGGATATGTTCTTGACAAGTTGTAGACTACGGGATGTTTGAAAGCACACATTTGCATGCAATGATTGATGAAAAGAACTACGGCCAGAGGGAAAAATGTCAGAAAAAGCAAAGCTTTATACAGTAGCTTGGTTTCTAAAAAAGCAAAGGATTGCTTTTCTACAGCACACATTTGATTTACCCTATATTCTCTGTGAGAAGATAAATGTATTTTTTCTCTATACACAGACAACAACCTTTATTAAATAAGCACAATACTTTCCAAATTTATATATGGGGACAATTGTATATTTTTCCCATAAAAACAAGGATATACAACTAAAATGTGAATGCAAAATACCACTGAATTTGTCCTCTTAAATTCCATGTTATAAATATTGGGGAGAAAACTCTGGAACATTTAAACCTTTATTATATAGCATCATGGTAATACCGGATTCCTTGTATGATATTTCCAGTTTTTTATTTTAATAAAGAAAAAAACGAAACTAAATTTTATTACGTTGTGATAGGTCTCTGAGGGTTGACGTTAGGAAGAATGGCCATTAATATCAAGGCAAAGGCATTACGCAATCTAAGCATTTGCTGATGCAAGCCACAATGTTGGTGTGGCTGTGTCTCATGTGTGGTTGCAAGGTTCAGCAGTAGGTGCATCCTTAAACTAAAACAGGGGGCCATTTTGATGAATTCTGTAATCATTATTTTTAGAGGTGAGCGAATTTCCATAAATTGGTTTTGAGTCCAATTCTATCATACTTGCTATCAGATTCAATTCGGTCTGGATAAATTTGTTGCATATCAAACAGCCATTACACTCTGAGGTCTACTAGGACTATATCCAACCCCTCTTATGCTCTTTAGCACCAATACAGTATTAGTAATGTCAAAAGGACAGCAACATATATCGCTATGAGTAAATGGGTCATAGCCGGTGCTAACAAACAGCCTGCTTAAAAACACACCGCGCTATCAGATTTTTTTATGCTTTTAAAGTTTAAAAAATTATACCTTTTTGGTGGCAGATGCTTGTTGGCGTTCATACACACGATGGTAGCAGCAGCAGGGGTAGTAGTAGCTACAGCAGCAGTATTACTGTATGGACAGGCAGACAGCGGCAGTGGCTTCATTGGGCCGTTGATAAATAGCCAGTCCCCACTGTCAGTGAAAATCCTCAGGTATCCATGCCTGATTCATTTTCATAAATGTAATGTTTTCCACACCTGTGCTGCGCTGAATACCCTCTCTGACAGTACAGTGGACGGTAGACAAGACAGTTCATGGATGGCAAACTGGGCAAGTTACTGCCACAGGCCCAATCTGCTGACCCAGTAGTCCATGTGGTCAGGGCTCAGGGATCTGGTTGTTCAGGCGGTGCATATCTGTTTGCTAATGTGTGTCAGGTTGACGGGGCAGATGAAAAAACACTATTCCATTATGTTTAGAAAATTGTATTTGCTGCTGCTTCTGCTATTTGTTGTAGCGGTTGCGCTTACCAAGGCTGTGGAAAGGCGACTCAGCAGGGGGTGCAGAGGGGCCTCCTGGTCAGACATTGGGTTAGCCGGCATCTGCTCGGCGACAGCTGCAGCAAGCTGGCTACAGAGTGTATCCTTGTAATATGCCAATTTTGCCTCCATTTCGGAAGCAGAAGAAAATTTTGGTTTTATAGCAAAGGCTGAAAGCATGGCTATCCAATAGTCATTCCTTTGCTTGATGCTAAGTATAGCACGTAAGCAACCAAGCACGCAGCTTGCCATGCTCGCTGGCATGTCTGAGATCCCAGTTGTTTCGTTCTCTGCCCTGCACTGCGATGGTTGGTCATGGCCAGTGTGATCATCATCGTCGTCGTCATCATGTCAGCCACAATGAGTGTCAGCCTCGTCCTCTAACTGTGCCTATGAAAACTCCATGTCCCCCTCCACCAGCAACTACTCATGCTCTCTAATATCTAGCTCCTCTTCCTCCTCCACTTTCTCCTGCATGCAACATCATCCGTACACGTCACCAACAGCCACAGGGCCGCGGGCAAGATGTGGAAGCTGAACTTCCTCCATATCGTTTGCGCCAATATAAATATCAGGAGGATCACATCGTTGATGCCGCTGTTGTAATTACAAATTTAGTGACCTCTACAAAGAGCCTGAGTAGGCTACATGCATCCATGATGAGTTCAAAATAGCATGTGCTCTCTGCATTAGTGGTCTGATGCATGATTAACCACTAACTGCTTGTGCTGCTCCTACAGATGGTCTGTATATGCAAGTGTTAAGGATCTGCCAGGCAAAGCTTCTGTATCCACGCCCATAGGTAATCAGTCTGCACCTGCTTCTATGTCTGTGAGACTGACTCCATCTTCCATCACTCAGGATGGCAGGCTTAGGAGTGGGAGAGCCTATCACAGCCTGGCCAGACGGAGCTAGCTCCCACCCTCTGTCTATTTATACCTGCCTTTCCTGTTCCTCCTTGCTTGTGATTCTTCTCATTTTGTTTCCTGGCCCTGCTGCAGCTTCTTGAACCATTTGACCCTGCTTCATATTGACCCTGGCTTACTGCCTACTCTCCTGCTCTGCGTTTGGTACCTCGTACACTCCTGGTTTGACTCGACTTGTTCACTACTCTCCTGCTCTGCATTTGGTACCTCGCACACTACTGGTTTGACTCGGCTCGTACACCTCTCTTGCCCCTTTTCCCTTGCTTCTGTGTACCCTTGTCTGTTTGTCTGTCATGCACTTATTGAGCGTAGGGACCGTCGCCCAGTTGTACCCCGTCGCCTAGGGCGGGTCGTTGCAAGTAGGCAGGGACTGAGTGGCGGGTAGAATAGGGCTCACTTGTCTGTTTCCTTACCCCCATCATTACATAATCACAAGCCCATATACCTACTCTACCCTGGTCCCTCACACTACTATGGACCCCCTTGAGACCCTGGTTCAGCAAATGCAGGGTCTCTCCCTACAGGTCCAGGCCCTGGCTCAGAGGGTCAACCAGCCTGATGCTACCATGGTAGTGCCGCTCACCTCACCTCTTGAACCCCACCTCAAGTTGCCTGACCGGTTCTCAGGGGACCGGAAGACTTTTCTCTCCTTTCGGGAGAGTTGTAGGCTCTATTTTCGTTTAAAGCCCCACTCCTCAGGTTCTGAGAGCCAGCGGGTGGGTATAATTATGTCCCGGCTCCAGGAAGGGCCCCAAGAATGGGCCTTTCTTCTTGGCTCCTGACACCCCTGAACTTTCCTCCGTTGATCTTTTCTTTTCTGCTCTCGGACTCATTTATGACGAGACTGACAGGACTGCCTTTGCCGAGAGTCAGCTGGTGACCTTACGTCAGGGTAAGAGACCTGTTGAGGAGTATTGCTCTGACTTTAAGAAGTGGTGCGTAGCTTCTCGATGGAATGACCCTGCCTTAAGGTGCCAGTTTAGGTTGGGTCTGTCGAACGCCTTGAAAGACCTGCTAGTTAGCTATCCCTCTTCTGACTCCCTAGACCAGGTTATGGCTTTAGCGGTACGACTTGACCGACGTCTCAGGGAACGACAACGTGAACGTTTTTGTGTTTTCTCCTCTGACTCCCCCATGATGCCTCCCGAGGTTCCGTTGCTTCGTTCTTCCACGGAAGACTCAGAGGTACCTATGCAACTCGGGCCTCCGTGTCCCCCCAACAACGTAGAGAGTTCCGCAGGAAGAATGGTCTCTGCTTCTATTGTGGGGATGACAAGCATCAAGTGAACACCTGTCCTAGGCATAAGAATAAGCAGCCGGAAAACTTCCGCGCCTAAGTGATCATCGGGGAGGTCACTTGGGCGCACAGGTATTTCCCGTAAATATGAAACGTAATAAAATCTTGCTTCCCTTTCAGGTCTCTTTTGGTGGTAGGTCTGCTACCGGCAGTGCCTTCGTGGATTCAGGGTCGTCTGCTAATATCATGTCTGTGGAATTTGCTATGTCTCTAGCTATGCCTTTGATTGATTTGCCTAAACCTGTCCCGGTAGTGGGTATCGACTCAACTCCTCTTGCTAATGGTTATTTTATACAGCATACCCCTGTTTTTGAACTCCTTGTTGGCTCCATGCATTTGGAGCAGTGCTCTGTACAGTTGATGCAGGGATTATCGTCCGATTTGGTTTTAGGCCTTCCCTGGTTGCAGTTGCATAATCCCACGTTTGACTGGAATACTGGGGATCTTACCAAATGGGGTAATGAATGCTTTACGTCATGTTTTTATGTTAATTCTATTTCTCCCCCTGAGGAGGTGATCACGCTACCTGAGTTTGTTCAGGACTTCGCTGATGTTTTCTCTAAGGAGGCCTCCGAAGTGTTACCTCCTCATAGAGAATACGATTGCGCTATCGATTTGGTACCAGGAGCTAAGCTCCCTAAGGGTAGGATATTTAATCTCTCTTGTCCCGAACGTGAAGCCATGAGAGAGTATATCCAGGAATGCCTGGCCAAGGGTTACATTCGCCCCTCTACTTCTCCGGTAGGTGCTGGCTTCTTCTTCGTAGGGAAGAAGGATGGTGGTCTTAGGCCATGCATTGACTACCGTAACTTGAATAAGGTCACTGTAAGGAACCAGTATCCCCTTCCTTTGATTCCTGATCTCTTTAATCGGGTTCAGGGGGCCCAATGGTTCTCTAAGTTTGATCTACGGGGGGCGTATAACCTTATCCGCATCAAAGAGGGGGATGAGTGGAAGCCTGCGTTTAACAGGCCCGAAGGTCATTTCGAATACCTCGTCATGCCCTTTGGGTTGTGTAATGCTCCCGCGGTCTTCCAGAATTTCATAAATGAGATTTTAAGAGATTACCTGGGGGTATTTCTTGTAGTGTACCTTGATGACATACTTGTGTATTCCAAGGACTGGTCCTCCCACATTGAGCATGTCAGGAAGGTGTTCCAGGTCCTTCGGGAAAACAAACTGTTTGCGAAGACCGAAAAATGTGTGTTTGGGGTGCAGGAGATACCATTTTTGGGTCAAATCCTCACTCCTCGTGAATTCCGCATGGACCCCGCCAAGGTCAAGGCTGTGGCGGAATGGGTCCAACCTGCCTCCCTGAAGGCGTTACAGTGCTTCTTGGGGTTCGCTAATTATTACAGGAGATTTATTGCTAACTTCTCGGTCATCGCTAAGCCTCTTACGGACCTCACTCGCAAGGGTGCTGATCTCCTCCGCTGGCCTCCTGAGGCTGTCCAGGCTTTTGAGGTCCTTAAGAAGTGCTTTATCTCGGCCCCGGTGTTGGTTCAGCCCAACCAAATGGAACCATTTATCGTGGAGGTTGACGCGTCCGAGGTGGGAGTGGGGGCTGTCTTGTCCCAGGGTACCAGGTCTCTCCCCCATCTCCGTCTCTGTGCCTACTTCTCCAGGAAGTTTTCGCCCACTGAGAGTAACTATGATATTGGCAACCGCGAACTCTTAGCCATTAAATGGGCATTTGAAGAGTGGCGCCACTTCCTGGAGGGGGCTAGGCACCAGGTAACGGTCCTTACCGACCACAAGAATCTGGTTTTCCTAGAATTTGCCCGGAGGCTAAACCCGAGACAAGCTCGATGGGCGTTATTTTTTACCAGATTCAATTTTTTGGTTACCTATAGGGCTGGGTCTAAAAATATTAAGGCTGATGCACTGTCGCGTAGCTTCATGGCCAGCCCTCCTTCAGAGGAAGATCCTGCTTGTATTTTGCCTCCAGGTATAATCATTTCCTCTATTGATTCTGATTTAGTCTCTGAAATTGCTGCTGATCAAGGTTCAGCTCCCGGGAACCTTCCTGAGAATAAGTTGTTTGTTCCCCTGCAATACCGGCTAAGGGTACTTAGGGAAAATCATGACTCCGCACTATCTGGTCATCCAGGCATCCTGGGTACCAAGCACCTCATTGCCAGAAACTATTGATGGCCTGGGTTGCCTAAAGACGTTAAGGCCTACGTCGCCGCTTGTGAGGTTTGTGCTAGGTCCAAGACTCCCAGGTCCTGACCAGCGGGCTTACTACGCTCTTTGCCCATTCCCCAGAGACCTTGGACCCATATCTCCATGGATTTTATCACCGATTTGCCTCCATCTCAAGGCAAGTCGGTGGTGTGGGTTGTAGTAGACCGCTTCAGTAAGATGTGCCACTTTGTGCGCCTCAAGAAACTACCCAATGCTAAGACATTAGCTACCTTGTTTGTCAAACACATCCTGCGTCTCCATGGGGTCCCTGTCAATATTGTTTCTGACAGAGGGGTACAATTTGTTTCTTTGTTTTGGAGAGCCTTCTGTAAAAAGTTGGAGATTGATCTGTCATTCTCCTCTGCCTTCCATCCTGAAACTAACCCAAACCGAGAGGACTAATCAGTCTCTAGAACAATATTTAAGGTGTTTTATCTCTGACTGTCAATGTTATTGGGTCTCATTCATTCCCCTCGCCGAATTTTCCCTTAATAACCGGGTCAGTAACTCGTCAGGGGTCTCCCCCTTTTTTTGTAATTTTGGGTTTAATCCACGGTTCTCCTCCATTTCACCTGGTAGTTCCAACAATCCCGAGGTAGAGGTCGTTCATCGGGAACTGTGCACAGTCTGGGCCCAGGTTCAGAAGAACCTAGAGGCGTCCCATAGCATACAAAAAAACTCAGGCAGATAGAAGACGTTCTGCTAACCCCTTGTTTATGGTCGGGGATCTGGTGTGGCTATCGCCAAAGAACTTGCGCCTATAAGTCCCATCCAAGAAGTTTGCTCCCCGGTTTATAGGGCCATACAAGGTCATTGAAGTCCTCAATCCTGTCTCCTTCCGACTGGAGTTGCCCCCATCTTTTCGAGTACACAACGTGTTTCATGCCTCCCTCCTTAAACGCTGCTCCCCTTCCTTGGCTCCCTCGAGGAAACCTCCTGTCCCCGTTCTCACCCCTGAGGGGGTAGAATTCGAGGTGGCCAAGATTGTGGACAGCAAGATGGTCCAAGGCTCCCTCCAGTACCTGGTCCATTGGAGAGGATACGGGCCTGAGGAGAGGACTTGGGTACCCGCCCGGGATGTTCACGCTGGGGTATTGGTCAGGAGCTTCCACCTTCGTTTCCCCAATAAACCAGGTCCATCTAGAAAAGGTCCGGTGGCCCCTCATAAAAGGGGGGGGTACTGTTAAGGATCTGCCAGGCACAGCTTCTGTATCCACGCCCATAGGTAATCAGTCTGCACCTGCTCCTATGTCTGTGAGACTGACTCCATCTTCCACCACTCAGGATGGCAGGCTTAGGAGTGGGAGAGCCTATCACAGCCTGGCCAGACGGAGCTAGCTCCCGCCCTCTGTCTATTTATACCTGCTCCTCCTTGCTTGTGATTCTTCTCGTTTTGATTCCTGGCCCTGCTGCAGCTTCTTGAACCATTTGACCCTGCTTCATATTGACCCTGGCTTGCTGACTACTCTCCTGCTCTGCGTTTGGTACCTCGTACACTCCTGGTTTGACTCGGCTTGTTCACTACTCTCCTGCTCTGCGTTTGGTACCTCGTACACTCCTGGTTTGACTTGACTCGTTCACCTCTTTTGTTGCTCACGGTGTTGCCGTGGGCAATTGCCCCTTTTCCCTTGCTTCTGTGTACCCTTGTCTGTTTGTCTGTCGTGCACTTATTGAGCGTAGGGACCGTCGCCCAGTTGTACCCCGTCACCTAGGGCGGGTCGTTGCAAGTAGGCAGGGACTGAGTGGCGGGTAGATTAGGGCTCACTTGTCTGTTTCCTTACCCCCATCATTACAGCAAGCTAGTATTTCAGCAAGTTGGAATGTCGCAGATCAAGTGGTGCAAAGGTAGACCGTTTTGTCACTGCAAATCCAGGAAGGCGTTCTTAGCCACATTACAATGGCTGAAATGCATAGAAACTCGCCTGGACATGATCAGCACCTTCTGCAAGTCAGGATACGTTTTATAAAAATGTCTCACCACCAAATTTTTGACATGCACCTTGCAGGGAGCATGTGTTATATTCCCTAAAACAGTGCAGCCACAATGTGCCCACCATTGTTACTGACTACTTTGCCCAGTTGTAATTTTGGGGGGAACATCCATTTTCTGCTCGATGCACAATATCAACTGTCCTGCTGTGTGGCTTCTCTCGCCCAGACTCGACCGGTGTAAGACAGCATGGCAGCGCTTTAGCTTACACATACAATATGAAAGGAGGGAGGGGGAGTGGAAGCAATACTCTGCCCTGTTGCTGTTGGGAACAGGAAGATGTCCATTGAGAAGAACTTGAAGGAGGTGGCTAAGTGCCTAATGTCGGAACCAGACCTACACAAACGTGGAGGTGTCACTAGCACCTGGCCTTGTTGCGGTGGCACATTGTTGTTAATGCCATGAAAAACATTGACCCAGTGGGCCGTGAAGTCATATACTGTCCCTGGCTGAAATTGCCACTCAATGCGTCGATGGTGGCATGCACTACTAAGGGGTATGGCTGCAACTGCACAACCAGCAACTTGGCCAGAGCTTGCACACTGTGATATTTTTGAGAACAATTCTCACACAGGAGATTCCAGCACAAACCCACCACCAGCAACATTTCTGTCACCACCACCCATGCTTGCCCTAAGTCTGACAGATTTTGAGCCCACATTACCAGCAGCAGTGGCATCACGTGCTTTGCAGTTGACCACAGTAGAAGCAGATTTGCCCATGGCAGGTTTTGATTTTTTGGCCATACGCAGATTTCGCTTGTTTTCACCGGCACCACCCTCCTTCCCTGATATCATGACCTCCTCGTCACCCTGATCCAGTTTCCAGGTTCTGTCTAACACACAATCATCATCATCATTATTTCTGCCACTTTCCTAAGACTGTGATATGTCTTGGGCTCCTTGCCCACCTTATAATTGCTACCTCTATTTTGTTCTGAGTGCCACTACCGCCATTGCTACGAGTGCCACTACTACCACCACCAAGATAGCAATGAATTTCAGTCATTTTCTCTGCCCGGTTCTACTCCTCTTCACAGTTGGAATACTGATTTTCACAATGGTTTTCTTTAACTTATCATCAGAACAACTATCTTAAATATCTTCCTTAGCACCCAGGGTGCTGTGTTTTAGGAGAAAAGATGGCGTCCCACTAGGGGTCAGTGAAGACAGAGATGACGAAAAATAAATGCTTCTATTGAGCTGCAAATTAACTGGAAAGGAGGAGCAGGGGGATTGCGCTGAACACTGGCTCAAAGTCTTGGCGTTAGAGGTAACATTATCCTGCTGTGACTGAGATGATGAGTAAACCATCCAGCCCACAATGTCACCCGCTTCCTCTGCAATAATAATAATAATAATAATCTTTATTTATATAGCGCTAACATATTATGCAGCAGGTTACAATTTAGAGGGAACATGAACAGACAACATCAGACATTACATAGTGACAACGCTAATTTACAATTCAGACAGGAGGGTTGCGGACCCTGCTCGTAAGAGCTTACAATCTATGAGGAAATAAGGGAGACACAAAGGGTAAAAGTGTTTGTTCAGTACAATGGTCCAGCCTTCTTTTAGGTCACGTTCACACGTGGCAGAATTTTTCCGCTGCAAATGTTGGTGCAGATTCGGGGCAATTACGCAACGAATCTGCAGCAACATTTGCATATTTGACAGGTAATTCAGATGTTGCAGATATCACAGCGAACTTGCCACAGATTTCACTTTTTGCATTTCAAAATTCCGCTGCTTCTCCACAACATAATGTGCATACTGTGGAGTTCTGCACCGCAGCCTAATTTACGCACAGTTATTTTCCGCAACGTCTGAACTAAGTTTCCTAAAAATGTATAGAAACAAATGTAAAAAACGGCTGCTGCAGAATTCCACTGCGGACTGTTCGCAGCGGAATTCAACAGCAATTACGCCACGTCTGAACGTTTCCTTATACACCGGGGGTGGTCCACATAAAGCTGCATGAGCCGGTCACCGGCCAGTATTCGTGTATGACAAACATGAACTGCATTAGGGTGCAAGGAGTGTGAGGGAACCTTATTCGGATGACTAATGGGGCCAAGGACAGGAGTCAGATTAGGGAATGTTAATGGCCTGTCTAAATAGATGTGTTTTCATGGCACTTTTAAAACGGTGGATATTGGGAATCAATCTGATTGTCTGGGGTAGCGCATTCCAGAGGACTGGTGCAGCAAAAGAAAAATCTTGGAGACGGGAGTGGGAGGTTCGGATTATGAAGGATTTTAATATAAAGTCGTTGGCAGAAAGTAGAGCGCGAGTAGGGTGGTAGACAGAGATGAGGGAGGAGGTGCACCACTGTGGAGAGCTCTGTGGGTGAGTGTAATAGGTTTGAATTTAATTCTGAAGGGGATGGGCAACCACTGAAGTGATTGGGACACGGTAGAGGCATTGGTGTAGCGGTTGGTCAGAAAGATGAGCCTGGCTGCTGCATTGAGGATAGATTGGAGAGGGGAGAGTTTAGTGAGTGGAAGACCGACGAATAATGAGTTACAGTAGTAATACAGTTATAATACAATTTCCAGAGGCACGGGGCAACTGTGACGTGCTACTACTAGCCAGACGACTGGTGCCGACAGTGCTCCTGCTGCTGCTACTTTTTCTACAGCCTCCCACATTCTTACTGGCGGATGACGTGGCACAGGTATTTCCTCTTATATTATCTTGTCAAGCTCCTTTTCTCAGACATTTTTTTTTTTTTTAAATGAGGCACCGCTGAGCATGTACTGGTTATTCTGACCACAAGGCCTATAGTTACAAATAAAAAAATTCATACAGTCTATCTACTAAACGTGCACTGTAATGTTGCTTCTCTCATTGTTGGTGAAGTTTGATGCAGAACAATATGTATGGGTGCCAGTATTAGCAATTAGATATATGCAAAACAATGAGTTTTCAGCAGACAGCGGCACTCTATCAGCACCATGATTTCATTTTAAAACGTATTTATTTGAAAAAATTGTCATTTGGACACAGACCAATGGTATAACGGCGCTGTATAATCTGCTTGACACAGAATAATACACCAATTTTTGGTGGAAGTAAAATAAGCAATTAGATATATGCAAAACAATAAGTGACGTAACGTCTATGATGCTTGTATCAGCAGGCAGCGGCACGCTATTATTACCAGGTAGAGCTGGGCGATTTCGCCCAAAAATTTGATTTCTTTCAAGTCTAGGGGCGATTTTCGACTTGAATCTCGATTTTCTTATTTCTTTCCATTTATTTAACAGTAATACCAAGAGATCATTTAAATCATTAAATTATTTTCTTTCTATAAATTGCTTTTTAACATATATTGCTATAATTGTACATAACTTCACAACTTTTAACCTCTGCAAGTACTTTTTTTATCAGAAATACAATTGGAAAAATGTATATCTAATTGGTTATAACTTCTGTGTTTCCAGGCAGGGAACAGGTTAACAGAATCTATAATCAATTATGAACGTCGTGCACTAACACCCTCTCGCCACCACATCAGCCGGTTTCCGACATTGCAGGCGAGAGCAGTGTCAATTTCTGCAGTGCCAGGCAGACAGCGCAGAGCGCGTACTCTGGGGAATGATTACATTATAGTGTCTAAAGTGTGAGCAGGAGCCCGTGCAGTAACCGGCCCACGATGGGGTTTTAAATAAATTACATTAAGGCTGGATTCACACGACCCTGATTGGACAATGTAAAACGGTCCGTGTGTCTGCCGGATTTCCCGGCCCGACCACGGTACATGTCAAAGAGACTCCTGGCATCATAGCCATTTAGGCTCACACGATAGTAAAAAAAAAAATGGACATTAAAAACAGATCAATTGTCCGTTTTTCAAGTCCATTGTGTATCAGTGTGTCTCCAAATGGATTTCCTTTGTCAGGGTTTTTTTTTTGTCCCAATCCCCTGAAAACACCACAGTGCCCATGTAGATATCGCCCCAGTGTCCACATATAGTGACACAGTGCCCACATATAGTGACATAGTGACACCCATATAGTGCCACACACCCTTGCAGATAACACCCCCTTGTAAATCGCGCCCCCACATAAAGATCGCACCCCCACATGTAGATTGCACCCCCACATTTATATTGCACTCCCCCCATTGTAGATTACAGCTGCATCACCACCCCCCCCTTGTAGTTCGCACCCCCACATGTAGATCACAACCCCACGCCCCATCCTTCTTGTATAGAACTTGTATTACCACTGTAGCTGGCACTAGGAGCTGAATCCCCAGCCAGAGGTTGCTGACGACCTGACCGGGGATTCAGCTCCTAATGAGAGCTACACTGGCGCTATATACAAGAATGATGGGGGGTGCTGCGATCTAGAAGGGGGGAGGATGAGGGCACGACGGCGTCACTAAAGAATCAATTCAATGATTCTGTTAAAAAAAACAATCGTCAGAGCGAATTAAGCGAATTAATCCGATTAATCTCCCAGCCCTAGTACCAGGATTTAAATTTAAGTTAAAATCTATTTATTTGAAATAATATTGTCACTTGGAGACAGACTGAAGTATAATGGTGATAGTATAATTGCTTAAAGCAGAAAAATACGCTAATTTTTGGTGCCACTAAAATATATATGCAAAACAATGCGTGATGTCACGTCCGTGACTTCTGTTTGAGTAGGCAGCATCAT
Source organism: Rhinoderma darwinii (assembly GCF_050947455.1). Lineage (NCBI taxonomy): Eukaryota > Metazoa > Chordata > Amphibia > Anura > Rhinodermatidae > Rhinoderma > Rhinoderma darwinii. The sequence continues at coordinate 265,159,884 of NC_134689.1, read as the reverse complement.
TGGTGTGATGAATATTGGCAATTTAATGTATGAATATATTGTATAGCAGCAGCACTCACTCACAGCAATGGCTGCCAGTGCCTGCCTAATAACTAACACACTGACACTGACACTCTCTAAAATCTCTCTCTCAAATTATTGTAAATCTTACACTCTATTTTTTAACCTCTTCTCCTCACTGTGAAACACCCTCTCTAACACTAATCCACTACCTCTCTGTATTCTGTGTTTTACTATCCCTCACTTTCCACAAATCAGCAGCATTTCCTGGTTGGCTGTTTATAGTGGCTATGACTCATATGACTATCATCCACTGAGTCATTAGTGACTCACACCTATACCTCTCATGATTAGCTATGCTAGAGGGTGGGCTTCCTGCAAGACATTATGGGAATGCCTGCTGGGCCACCTAAGGTCATGAACACTGGCGTAGCTATAGGGGTCGCAGCGGTCGCAATTGCGACCGGGCCCCGAAGCCAGGGGGGCCCACGGCCCCCCCGCACCACATCAATAAAAAGTTACTATAGTAACTCGGGCCGCGGGCCCCTGTTACTATAGTAACATACTTTACTTACCTTCCTGGTTCCGGATCGCAGCGGAGGTCCTGACGTCAAGCGCTGTGCGCAGCGCATGACGTCACAGCGCTATGCCGCCGCGCACAGCATCGAGACTACAGAACTACCGCCGCGGCCGAAGAGGAAGGTAAGGTTAGCCCTGACTGGCGGGGTCCGACTCACGGGACCCGCCAATCAGCTGTTTTGAAGGGGCCGCAGCACTCGTACGAGAGCTGCTCCCCTTCATTCCTGTCACTTCATTCCGGTCACATTGTGAATCGGTGTCGGCGATTCACAGTGTGGGCGAGTAGTGAAATGAAGGGGAAGCAGCTCTCGTACGAGTGCTGCGGCCCCTTCAAAACAGCTGATTTGCGGGTCCCGGGCGACACATCTGCTATTGATGGCCTATCCTGTGGATAGGCCATCAATGTTTAGGGACTGCACAACCCCTAAGCCTACGATGTAGCAGGCTTAGGGGGCCCATGAGACAGGATCACAGATTGTGTGATCCTGTCTGCTGGGCCCTGTATCTAAGCCAATCACATGGTAGGCTTAGATACATGGCCCATGCGTGATCCTGTCTGCTGGGCCTTGTATCTAAGCCTACCACACTGTAGGTATAGAAATACAGGGCCCCAGCACACAGTAATCTTATACTGTATAAGATTACTGTCTGCTGGACCCTGTATCTAAGCCTACCTTGTGGTAGGCTTAGATACAGGGTCCCACAGACAGTATCACACATGGGCCCTGTATCTAAGCCTTAGGGTATGTGCACAGACACTAATTACGTCCGTAATTGACGGACGTATTTCGGCCGCAAGTACCGGACCGAACACAGTGCAGGGAGCCGGGCTCCTAGCATCATACTTATGTACGATGCTAGGAGTCCCTGCCTCGCTGCAGGACAACTGTCCCGTACTGTAATCATGTTTTTAGGACGGGACAGTTGTCTTGCAGCGAGGCAGGGACTCCTAGCATCGTACATAAGTATGATGCTAGGAGCCCGGCTCCCTGCACTGTGTTGGGTCCGGTACTTGCTTCCGAAATACGTCCGTCAATTACGGACGTAATTAGTGTGTGTGCACATACCCTAACACATGTGTTACTAATCATTTTTTGTGTGTTTTCTTACAGGTTCGGTCGTTGGACTACGGCGGATTCCAGGACTACTTCGATGACAGCTTTTTTTTTTATTAATAAAATGGTTAATGAGGGTTGTGTGTTTTTTTTTTTTATTTCAATAAAATATTTTTTCTATGTCTTTGTGTTTTTTTTTTCTCTTCAATAGTTTTTATTAAAGTTTTCAGATAAATACAAAACAAATGACTTGACTTCAAACACTGTATCATCTCATAACATTGGTATATGATATGCACTTATAATACATCAATTATCATGACGTGCTATCTTTAATCAAAGTACAAACATACTCCTCAGGTACATCAATGTTGGTGTTGTTAGCAGATGTGAGATGACATAAACATAAATAACAAATAAACAACGCATAACAATATTCGCTAGCAGAACCGATATCACAAATACTTGCTCTATTTCTGTGCATATTTTTTATTTCAGGGGGGGGGGATAATAGTAACCCAATCTGATTTCAACTCTCTTCCTGTCTGGGTTTTCTTCTTCTACTGTTTGGAACAAAAATGAGAGTTTGTCCACGCTATCCAATGTTTCTCAAAGGATGAGATTGTAAAGTTGCCATGTGCTATCGCCCTTTCATATTTATATGATGTATTTATAGCTGTGACTAGTTCAGCAATTGGGGGAATTCCTACTTGTTTCCAATGTCGTGTTATGATTAATTTTGCCATAACTAAAATTTTACAAAATAACCTCCTATGTTCAACAGGGATCGGATCTAATTCCAAGAAAAGTAGGATGAGATGTGGGTTTGGTGCAACCTCCATAGAAAATATAACAGACAGTAAGTTGATCACCTCTGTCCAATAATTCCTAATAATCGTACACTCCCATAATACATGTATGAGCGAACCTTCCTTCCCACAATTCCGCCAACATAGTGAGGATACATTTGAAAACATGGCGTGTAAACGATCTGGTGTATAATACCATCGCATATATGTCTTAATTGCTGCTTCTACATGGGATACACATTTCAGTGAAGTATGTATCCATTTAAAGGCTAATATCCAATGGTGGTCTGCAAACGATTTTCCCAGGTCATGTTCCCATCTTACAATTGGACCATTTCTTTGGAACTCTGAGTGGAATGAAATGGAGTTATATAGATATTTCAACCCCTTCTTCCCGTTATTAAAACCATTCAAGACTGTGAGGTTACCTTGGTAAATAAGGTTTGCGTGGCTATGTATAAAATGTTTTACCCTAAGGTATGTAAATATTTCTCTCTGAGGAATATCGTTCGCAGACCGTAAGTGCTCAAAGCTTATCATTTGGTTATTTTGGAACAATTGTTCACAGGAGGTCAGTCCCCTTGCTATCCATCCCTGGAGCGTCATATATGGTATAGCAAGTTCTAAAAAATCTAATTGCAGATACGACCTAGATATAGGCAGTCTCTGTGTTGCATGGGTGTGTAAGAATGTCCAGCATGTCAGAGTAGTCTTGGTAAGGGGGGAAATTTCATTCGGTAGTGGTATGTCACATAGTGTGAGGAAGAGAAGTGATTTTAAACTACCTGACCTTAAATAAGATGCCTCCATGTCTACCCAATGTTTCGGGTTGTCTTCCTTCCACCACGCCCTTGCTTGGGCCGCTACTGTCGCGACATAATATCCAAATATGTTGGGGACTCCCAGACCCCCTGCTCCTTTATCTTTGGTAAGAATGTGAGAAGCCACCCGTGGTTTCTTTTTGTCCCAAATGAAGTCCATCATGATACGTTGGATGCGAGAGAAATAAGATGCAGGAACATGTATGGGAAGAGTTCGAAATAAATATAATAATTTTGGTAGGAGAAGCATTTTAAAAGCGGCAATTCTACCCAGCCAGGATACCTCTACTTTCATCATTCTATCTAATTCTTCCTGAAACATCTGTATCAGTGGTATGTAATTTACTCCAAATAACTTTTTGTGTGTGGCTGTCAATGTGAGGCCTAGATATGTGATTTCCATTGCGTTCCATTGGAATGAATATTTGGACTGGAGAAAGTGTAGGGTTGAGGTATTAAGATTTAGAGGGAGACTCTGCGACTTTTGTGTATTCAATTTATAAAGAGATATCTGCCCAAATTGCTTTATACAATCTATTGCAGCTTCTAGAGATGTCTCCGGCTCAGACAGGGATAAAATTATATCGTCTGCATATAAGGATATTGTGTGGGTTTTCGTCCCCACTTGAATACCCTTTACGTCTTTATGTGTTCTGAGTAGTTGTGCTAGTGGTTCTATGGACAGCACGAATATGAGGGGTGATAGTGGACATCCCTGTCTGGTGCCATTCGAGATATCGAATCCACCTGAGAATACCCCATTTGTGTAGACTTTAGCAGATGGTTCCGAATATAGAGCTTGGATGGCCGACAATATACTCCCTGAGAAGCCCATGTGTTCCAATGCAGAAAAGGCGTATCTCCAGGAGACTCGATCAAACGCCTTTTCTGCATCTAATGCTAATAATACTGCCGGGATGTGTTTACTTTCAATGTGGTGTAGAAGACCTATCACCCTTCTTGTGTTATCCGAACCTTGTCGACCTTTTATGAAGCCCGTCTGATCGTCTGTTATGAGGTGTGGTAAAATGGGAGCCAATCGGTTCGCTATTAATTTGGCATATATTTTCAGGTCAATATTCAGTAACGAAATGGGCCTAAAATTTTTTGGTTGATCATTCGTTTTTCCACTTTTGGGCAGCGTAATTATGAGTGCCTCTTGATTTTCCTTAGGAAAGGATCCTGAGGATTGAGCTGCTTGGAAAAATCTGCTTAAGTATGGGGCAAGAATTTTATGGAATGTTTTATAGTAAGCGTTAGTTAGACCGTCTCGACCTGGTGCCTTATCTGGTGGTAAGGATCTAAGAATGGCAGATATTTCCGTTTCTGTAATTGGAGCATTTAAACTATTTAGTTGACTCGGTGATAGTTTTGGTAAGGGAATGTCCTTTAGAAAATTTCTGATGTCGTTTTCCCTTGGTTGTGATGTGAAGGGATCTCTGTTGATGTTGTATAATGCTTCGTAAAAGTCCTTAAATTTATTAGCAATATCTACTGGATGTGTAATTTGAGCCTGCGTATTCGAGTCTATGAGGTATGGTATTCTAGATTTTTGATGATGGTGTTTTAGACGTGCTGCTAGTAATTTGCCCGCTTTGTTGTTTTGAGAATAATATCTCGTTTTAGTTTTGCGTAAATTTTTTTCATATTCAGAGATCATATTCAATCTGAGCTCCTGGCGCAAATTATTTAAATTGGTGGCATGTATAGGGGAAGGAGCTGTTTTATTTAGTGTTTCTAGTTCGTGGATTTGTTCCGTTAACTTTGTAATGTTGCTTAGACGTACTTTCTTAGCAATATGTCCCATCCGTATTAGTGATCCCCTTATGAATGCCTTATGTGCATTCCAGAGTGAGTTGATATGGATTCCACCTGTATCATTCATCTCAAAATACTCCCCCAGATCTCTAATTATATCCAGTTGAAATTTAGAGTGGGATAACAAAAACGGACTACATCTCCACATAAATGCGGGGTTGGAATTATGATATTCCTTTAAGGAAAGTGTTATGGCTGCGTGGTCGGACCATTTGATAGTTTCTATGGTAGCTTTGTCCATAAGGAGTAAGAGTTCCTTATCTATGAGGAACATGTCAATTCTGGAGTAACAATTGTGTGGATTGGAAAAAAAGGAGAAATCCTTCTCTGTACCATGTTGAATCCTCCAACTATCATATAATTCTTTGTTCCATATCAGTTTCCTCAGTGCTGTTTGGTCTATTCTATTGCCAGATGTGGAATCTAAGGACGTGTTCATTACCATATTGAAATCCCCGCACAATAATATTTTACCTTCTTTAAATTTCTCTATAATCCTGAACATTTTGTGTAGGAAATGTATTTGACGTGTATTAGGTGCATACAATGCTACTAAAGTGTATTTAACATTATTAATTGAGCACACTAACAAGATAAATCTACCATTGGGGTCTATGTGTACCTTTATCTGTTGAAATGCTACTGAGTTCCTAATGGCCAACATAACTCCCCGGGATTTGTTCTTATAGTGAGATTGATATATATGTGGGAAGTTATGGCATTTGATACGATGAGCGTCTTTAGATAGGACGTGAGTCTCCTGCGCACAAAAAATATCGCATGCTAGTGTTTTAGCCTCTGCCCACATAAAACTCCGTTTCTGTGGAGTGTTAAGGCCCTTGACATTTAGGGATGCAAACTTAATAGTCATGGTTTAAATCAATAAGTGTGGTAACCGTTGATAATACTTCTCCTACTGCGCAGTATCTGTACAGATGGAACCCAAAATTCTCGCATTTGACTATGGGAATACAAGTAATAAATATATACATTACATGTTCATTCAATAGGGATGAACTCCAGGTGATGTTGGTGTGTTCTGGTCTGCCAAGAAGTAAGAGCTGTATACCTCTCGAGAGAAGATCATGTCGGATTCTGTATTTATGAATAAGTTCTGCAAAGCAAAAAACTGTAGAACAACAAACTCTGTATAACAAACAGACGTGGGGGGGAAAAGTCAGCCTAAGGTCAAATCAAGATGAATGCCTTGAGCACCCGCGAATTCCGGTCACCTCCATTCTGGAATCTTGTGTCTGTCAGTGGTGTGTGGATCTATGTCTGGTTACCTTCTTCCATTCCTCCATAAGGTGTTGTGGAGGCTTATTCGTTGGATTAGTTGGGTGTTTAATCGTTATATTCCAACGGTGTAAAGTCTCTTCACCTTCCTCCAGAGTGTTGATTACATGTAGGACATTCTGGCGTTTGATCAGCAGCTTAACAGGAAATCCCCATCTGTATAGGATTTGGTGTTCTCGGAGTGCAGTCGTGATTGGGGTCAGTTGTCTGCGCAGTTGTAATGTCGCTGCTGAGAGGTCGGCAAATACAGAAATCTTTTGGAATTGTGGTGGTCTCCCTTCTTTCTTTCTGGTTGCTTCCATCAGTTTTTCCTTGATATGGAAGAAGTGTACGCGCGCTAGTACATCTCTAGGAATATCTGCATCAAGATGTTTCGGTTTAGGTATACGGTGTATACGATCTATGATCAGGTCACTCTGTGAGCATTCCGCGACCAAACTTTTGATAAAGTGTTGCGCAAATTTATTGAGGTCTTGAGGTAGTATGTCTTCAGGGATCCCCCTGAATTTGACGTTATTACGTCTCGACCTGTCCTCCAAATCAGCCATTTTGGCTTTAATTTGAGTAACTTCTTCTGCCAAGCCATAGTGAGCATCTACCACTTCATTATGAGAGGAGGTAACTTCTCCCATCTTGTTTTCTAAGTGCAGGACTCGCTGTTCCACTTCTTGCATGGAAGTAGATAATGGATGAATAAGGCCTGCCAGGCTAGTGTGCAGAGACTGGTGTAACGCTTGCAACATGTTTCTCATCATGTCTACTGTTACTGGGTCTGTGGATGCAGGTAAGTGCCCCAAAAAATCAGGTGTTTCTGTCAGAGCTTTGTTAGTGGTAGTTGGGAGATTTCTTACCTCCTCTAAGCGATCGTCCGCTCTGTGTTGTTGCTGATGAAGACGTTCTGAGCTATTACTCAGGGGAGAAGATGGCGCCGATCCGACAGCACCTCGTGGAGTGAGGCGTTGCGGTCTTCTTGTTCTGGTGATCCTATGTACCTCCGCCTCATGGCGTCGAGGGCTCCCAGCCAGAAATCTCATCCCCGGACTCCCAGACGGTTCCGAGCTGTGTCTGGTACGTATGGGGGTCTTCTGTTTCCGATTTTGAGTGTATTCTGGCGGTGCTTCAGATGTCGATGAGTCCGCATCTTCTCCGTCCTTCTCCCCGGACGCCCGACGGGGGTAAAAGTCCGTCAATTTTGCCGGTCTTGCCGCCGATTTCTTCTTCCTTGGCATCTTAGGAGTGAGAGGATCCACTGTGAGAATCTTTATACGTGTTTGAGAGGTCTTGTTATCGTTGTTTGCCGTTAGGGTGCAGGAGCTCTCTGTTCAGACGTCCATCTTCCTCAACAGCCAGGCCACGCCCCCTTTGTGTTTTTTTTTTAACTATATTACTACCGCCTTAGTAATGGCCGCCGGCTGATTGACAGCATCCATTGCTAAGGCGGGGCTTAGTGTTAGCCGGTGCAGAGGCTAACACTAACCCCCTTTATTACCCCGGTACCCACCGCCACCAGGGGTGCTGGGAAGAGCCGGGTACGATCCAGTACCTGACCATCTGTAGTGATGGTCGGCCACTGGGGTGGCCGCAGGCTGGTATTATCAGGAGGGGAAGGCCAAAAACAGTGGCCCTTCCCATCCTGGTAATGCTGCCTGCTGCTGCTTTATTGTATCTGGCTGGTTATGAAAATGGGGGGGACCCCACGTCATTTAAAAAATAATTGGAAAGAACGATGTCGGGTCCCCCCCAATTTTCATAACCAGCCAGATACAACACAGCAGCAGCAGGCAGCATTACAAGGGTGGGAAGGGCCACTGTTTTTGGCCTTCCCCAGCCTAATACTACCAGCCTGCGGCCACCCCGGTGCCTGCCCGTCACTACAGATGGTCGGGTACTGGTTTGTACCCGGCTCTTCCCAGTACCCCTGGTGGCGGTGGGTACCGGGGTAATAATGGGGGTTAGTGTAGCCTCTGCACCGGCTAACATTAAGCCTCGCCTTAGTAATGGGGGTTGTCAATCAGCCAGCGGCCATTACTAAGGCGGTGATAATAAAGTTTAAAAAGATACAAGCACATAGAAAAAATATTTTATTGAAATAAAAAAACACAACCCTCATTAACCATTTTATTGAGAATAAAAAAAACGCCGTCATTGAAGTCCTCGTATCCGAAGTCCAACGACCAAACCTGTAAAAAAAACAAACACACAAAAATAATCAGTAACACATAAAGAAGCAAAATTATTATTCTTACCTATCCTGGGTCCAGCGCTGGAGCCGCAATGTCAGCGAGCTGGGCCCTGTATCTAATCCTATCGTGTGATACAGTCTGCTGAGCTGTGTATCTAATCCAATCATGTATGATACTGTCTGCTGGGCCCTATATCTAATCCGATCATGTGTGATACTGTCTGCTGAGCCACTGTATCTAATCCTATCATGTGTGATACTGTCTGCTGAGCCACTGTATCTAATCCTATCATGTGTGGTACTGTCTGCTGAGCCACTGTATCTAATCCTATCATGTGTGATACTGTCTGCTGAGCCACTGTATCTAATCCTATCATGTGTGGTACTGTCTGCTGAGCCACTGTATCTAATCCTATCATGTGTGGTACTGTCTGCTGAGTCACTGTATCTAATCCTATCATGTGTGATACTGTCTGCTGGGCCACTGTATCTAATCCTATCATGTGTGATACTGTCTGCTGAGCTGTGTATCTAATCCTATCATGTGTGATACTGCCTTCTGAGCCACTGTATCTAATCCTATCATGTGTGATACTGTCTGCTCAGCCACTGTATCTAATCCTATCCATAGTTTATAGGGTCTTAGTGCTATAGATATGCTATGCTGTCTCATATACACACTTTTTTTTGGGCGGACACATATGTATTGGGGCTATTTCCCGGACATTTTAAGCCCTGAGGGTATGTTCACACGGCAGCGTCTGTTACGGCTGAAATTACTGTGCTGTTTTCAGGAGAAAACAGCACCGTAATTTCAGCCGTAATGGCATGTGCAGGCGTCTTTCGCTGCGTCCATTACGGACGTAATTGGAGCTGTTTTTCTATGGAGTCCATGGAAAACGGCTCCATTTACGTCTGAAGAAGTGACAGGCAGTTTTTTACGCGCCGCCTTTTGACAGCGGCGCGTAAAAAAAAATGACCATCGGCACAGAACATCGTAAGACCCATTCAGATGTTTTCCGACGCTTTTGAGCCGCATTTTCGGACGTAATTCAATGCTAAAACGCCCGAATTACGTCCGTAAATAGTGTGTGTGTGAACCCAGCCTTAGTGACGCCCCGGCTGCTAGTGCTGCATTGTTGGGTCACTTAGGAGACCCAGCGATGCAGCTGAAAGCTGCGGACCGTCGGCCATGAGAAGTTTGCGGGGGGGGGGGGCCCAGTAAGAATTTTTGCATCAGGGCCCATGAGCCTCTAGCTACGCCCCTGGTCATGAAGATCCTTCTTCTCTGACTTCTTGTCTTCTTCTGATTTGTAATATGGTGGCAGCCATTTTTGGCAATTCACACTAGACAAACGCAAAAAAATTGGGATTCGCTAAAATACATGACTCTTAGGAAATTTGCATCAAATTTGATTTTTGCATTATTATTATTGTTCTATCAAGTTGACTTTGACTTTTGGTCTTCAGACTGATGTTTCCTCGTCTCTATAGATCTAGAGGCTTCTAATGTTCTTTACCTTTTCCCTTGCTCTCCACAAAGCATAATTATATTTTTTTAATGTGCAGGGTCCAGAATAAAGCAGTTTTAGTATACTTAACCCCTTAACGACCAAGGACGAAAATGAACGTCATGGTCGGCTGCTAGTTCCCGCACCATGACGTTCATTTTCGTCCGCATTTCAAACTGTCACTCTGTGTAAACACAGAGTGACAGACCCGCGCTGACAGTTGTCCCCGACAGCTGAGACATCAGTCTTGCCGGACAGCGGACCATCGCCGCTGATTTCGGCAGTTAACCCCTTAAGTGCGGCGACGGATTGCCGTCGCCGCATTTAAGTGGTTTGAAGCACATCAGCAGCCCCCACGAAGTGATCGTGGGGGCTACCGATGCTTGTCACGGCAATCGGAGGTCAGATAATGACCTCCGGGTTGCCATGCACGGAAGCCACGGAGGAACAGCCTCCGGCCGTTCCTCCTCTGCTTCCTGTCAGTGTGACAGTCACGTCACAATGAAGGTTAGAGTACATCACACTACGTGTGTAGTGTAATGTACTCTAACAGCGATCAAAGCTGCAAGACTAAGTGTCCCCTAGTGGGACAAGTTAAAAAAGTAAAAAAAAGTAATAAAAATTTTTTAAAAAAAGTGTAAAAATAAAAGTTATAAGTTCTATAAACACTAAATGCATTTTTTCCCTATAATAAGACTTTTACTATAGAAAAAAAATGAACACGTTAAAAAAGTACACATATCTGGTATCACCGCGTTCGTAACGAACCCAACTATAAAACTATAATGTTATTTTTCCCGCACGATGAACACCCCAAAAAAAAATCAATAAAAAACTACGACAGAATTTTTTGGGTCACCACGGCTCTCTAAATAAAGAATAAAAAGTGATCAAAAAGTCGCATGTACCCGAAAATAGTACCAATAAAAACTTCTATCCGTCCCGCAAAAAACAAGCCCTTACACAGCTTTTTTGACTAAAAAATTAAAAAATTATGGCTCTCAGAATATGGTGACACAGAATTTTTTTTTTTAATAAATAAGTCATTTTATTGCGCAAACGCTAAAAAAAAGGACCAAACCTATATACATATGGTATCGCCGTAACCGTACCAACTCGCAGAATAAAGTAAAAATGTCACCTATAGCGTACGGTGAGCGCCGCAAAAAGAAAACCTAAAAAACGGTGTCAGAATTCCTGTTTTTTGCTCAGGATTGCAAAAAAATTGAACAAAAAGTGATCAAAAAAAATCGCATGTACCCCAAAATGGTACCAATGAAAACTACAGATTGTCCCGCAACAAATAAGCCTTCACACCACTCTATTGATGGAAAAATAAAAAAGTTATGGCTCTTGGAAAGCGGGGAGTGAAAATCTAAAATATGAAAGCAAAAAATGGATCAGTCCTGAAAGGGTTAATTCATTTCTAATGAAAAAACGTATGACAACATGTGGGGTATTTCCGTACTCGGGAGAAATTGCTTTATAAAAAAATGGTTGTTTTTTTCCTCCTTTATCCCTTGTGAAAATGAGAAAATGCAACATTTTAGTGGAAAAAATGTTGATATTAATTTTCGCGCCCTAATTCTAATAAACTCTGCAAAAGACCCGTGGGGTGTAAATGCTCACTATACCCCTAGAAAAATTCCTTGAAGGTTTTTCCAAAATGGGGTCACTTTTTGGGGGTTTCCACTGTTTTGGTCCCTCCAGTGCATTGCAAATGCGACATGGCACCGAAAACCATTCCAGCCTAATCATAAATCCAAATGGCGCTCCTTCCCTTCTGAGCCCTGCTGTGGGTCCAAACAGCAGTTTATTACCACATATGGGGTATTGTCGTAATCGGGAGACATTGCTTTACAAATGTTGGGGTGCATTTTCTTCGTTATTCCTTGTAAATAATAAAAATGTCTATGTTGTTTCAGAAAAAAAGTACATTTTAATTCTTACAGACTAATTTCAATATATTTAGCGAAAAACCTGTGTGGTCAAAATGCTAACTATACCCCTAGATAAATACCTTAAGGGGTCTAGTTTTCGAAATGGGGTCGTTTATGGGGAGTTTCTATCATTCTGGCAGCTCAAAGCTTCTCCAAATGTACATTGGGGCCTAAAACATTTTCAAGCAAAATATGAGTCCTGAAAGCCTCCGGGTGTTCCCTTCCTTTGGGGCCCTGCCGTGTGTCTAAACAACGCATTAGGGCCACAATGTGGATATTTTTGAAAACAGGAGAAAGAGGGTGATAGATTTTGGGGTGTGTTTCTTCATTTTCATGGTCGCTTTACAAAGAAATCGGTCTTCAAACAAATACTTTTATGAAAAAAGTGAAATTATTATTTTTTTCACCTGATATGCATTAAATTTAGAAAAAAACTGTGGGGTCAAAATAATTACTATACCCCTAAATAAATACCTTATGGGGTCTAGTTTTCTAAATCGGGTCGTTTATGGGGAGTTTCTATCGTTCTGGCAGCTCAAAGCCTCTCCAAATGTACAGTGGGGCCTAAAACATTTTCAAGCAAAATATGAGTCCTGAAAGCCTCCGGGTGCTCCCTTCCTTTGGGGCCCTGCCGTGTGTCCAGGCAGCGTATTAGGGCCACAATGTTGGTATTTTTGAAAACAGGAGAAACAGAGTGATAGATTTTGTGGTGTGTTTCTTCATTCTCATGGTCGCTTTACAAAGAAATTGGTCTTCAAACTGATACTTTTATGAAAAAAAGTGAAATTATTTTTTTTTTCACCTGCTATGTATTAAATTTAGCAAAAAACTGTGGCGTCAAAATACTTACTATACCCTTAGGTAAATACCTTAAGGGGTCTAGTTTTCTAAATGGGGTCATTTGTGGGGGTTTCCATCACTCTGAGACCTATGAGCCTCTGAAAACCTGGCTTGGTGCAGGAAAACAAAATGTACTTCAAAATTTATAAAATTATTATTCAATTTGTAAGTCCCCTAAATTGCTGAAAATTTATTTTATTTTTTCAAAAGTGCTGCCAAAATGGAGTAAAGAGATAGAAATATATATTTAATTAAAAAAATTGTACAGTATGTGTGTACATATGTGACATATTGCAGTTAAAAATAGGGGAAAATGGTAATTTTTACAAAATTTCTTCCATTTTTCTATTTTTTAATTAATTTCCGCAAATCGTATCAGTCTACTTTTACCACTAAAATAAAGTACAACATGTGACGAAAAAACAATGTCAGAATTACTTGGATATTCAAACCTTTCACAGAGTTATTCTCTGATAAAGTCAGACATACCAGATTTGACAAATCTGGCTTGGTCATTAAGGTACAAACATGCCCGGTCATTAAGGGGTTAATTACGCTTCAAGTAGAAACATTAGGCTTGATATGGTCCAGGATCTTCTTTGTTTTTCTTTCTACAGTATTCTCAAAAAAGTCTTCAAGACATCAATATTTTTCCTGGCCTGCTCTTTATTTTCTACTTCTTTTGTTTTTACAGTAATAAAGAACTACAGAAAATATAACTGGGGCAGTTTGAATTTGGTTTTTAGCAAAATGTCAATTGAATATTTTTTTCTAGGTCATTCCTGCTTACTCTACCAATGTCAGATTGCATTATATTTCTTGGCTGCTAGATCCTACAGGAGATGGTGACACAATTTATTATGCTCAATTTGCATAGTAGTCCCCACTTATGAATACAAAGGGGGTTTATGAATAATGCTGTATGAAGTACTCATCAGGCAATCACTTGTATAAGCACAAATATAAAGTACACTGAGGAACAAAGATATTTCCAAGAATGAAGGACATCAGGGCATAGTATTGCTGATGATGAGTAAATAACCCATTTAAAATAGTCTGACACAGTAATACTGATAGACATAGTAATGACAAATTACTGCATTTAGAGCAATTGTGCTACTAATGTAAGTCTCTGTTCACACCAAGTTCGGTGTACATTTGGTGCACTTGCCGAGATATGCGGCAGGCGTATAAGCAGAACGTAGCCTATAAAAGACCAGACGTATGCGAAAATAGTGTCACTTATGCACAATCCCTACATTTTGAAATCAAGTGCAAGTTTATAGGATGCTGTTGCTGCTTAGAAACATGTATGAAATCCATTCTGACATTTACTAATATATGTATTATGATTTTTTTCACATAGTGCAGTTGTAATGCAGTTTTTGATGTGGTTTCAAAACCAAGAGTGAATTTAAAAAAAATTGCCTCCCCTGCCATGCTGCATCAAAAGGTGGGGGGCACCTCTGCAGTGAGGCCTTGTTCACAGTTTGACTGGTACTGGTGTAGTGCATCTCTGGGCTTATTGAATAGTGCTAAACATGGTATTAGTCATTTGAGCCCTACCAGTCATGTGAAACTTGCCATTTAGTTAGGAACACGGTTATATGACGTAGAACATGAGTCACATCCATGAGCTAATTGAAAGCAACCAGGGCCGACTCTAGCTTTTCTGCAGCCTGAGTCAAAAATTTAAATGCCCCCCCCCCCCCAGATTTTGTTTGACATCCCCCTGGCTGTTCTACATCACTAGTAGCCTCCTTCAACTCTTGCAGATGTGCCTTTGCCTTGTACTCCTCTGGCATGCGCGGTGCACGATGAAGCCGGGCAGAGTACACCTCACTGCACGGTGCGTGCCCAAGTAGTACAAGACAATGGGCATCCGAGAAAGTTGGAAGAGGCTACTAGTTATGAATAACAGCCAGGGGGATGTCAATAAAGCATGTAAAGGTGGGTTTGGAGGCAGGACTATGTGACTCTTCAGGATAGCGGCACCACCCCATGACCCTTAGCATATAGTGTGCGCCGTTTTAAAAGTTGATTTTATAGATTTTTCTGCATCTGAAAAAAAAAACATACAAGGAAATGTTTGGAAATATTGTCAGGTCATGTATAACTGCATGGTGGCGGTTCAAGGGATTAAAGCTACCAGACAGGTTCCCATTAAATATCCAATAAATGGAAAACAATTCCATCTGCCCTGCAATTTTTTTTATTATAAATATATCCTATATAATTACAGCTCCAGAACCAAGCTCTGACATATATACAGCACCAGAACCAAGCTCAATTCATATATACAGCACCATAACGAGGCTCAGTACATATATACATCCACAGAACCAAGCTCAGTACATATATACAGCACCAGAACCAAGCTCAGTACATAAATACAGTACTAGAACCAAGCCCTCTACGTAAATACAATACCAGAACCAAGGTCAGTACATAAATACAGCACCAGAACCAGTATCAGGTAGTGCGCATGCTCGACGACCGCCATATTTATTTATATGGTGCTGCCAAAGATAGTGCTTCTTTATGGTGCCAATCAAACGCTTACGTGTAGTACACCATGCTGTCTTACAGCCTATTAGTTACACCCATACTATTAGATCAGGTGGGCAGCCCAGTATCTTCTAAATGTACCACACAGAGTACTGACACCTCATTCTTTCCTAACATTACAAGACCAGACTGCATCTGGCAAAAATTATAAACCTGGGATACTAGTTGATATTTTGGCAAAAATGCACAAACTCGCAATGGTGTCACTACACTAAAATCAAAAGAAAATTAATGAAAATTGTATCAAAAATACTTATTATCACTAAAAAAGCCAATATGTACTGATACAAGGGCCGGTTAAAACAACACAGGTACAAAACGCAGATGACCATCCACACGGATTAGTGTTTATTATTCTAATTGCACATAGATAAGGCTTCTATAATCTGCCAGACGCACGATTATGTGTAGTGCACCATGTAAACTGGGCCTAACAATAATTGATCTGTTATAGCCAATGGAAATCTGCTCCGGAAAACGTATGATTTATACATTAAAATTTTTCTCAATTGTTAGTGGTGAACGTTGCAATCGTAGTGTTTACTTTTCTGTACTCTGAGAAAAACCACAGTACAAATGATTTTACAGTGTTCAGATGTGAAAAAAAACATTAATACTTGTATTGTGGCCAAATTCTAGTGTCCATGTCCAGCTTTATTTAGTAGAATCCATACAAATCCTTGAAATGGTGATGACACATGGCGGACTCTGTCTTGAAGGACCATGACGATCCTTCAACATGAAAACAATATTATAAAATGCTTCTGAGTTCAAAATTTGATTCAAAAGTTGTGAAACATGAAATGATGGTAAGAATGAATCATACATGAAAAAGACAGATATAATTGTGCAGGGATATGTGTGCTAACACTAAGAATAAGGGACCTTTTCAGGGACAAATTAGAGACATTTGACAACTATGGTGGTATTGCTGAGAAAACTGAGGCCGATGTATATTAAATACAAGTGAATTAAGCAAAATACCCAGGTGACAAATTGTAATTTCCTGGCTCATTCACATTGTTTCAATGCAATGTTTTTTTGCTTAAGCATATCATTCTTTAGCAATTCCCTTCTTGTTTGGTCGACCACATTGAAACCTTCAAGAAGAGCATCTAAATCCCTGTCTCCCTGACACATTGTTTCTCTACAGATAATAGTCAAGGAAGGCCACGCTACATTTAACTTGGCCATCTCTCAGTAGACTGGTAGTCCACGCAAAACACAACCCATCTGAATATTCTTTGCATGCTAAACAGATCACTATAAGCTTTTTCCTGAGGCTAGATTGTTATAAATGCTGTTTATGATCCTGCTATGACAACTGTGAAGGACATGACCAAGAATTTATCATAGGATTATTCATCCAATGTCAGAATACCTAATAAGATTCTAAATGACCCCAGATGATAATAAGATCCATCTTGTTGCAATAAGGTATTAATAAACTTGCTTCCTTTTGATAGAGAAAACTCCAGGCATCATTACTCTGACATATTTGTTTTGCTTATATTTTGCTGCTAGTCTGGGTCTATTGGTTTATAGAGTAAATCTTTAGAAGGCCATGAGGTAGAAATAATAAACCACGCTTGAAGTAAAAGCCTGTAGGTTAAAACAAAGAATACTCTGTTTGATGATACTGTAAATGGCACATTCCCAAGGTTCTTCCTAATTGAATTGCTATTACAAATATCAGATTTCCAAAGAAGGAGATTTAAAGAGGGTGTACACTCAAAAAATAGCTAAAAAATAGATGATTATACTATAAATAGAAACAATTCTATACAATAGTTAACATAGTGGAAGAATATATATAATAAATGCTGATCATTAGCGTTCATAGCGGATGTAGCTGCACCGAAGGTTTTGTACATCGTACTTACTGAGGGCTGCATAGAAAAAACATAGAGAAAACAGAAGCAAATAAAATCCCCTCAGTTTGGCCCTGAATCCACCATCTCAGCGATCTAGCAGGACAATGTTGTATTTTCACTGTCTTGGAACATGATGTCTCTATGCAGTTATTTTACTATAGGGCAGAAGTTTCTGTGTTGATGATCAGCAATTATGAGAAAGTTACATCTGAGCAGCCTGATTGGTCACTCACACATAAGTCCCGCCTAGTGGAGTTGAGAAGTTAGCGGTTGGAGATGTATGGGGCACTGGGGCTGGCAATGGGGGCTTTCTGGCTGGCTATTTGGGCCTCGCTCTGTGTCTGCCTTGTTTGAGGGCTTTTTGGCTGGCCTTGCTATATGGCACTGTGGTTGGTACTATATGGGGTCACTGTAACTAGCCCTGCTAAGAGTTCACTGTAGTTAATTGGGTTATGTAGGTCACTGTGGTTTGCACCTTTCTAAAGGTGATTTTCAATGTTTTGAAGATTTCTGGAAAATGTTCATACATGTTTGCTTGCGTGCAAACGTGGGTGAACTGTCAAGTTGACAACATCTTAGCTACAGATATAGCTTGTAATTTTCCAAGTTTTTACAAAATCTTCAAATGAACTGGAGACATGTTAAAATAAAAAAAAAAAACCTTATTTCACCTCTCAAATCCCCTGTCCCTCGACCCTCGAACGTCTTTGTTTACAAAGCTGCAGCAATGTTGTTTTGTCTCAAATCATGAAAGTTCCAGCCAATCACTGAGGGACCAAGGAGCTGTCAGCATGCCAGCTGCGGCAGATTTGAAAGGTGCCTTCATTTTTTTTATCATATATACCTTGATGATCTGAAAATTTACTTTATGTGCTTATAAATTAATTAACCAAGAATCCATCAGGTCTACCAGGAGGAAACAATAATTGTACCAGTTTCATCATATACATTTCTGCACCCGTATTATCGCTGCAAAATGCGTCTGTATTACACTCATGTGAAACTAGCCTTATTGTCAAAACCCCCCTTATTTTTCATGAAGAAAGCTATATCTCCCTATTGATATACAGAATTCCAGCCAAAACAGCAATACTTGGGCATAGTGTAGTATTTATAAACAATAAAACTTCTTGCATCTGTCAAAAAAGTTAAAGAACCTTTTAGATTTATTTATATTTTTATCAATGATTATAAAAATGTTTTATTGTAGCAAGTACAGTGTGTGATTTCTAATAATTTGCTGTGTGTACAATTAAATTGTAATTCCTATAAATTCAAAAGTGGGAAAATCATAAAGATGTAAAACAAATATCTGCGTGTTTATTTTAGAATTATTTTTTTTAAATAAAATAATATGATGATTGGAAGTCCAAATGAATCTCAAAGTCTGGAGCAGACTTACCAGGTACTACAGACAACCACCATAAGGTACTGTAAAAAAGGATGACTCGATCATTTCTTCCCTCCTGCTGGAAACATATGTTAGGTAATTATAGTGAAATAACAGTTGCTTATGTTTTCTGTCCTGGTCAATGGAGCTTTAAAAGCTGAGAATTACAGAAATGTTTTCAAAGCTTTCACTTAACATACATCACAGGTCAGGGTTGCATAAAAAACAACTATTACTGGTGATGCTACTACCATATGAGGGGCTATATTTTCTTATGTCAGAATAAATCTTAAATTGTGTAAAATTGTTTTAAAATTGTGTAAATGTAAAATGTTAAATGGCTGTATGGAATCGATTGTCAAAAAGTCATTATAAATACCTATTCAGAAAAGAATTAAGAGCAATATATTTCTTATAGGATAGCTTGATTCGAGAAAAAGTTATTGCAATTGCAAGTATCCAGAAATAATAAAACTTTTTCGATAGATTGTAAATAATATTGTTAATAATATGAATGGTGGTATTTAACCATACAGATAATCAGACTATTTTGCTCCCAGCAAAGTGAGGTCACATAAAATCACTGATTTACCATTCTTCTTTCATGTTTTAAATGAAATGCAATTATGAAGAGGGAGGGTGAACGCTACTGACAAGGTTACATCAGAGCACAGATTAAATGCAGCTCTAACAACACTAATGTCTAACTTTATAAGCCTTGCAGTGTAGCCTCTAGCAAAATGGAGATCACAGTTGCCTTTCATTCTGAATGTGCAGTAGCCATGTTCTTGCCAAGGTTTCTATACTCTGTGAAGACAATGAACCTCTAATTACCATACTTAGAGGCATATTGTAGATTTTATTTTGATATTACTATCACTATGATGATGAATGATGATAATATTATCATTTTAGATATTTTTAGATTTTTGATAAAAATTCAGAATTCAGCATTTACAAATTGCAGAAATGAAATCAGCAATTTCATTATCCTTCAGGGCTCAGCCAAACATTCTTAAGATATCTTTTTTATTTACAATAATCAAAAATCTTACATTATTTATAGAAAAAGCTAATTTTTTAAGCATAATTGTGTCTAGAATATTTTATTTCCCAATCATGTTTTTGGTAGACTAAATCACCAGCTGTAATTTCATTTGCTTTTATTTTCAGAATATTTCTTTGAATAATAATATATCTGAAAAGTTTTCTGTTTAAGATACTACAAACTAGGAGAGTATGTATGTATGTATGTATTTATGTATGTATGTATGTATGTATGTATGAATCTATGTATGCATGTATGTATGTACACTACAGTTCAAAAGTTTGGGGTCACCTAGACAATTTTGTGTTTTCCATGAAAACTCACACTTATATTTATCAAATGAGTTGCAAAAAGCTGTAGTTTTTAATAATACCATTTTGGTGTACATGCGACATTGTTATCACTTTTTATTTCATTTTTTTTTGTGGGAGATGAGGTGACCAAAAAATAGAGATTCTGGCATTTACAATTTTTTTTTTACGGCGTTCACCGTGCGGGTTAAATAATGATACATTGTAATAGTTCAGACTTTTACGGATGCGGTGATAACAATTATGTTTATTTTTTTATTTTTTTACTATGCTCTAGGGGGAAAATGGGAAAAGGTTTTTTTTTTAACTTTTAATTTTTAATTATTTTTTTTACAATAAAAAAAACCTAATTTTTACTTTTTTTTATTAGTCCCCCTAGGGGACTTCAACCAGCGATCGTTAGATCGCTTGTACGATATACTGCAATACTAATGTATTGCAGTATATCGTGATTCTGACAGGCATCTATTAAAGAGGCTCTGTCACCAGATTATCAAATCCCTATCTCCTATTGAATGTGATCGGTGCTGCAATGTAGATAACAGCAAAGTTTTTTCTTTTTTTAAAACGATCATTTTTGCCCAAGTTATGAGCAATTTTATATTTATGCAAATGAGCTTTTCAATGGACAACTGGGCGTGTTTTCTCGTTTTACCAACTGGGCGTGTATTGTGTTTTTACCAACTGGGCGTGTATTGTGTTTTTACCAACTGGGCGTTGTGAATAGAAGTGTATGACGCTGACAAATCAGTGTCATACACTTCTCATCGTTCCAACCCAGCTTCTTTCACTGCAGGCACACAGCGTGACATCACCCACAGGTCCTTCAAACTTGGCGTCGAACAGAGAAGATACATGGGCTCCAGCCGTCCGAGAAGGTAATATGCCCGTCTCTAGGGAGTTTACTATGCTTACCTGCACACGGTGATGCTGCTGCAGATTCAACTGTACCCTCTGACGCCTGGAGCCGATGTGTCTTCTCTCTTCTGACGCCAAGGTTGAAGGACCTGTGGGTGACGTCACGCTGTGTGTCTGCAGTGACAGAAGCTGGGTGGGGACGATGAGGTCACCCACAGGTCCTTCAACCTTGGCGTCGGAAGAGAGAAGACACATCGGCTCCAGGCGTCCGAGAGAGTGCAGTTGAATCTGCAGCAGCATCACCGTGTGCAGGTAAGCATAGTAAATTCCCTAGAGAAGAGCATATTACCTTCTCGGACGGCTGGAGCCAATGTATCTTCTCTGTCTGACACCAAGGTTGAAGGACCTGTGGTTGACGTCACGCTGTGTGTCTGCAGTGAAAGAAGCTGGGTGGGAACGATGAGAAGTGCATGACGCTGATTTGTCAGCGTCATACACTTCTATTCACAATGCCCAGTTGGTAAAAACACAATACACGCCCAGTTGGTAAAACGAGAAAACACGCCCAGTTGTCCATTGAAAAGCTCATTTGCAGAAATATAAAATTGCTCATAACTTGGGCAAAAATGATCGTTTTTAAAAAAGAAAAAACTTTGCTGTTATCTACATTGCAGCGCCGATCACATTCAATAGGAGATAGGGATTTGATAATCTGGTGACAGAACCTCTTTAAGCCCAGCTTAATAGGTGCACAAAGATGGCGGACCTGGGGGCCTTCATTAGGCCACCAGGCAGCCATAGCAACCTTCGCCCCCCCCGCGATTGCGTTGCGGGGGGCATGATGAGCTGTTAGAGGGGTTCGCCCCCCTCTTTCTAACGATTTAAATGCTGCGGTCGCTATTGACCGCAGCATTTAACGAGTTAAACGAGTGGGATCGCACTCAAGTGCGATGCCGCTAGTTACTCTGAAGTGTCAGCTGTAACAAACAGCTGACATCGTCATCGTATGGAGCGGGTTCACTCCGTGAGCACGTTCCATACTTCCCCTACCCGACTTTGGAGTATGGATACGTCAAATGTTGGGAAGGGGTTAAAACTGGATATGCTGCAAAAAAAAATAAAAAAGCTAAATTCCAGGCAAAAAAAAAATTTGAATAATTTGCCTTTGACAGTTATATTAAGTTCTACAGTTCCCCAAAAATTTAATTTCCTAGATGTCACCATTTTAGAGATTACCTATTGTCCTCCACTAAGCCACAGATGAAGCATTTGCTTACCATAAACACTGTTTAGAATTTTTGGAACTTAGCATAGTAGAATAATACAAATATTAATAATAATCTTTAGTTATATAGCAGCAATATATTCCACAGCACTTTACAATTCAGAGGGAACATGTACAGACAAAAGCAGACATTACATAGTGACAAATAATTTACAATTCAAACAAGAGGAGTGAGGACCCTGCTCTCAAGAGCTTACAATCTATAAGGAAATAAGGGAGACACAAAATGTAAAGTGCATGTTCAGTACAATGGCCGAGACATCTTTTATACACATGGGGTAGTACACGTAAAGCAGCATGAGCCGGTCACCAGCCAGTATCCGTGTATGACAGATACAAAGTGCATTAGGGTGTAAGGAGTGTGTGGGATACACTCAAAGAACAACTCAAGGACTTGTAGATGTAAATGCTCTTTAAAGATCAACTTAAGCGAGATGTGAAAATTGAACTTACTAAATTAGAAAAGATTGTTCATTTAAATGAATGAGTGATCATGTAACACATAGTTACACCAAGTTCTCTAGAGAAGGATATCCATACAGGGCATATGAAATAGGGTTGACCTCATTAAGAAGAATGTTTTGCTCCCCACAAGTCATACTCATTGCTATCAATGGTGCACACCTACAGGCTCATCACATTTAAGAATTGATTTACAGATATCGTAGTGCATACAGGCCTTACAGGAATCTCTGACTAAAAGCTGGCTTACCCGGGCAGATTTTGGCCTATAATGAGCGCCGAATGCCGATACAACTGGTCAATCGGCACCAGTTTAAAGGTCCATTACATGGGCTGATGTAAATTGTATAGTTTGTGACCCATACAGTTTGCATCTTGTCAGCAGTGTATCCCCTGTTTCACTGGGAAATGTGCTTCCGACAACAATGATTTTTAGGGCTGAATTATAGATGCAATCAGCCGATGAATAGGCGTTTTCACGCTCAGTTGCTGATCGCTGCCCTGTTTATGATTGTGGACAACCGTTCGTACTAACGCTTGTTCGCGTGATCATTGGTCCGTGTAAATGGGCCTTTACAAAATAGTCACTCTGATTTTTGTTTTGCTTTTTAACACAAGTTCTGCCTGTTGCAGTTGCTCTTTTTGTGTGTTGTTTTAGATCTCTAAAATAAAGAGTGAAAACTTATATAAATGGACTTTTGTTTACTGATGGTTGCTAAAGATAACATTCAACCAGTAGAGAGGATCCAAGATTTACACTTTTACTTAAAAAATGAAATTCAAATAAAAATAATTTCCACACTTGTATAACGATTCTTATTTGGTGTATTATAGGACTTTGTTGTGCTCATGATGGCTCTTTCTTGATCTTTTTATTTCCATATATTTAAAGATGACTAAATAAACAAGTATATTTCATAGCAATACACTTTACATATATACAATGCTGTATAAAATAATTTGCCATCTTACAGGTGTCCTATATCAATGTTTGATTGCTTGTCACACTGACCAGTTTAGAAAATTTAAATAACAGAGATTCTATCTATCTATACAGTATATACAGTGCATTCGGAAAGTCTTCAGACCCTTTCACTTTTTCCACATTTTGTTATGTTGAAGCCTTGTGCTAAAATAAAAAAAATTACGTTTTTTTCCCCATCATTCTGCACTCAGTACCCCATTTTGACAAAGTGAAAACATAATTTTAGAAATTTTTGCAAATTTATTAAAAATGAATAACTCAAATTTCACATGGACATAAGTATTTAGACCCTTTTGCTGTGACACTTGAAATTTAGCTCTGGGGTATCCCATTTCACTAGATCATCTTTGAAATGTTTCTACACCTTGATTAGAGTCCACCCTTGGTAAATTCATTTGATTGGATATGATTTGGAAAGACACACCCCTGTCTATATAAGGTCTTTCATCTGACAATGCATATCAGAGCCAACACCAAGCCATGAGGAGGAAATAACTGCCTGTAGTGATCAGAGACAGGATTGTGTTGAGGCACAGATCTGGAGAAGTGTACAAAAATAAATTCTGCTGCACTGAAAGTTCCCAAAAGCACAGTGGCCTCCATAGTTCTTAAATGGAAGAAGTTTGGAGCAACCAGCACTCTTCCTAGAGCTGGCCGTCCCACCAAACTAAGTAATCATGGGGAGAAGGGTCTAGGCAAGAGAGGTGACCAAGAGCCCAATGGTCACTCAGGATCTTTGGAGCTCAGCTAGTGTGTAGATGGGAGAAACTTGCAGAAGGTGAACCATCACTGCAGCCCGTCTCTAGGGAGTTTACTATGCTTACCTGCACACGGTGATGCTGCTGCAGATTCAACTGTACCCTCTGACGCCTGGAGCCGATGTGTCTTCTCTCTTCTGACGCCAAGGTTGAAGGACCTGTGGGTGACGTCACGCTGTGTGTCTGCAGTGACAGAAGCTGGGTGGGGACGATGAGGTCACCCACAGGTCCTTCAACCTTGGCGTCGGAAGAGAGAAGACACATCGGCTCCAGGCGTCCGAGAGAGTGCAGTTGAATCTGCAGCAGCATCACCGTGTGCAGGTAAGCATAGTAAATTCCCTAGAGAAGAGCATATTACCTTCTCGGACGGCTGGAGCCAATGTATCTTCTCTGTCTGACACCAAGGTTGAAGGACCTGTGGTTGACGTCACGCTGTGTGTCTGCAGTGAAAGAAGCTGGGTGGGAACGATGAGAAGTGCATGACGCTGATTTGTCAGCGTCATACACTTCTATTCACAACGCCCAGTTGGTAAAAACACAATACACGCCCAGTTGGTAAAACGAGAAAACACGCCCAGTTGTCCATTGAAAAGCTCATTTGCAGAAATATAAAATTGCTCATAACTTGGGCAAAAATGATCGTTTTTAAAAAAGAAAAAAGTTTGCTGTTATCTACATTGCAGCGCCGATCACATTCAATAGGAGATAGGGATTTGATAATCTGGTGACAGAACCTCTTTAAGCCCAGCTTAATAGGTGCACAAAGATGGCGGACCTGGGGGCCTTCATTAGGCCACCAGGCAGCCATAGCAACCTTCGCCCCCCCGCGATTGCGTTGCGGGGGGCATGATGAGCTGTTAGAGGGGTTCGCCCCCCTCTTTCTAACGATTTAAATGCTGCGGTCGCTATTGACCGCAGCATTTAACGAGTTAAACGAGTGGGATCGCACTCAAGTGCGATGCCGCTAGTTACTCTGAAGTGTCAGCTGTAACAAACAGCTGACATCGTCATCGTATGGAGCGGGTTCACTCCGTGAGCACGTTCCATACTTCCCCTACCCGACTTTGGAGTATGGATACGTCAAATGTTGGGAAGGGGTTAAAACTGGATATGCTGCAAAAAAAAATAAAAAAGCTAAATTCCAGGCAAAAAAAAAATTTGAATAATTTGCCTTTGACAGTTATATTAAGTTCTACAGTTCCCCAAAAATTAAATTTCCTAGATGTCACCATTTTAGAGATTACCTATTGTCCTCCACTAAGCCACAGATGAAGCATTTGCTTACCATAAACACTGTTTAGAATTTTTGGAACTTAGCATAGTAGAATAATACAAATATTAATAATAATCTTTAGTTATATAGCAGCAATATATTCCACAGCACTTTACAATTCAGAGGGAACATGTACAGACAAAAGCAGACATTACATAGTGACAAATAATTTACAATTCAAACAAGAGGAGTGAGGACCCTGCTCTCAAGAGCTTACAATCTATAAGGAAATAAGGGAGACACAAAATGTAAAGTGCATGTTCAGTACAATGGCCGAGACATCTTTTATACACATGGGGTAGTACACGTAAAGCAGCATGAGCCGGTCACCAGCCAGTATCCGTGTATGACAGATACAAAGTGCATTAGGGTGTAAGGAGTGTGTGGGATACACTCAAAGAACAACTCAAGGACTTGTAGATGTAAATGCTCTTTAAAGATCAACTTAAGCGAGATGTGAAAATTGAACTTACTAAATTAGAAAAGATTGTTCATTTAAATGAATGAGTGATCATGTAACACATAGTTACACCAAGTTCTCTAGAGAAGGATATCCATACAGGGCATATGAAATAGGGTTGACCTCATTAAGAAGAATGTTTTGCTCCCCACAAGTCATACTCATTGCTATCAATGGTGCACACCTACAGGCTCATCACATTTAAGAATTGATTTACAGATATCGTAGTGCATACAGGCCTTACAGGAATCTCTGACTAAAAGCTGGCTTACCCGGGCAGATTTTGGCCTATAATGAGCGCCGAATGCCGATACAACTGGTCAATCGGCACCAGTTTAAAGGTCCATTACATGGGCTGATGTAAATTGTATAGTTTGTGACCCATGCAGTTTGCATCTTGTCAGCAGTGTATCCCCTGTTTCACTGGGAAATGTGCTTCCGACAACAATGATTTTTAGGGCTGAATTATAGATGCAATCAGCCGATGAATAGGCGTTTTCACGCTCAGTTGCTGATCGCTGCCCTGTTTATGATTGTGGACAACCGTTCGTACTAACGCTTGTTCGCGTGATCATTGGTCCGTGTAAATGGGCCTTTACAAAATAGTCACTCTGATTTTTGTTTTGCTTTTTAACACAAGTTCTGCCTGTTGCAGTTGCTCTTTTTGTGTGTTGTTTTAGATCTCTAAAATAAAGAGTGAAAACTTATATAAATGGACTTTTGTTTACTGATGGTTGCTAAAGATAACATTCAACCAGTAGAGAGGATCCAAGATTTACACTTTTACTTAAAAAATGAAATTCAAATAAAAATAATTTCCACACTTGTATAACGATTCTTATTTGGTGTATTATAGGACTTTGTTGTGCTCATGATGGCTCTTTCTTGATCTTTTTATTTCCATATATTTAAAGATGACTAAATAAACAAGTATATTTCATAGCAATACACTTTACATATATACAATGCTGTATAAAATAATTTGCCATCTTACAGGTGTCCTATATCAATGTTTGATTGCTTGTCACACTGACCAGTTTAGAAAATTTAAATAACAGAGATTCTATCTATCTATACAGTATATACAGTGCATTCGGAAAGTCTTCAGACCCTTTCACTTTTTCCACATTTTGTTATGTTGAAGCCTTGTGCTTTTTCCCCATCATTCTGCACTCAGTACCCCATTTTGACAAAGTGAAAACATAATTTTAGAAATTTTTGCAAATTTATTAAAAATGAATAACTCAAATTTCACATGGACATAAGTATTCAGACCCTTTTGCTGTGACACTTGAAATTTAGCTCTTGGGTATCCCATTTCACTAGATCATCTTTGAAATGTTTCTACACCTTGATTAGAGTCCACCCGTGGTAAATTCATTTGATTGGATATGATTTGGAAAGACACACCCCTGTCTATATAAGGTCTTTCATCTGACAATGCATATCAGAGCCAACACCAAGCCATGAGGAGGAAATAACTGCCTGTAGTGATCAGAGACAGGATTGTGTTGAGGCACAGATCTGGAGAAGTGTACAAAAATAAATTCTGCTGCACTGAAAGTTCCCAAAAGCACAGTGGCCTCCATAGTTCTTAAATGGAAGAAGTTTGGAGCAACCAGCACTCTTCCTAGAGCTGGCCGTCCCACCAAACTAAGTAATCATGGGGAGAAGGGTCTAGGCAAGAGAGGTGACCAAGAGCCCAATGGTCACTCAGGATCTTTGGAGCTCAGCTAGTGTGTAGATGGGAGAAACTTGCAGAAGGTGAACCATCACTGCAGCACTCAACCAATTTGGGCATTATGACAGAGTCACCAAAAAGAAGCTTCTCCTCAGTAAAAGAAACATGAAAGCCCACTTGGTGTTTGCAGAAAAGCAGCTAAAGAACTCTCAGACTGTGAGAAACAAGACTCTGTGGTCTGATGAACCAAGATTGAACTTTTTGGCCTCAATTCTAAGTGTCACATCTGGAGGAAACCAGGCACTTCTCATCACCTGCCCAATAACATCCCTACAGTGAAGCATGGGGGTGGCAGCATCATGCTGTGGGGATGTTTTTGCATTGGCTGGGACAGTAAGACTGGTTAGGGTTGAGGGAAAGATAAATGCAAAGTACAGATATATTCTTAATGAAAACCTGATCCTCAGTGCTCTGGACCTCAGACTAGCCTGAAGTTTCACCTTCCAACAAGACAATGACCCTAAGCACACAGCCAAGACAACACAGGAGTGGCTTAGGGACAACTCTGTGAGTGTCCTTGAGTGGCACAACCAGAGCTCTGACTTGAACCCAATCAAACATCTCGGGAAAGATCTGAAAATGGCTGTCCACCGATCGTCCCCATCCAACCTGACAGAGCTTGAGAGGATCTGCAGAGAGGAATGGCAGAAAATCCCTAAATCCAGGTGTGCAAACCTTGTGGCATCATACCCAAGAAGACTGATAGCAGTTATGGCTGCCAAAGGTGATTCAACTAAGTACTGAGTAAGCTGTCTGAATACTTATGTCAATGCAATATTTTAGTTTTTCCTTTTCAATAAATTAGCAAAGATTACTAACATTGTGTTTTCACTTTGTCATTATGGGGTACTGAGTGCAAAATGATGGGGAAAAAAATGTAATTTTTTTTTTAGTTTAGCTGAAGGCCTCAATATAACAAAATGTGAAAAATGTTATGGGTCTGAAGACTTTCTGAATGCATGAATGCATTAGATAGATAGATAGATTGATAGATAGATTTCCCAGTAGGCAACAGTAGTTCAATTCAGTTAGTTCGTAAACCCTTTTTTTTTTTACTAATATAAGTCAATTTGGAGACATTTTATTTGTCCCTACTTAGCACTGCTCTCCCGAGTGGATTATAGGAGAGAAAGTCGTGAGTAGATCAATATCTCTCTAAACTCTAAGGGATTATCCTTTTTATTGTGATGGATAGACTGAGTAGGCATTAAGTACTACTTCACTGTCTAATTAATAGAAATTAATTGAGTCATTCAACATTTTATTGAAGTATTATTGCCAATTAAATAAAGGTAAAGAAGGAGCAGTTTTAAAAGGAAGTAAATGGCACCAATTGTAGAGAAATTTGTTAATTGAAAGGTCTTTATTCATGTGTTACACAGTTTATACTTTCAACCTTGTTTGACTGCATGAAATGGCTCTGGACAAGTGTTTAATAAATGTGTTCATTTTCTTCTATAGTCAGAAATTATATTCAGTGTTCTAATTGTAGTTTGTTCTAATGAATTGGAGAAAATTCATGTTTTGACATTATTATTACGGCATTCGTCTTCAGATGGTATTTTAGTTAATTTATCTACTAAAATATAAGTACATTTTCTAGTACATTATAGGTAAAGTATGGTTTTGGCTTTTTTTCTATGAAGAAAACTCTTATAAGAGCCTTGGTTTATAATATAAAAAGAGACCATCAATAGTTGAAATCAACTTGCACTAAAGGCATCAGGAAACAAAACAGAGGATATTTATGTATATTATTCTCATCCTCATTTTAATGTCAAGACAGTTGCCATAAAATATATACAATTATGATTTATATATCTACCTTTTTCAACATCATAGTCGGCTTTACATACTGTCCTGAGCACTGACTCATGCCCTTACACTGCTCTTGTCTGTCACAATCAAAAGCATTGAGAAAATGGCTCTATTATTCACTTTTTAAATGTAGTCCATAAAACAAATAGGGAAAAAACCCTACAGCACTAGGTTGAGATTGGTCCTAAAAACCTCTTCCACTTCCGCAAGTCAAAATCAAAAAACACATTGGTGTCTTCTTGAAAGAGTTTGTCTGATTTAGAAAACTGCTTTACACATGCCCTACGAGGGAATTCTGAGTTAATAGGTAGGGTTCCTAACTTGGGACTCCAATCCATTCACCACAGAAAAGAACGTCTCTCAGTCTGAGGGATTCAGCACTTTACATGGTCAGTCCATTGGTTTTAATGAGAACTCTGTCCCATCTATCAGCTTGGTCAAAATGACGACTGGTTTTTCATTGTTGTTACAGACAAATGATGTTGCTCAGGTAAAATCCATAGAAATATTAGATTCCAGTGTTATTTATTTATTTGATTATTTACTTCAAAATTGTTTAAAGAAATTGAGAATATACTGTAGTTTCAATCTGTAATTTGAATCAGTACTTGAGAAACCACGGAATTTCAGCATAATATGATGATGATATACTTACCTCTGCACTTTCACCCGACACAACCAGTCATGGAAAAACGTAATGACAATACCAACACGAGAGGGTTTAGAGATATGCAAGTACTTTCTGTAGCATATGTTCAGATGTATGCCTTGTGATTAGTTAGCATTGCATATATTATTTGTATTTTTCATCTTAAATTCTAAGCCAGATGTCTCATCATGAAACATCTGTCCTCTTCCCTCCAGCTATCGAACAGCATCATATGGGGAGGATTTTCTACTGCAGCTTTTATTATGTGTAAAGCTGTATGATCATCTGGTTTCAGATGCTGATCCACATCATTATTATTGCAAATTAGTAGTAAAATCAAAAGTATTATTAATCTTTACCTTTTCTGCAACATCTGAGAAAATCTAGAGAAGCAATGGATATTCAGTTTAAGATGCTGTGTGTTAAGTAATGAGAAATTGTTACTGGAAATTATTTATTCCAAAATCAGCTCCTCTAGTAATAAAACGTCCTATATTGTGTTGTGAATATTGGTATTCCAAACTGCTGTACAATCCAGAGTATTTGGTGCACAACTCCATTTTTACATTTGGCACATTGAAAGGGCTCTTCAGTTTTAAGCTGTTCTGTCACTGGCATAGACATGGCAGAACATTACATTGTTAAGTGTCCAGAAGTTGGGCTTTCACCGATTCCCTGAACAAAGAGGTTATTTTACCAAGTACATTTCAAGACCAGCTCTGATCAACCTATGAATTATTTATTCTTATAGTTCAAAATGGCTGACCACAAAAACTCAAACTACACAAAGTAATTGCTTTCTGTGTTTAGCTTTTCATACGTAAAGACGTACATAAGTCAGAGGCTGACTGGGCCAAATAACTCTGTTTACTAAATGCTGAGACCATTTTAATAAGAAGGTCCTTGCTCCCAGACCCCAACAGCGTGATTTTTTTTTTTATAAACTGTTTTTATTGTTTATCAAACAAGGTGACATATACAGTATTAAATAATTTTCATAATCACAGAGATGCATAAAATACGTTTATCCAAAAATGACAAACAAATGATAGAATATTTTGCATGCCTAGTAAAGAAAGTATAAAAAATCTCCAGAAGATAAACATCAATTGCACCATACTGTAATACTACAATAAATGTGTATACAAGAAAATCTGGTGATTTCAAAATACAATACAAGTACTCCATCTCTAAGGAGTAATACATTTGATGAAAAAGAGAATTCAATGCAATTTGTATACTTATTAAAACCAGAGGGTGAACATAGAAACACCTATGTAGGGGGATAGGGTGTGGGTGAAGAACCGATGGACAGAGGGGGGGTGGGATTATGTACCCAAAAACGAGAAAAGATTGTGAGATTTGTCCAGGCATATTTTAAAGTATATTGTTCAAGTAAGAGAAAATCCTCTATAAACACTCCAGTCACTTCAAATGGACTTAAATTGAATATTATTTTTAGTCTACCAGTGCGCAAGTTCCTCAAGACGACGGATGCTATCAACCTTCAACTTCCATTCAGAAAGTGAGGGGGGATGGGATGTTTTCCAAAATTTTGACAAAAGTAGTCGGGCAGCTGATAATAAATGTCTGGCCAATCTAAGATTTTCCTCCCTATTATCCTGGGGCAATACATGTAAAAGGATGATTTCTTTATGAAATTGAAGTTTAGTTTCCAACAGTGTGATTTTCTGACATGTCTTCCTGAATTTCCAAAAACATTCTAGGTAGCAATAGTTAAAGTTGGCAGCAATTTGCCTATGACTTAATGTACCTGCATGAAGAATTATGGAAATATTTATCCTATGTTAACAATATTATAACTGTATGAAAAACACAATATTATTAAAAGGTGCCCAT
This sequence comes from Rhinoderma darwinii, assembly GCF_050947455.1. NCBI lineage: Eukaryota > Metazoa > Chordata > Amphibia > Anura > Rhinodermatidae > Rhinoderma > Rhinoderma darwinii. The sequence continues at coordinate 265,127,693 of NC_134689.1, read as the reverse complement.
GAACAGAGACTGGAACATTTGGACATATCAAAAAGTTATAGAGAGGGTCACATGTAATTTAGGGGTAGAAGGAGCAATATATGGTAGAGATGGTAGTGTGAGTTCAGATGGAATGGAAAATATATTTATCCATTAAGATGGTAGATATGTGGAGAATCAATAAAGAAGAGAAATGTTACAGACTAGAGAAATAACTCAGATGTAATCTAGGGGTGTAAAAATCAAAGGGCTATTCCCTTGTAATTACAAACAATCTAGCATAAAGATAAAAAAAACTTAAAGATAAAAAATAGTGATTTCATAATTGGAAAAAAAGCTTAACAAGTTAAGAACCTTAAATAGCTGTGTTTTCTTTGCCCCTTCAAATTCTGTTGAGAGAAAAATCTTGAACATGAGTAGAGAGTTACAATGAAGCATGATATTAATCATAATTAAGATACACAAGACAAATCCTCAGGGATTAAAATCCTCACTGTCACAAAGTATCGCTTTCTCAATAGCTTTCTTTTAATTGCACCATTTTGAAAAAGAATAAACAGCATTGATTTGACTAAATTTGTAATAAGGATTTATCATTATTAATAAATCATTTAGACTAATACCTCTTGTAAAATATTTTACCACGTATTTACCAATATTTTTACTGTGTAGCTATCAAATGTAGTTATGTAATAAGTATCTACAAAGTACACTCTAAAATATCATGCTTTATGGCTCCTTCACACAAGGAGACAACAGGGGAGACGGTATCTCACAACAACACCATTACATAGAAAACATCCTATGAAATTCTTGTTTTCGACTGTGTTCCAACACTGCAGATTTGCTGCAGATTTTTAAGTCAAAACCAGAATTTGATCCAGGAGAGGAGACACTTTAACCCCTTCAGGACTGAGCCTTTATTGGCCTTCAGGACGAAGCCGATTTTCTAAAATCTGACATGTGTTACTTTATGTGGTAATAACTTTGGAATGCTTTGACCTATCCAAGTGATTCTGAAATTGTTTTCTCGTAACATATTGTACTTTATGTTAGTCAAAAAATTTGGTTGATAAATCCACTCTTTTGGATTACTCTGGTGTGCTGTGGGATTTCTTCTCTTTATATGATTTTATAGATATATATACATTTATTGTAAACTCTAATTGATTATTAGTTAACAAATTAATTGCCCTAATCTGAGTACTATCTAAACTATCTACCTAACTAAGACTACTTAAACTAAGACTACCTGCCTACACTAAATTATCTATGTGGAGGTAGTATGTGTGTTTTTTCCCTTTTTGTGTCTTTATATTAGACACTGAGGAGCTGCTCGGCACAACGCTTCTTCTCCCTCACTGTCTCAGGAACGATCTGACAGGGAGGGAGGAGAAACACTGTAACTAACAGCGCAAAAGTTTGCTGCTATAACAAACTTTCCTGTGAACACCATGATAGGTTTATCATGGTGATCACGTCATCGGGATCGGCACCCACAGTCATCACTAAGGCTGCTAGTAACAGCGTGTGCTGAGAGATTCAAGGCATAGTGCACTCTGTTCTGTGACCACGTAGATTAACTGGCTGTAGGACAAAGGATCAGTGCTGCAGCCTGGTTAATCTGGTCGTGAAGGGGTTAAAAAGCGATCTTATGTTCACTTCTATAATGCTTTGGTATACCTTTTCATAATTATGACTGATTACGTGTAGAAGCTAAATATAAGCATCTGACTGCAATCTGTGCGCTCTTTCACTGCTTATAATCATGCAAGGAATGTAGGCGCTCATCAGTAAACATGACTAGATATATAGTACTGCTCTAGGTGTCACATCTCTGCTGTCTAAAGTTCTAAAGAGTCTAACAGCTATATCCTCATTATTCTCCTCCCACTTTCTTAAACTCAACATGGAGAAAACGAAATTCATCATCTTTCACCCATTTCACTAAACCCCCTAACCAGAATTATCAATTACAGTTAATGGCTCCACACTTTCCTCAGTCACAAAAGTCTACTGCCTTGGAATAACTATTTGATTCTGCGCTATTTTTCAAATCGCACATCCAAGCCCTTACTACCTCTTGCCACCTTCACCTCAAAAACAGTCCTCAACCTCGAGTCAACAAAAATACTAGTACATGCCCTCATTATCTCCCGCCCAGACTTCTCTGTGGCCTCCCATCTAACACTCTTGCACCTCTCCAATCCTTTCTCTGCTGCCAGGATAATCCACCTCTCCCCTCGTTTTACATCTGCCTCTTCTCTCTGCCGATCCCTTCACTTGCTACCCAGCAAATTCATTTCAAAATATGCACAATTGCATACTAGGCTGTCTACAACCTCTTCGCTCCATACATCTCTTCCCTAATCTCCCGATATCTACACACACATAATCTCCAGTCCTCACAAGACCTTCTGCCCTGCTCTCCTCTTATCTTCTCTTCACATCATCGTCTCCAAAATTACTCCAATGCATCCCCCATACTCTAGATCGCAATACCCCAATACATCAAACTTTCTCCCAGCATCCAAATCTTCAAAGCAACCAGAAAACCCACCTCTTCAGAAAAGCCTACAACCTACAATAACCTTGCTGCCACTACTCTACCGGATGAAGAACTTCTGTCCTCACCTTCTGTCGCTCCCCTTGTAAGCACTTGCAGACAGGGTCCCTTTACCTTCCGTACTAGTCTGCCGTTCATTAAGCTCATGTTTATTTACTTGTTGTTTTTATTGTCTCATGTCATGTACTTAACCCCTTAATGACCAGGCCTTACTGCGCATCAATGATCAAGGATTATTTTTAGTTTTTTCACGGGAGCATTCGTTATATGTTTTCCTACGTTTGCAAAATAAAAACCCTTAAAAAAAAAAGTACTTGTTTTTGCATCGCCGCATTCCAAGAGCCGTAACTTTGTTATTGTTCAGTCGATGTGGCCGTATTTGGGCTTGATTATTGTGGGGCAAGGTGTATTTTCATTAGTACTATTTTGGGGTACATGGGACTTAATGATTAACATTTATTGAATTTTGTATGGGGGGAATCGGAGGACATTTTTTTTTAGTTTTTTGCGGTTTTTTTGGACGTCGTTCACCCGGTTGTTTAATTAATGTGCTAATTTTACTGTTTGAGTTGTTATGATCGCGGCGATACCATAGATGTGTATGTGTTATTTGTTTTGACACTTTTACTAAATCAAACCAATTTTTACTGTAATCTTTTTTTTTTTCATAAACTTTATTTAACTATTTTACGTTTTTTTTTTTTTTTGTCCCACTAGGGCAGTAAAGTTAGGGGCTTTGAGATGGCGGAAACCCCTGCCAGAGCGTAAGGGGCTTCTCTAGTCCTGGAGTCCATGACCAGAACACTACTGATGCTCTAGCCGGGGACTGCATAGTTGAAAGCCCCTGACATCACTGGCATACATCACACGTAGGCTTCCATGTAAAAACAAAAATGAATACTGCGCGGTAAGTTTTTTTTTGCGCGATCCTGCAGGATGGAGTAGCGCAGTATACTACGTTATTCCATCCTCTAAAAAAAAGGTATAACAACGTATAACAGCTAGATGGAGGCCAAAAGGACACTCTTTTGGACTCTGTCAGGCTAATTGAGCCCTATGGACACGTTTAGCATGTACGTTGGGAGCTTTCTCAACGTTCACGCTAAACGTAGGCCAAAATGTGATGTGAACAGGGCCTGACCTGCGAACTGAAAAGTATGATGGTAAATAATTACATGCAATAGTAAGAAAAAGTACATTTTTAAGGAGTTCTGACGCCTGACCTGCGAACTGCAAAGTATGATGGTAAATAATTACATGCAATAGGAAGAAAAAGTACATTTTTAAGGAGTTCTGACGGAAACAAGAGCTGACCTATATCACTATTGATTCAGGGCTCTGTGGGTTTAAAAGTTTGGTATATTATTGATTACTTTTTTATAAAGTCTCTACCTGATATGGCAGGGGATAATTAAGGGAAAAGCGTAAAATTGCAGTTAGTACAAGGCCTGTCTTTGCACTGTTCATGGTACCCTTTATTGGTCCTGCAGTTGAAAGGGTGCCTGTTCTTTAGGGTCAGTGCAGTACTATAGTTGATGTAGTGGAATTTGGTGCAGTAGTCTCTATTTAATACCCTTATAAATAAGGTTTAGCTCTTATGGAAGAATATTTAGTTGTATTTCACCCAGCCAAATCTGGTGAACGTTAGGTCATCCTTGGTGTGCTAACCCAAAAATAACTTTTGTTTTTACCCCTATTCGAAAAAGAAAATGTGTTTTAACACTCATGTTGAAGCAAAATTCATATTTTCCCTCTAGTTACATCACTGTTCACGTATAATCCTTTAGACTTTTATATCAGGATATATTCACCTTCGAGACAGATGTGGCATTTCAATTTGTTAATAAAAACAAAAAAGGAGATTGGCTGCGATGCCAGGTGTAGTGCGCATGGCTGCTCAGTAAATCTGCTTCTGGCAGCTGCCTGGTGCCAGTTATAGAGGTTAATCCATATATATATATACATATATATATATATATATATATATATATATATATATATATATATATATAATTCCTTTTTGTTTGAGCCTTGATCTTTTTGACCTGTAATTTCCTGCCCTGAGTGCCCTGACGGTTCCCTTGTCTACATCTTTGGTACTGAATTTGCCTGACTCTTGCTGATCTTCTGCCCCACAACCTGACTTAGTACTGTCATTAATTCTGTACTGCATTTCGCAATTGTTGCTGACTTAAAGAGGCTCTGTAACCAGATTATAAGTGCCCTATCTCCTACATTATCTGACGCTGTAATGTAGATAACAACAGTGGTTTCTATTTTGAAAAACGATCATTTTTTAGCAAGTTATGAGCAATTTTAGATTTATGCTAATTCGTTTCTTAATAGACAACTGGGCGTGTTTTTACTTTTTACCAACTGGGCGTTGTACAGAGGAGTGTATGATGCTGAGCAATCAGTGACCAATCAGTGTCATACACTTCTCATTGTTCCAGCCCAGTGTGATTGTGCAGTGAAAGAAGCTGGGCTCGAACAATGAGAAGTGTATGACACTGATTGGTCACTGATTGGTCAGCGTCATACACATCTCTGTACAACGCCCACTTGGTAAAATGTAAAAACATGCCCAGTTGTCTATTAAGAAACTAATTAGCATAAATCTAAAATTGCTCATAACTTGCTCAAAAATGATCGTTTTTCAAAATAAAAACCACTGCTGTTATCTAGATTACAGCGGTGATTAGATTATGTAGGAGATAGAGCATTTATAATCTAGTGACAGAGCCACTTTAACTTGTCTGACTAAGATCGCCAATCCATACTTATCAATTATTAACCTATCCCTGGACAACCGACTTGCATTGAGTACCAAGATCCAAACTGAAGTCTTATTAAAAGGAGTCCTATAGGTGATTTGTTTGATCACTCTCTAGGCATCTCCGTGACCAAGAGTGTTACACATAAGGGGAGCCTTGTCTTGTGTTACTTTTTTTTATGGGAGGGCCCTTAGAAGTCAAGCATTTTATGTCCAGAAGCCCTGAGATATAAATCCATAGATACAAAGCTAGTGATCATATCAAACAGACTTTTTGACTTGCTAACCAAGTTCCGGAATCAGTGTAGTCCAATGCGCTACTCTGTTTCTATTACTCACATTTACTTCTATAGGAGCTACAGAAAGATCGTAGCTCGGTGAGCTTGGCTGTTTTCGCATTCCCGGCCACCTTGACACAGAGTCTTTGACTGGAAATGGCAGCCAGATGGGGACGGGGGCGGTTGACCCCCATTATCTAGATAGATGCGGGTCACATGCGGGGACTGTCATTTATTAGACATTTATGGCATATCTTGTAAATATGCCATAAATGTCTGAGATTGGAATACAACTTTAACAGACAGAAATGCACATGTGTATTTTCCCTTCCTTGTCATAGCAATCACAAATAGCAAGTAAAATGCATGTGTCTTAAAATTATTGCTTTTATATCGCTTGATTATTTCCTACATGTGCACCAAAGCCTAGAAAGGAAACTCATTAGCAGAAGGCAACTCATTCCCTATTAGATCTGTTGCCAACTGTGAATATCCTATTTATCAAATCACATGTAATATATCACTCTACCTGATCTATAATGGACTCCAGTTATTTCTTAATGTGTCCATAAAATTGTGTATAAAAGCTGTTAAAAGAACCCCTATTGCTGACTTTAGATTTTGTTGTGTATTCTAGGTTGTATCTCATGTTAGTGAGGTCCCTGAGGGTTTAACAATTAGCATGAGGGAAGCAGTATGATAATCAGGAGAAATTAATGGTTTAAAAGCATAATCTAGCATGTCCCTCAAGCATTGTTCCATGCAACTGAATAAGAAAAAACTGTAATTGATTCTTAATAAGCATATTATCTGCCACAAATGTTACTCAACTACAACACACTGAACTTCATATAGCCCTGTGGTTTATAAGGGCTATTAGATAAGGATCATATTTTTATTGAATTCTCTTTTCATCATAGAAATACATAAGTTTATAAGCATGTTTATTTTATTAGCAGTCTTATTTATAAATTATTCTATGTACCATATACTTAGAGGTTATACCTAACAAATATTTTATCCCCATAGTTGTCCATTTCTAATTAAAAGGGTTTTCCCATCTTAGACATTTATGGCATATCCATAGGTGCGGGTCCTAACTCTGGGACCCGGACCTATATCGAGAATGATGGTCACCCGACCCCCGTGTCGCCTGGCACTGTGGCCACTCGCCACAAAGTCCAGATGGGGACTAGTGGAGAGATGGTAACGCATGCGTGCGCCCCTCTCCATTCTGTTGTATGGTTGTTACGGAAACAGCTGAGCAGCTCTTGTTCGGCTGTTTCCGTAACTCCCATTAAACAGGATGGAGGAAGCTTCACGCATGCACGGCCCTCTCATCACCAGTCCCGGCCTGGATTCTGTGGCCATTTCTCAAGTTAAGATCATTGTTTTGTAAAATACTTTCTTGTTTTTGCTATCTATTTCCAAAGCTTCCCATGTAGGAGACCTGGTCAAACTATTCATTAATATGTGCACCTGTTCTTCTGTCTTTCTGAACTCTTTCTCTTGCTGTTCCAATAACTCACCTGTGATTGGTCAGACCCAGAGGTGTAACTTGAAACTCCTCTGCACCAATGCAAAACTTGTAACAGGGCCCCTCACCTACCATGTGCCATTTATAATACTGGTGTCCACTAATGGGGCAAATGGCCCTTTGGGCCCCCACAGGCACAACGGCCTGGGCGCGATTGCTACCACTGAGCCCCCTATAGCTATGAACCTGGTCACACCCCTGACACTACCTTTTATGATGTCATTCACTTCTTTTTAGAAAGTAACAGTAACAGTTACATTTTTTGCACATTCTATAAAATCTATAAACATTGCAACAACAATAGTAACACCCCAGCGTTAGAAACTGATCTCTAGACATGTCGTGTCGAGATGTATTTCTAGTCTACCTGCAGAAGAAATTTAATTTTCTAGATAGCCAGTGTCACATGAGTATTTTCCATGTATATTTTCCCCTATATATAGCCTATCTGATGTTGTTTTTTAGTTATATTTTATCTAGGATGAAGAAAGGTAAAGAGAAGGGGACAAAGTAAGTAAAATAGAAACTTGAAATGTATAGAGTTAACTGGGGACTGGTCCCATGTGGAAGCGTTCCTGATATTCCAAGGCAGAAGTGAAGAAGAAAGTTAGGTAAATAGAAAGTTATAAGAAAACAAAGAATAAAAAAAGAGCTGAGAGCACCAACCAAATGTCAAATTGTCTAACGCGACAACCAGGAGGACAAGACCAGAATTAAGACTAAAGCAGATACCAATATAAGTGCTAGGGACCAGGAAAATGGAAGAACAGAAGGGCAAACCTGACGTAAAGATAAAAGAAATCTGAGTTAAACAGGATTCAATTTTCTGATTGGGCCACATAAATGTCAGGTGGCCCAGAAGACTTGAAGGTAAGGCTGCAGCGGGGAGCAATGATTGACAGATGTCTGCTGTGTGGCTACTCCTGGTGCTGTTGCACCTGAAACAGGAGTGGATCCAGGTTCGAATCCTAGGAATGCATGCCGCAGCATATTTTTCTTTCTTTAGTCACTCCGCCTGCCACTCCCTTAAATATGTGAACCACACCATCAACACGAAGAGTAAAATTAAAGTGGAACATCTAATGACATGGTCACTACATGGAAACCTGTACTCGCTGTTTCAGTAAGGGACAAGTGTACACTACCACTACAGAAGCAACAACATAACTAGTAATGCCGCCACACAGTGACCACATAGTGGTCAGATACCATGTCTACACAGGTGGTCAGCAAAGTATCATCACGCTTCAGACCATACATAACCATATATGAGAATACAGGACTGATCAGATGCAGTAACAGGCAGAATACATAACATACATAGGATCTATCACCTCTCCTGTCACTTCTGTTTTAGTAAGTAATTGTATCCCCTATGAATAGGGTTACATCCCATTGATGAGGGGAATGGAAACACTCAGTTGTCAATTAGGCCCGGGCTACAATGACACTTTTTGTAGAGCTAGCAGAGATTTTAACTATAGAGTGACAGATGCAGACTTCAAGACAGCTGTAGCTCTATAGTTAAAGTTATTTAGTTGTATTACAAAACGTCTCAATGTAAGCCAGGCCTTATGCATACATTTCCAGGAGAAATAACAGAGGAACGACACAACTCAGATTTCAAAGAAAAGGTGCTCCACAATTGTTATCTAATGAGTAATACAAGAATTTACTATAACAGTCAGGAGAGGTGACAGCTCCTATATAAATTCAGAGACTCACAGTTGACATCTTCTCTAAAAATAAACATTTTCTTTACTTTTCTTCTCAATCCAACCCAGGCCGTTATTACGACTTCACATGACGACTGCAGCCTTTGCTGCCCGGGCATCCGATTGAAAAAATAGGCACACTAGTCTAGGATGGGGTAATTTCCCCCTGCTTCCGCCAACCATAATTTGGGGGTTTACAGGATGCAATTTGGGAAGATGCATAATTACTGTTTTACAAATCCTAGCGGGTTTATCTGTCCCAATGAATTTGTGATGCAAGTTGCATAATATTTATTGCAAGAAAAACGAAAAGATGGAATGATCTGCATTAGGTTCGGGAAAATTGGCAAAATAATAATTTTAGTTGAATCGGTGGAACCGGAAAGGGTAAGGAAGGGCAGAAAGTTCACTGAAATAAAGTTCATATATCTATTCATAGACTGCTCAATACAATGCACAAACACTCACAGGTCACTCTCCAATGAAATATAGTCAATAGAGTTACAGAACATGGAGAGTAAGGTTTGTACAGGGGTTTTCTGATCCTAGCAAATAAAGCTTATTCATTGCATAATCAAAAGTTATGCAATTTTCTAATAAACATTTTTTTTAAATTCCTCACAGTTTTCAAGATCTGGTTAACCCCTTAATGACACAGCCAATTAGAGTTTTTTTCATTTTCGTTTTTTTTTCCTCCCCAACTTCCAAAAGCCATAACGTTTTTCTTTTTTGCGGTACAAGTTGTAGTTTTTCATGGCACCAGTTATTGTGCAGCATAATGTGCTGGGAAGCTGGAAAAAATTATTTGTGGGGTGAAATGGGGAAAAAACATGATTACTCCATTTTTTGTTTTTATGGTGTCTTTCAGGCAGTAAAGACTACATAATCACCTTATTCTACAGGTGGCTATGATTACGTCGACATCAAATTTATATGTTTTGCCTTATGTTTATCACTTTTTGAAAAATAAAACTATTATATATATATTTTTTTATTATTTTCACTTTTTTTTTTTTACGGCATTCGCCGAGCGGGTTAAACAATGCTATATTGTGATAGTTTGGAATTTTACAGATGCGGCGATACCAGTTATGTTAACTTTTTTTTAACGTTGCTTTAGGGAAAAAAATTAGAAACGTTTTTTTGGGATCTTTTAATATTTCTTTTTTTTAAAACATTTACCCCTTAAGGACACGGCCAATTTTGGTTTTGAGGACCCAACAATTTTTTTATATTTCCCTCTTTGCATCCAGACGCTCATAACTTTTTAACTTTTTGTACGACGTAGTTGTATGAGACTGGTTTTTCCAGGATGAGTTGTACTTTATGTAGGTACCATTTTTTGGTACAAAAACATTATCGTTAAATTTATATAAATTTTGATATTGGCGAAAATGCAGAAAAAAGATTTAATATTTTTTTTACACCATACACCTATCAACATAAATAATGTTATACATTTTTTGTACAGGTTGTTACGGTTGTGGCGATACCAAATATGTCTATATTATATCATGTTTTGGGACTTTTTTTTAAATTTAACATCAATTTTTTTCTTACATTAATTTAACTTTTTTTTTAAATCCCATTAAGGGAATTTTGATTTTGATTTTTATTTTTTAACTGTCTTGTACTGGCATATATCTATATGCCAATACATTAGCCTGTGTACTGATTGTACACAGGAAGTTGTTAGGGCATACCTCAGTATGCCCTAACAACAGGAAATATGTTCAGACAGCCCTAGGGGTCCTTCAATGGACCCTGGTCTGTCTGGCCATACAAGTTATGGGCTTTGATCGCGTCACAGGGATTTTCTGTGACGCGATCAATGTGCAGTCCCCCCTCCTTGAATGCCGTGATTCATTGTGGCATTCAAGGGGATAATTGCGGAGAGAAGATGTTTCTCTTCTCTCCTCCGTTAGAGCGGGGCCGTAGCTGTGTATTACAGCCATTGGCCCGTTCTAGATCGCGCGTGGAGGCGGCTGTCAGATAGGACCAGAATGCTTGTCCTAATGCGCGAAGTACCCACCGCTCAGGACGAGCATTCTCGTCCTGTGTCGGCAACCAGTTAAAAAAATAAATATTTAACTGTATTTTACTAGTCCCCCAAGGGGATTTGAACTAGTGATTATTGGATCGCTTGCATGACACAGTGCAAAACTAATGTATTGCAGTATATCGTGATACTGACACAAAGATGGCAGACCTGGGGGCCTTTATTAGGCACCAAGGTTGCCATGACAACCATCGGCACCCCCGATCACGTTGTGGGGGGGGGGCGACAGCGCGTTTGAGGGGGCGCCCCCCTGATTCTAACAATTTAGATGCCGCGGTCGCCATTGACCACAGCATTTAACGTCTTAAACGATGATCTTTGACTCCGCCCGTTGCAGTAAGGTGTCGGCTGAATAACACAGGCGTCACCCGCTGATTATGGAGTGCACTCAGCCATTGAGCCTGTTCCATACTTCCCCTTAATGGCTGTCACGTACTAGTATGGGACATGTCATTAAGGGGTTAATAAATGGATTTTCATTGTTTACTTCCAGAGGATTTAAAAATCTGTTCTGATCATGTGAAGAACACAGAGGTGCACAGCTCGTTGCAAAGTATACTGAACTGTTCCGGACAATGCATTGTGTGATCGTCACATGACCAAGACAGATTTTCAGCCTACGAATGTAAACAGTGTAGATTCCCATTCAATGAATACAAGCAGCAATCCCAAAAACTGTAAGGAGTATGTTAGAAAATGTTATAACTTTTCATTATACTAAAAATGAGCTTTATTGATATAAGATGGCAAAAACCGTGATATGCTCATTTAGCAGGCATTAACAAAGGATGTATGTGATCTAGCCACCTGCTGATTAACACAGTTATTTAACATGTTACTATAAGGTCCCTCGATACTTATCTTAGAAATATTGGGCTTCATTTATTAAAACTGCCTAACATAAAAACTGGCATCTGGCCAGCAGCAACCAATCAGAGCTGAGCTTTCATTTCATAAATTGCTTTGGAAAAAGTGATATCTGCAGTGTGATTGGTTGCTATGAGTAACACTGCCAGTTTTTCAGTCAGACAATTTTCATAAGTGGAGCCTATTAAATTTCCCTGGTCCAAAATATAAAACAGGAAATATAAAAATAAAATATGCTTTCCAGCTTTTTTTATACAGATCCCACATGCTTTATCTTTATGACCAATATTGTGGTGCATATGTAACATTATTAGCTAAATTGATGCTGCTTGTATTACTTTTTGTTACTTTGTATATAAAGTTAGGTCCAGAATTATTTGGACAGTGACGCAAGTTTTGGCATTTTAGCTGTTTACCAAAACAAATTGAATATACAGTTATATAATCAATATGGGCTTAAGGTGCAGACTCTCAGCTTTAATTTGAGGGTATTCAATCCTAATTTGAGGAAGGCTTTAGGAATTACAGCTCTTTAATATGTAGCTGCCTCTTTTTCAAGGGACCAAAGGTAATTGGACAATTATCTTAAAAGCTATTTAATGTGCTGCATGGGCTATTCCCTCATTAATCCATCATCAATTAAGCAGGTAAAAGGTCTGGAGTTGATTCCAGGTGTTGCATTTGCATTTGGAAACTGTTGCTGTGAACCTACAACATGAGGTCAAAGGAGCTCCCAATGCAAGTGAAACAGAGCATCGATAGGCTGAAAATAATGAAAAAAATCCATCAGAGAGAGAGCACAAATGTTAGGAGTGGCCAAATCAGCAGTTGGGTACATTCTTAAAAAAAAAGAGCGCACTGGTGATCTCGTTAACTGTAAAAGGCCTGGACGTTCAAAGAAGACAACAGTGGTGGATGATCATAGAATCTTTTCCATGGTGAAGAAAAGCCCTTTCACAACATCTACCCAAGTGAAGAACACTCTCCTGGAAGTAGGTGTATCATTATCTAAGCCTACCATAAAGAGAAGACTTAATGAGAGCAAATACAGAGGGTTCACCATAAGGTGCAAATCATTGATCAGTCTCAAAAATAGAAAGGCCAGATTAGACTTTGCCAAAAAACATCTAAAGAAGCCGCTCAGTTCTGGAACAGCATGAAACTAAGATCAACCTGTACCAGAATGATGGGAGGAGGAAAGTATGGCGAAGGCTTGGAACGGCTCATGATCCAAAGCACACCACATCCTCTGTAAAACATGGTGGAGGCAGTGTGATGGCATGGGCATGCATGGCTGCCAAAGGCACTGGGTCACTAGTGTTTATTGATGATCTGACTGAAGACAGAAGCAGACGGATGAATTCTGAAGTGTTCAGGAATTTACTTTCTGCTCAAATTCAACCAAATGCAGCAAGGTTGATTGGACGTCGCTTCACAGTACAGATGGACAATGACCAAAACATACTGCGAAAGCAACCCAGGAGTTTTTTAAGGCAAAGAAGTGGAATATTCTTCAATGGCCAAGTCAATCACCGGAACTCAACCCAATCGAGCATGCATTTCACTTGCTTTAGACATAACTTTAGGCAAAAAGACCCACAAACAAGCAACAGCTGAAGACCGCTGCAGTAAAGGCCTGGCCAATTACTTTTGAGCCCCTGAAATGAGGAGGCTGTGTAGAAAAATGGTTGCAATTCCTAAATATTTCACAGGATATTTTTGTTCAACCCCTTGAATTAAACCTGAAAGTCTACACTTCAATTACATCTCAGTTGTTTCATTTTCATGAAATCATGAAGATTGTGCCACTGTCCAAGTAATTATGGACCTAACTGTACCTAGTATATACTTTGAATATTCTAAGTCTGTAATGGTCAACCTACCACATTATGGGTGCTTCAAATGCAGCGCTTAACAATTACAGTATGTGAGGTCTGCACATCACACTCAATGTCCCGTTTCCTCGAGAATCGCTGCCTATGCGCATTCACTCTCCGTTATAAACTATGGAACATATAGAAATAGATCAGCTGTTTCCATATTTCCTATTCACTATAATGGTGGGTGACCACATATGTGCAGCAATGACTCTGCTGCAAATGGTGGACATGGTACATCTGTTATTGAAATTGGTGGAGGTCCCAGCAGTCAAATTCCAACCGGTCAAACATTTATAGCACTTGTCACTGACTATTAGTGTACCATAAATATGTCTGGTGAGAAAACCCCTTTTCATAATGCTGATGATGCCCATAAATAAAAGCAGTTTATCTTCTGAGGTCTGGGATTGGGGGTCTGAGTATAATATATTACTATATTACACTTCATGTACGCAAGAGATAGGTATACTCCTCAATTTACACAGCAGTAAGAGGAGAATCCAGGGCTACATGCGACCCCCAGGCTGCCAACTGCTTGCCGCTATACTATGTTCATGAATGCTATAGTAATATTTATTTCCTGATATTGACTGCACTATCATTGCATGTATAGGTAGATTTAAATGCTAAACCTCATAAATGGTTTCCTGTTTATCTGAACACAAATACATCTGCATCATTCACTATGAGAGGACTTCATAAGTATTGTAATTCAATTTGACTGCTGTCTGCCAAGAGGTCTTTTCATCATCATCATCAATCATCAACAAAGGTATTGCGTAAGTTTAAGCGTAGAAAGAAAAGAAAACATGAAGCCGTTTACATACTGCTGTGTACCGACAGCAAGATTATAGAGATGCACTCACATACTCAATGACAGAACTGTAGCGTTCCTTGCATTACGATAATTCCAGCATATTGCAATTATGTGCCTAATTAAAATTAAGAAATTAGAGCATAGTTAAAAGGAATAATATTTTGCTCATAGCTAATTTCATTAAAGTATTAATGAGCAGGACTCATTTTATGGCTAGAGGGCAACTACTTTCTGCAGAACACCTCCGTGCTAGCTAATTTATTCATGCATGAAAAACAATCCAATGAAAAATGACTGAGCCGGGAACTGCTGGTCCTAATTAAAATATTTAAAACACCGTGTCTATTCTGCTCAATCTAGCCAAATACCTAGGCTAGAAGCCAGCATGGTGCCAATTAACATGGAAGAAGCAAACACACAACACCTACAGTTTCTGATTAAAGTGCATATTACGGTACCATACAATATATTGTTGCACACATATATGTAAATGTTTAATTAACCCAAGTCTAAATCTCTACCATATCTAGCAACTGACGCATTAATCTCAGACGAACGCTGAATATACTTTTATTTATGGCGGTGCAATGCAGTCAAATATCATTTGGGATAATCTTGCGGGGCTAGACATCCAAGTATTTTTCTTCAGGGAAAAAGTATGAGAAGTGTTTCTTCCTCAAATGCTGTATAAGTCAGCATAGACACTGTTCGATGCCAAAGGCTTGTAAATACAAGGCAACAGTGGCTTAGCCTTAGGTGATACAATGCTAATCATGAATAATGGAAGCAGAGACTGGGACCAAAATCTTTCGTTAGTCTTGGATGACAACTGACACGTCTAAAAGCAACGCTACGTCAAGAGCCAAAGACTTGATTGTAAGCTGGAAGTTCAGCACGAGCCCTGGAGAGGACACTGAACGTTATTGTCACATTGGAAATATTTTGGAAACTGGTAAAACTTGTAGGCAGACTGCTAGAAATGACAACTTTTATATATTGTTGATACAGCATGAGACGTAACTAAACAGGTCTAAAGATGGCACAAAACTGGATACAATAATCTCCAAGGAATTATCAACTTTAAGTACAAAGTTAAATACATCTACACAATAACCAATATGGAAGCTAAGACTTGTTTTATTAGATAAAGACAATCTTACATTTTCTTGTAGACACTATATGGGATTATTAAACCTAAGTCTGCAGTATTTACCTTCATACCCTTACAGGTGCCATTGTCGTTTTTTCTTGTTTAGGAAGAATTGTGGTGCATTTAGGAAATATGTTTCCTATGTATAAATCCTTGAAGTTGTCATAAAATTGATCATGTCAGTGTCATCTACAGTAGGTACAAATGATGGAGAATAAGTACACATGGCAAGATTAATTTTCGGGCTCATTCACATGAGTGTCTGTGAATGGGACTTTTAAGTCACTTTAACTTAGGGCTTATTCAGACGAACGTATAATACGTCCGTGCTACGCGCGTGATTTTCACGCATGTCGCACGGACCTATGTTAGTCAATGGGGCCGTTCAGACAGTCCGTGATGTGTGTCCGCTGCGTAAAACTCACGACATGTCCTATATTTGTGCGTATTTCGCGCATCACGCACCCATTGAAGTCAATGGGTGCGTGAAAATCACGCGCACCACACGGAAGCACTTCCGTGTGATGCGCGTGATTTGCGCAACAGCAGTAAAAGCCATGAATGAAAACAGAAAAGCACCATGTGCTTTTCTGTTTACAAACATAAAAACAGAGTATCATAATGATGGCGGCTGCGCGAAAATCACGCAGCCACGCATCATATGCTGATGACACACGGAGTTTTTGCGCGCGCAAAACGCAGTGTTCTTTGCGCGCACAAAACGCACATGCTCGTGTGAATCCAGCCTTAAGTGGGGGAAAAAACAGCTTAAGGCCTGATTTACACGAGCGTGTGTGTTTTGCGCGCGCAAAAGGCACTTGACAGCTCCGTGTGTCATCCGTGTATGATGCGCGGCTGCGTGATTTTCGCGCAGCCGCCATCATAGAGATGAGGCTAGTCGACGCCCGTCACTGTCCAAGGTGCTGAAAGAGCTAACTGATCGGCAGTAACTCTTGCAGCACCCTCGACAGTGAATGCCGATCACAATATACACCAACCTGTGAATAAAAAAAGACGTTCAAACTTACCATGAACTGCCTGCTTCCTCCAGTACGGTCTCCCGGCCGTTGCCTTGGTGACGCGTCCCTCTCTTGTCATCCGGCCCCACCTCCCAGGATGACGCGGCAGTCCATGAGACCGCTGCAGCCTGTGATTGGCTGCAGCCTGTGCTTGGCCTGTGATTGGCTGCAGCTGTCACTTGGACTCAATTGTCATCCCGGGAGGTCGGACTGGAGGAAGGAGCCGGGACTTATCGGTAAGACCGAACTTCTGTTTTTTTTTACACGTATATGTATATTGTGATCGAAGGTCACTGTCCATGGTGCTGAAACAGTTTAAGTCTTTCAGCACCGTGGGCAGTGACTGTCTCCTGACGTCGCGTACACAAACATTTTTTGCCGGGTTCGGTCAAAACGAGTTCGGCCGAACCCGGTGAAGTTCGGTGCGCTCATCTCTAATTTGACACTCCGTTTGGATGTTTGTAAACAGAAAAGCACGTGGTGCTTTTCTGTTTACATTCATCCTTTTGACAGCTCTTGCGCGAATCACGCAGTTCGCACGGAAGTGCTTCTGTGCGGCATGCGTGGTTTTCACGCACCCATTGACTTCAATGGGTGCGTGGATGCGCGAAAAACGCACGATTATAGAACATGTCGTGAGTTTTACGCAACGCACTCACGCTGCGCAAAATTCACGCATCGTCTAAACTGCCCCATAGAGTAATATAGGTGCGTACGACACGCGTGAAAAGCACGCGCGTCGCACGCGCGTATATCACGCTCGTGTAAATGAGGCCTAAAAAACACACACACACACACACACGTAAATCCAATTTCCTAGAACTGCTTCTTATAAAGAATATTATAACTATAGTTATAAATACTATTTCATCTCTTATTTGCATAAAATACCTTTTTTGTCACTTGGTGTGGTACCTATTTCCATGATTTGATACGCTGGGCCCCATGAGCACACAACTGAAAAACACCATCTCTCCAATGAATTCCTGTCGTCCTGTTACTCAGAATGAATGGAACCTATTTAAAACTATTCATGAACATGGAAAAAAGACACGCGAGTCTTCTTGGTGCTGAATGGGTCAAAAAAAGCTATTGCAGCAAAAAAAAAAAAATCACCCGTTCCGCAAAATCATACAATACAGCTAAAGCAGGTCATTTTAAAGACTTTGATCTGACTATTCCTGGCCTACTGGTTGTAGCCGAATAAAAAAATCACATCTTGTGAGCTTGATGCATATATGTATTTAAGAGGACCCTGTTTCTGAAGATAAATAATTTTAAGGCCCTGTTCACACTGAATTTTTTTCAATCTGATTTCGACCTGCCTGGAAATTCTTTTGCCGCAATTATCACCCGCGGCCATTGAGCGCCGCGGGCAAAAAACGCTTTCCCTGCCTCCCATTAATTTCAATGGTAGGTCAGAGGCGGAAACGCGGCAAGAAAGCGCATGACATTTTTTTTACCGCGAGCAGCTAAAAAGAGCTGCAGAAAATAAACGTCTCCGCCTCCACGCATCAAAATCAGAGTAAAAGAACTCCGTGTGAACAGGGCCTAAAATTCTCCCAGTTCAAGCTTGAAGCGATTATTGTATGGTGCAACTTAGAGCCTAAGCAACATTGCCATACAGTAGCCATATATTGCTACAATAAGGGCATGGCCAGATGTGGCGGAATTGCTCTGGAATTCCGCTGCGGCCAATCCGCAGCGGACAATTTCTCCATTGATTTCCACAGCTTTTTAGTTAGGCTCGTGCACACGTGGCGGAAAACTCCGCTGCCGACCATAAGCTGCGGTGCAGAATTTGGTGTCTGCAGCATACACTGGCTGTTGCGGACGTGTAGCGGACTTGTTGCAGACTTATTGCGGAATTTCTCCATTGACTTCAATGGAGATTCAAAATTCTGCAATGAAATCCGCAGATATTATGTGTGTTGCGTTGCGTATTGGTTTTACAAACAGGATATTTCTTCATTCTGGCTGTACATATGTGTTTCGAGGTCTATAGCCATTCTGAGATGGAATATTTTAAAAGACAGCAGGAAGTACTCTTCACCTGAATACGCAACGGCTAATCCGCATCAATTTACTGTACATTTTAGGCAGAGCCGCAACAGAATCTGCAACGCAGATTATGTGCGGCATTGATGCGGACAGTGTCGGCAGAAATACGCCACGTCTGGCCATGCCCTAAAGTTGCAAAACAAAACATACATTAAAAAAACATCAAAATCAGCAGTTTACAATTCATGATCATGGCTATTAGCTTTATTCCCCTATTGGAAAATGCCTCATGCAAATGGCCGTGCCCGTAATGACTGTCCACGATGCTGGCGGCCGCAGACAGCCACCCGCATTTTCAGCCCGTGGTCCCATACAAAGAAAATATGGGAGCACAGTTTGTGAAAAGAAAAAGATAGGACATGTCCTATCTTTTGTGGAGGCGTTCTACAGCCCGGACACCTTCCCGCAAATATACGGGAAGGTGTCCGTGGGCAATAGAAGTGAATGTGTCCGTAACTGCGGACCATAATTACGGTCAGAATTTATGGATGAATTCTACAGTCGTGTGTATGGGGCCTAACCAGTTCAGGACCAGACACAATTTAGCCATTTTTAGCACTGGTTAGTTAAAGGCTATAACTTTTTTAATTCTTTAGCTAGCGACATGATTTTTGTGATGTTTATTTGCCATCAATGCAGGTTTCTTTTCTTATCATTGTAATACACATAATTTTAGCTTTTTAAGCATTTTTAAAGTGTAGCTAAACGTTTGACAAACTTCTGACATGTCATAATGACATGTCAGAAGTTTGGATTGGTGAGGGTCCGAGCACTGAGACCCCCACCAATCACTAGAACGAAGCAGCTGAAGCACTCGTGTGAGCGCTCAGCCTTTTCGTGTCTGTTCGGCTTTTACCGGAAATAAATGTATCGGTGTACGGACTCAATAGAAAGTCTATGAGCCCGTACTCCAATACATTGGCTTTCCGGAAAAAGCCGAACAGACACGAAGCGGCTGAGCGCTCACATGAGCGCTTTAGCTGCTTCGTTCTAGTGATTGGTGGGGGTCTCAGTGCTCGGACCCCCACCAATCAAAACTTCTGACATGTCACTATGACATGTCAGAAGTTTGTCAAACATTTAGCTACACTTTAAGCGTAATTTGAAAATAAAAAAAGGAACAAATATGCTTTTTTTCTTGGTAGCTAATTTTTTGGGGTAATTATATAGAGTTACCATAAAACCCTAAAATAGACTTTTTATTTGTGATTGTCATTGTCTTTCATAAATTTTGATATATTACATGTCTAATTTAGAGTAATTGGGTCAGGGCTAGCATTAGAACTATGATTAGGAGGGGGAGAGGTTTTTTTGGGGGTATTTTATGTGTAATTTATCATTTATTTATTTTTATGTGATTTTATTTATTATTATAGCTTGTCTCTCAAAGGTCAAAAAAGTCCTTTGAAACACTTTATTATGTCATTTTATTTTTTTACACTATCCCTTTCCACTGTAACTGGCACTGCACAGCAGCCCCAGTTACAAGGGAAATCAGCCCTGTTATAGTGACTATTCTTACTGATAGGGCTATGGTGAGTCTAATTAGACCCATCAGCAGCCTCCTTCTACCAGCATCCCGGCAATCATGTGACCATTCGCATGACCACCGGTACCAATAGTGGCAGCTGTGCTGCCGCTGTCTCTATTCTATATACAGCGCTCATTGAGTACTGAGTACACGAGTACAGAACAAACAAAAGCAATGAAAACCACTTCTATATTCTCTCCAGGGTCCCTGGAAGTCTGTGACTGCCGGACAACCTACATTCAGCTGACCAATCGTTCTGGGTATGTGCTATGGTGTCCATAATAAAATTGGTATAGGTTTTTTTTGTAATCCCTTTTTTTCCTCTTTCCACAAGTTTTACACAAAGGAGTGGAAATGCCCTAAATGCAGTTATTTCCTCCCTCGATGGTGTTAGCACTTTAGAATATCAGCCAGAAAGCCTACTTGCTGAGTAGGACACTGGATAACTATCTAGACCTGTATAAATATCATTCAGTTTGTTGTCTACATTCACACGTATTATTTATGGGCTTTATATTTATTTGTTTATGAGATTTTTTCCCCCTATTATTATAATCCACCCCTTCTACATGTACCTGAATAGTGTTGATTTGTTTGGATTTAATTATAAATAAGAACAGGGAATAGCATACCAACATGTAACTGTCTGACGGAATTATGGGGGAAGCTTCTTCTTTAAATGTATATGTCATATTCATTATTATTTATGGTATCTTGCATCAGCTCACATTTTATACTTTTTTTAATCACTGAGGATGTAAAAGTGTTCTAGCTCTGTAAAAAGCTAGTTCTGTATATATGTGCATGAATGTATTACTGCTTCGCTGCTACATGCATAGTTTTAGTCATGTCTCTGCACAGTAAAAGGGATGGAAGAGTCAATGTCTCACAGTGATTGGTTACCAAAGTGAGCTGATACAGGGAAAGTAAACCGTACATATCAACCCAGTTTTGGCTGGGCAACTGATAGATTAGAACCATGATAAGTAATATGGCTGACAGGAAAAAGCTTCTAGAGTGAGATCCTGAAGGTACTGTAGTTGACTTCTGGAACACAAATAGTTAAACTTACAAGAAAAATACTTCATATAGTTCAGGAATACAGTCAAATGTAAATTTTTGGTTGAAAGTTTTGCATATTTTACGAGGATGTCATGATTATTGAAGTAGAAAACCTGTTTATCAAAAATGAAGGGGATGGTCTACATTGGAAAACAATGAAATACTGGGTTACTACTTCTTAGTAGGTTTATTACAATATTTACATAAGCCTCCATGGATACACATATATCTAAACAAAGGGAAAAGGTGGTTTTAGGAGCATAGGTTCAGTGATTCTATTAAAAAAACAGACGGATGAATTTATTAACACTGGCGCTTCATACACCATTCTTATTTTAAAGTGCACTGACGTAAGTTCTGCCTAATCTATTAAGAGACACACTCCTCTTAATAAATTTGGCGCATATCTACCCATCCGTGTTACAAAAATTTTAATATAAGTCAGCTACGAGCTGGCGTAGATTTGCGCTCTAATTTATGCCAATTGTTGGTATAAATTATAGTCAATTTGTTGTGCCGCTGGTGGCTGTACCCCTACCGCTAAGCCCCACCCTGCTTTATTAAAAAAAAATTGTTGTGTGCTGCGTAAAAAGGAGAAAAAAAATCAAAATGCGAGTCTTTGCAAAATAAATGGAGCTTTTCTACGCCATAATACTAGTGTACATTATTTCATTACTCCCCCCCCCACACTGTCTTCTGATTTTCCACCTTGAAGAACATGTGGACAGCATACCATACCTTGAAGCAGCTACACGTGCCACGTCATAGCATTAACATATCCAATCCAACTATAGAATTTTATTATGCAACATCTTAATTGTGGCTGCGGTTAAAGCAGTTAAATGTGTTTACATTCATTTTTTAGAGTAAAAGGGAGTGAGACGGTAAAAGACATTCAGTCAAGGAGATGATATGCTAATATTAGACAGACTAATAATTTTTGCGCAATTTACTCTTATAAAGTGATGACATTTCCAGCACTCCCCTGGGTACAATATTTCAACAACAACAAACACTCTAGGCTAGCTTTATAAACAATGAACCGCGTTACTACAATTCAATTAGCAAAACACAAATGATTTCCCCTTAAGCATTGTCATATTTTTTTTACATGCTCAGAATCTCCTTTACTCCTTTGGGTTTGAGATATAACATTTTGCTAGGTATTTATGATAACATAAAATCGGCCACCTCAACTGTGAAACGAATAATACTGTGAGAGTCATTTAACCAGCAGCTTTGGGGTCCACATTTCCTGGTGATTTGTCAACCTTAAAAAGCAGTCCTTATAATCCTTATAAAAAAGAAATATCAGCAGCGCAGCCAGGCGGTTTTTCATCCAATAAACTATATGGGTGCAATGCAGCTAGATCCTGGCTCAGTAGAGTTATATTGTAGGCACATATCCAAAAAAAAGGAGAAACACCGCAGCACTCCAGAATAGAAAAACTTGTTTACTTTATTCACTTAAGTCATGATGCAACGTTTCAACCCCAACTGAGGTCTTTATCAAGCCGTCCTTACGGTTCTGCTCAATGGTACAAAAAAATTCTGTGGCATCCAGTTGCATTGAAGTGTACTGATACGAACAGGCCAAACTATGGGCACTAGATGTGTGTTGGGCATTAGAAATCTAAATCAGGAGCATTATCCGATGTGTACGTCAAAGATGTGATGTGGACAGAGCCTAAAATCAAGGTTTCAAGAAACTTTAGGATGTTGGTACTGAATGATGTGTAGATGAAGAAAACTCTGATCCAGCTACAACTGCTATGTAGATGAATTTTGTGGTTACAGAGTGAGTATAGAGGATATGGATTTGTATGTAACATTACAAAATATTAAATATTAAGATTAATTGAAACCATGTCTTGGGCAACATTCTGGCTTAGTGGTTAGCACTGTTATGCTGCAGCACTGAGGTCCCGGTTTTAGATCCGACCAAGGACAACATCTACATGGGATACTCCGGATACTCCAGTTTCCTCTCACACACGCCAGAAACAAAAACTACTTATAGATTAATTGACTTCCTATAGGGAAATGAAATTGTAAGCTCCATTGGGGACAGGAACTGATGTGAATAGTGACAATCTCTGTACAGCGCTGTTGAATACGTTGGCGCTATATAAGCAGCAGAAAATAAATGTATATTTTTTAATTGAAGAAATTACACCTGGTTTCAAATATTGTACAAAAAGGAGTCCAGAAGCTCGAAATGTAGACTTACTACCTTACCAAAAATGTTTCGATATTCCTTCCAATGCAAAAAAGTGAATAGCTGTAACCAAGAATGCTTCTATTCTTTATCCTTTAGAAATGGTGTCAGGTTTAGACAGCACAGTTGCTTTAGAAATAATAAACTAAAGGTAATGTCTGTTCTACAATGTAGTTTTGCCTACAGCAATAACTTTACTTTTTTGTAAGATGTGTCCGAGAAAACTGAAGACACATGCATTCTCCTTAATATGTTCCTCCTGTCACCTACAGAAGTGACAGCCTACCTAATTATATCTAATAAAGTAACAACCAGCAGTGGCACAGCAGCTATCTGAAGGAGAATGGCATTGACCTGCAGATACAGGTGCCGCCTTTAGGCATTACTGCCTTTCAGTAGCACAGTGCAACAAATAGATACAACAGCATATTCAAATTGAAGGAATAAGCTCCCTTAGTCTTTAGATCAAGAAAACTCCAGTCATCTAATCAAAAAAGGCACAGACAAATGTTCTTTCACACATTAAAAGCGGCTAGTTATTGAAACGAGAACCTCCGTATTCTTTTTTATAATATCACTTTAAGCTATTGCTTTGAATTGCAGACATTCCTTTGTCATGAAGGAAAATCAAAAATTCATCTGAAGTTGTTCTTTCTTCCTGTATTTTTGAGTTCACTGGGTTAGCAAGCTTTTTAAAAAGGAACCAACATTTGCAAAAGTTTGGGGTCCTTAAGCAATTATTAGAAGTATTGCTTGATGAAACAGAAGGTGTTGAAAACAAGGAGTAAACAAAGCATCTATGAATATTAAGACTTCTTAATATTAAAAAAAGCAATATGGATTTAATGTTTAGTTGGATTTCTTTGAATATTAGTTATGCAAAGTAAGTAGCACCTTTTAAAAGAAATGCTTATCATATTATAAACAATATTTTATCCTTGCAGATCTTTAGTCACAGTGAAAGAGATTTTTTTTAATACTGTTATCTCTTTTATCTCTTTAGAAAGAAAAGTAAAGAGTTTACTTACATGCCATCTACTACTAATTATTGAAGTACAGGATTCTCTAGCTGACCATTGTAACTTTGAACATTAAAGTTTGAGATTTGTAGTTTGCCATGCTCAATGCCTGCAAGCCATGTTGTCTCTTCTTGTGCATGGCCAAACATTTTGAAAATAAAAAAATGTAAGTGAGACGAAAACATATATATATATATACACACATATATATATATATATGTATATATATATATATATATATATATATATATATATATATATATACAGTGAAGGAAATAAGTATTTGATCCCTTGCTGATTTTGTAAGTTTGCCCACTGTCAAAGTCATGAACAATCTAGAATTTTTTGGCTAGGTTAATTTTACCAGTGAGAGATAGATTATATAAAAAAAAAAAAAAAAAAGAAAATCACATTGTCAAAATTATATAGATTTATTTGCATTGTGCACAGAGAAATAAGTATTTGATCCCCTACCAACCATTAAGAGTTCAGCCTCCTCCAGACCAGTTACACGCTCCAAATCACTGACAGCAAGCATAGTGGGTCCTGACTTTGTCAGGACCCACTAGGCTTCCGTCAATGGCATAGCTGGACGCCATTGTAATGCGTCCGGTTGCCATAGCCACCATCGCCGGCCGCTATCGTGTAGCGGGCCGTCGATGGTGGTTTAACCCCTAAAAAGCCGCGATCGCTATTGAAAGCGGGTTTTAAGGGGTTAATCAGCGGGGACACAGTGATCGGTCACCGCTGTAGGAGCTGTGGCAACTGCTGTACGAGACAGCAGCTGTCACATCTCCTGTATGTGTCGGGAAGACGGCCGAAATGGCCGTTACTCCCGTGACGTACTATTAGGTCATGGAGCGCGAACGATACAGCTACCATGACCTAATAGTACGTCCAGGAGCGGGAAGGAGTTAACCAATTATTTTGCCACATGCATAAATTGTCACCCAGTCGCTGCCTCTGTAGCTTGAGCACAAGGCTGTTTTTTGGTACATCGTTTACATGCTTTTGCAAAATCCAGATACCTCCTCATGGAAACCGAGCATGTTAGTTAGGCACGACCTGTTTTTCATGAATCCATGCTGGTTATCAGTTATTAGACTATTCTCCGCTATATACTTTTGCATTTCCTCCCTTAGAATTCCTTTAAGTATTTTACATATTACAGATGTCAAACTTACTGGACGGTAGTTACTCGGTTCCACCTTCTTAACCTTATTAACCCCTTAATGACCAGCCTATTTTGGACCTTAATGACCAAGCTATTTTTTACGTTTTTCAATCGTCGCATTCCAAGAGCTATAACTCTTTCATTCTTTCGTCGACATAGCTGTATAAGGTCTTGTTTTTTGCGGGACAAGTTGTATTTTTTAATAGCACCATTTTTAGGTACATATTATTTATTGATTAACTTTTATTAACTTTTTTTGGGGGGGAAATAGAAAAAAATCTGAAATTTCACCACACTTTTTTGCGTCCTAAATCTACGCCGTTTACCGTGTGGTATAAATAACACAATAACTTTATTCAGCGGGTTGTTACGATTGCAACGATACCAAATTTGTATAGTTTTGTATGTTTTACTACTTTTACACAGTAAAATCGCTTTTTTTTCTAAATTATTTGTTTTTGTGCCTCCATATTTGAAGAGCCGTAACGTTTTTATTTTTTCGCCGATGCGGTTGTATGAGGGCTTTTTTTTTGCGGGAAGACTTGTTGTTTTTATTGGTACCATTTTGGAGTAGATGCGACTTTTTGATCACTTTTTATCACATTTTTTTAAAGTCAGTATTCACAGAAAACAGCAATTTTTCCATCGTTTTTTATTAATTTTTTCACAGCGTTCACCGTGTGGGTTAAATAATGTAATAGATTTATAGTCGGGGTCGTTACGGACGCGGCGATACCAAATATGTGTAACTTTTTAACTTTATTTTGTTTTTTTAATAGCAAAGCATTGTGTAAGGGGAAAAGCTGGGTTTTTCATTTTTTTTCACATTTTTTTTTAATTAACTTTATTAAACTTTTTTTTTACTTTTTTACTAGTCCCACTAGGGGACTATAATATGCGATTCTGCGATCACATTTATAATACACTGCAATACTTTTGTATTGCAGTGTATTATGCCTGTCCGTTTAAAACGGACAGACATCTGCTAGGTCATGCCAGAGGCATGACCTAGCAGGCATACACTACAGGCAGACCTGGGGGCCTTTATTAGGCCCCCGGCTGCCATCGCAGACACAGACACTCGGCGATCGTATCGCCGGGTGTCGGTGGGAGAGAGAGGGAGCTCCCTCCCTCTCTCCAAAACCACTCAGATGCGGTGCTCGCTATTGAGCACCGCATCTGAGGGGTTAAACGTGTGAGATCGATACTAATATCGATCTCACACGGCAGAGCAGGGACGCTCCCAGCCCTCAGCTGCCTCTAGCAGCTGAGAGCAGGGAGATTTGACAGCTCCCTGCTCTGTAAACTTATTCCGATGCCGCGACGTAAAAAGTCTATGGCATCGGAATAAGGCCCGTTAGTGACCGACGTAGAAACACGATGGGCCGGTCACTAACGGGTTAAACATTGGTACAACATCAGCCGTCCTCCAATCCTGTGGCACTGATCCTCTTACAAGGGAGTCTAAGAAGATGAGATACAATGGTCCATCCATTACTGAGCTCAATCCCCTTAATATCTGTGGATGAAAGCCAGGTGTATTTTCTCTTGTGTTAAGTGGGTAATAATACTATCCCCCTGAATATCTGACACTGGCAGCTCATCAGTGAACAATAATAAAAAGTATGTCTTTAATAGCTCAACTCTGTTTGTGTCCTCTACAATTATATTCCCATGGCCATCTTTTAGAGGGCCAATATTATCAGATTTTTTTTTTTTTATATTTAGATATTTATAAAAATTGTGGGATTCATTTTACTGTCATTAGTGGTTTGTTCTTCTGTGTATAACTTTAATAACTTGATTTCATTTTTACATTTCTTAATGAGATCTTTGTAAGTCTGGAATGCTTTTTCTGAACCCTCAGTCTTTGTTTAAAATGTTTTTTTTTGTTTTAGTCTTTTATATTCAGTATTTCCCTTGTCACCCATATTGGTCTCCTTTTATTCCAAGACATTTTCTTACCAGAGGGTATAAACTTACTACACCATTCATGTAATAGATCTTTAAAAACTCCCCATTTAGCTTCAGTATTAATATATATACCATTACATGATCCCAGTCAACACAGTGTTTTCCTCAGTCCATTGAATTTTTCTATAAGGCTATGTTCACACTGAGTTTTTTGACGAGTTTTTTTACGCGGAAACCGCGCCGCAAAACTCATCAAAAACGGCCCGAAAATGCCTCCTATTGATTTCAATGGGAGGCGGAGGCGTCTTTTTCCCGCAAGCGGTAAAACCGTCTCACGGGAGAAGGACGGGACATGCCCTATCTTCAGGCGTTTACTCCTCTGACCTCCCATTGACATCAATGGGAGGCAGAGAAAGCGTATTTCGCTGTGTTTTATGCCCACGGCACTCAATGGCTGCGGGTGAAAAACGCAGCGAAAAACGCTGCGAAAATTGGCATGTGGCAAACTTCCAAAAAACTCTGTGTGAACATAGCCTTAACATAGCCTTAAAGTTCCAGATATTTATAGTTCACCTTTGTACTGTTTGATTGAATATTATTTTGAAATGTATCATATTATGGTCACTCTTACCCAAGTGCTCCTGCAACTCCACATCTGATATTGTATCTGGTCTACTAGACAAGACTAGAGCCAGCACATAATCTTTACTGGTTGGTTATCAACCAACTGAGCCCCTATGTCCCAATTAATGTCAGTATAGTTAAATTCCCCCATTATAAGGACCCTATTATTATTTACTGCCTTTTCTATTTGTTTCGACATTTCATTCTAATAAATATATTGTGGTTATTGTCTTCATATAACTCATACTATGATCCTATTGAATTTCATCTCTATTTCTCCTAATCAAAATGGCTGCTCATGAATATTCATTAGGATATTTGCCCTTTTAAAATACTTAATTTAGCAGATTCCTTTAAAAGCTGACAGCTAATTGTCTTATGATGAGACCTTACATTCAATCACTGAAGCTCTGGCCTTTAGACTCATTAATGGGCAGGTTTAGACTCATTCACTCCCAAGTAAAGTTTCACTTGATGCTCTTGGGCAGCAATGCAAAATCTGTAATAAGGTCCCCTTGTTGACCATGTACTATTTATAATACTGGTGTCTCTTATTCAACGGAAGTTTGAATTACTGCACATTACCCCATTGAGTTGCCGCAACATGCATCAGAGGCTGATAGAAAACAGAAAAAATGTTGGTCTGCTCACCACTTGATGCAAGATGAAACACCACGTCTCTGTTATTGATCGATGCATCGGACAGGAAATCTACGTCGGATGTAGGCAAGGATCCAGATATATTTGAGATGGGTCCGGCACATGATATGTTTAAAATTGCTGCTTTATTGCTATGAGAATATAAAACAAATAAATAAAATCCCGTGCAAAGAACGCCTACGCGTTTCGAACCTCTCGGTTCTTAGTCATAGCTACTCTGCTAATGTGTATGGTCTGATATATAGACCAGGTGTTAGAAAGGCATGTGACCGCGAGGAGAAAGTTAACCCCTTCGTGAGCATGAAACAGGTAGTGAATATATAATGTTATTAGTCGTATATTACCTACGTGAACGTTAATATGGTAATTTCTGCCATAGGTAGAAATGATTAAGTACAAGAGAATCAGGCACAGATCGAGAGAACACTGTATATCTGTGGCATCAGTATTACGCAATATAACGATATATATGTATCTAAATGCAAGTTAGAGAGTTAGAGTATGAATGCAAATTTGGCGAATTTAGTGAATTTGGTGATAGCAGGCTGCGTCTAAACGTGCCCCTAATGATATTTGTGACAAAAGAATGATGACTAATTCAATAAATATACATCAGATTTGTTCTGTAATTTAATCCGTAGGGAATCTTGTGTCCATTTTAAGGATCCACATCGCTTCCCTATTCAGCAAAACTCTCCTCCAATCCCCTCCTCTCCTAGGTTTTAGTACCTTCTCTATCGGAATGACTCTAAAAGACATTACATTCCCATTGTGTGCTTCTAAAAAATGTTTAGAAGCTCCGGAGACATTACGTTTTTTTGGATGATATATATCCAACAAATGTTCTCCAATGTGTCTTTGCAAGTGTCTCGTTGTCCAACCTATGTATTGTAATCTACATGTATCACATTGTATAATATACACAACATATGTCATGTTGCAGTTAATGAACGATTTTATAGTATATTGTTGATCATATGTATAGGACTGAAAATAATTAGTGTTACACACAAATGGGCAAAGGCTACAGCGCAGTCCTGCACATGTGTGAAGCTTGTATAGTGAGCCAGCCTGATACCCTCTTGACACTCCGACTTTGAAAGTTACTTGGGGAAATCAATTTTCCAATGGACATAGAATTTCTAGAAACTAACCCACATCCTGTATCGAGAATTTTCTGTAAGGGATCATCCCTATACAGGACGGGTAAATACTTTCTGACAATATCAGCTACCTGTTTGCAGCCAGGCGCCGTCCGGTAACTGTAGGTGGTTACCACTGTAAAGTATAAATACAATTCAGAACCGAGGTTGCGAATATCTGTCGAGGTTCTGACTGTGTATCTCTTCCCATTCGTGGAAACGGATAAAGCGAATGGAAAAAGCCAGCGAAATTGAATCTGTCTTTGTCTTAATGCAGACGTGAAGGGTTTCAATAATTTCCACTTGTAGAGAGTTGATGGTGCTAGGTCTTGATAGATAGAAATTTGGGTATTTTCATAATGTAAAAATTCAGAAAGCCTGCTTTTTAGTATGATGCGGCATTTGATCCTATAATACAGGATTCTGCAACTCTAGATCCACAGCTATGGATGACTTCCAACATTTAGTGGATAAAGCTTTATCAGAATTGCATAACACGAATGCAAATATTACAGTTAATTTAACTAAAAGGGAAGTAAAGGGAAGTAAAGGCTCTGAAATAGCTATGAAGCAATGACAGTATTATGTTCCGTGACTCAGACAAGGGAGAATCAGTAGTAGTTTTGGATGCCTCACTATATGAACAATAAATCTTGTCTATGTTGGGTGACAGTTTAACATATCGCAAATTAACTAGTGATCCCAACAATGTTTTCAAAAGTAAACCCACTAAACTCCTTGGAGACGGTCAATCCATGGGCATTTTGAGTCAATAAGAAATTGAATATATGAATAAGGATTTTCCAATCGTACCGATTTTTCATGCTATACCTAAAACTCACAAGGATCTAATCCCTCCACCACTGATGCCCATAGTTTCCGGCATTGGATCACTCATGGAACGTTTGGGAGCCTGGCTAGATAGGAAACGACAGCCACTTGCCAAGAAGACGCTTAGCTATATCAAGGACAGTACAGCTGTTCTAAAGATTATGGACCGAATCTCGTGGCAGGAAAATTATACGTGGCTGACATGTGACATCACAGCACTATACAGTATACGAAAATACCACAAGAGAATGCCTTAACAGTTTTGGAATACTCTCTATGCAATTACACCGCCTATGAAGACCAAATGAAGCAATACATCCTTATCACAACGGACTTCCTACTAAAACACAATTATTTTTCATTTCATTCTCAATTTTTTTTTACAGTGTGTAGGTTGTTCTATGGGAGCCAAATTTTCCCCATCACTAGCGAACATCTACGTAGCATGGTGGGAGAAGAAATACATGTACACTGTTTCTAACCCCTTTATGTCTTATATCCTCTGGTATGTGTGCTACATAGACGATATCATCGTCATTTGGCAAGGTCCTGTAGCGCTCATACCACAGTTTATCAGACATATCAATAATAATCCTGATAATTGAATTTTCACCTCCACCAATGATCCACACTCTATTCCATTTCTAGATCTACTTCTGACAGGAGATGTTCCTAAAGGTATCATCACCTGTAGCCTGTATCGAAAACCCATTTCGGGTAATTCAATATTACACGCTACAAGTTCTCATTCGAAATATGTAATAAAGAATCTCCCTATAGGGGAATATAATGGAGCGAAAAGAATAAGCACAAGCAATGATGACTACTTACGAGAATGCACTACCATTGACACAAGATTATGAGCGAAGGGATATTCAAATACAAACTTGAGTAGGGCAAAATTAATTACTAACAAAAGAAGTAGACAAGAATACTGTAACGTCCGTGGCCGCTAACCACAAACTCCTTCCATCAGGTTGACGCCCTTCTTCCAGAGACGTCTGCACATGCGGCCGTCCTGTTCCACAGTGACCACCAGGGTGCGCTCACGAGCTCAGGCCAGACAAGGAGCCAGGTCATACACAGGTGGGAAATTGAGCTGATTGCTCCCAAAGCACCCTGGACTATAAGAAGGGCTGTGCCCCTCCCTGCAATGCCTGAGCCTTGTTGTCGTTATCCTAGTCTGTCTATGCAAATGGTCTCCTAAGTGTTTTCCAGTTCCCAGTGTTTCCCGTTCCTGCTACCTGTAACCTGTATCGCGTACTATCCTGGTCAAGTGCCATGTTGAGCTGAAGTCGTGCTGTGCTGTGTTCGCCTGCCTGCTGCCTAGTCCCAGCCGAGCCTGTCTTGTTACTGTCTGAGCTACCACAGATACACTATAGGAACTATAGACTGTGACCTGTGTCCTGTTGGCCAGCTGCCATACCGACAAGGCGGTACGGCCCAGTGGGTCCACATACCCAATGTGACAAATACTTGTATCCGTCTAAAATCAAAAACAAATCGAAATACAACCAAATTGTGTTCTCAACAGATTTTAGTACCCATTACAAACAGGTAGCTGATATTGTCAGAAAGTATTTACCTGTCCTGTATAGGGATGATTCCTTGCGGAAAATTCTTGATACAGGATGTGGGTTAGTTTCTAGAAATTCTATGTCTATTGGAAAATTGATTTCCCCAAGTGATTTTAAAAGTTGGAGTGCCAAGAGGAATTCAGGCTGGCTCACTATACATGGTTCACACAAATGTGCAGGAATGCACTGTGGCCTTTGCCCATTTGTGTGTGACACTAACTCTTTCCAGTCCTATGCAAATGATCAACAATATACAGGGTGGGTCATTTATATGGATACACCTAAATAAAATGGGAATGGTTGGTGATATTAACTTCCTGTTTGTGGCACATTAGTATATGGGAGGGGGAAACTTTTTAAGCTGGGTGTTGACCATGGTGGCCATTTTGAAGTCGGCCATTTTGTATCCAACTTTACTTTTTTCAATGGGAAGAGGGTCATGTGACACATCAAACTTATTGAGAATTTCCCAAGAAAAACAATGGTGTGCTTGGTTTTAACGTTACTTTATTCTTTCATGAGTTATTTACAAGTTTCTGACCACTTATAAAATGTGTTCAAAGTGCTGCCCATTGTGTTGGATTGTCAATGCAACCCTCTTCTCCCACTCTTCACACACTGATAGCAAGACCGCAGAAGAAATGCCTCCCGATCTGACCCCCTTAGACTTTTATCTTTGGGGTCATCTGAAGGCAATTGTCTATGCTGTGAAGATACAAGATGTGCAGCAACTGAAACTACGGATACTGGAAGCCTGTTCTAGCATTTCTTCTGCGGTTTTGCTATCAGTGTGTGAAGAGTGGGAGAAAAGGGTTGCATTGACAATCCAACACAATGGGCAGCACTTTGAACACATTTTATAAGTGGTCAGAAACTTGTAAATAACTCATGAAAGAATAAAGTAATGTTAAAACCAAGCTCACCATTGTTTTTCTTGTGAAATTCTCGATAAGTTTGATGTGTCACATGACCTTCTTCCCATTGAAACAACTAAAGTTGGATACAAAATGGCCGACTTCAAAATGGCCGCCATGGTCAACACCCAGCTTGAAAAGTTTCCCCCCTCCCATATACTAATGTGCCACAAACAGGAAGTTAATATTATCAACCATTCCCATTTTATTTAGGTGTATCCATATAAATGGCCCACCCTGTACTATAATATAATATAATATTCTGCAACACGACAAATGTTGTGTATATTATACAATGCGATAGATTAAAATACATAGGTTGCTTAATGAGACCCTTGAAAAGACGCTTTGGAGAACATTTGACGGACATACACTACCGTTCAAAACTTTAGGGTCACTTAGAAATTTCCTTATTTTTGCAAGAAAAGCACAGTTTTTTTCAATGAAGATAACATTAAATTAATCAGAAATACACTCTATACATTGTTAATGTGCTAAATGACTATTCTAGCTGCAAACGTCTGTTTTTTTATGCAATATCTACATAGGTGTATAGAGGCCCATTTCCAGCAACCATCACTCCAGTGTTCAAATGGTACATTGTGTTTGCTAACTGTGTTAGAAGGCCAATGGATGATTAGAAAACACTTGAAAACCCTTGTGCAATTATGTTAGCACCACTGTAAACAGTTTTGCTGTTTAGAGGAGCTATACAACTGACCTTCCTTTGAGCTAGTTGAGAATCTGGAGCATTACATTTGTGGGTTCAATTAAACTCTCAAAATGGCTATAAAAAGAGAGCTTTCATGTGAAACTCGACAGTCTATTCTTGTTCTTAGAAATTAAGGCTATTCCATGCGAGAAATTGCCAAGAAACGGAAGATTTCCTACAACGTGTGTACTACTCCCTTCAGAGGACAGCACAAACAGGCTCTAACCAGAGTAGAAAGAGAAGTGGGAGGCCCCGCTGCACAACTGAGCAACAAGACAAGAACATTAGAGTCTCTAGTTTGAGAAATAGACGCCTCACAGGTCCTCAACTGGCAGCTTCATTAAATAGTACCCGCAAAATGCCAGTGTCAACGTCTACAGTGAAGAGGCGACTCCGGGATGCTGGCCTTCAGGGCAGAGTGGCAAAGAAAAAGCCATATCTGAGACTGGCTAATAAAAGGAAAAGATTAATATGGGCAAAAGCACACAGACATTGGACAGAGGAAGATTGGAAAAAAGTGTTATGGACAGACGAATCAAAGTTTGAGGTGTTTGGATCACACAGAAGAACATTTGTGAGACGCAGAACAACTGAAAAGATGCTGGAAGAGTGCCTGACGCCATTTGTCAAGCATGGTGGAGGTAAAGTGATGGTCTGGGGTTGGTTTGGTGCTGGTAAAGTGGGAGATTTGTACAAGGTAAAAGGGATTTTGAATAAGGAAGGCTATCACTCCATTTTGCAACGCCATGCCATACCCTGTGGACAGCGCTTGATTGGAGCCAATTTCATCCTACAACAGGACAATGACCCAAAGCACACCTCCAAATTATGCAAGAACTATTTAGGGAAGAAGCAGACAGCTGGTATTCTATCTGTAATGGAGTGGCCAGAGCAGTCACCAGATCTCAACCCCATAGAGCTGTTGTGGGAGCAGCTTGACCGTATGGCACGCAAGAAGTGCCCTTCAAGCCAATCCAACTTGTGGGAGGGGCTTCTGGAAGCATGGGGTGAAATTTCTCCCGATTACCTCAGCAACTTAACAGCTAGAATGCCAAAGGTCTGCAATGCTGTAATTGCTGCAAATGGAGCATTCTTTGACGAAAGCAAAGTTTGAAGGAGAAAATTATTATTTCAAATAAAAATCATTATTTCTAACCTTGTCAATGTCTTGACTATATTTTCTAGTCATTTTGCAACTCATTTGATAAATATAAGTGTGAGTTTTCATGGAAAACACTAAATTGTCTGGGTGACCCCAAACTTTTGAACGGTAGTGTATATCATCCATAAAAAAACGTAATGTCTCCGGAGCTTCTAAACATTTTTTAGAAGCACACAATGGGATGTAATGTATTTTAGAGTCATTCCGATAGAGAAGGTACTAAAACCTAGGAGAGGAGGGGATTGGAGGAGAGTTTTGCTGAATAGGGAAGCAATGTGGATCCTTAAAATGGAAACAAGATTCCCCAAGGGATTCAATTACAGAATGGATCTGATGTATATTTATTGAATTAGTCATCATTCTTTTGTCCCAAATATCATTAGGGGCATGTTTAACTTGCATTTAGATACATATATTTAGTTATATTGCGTAATACTGATGCCACAGATATACAGTGTTCTCTCGATCTGTGCCTGATTCTCTTGTACTTCATAAGTTCTACCTATGCCAGAAATTACCATGTCAACTTTCACGTAGGTAATATACGACTAATAACATTATATATTCACTACCTGTTTCATGATCATGAAGGGGAAAAGTTTCCCCTCACGGTCACATGCCTTTCTAACACCTGATTTATATATCAGACCGTACACATTAGCAGAGTAGCCATGACTAAGAACCCAGAGGTTCGAAACGCATAGGCGTTCTGTGCCCGTGATTTTATTTATTTGTGTTATATTTTGATACCAATAAAGCAGCATTGAATTTTAAACATATCGTGTGCCGGACTCATCTGTAATATATCTGAACATGCATCAAAGACATACAGTACATATACTTATTTGTAGTATGTTTAATCAAGTGCATTTGTGAGGAAAACTAGACCAAAAAGTGATAAACTATTCATAGTCATCTTGGGTCTTATTACTACTTCACATCTTCATAATGCGGGTTATGAAGTACACCAAATTAGATTACAGATAAGTGGCTAACTGACTGGTTACCTATCCCAAGATGATGAGATGAGCATGTAGTACTATTAAAAGACACATATTTTTTTCAACTTTTCTTGTCATTTTCTTTTTTACTTTTATAATGCATTTAATATGTTGGCAAACTATGTTTATACTATATGTACAACTTTGTCTTCCTAATTTTATGATGCATATTAATAAAAACGTAAAGGGGGAAAAAAAAAGATGTAAATGAGACTAATTGCCCTACTGAAACAGCAATAGACAATGCGGGAGTTTTATCAATATTGTCACAAATTCTATAATTTTATGAAACTGCAAAATTGGGGCTAATTGTATCTAATATCTCAACATGATGCATGTTGTATGATAAATTTGGCTTGCTAGCCATGTTCAACACTTTTCTCTATCTTACCACACCACTTGGCTGGCTTACTTTACACAGATGTTTCATTGTCTGATTTTAATTATAGAAAAAATATAGGTGATACTTTCCCTGTTTGTGCTGCAACATTTTTGAGATAACATAGTTTTAACTCTAGCTTATGTGCAAAGTAGAGTGCCAGGCTCTGGAAGAAGTGTACTCCAGGCAGCTACCCTCTGCCTGCTCCCAGCCCGGCTCAGCTTGATTGACAGATCTCTCCTCAATCAAGATGTTCTGGGCGGGTAGAATCTTGAGCGGAGACACCCAGTGGACACTTCTCTCCATGCCTGGCCCTTATTTATACTATGATTTTTGTATAATTAGGGCACTTCTCACTATATCATGATGTCCATGGTTAGGGCAGCATAAATTTGCTGACAGATTCCATTTAAGGCCTCATGCACACAGCTGTGCCCATAATCACGGCCTGCGATTGTGCTCCCATACAATGTATGGCCTGTAAAATATGAAAAATTGGACATGCTCCATAATTCCCCGCAGGGTTCTACGGCACGGACACCTATTCGTAGCGATACGGATAATGTGTCCGTGCCCAATAGAACCGAATGGGTCCGTAATTGCGGACCGTATTACAGTCCACAATTACGGAGATTTTTATGGTCGTGTGCATGGGGCCTGAGGCCATAGGCTGGCGGGGTGACACATTATTGTTGTTAATATAGAATTTAAGCTTTTCTTGTATTATACAAGCCGTTAATCAGGACCAGTGAAAGATCAGTAATTTCAAGTATGTACAAATTTACAAATACTGAAAGTCTTGTCTACTTTATATGTAAAATATAAAACATCTTCAAAGAATGATCTATGTATTAATTACTGCAGTTCACTTGACTGAGAATATATTTGAAAGGCTATGTGACCTAAAAGACAAAATTCCTTCAATAATAAAATACTAAAAATTCAATATAGTTAATAGTATGAGAATACTGAGCTATTGTCATTTAGACAGAAGGGATCATTGGATTGAATTCAGAACTGCTGTTATGTTGTCTTAGTTACTTCTGATATTTATAATTTAAATGTGAGCGGTATACGACCAGAAATGAAGTAGGGTGATCTTGGACGTTAATGTGTTAACAAATCAAGGAGAGACTCTCAATTATCGCACTTGTAAATAATTTTATTAAGTAAAATCCAGTTAATAGAGACATTTTATATTCTACTTATGAAGCAAAGTAGCAAATGCATGGACTGAAATGGTCACTCTTGAACTGGTTATCATACTAATGTATTAGCTTCATTCAGCAATATTTTAAGGCCATATACCATGCACGTACTGTGTGCTGGCTCAGCAGGGCTAGCCGAAAAGTGTAAACTGGCAATAAACTAGAAGCAGCCTCCAAACCCTTAATGAAGTGAAATAATGTAAATTACTGGAAACCTTAAGCATCTCAATTTAAGGTAATAAAATATGAATAGCAATTTGTAGGAGATAATGATTGGAATATCTGTATCAATTCAGCATCCCAGGCTAAATATATTTCATAGAAACCAACAAAAAAAACACATAAAATGAATTTCTGCAAACATGCCTTTTCCAGTTACCTGGCATCTGTACATGTATCCACAATAATTGAGAAGATATGAACCTGCATAGGACTAGGGCAGTGGAAGGGATATGTAGCTTACATCCATACAAACACTTGTATGCAAAGGGCATAAACTTTAGAGACCAGATTCTGTATTGCAGGGCTATGGGTGGAAGACAGTCACACATAGAACCCCCTTTAACTCCCTGTTACAATAATATTGGGGAAAAAACATCCAAAAGTGTAATTTTTTTTCATGTAGACATTTCATTTATGTCCCATGTAAATATAGTTTGCGCCTAATTGTTCTTCTTTTAGTGCATATCAACCCCTAAAAGATGTAGCTGATTTTGGCCTTAAAGACCAGTAAAATTGTTTACCTCTCTGCATTTGGTTGAACATAACTTTTTTATTTTTTCATCAATGTAGCCGTATGACAACTTGTTTTTTGTAGGATGAGTTGTAGATTTTTTTAGAAACCATTTTAAAGAAAAAAATATGTAGTATTCAATGTATTTTTTTAAGGAAATGCATAAAATCTTTAAAAAAAAAAAGTTTTAGAGTTGTTTTTGGATTTTTCTTCATCATTCACTGATAATCATGCATGCGTTTTTATATTCAATGGATTATTATGGATATGAGTATAAAAAATATATGTATATAATTTGCGATATGCATACTGTACATACCGATACAGTAGAGGATAAGGTACATCAATATACTGTCATATGACTGTCAATTAAAAAAAAAAAAAAAGAGGCAAAAACTTTCCTTGCACTCACATTACTGTCCAAACTGTGCTCAGGCAAAACAGTATTGTACTTTCCAGCTGCCCGAGCACAATTTGGGATCCTCAGTAGGAGGATTAAGAACTTTAGACTAAAGGGTTCTGTAATCAGCAAATCCTTTTTATTGTAAAAAATGTAATAAAAGATGCTTGTGGTAATGTTGGGTGTTGAAGTAGTAGTCAGGTGCTTAGTATCTGTGTAACCTTGGAGTCAGATAGTTCTTCAAAGGAGCTGTGTACACAAAACAGATTATTTGCAAGGTTGACGCATTAAATAGATCACACATGTCAAACATAAGGTGTGCGGGCCCGCCACCTCATTTTGTGTGTCCCGTGAGGTCCGCTGCATGTAAAAACCTGAATCAGGTTTTTACATGCAGCGCCACAACAGCCGGACTTCTAAGTCCGCAAAAAGAGGTTTTTTTTTCTGCCGCCCGTAGTGTCTGGCAGAAAAAAAGCACCGTCCGGGATTTAGTTCTCCCGGAACATTGCACTGCGCATGCGCCAAAAAGGACATGTGCAGTGCAAAGGGAAAAGTAGTCGGCCACGGGCATATTTTCAATCTGAAAATATGCAGGCTGCAGCCAACCGAGTAAGTCTGAGTTAGGTCAGTGACGTGAGGTGGGGTGACTGACTCAGGTCAGGTGACTGGACTGGTTCATTGCCGGGCCGGCACCAACCTCACTCAGACCGCCGCCGCATGGCCTGCTAAATGTGAGTCATGTCAGGTAGAGTGGTAGTGGTAAGCCACCGCTCTCTGCTCTGGGGCCTATGTGGCCTGGGGAGCTCTGGGCCCTATGTGTGGCACTATCTACAGGGAGGGTCTATGTGGCACTATCTACAAGGGGCAGACTGTGTGGCACTATCTACAGGGGGGGCTGTGTGGCACTATCTACAAGGGGTGGCTGTGGGGCACTCTCTACAAGGGTGGGCTGTGTGTGTCCCTCAGTATAAGGGGGGCTGTGTGTGTCACTCTGTATAAGGGGGTGCTGTGCATGGCATTCTGTACAAGGGGGGCTGTGTGGCACTATCTGCAGGAGGGGGTGTTTGGCGCTTTCTACAGGGGGCTGTGTGTGTTGGGCTATCTTCAGGGGGATGTGTGTGTTGGGCTATCTACAGGGGGCTGTGTGTGTGATGCTATCTACAGGGGGCTCTTTGTGTGGTGCTATCCACAGGGGACTGTGTGGTACTATTTACAGGGGGCTCAACTGGGGCATTATTACTGTGTGGGGGCACGGTTACTGAGGAGGCACTTTTTTTGCTTCGAGCACTGAGGAATCATTTTACCATCTGGGACACTGTGGATTAACCCCTTGAGTACCCAGCTCATTTTGGCCTTGAGGACCAGACCCATTTTTTCAAATCTGACATGTATCACTTTATGTGGTAATAACTCCGGAATGCTTTTACCTATCCAATTGATTCTGAGATTGTTTTCTCGTGACATATTGTACTTTAGTTTAGTGCAAAAATTTGGTCGATAAATTCATTGCTTATTTGTGAAAAACACCAACATTTAGTGAAAATATGAAGAAATTATGATTTTTCCAATTTTAAATGCATCTGCTTGTAAAACAGATGGTAATACCACACAAAATAGTTACCAATTAACATTTCCCATATGTCTACTTTATGTTTGCATCGTTTTTTGAACATCCTTTTATTTTTCTATGACCTCACAAGGCTTAGAACTTTAGCAGCAATTTCTCATATTTTTAAGAAAATTTCAAAAAGCGATTTTTTCAGGGACGAGTTCAGTTCTGAAGTGGTTTTGAGTGCCCTATATATTAGAAACCCCCATAAAACACCCCATTGAAAACTGCAACCCTCAAAGTATCCAAAACAGCATTCAGAAAGTGTTTCAACCCTTTAGGCGTTTTACAGGAATTGAAGGAAAGTAGAGCTGAAATTTTCAAATTTCATTTTTTTTTACAAAATTCATATGTAATACATTTTCTTCTGTACCACAGAAGGTTTTACCTGAGAAATGCAACTCAATATTTATTGCCCAGATTCTGCAGTTTTTAGAAATATCCCACACGTGGCCCTAGTGCGCTAATGGACTGAAACACAGGCCTCAGAAGCAAAGGAGCACCTGGTGGATTTTGGGGCCTCCTTTTTTCAGAATATATTTTAGGCACCATGTCAGGTTTGAAGAGGTCTTGTGGTGCCAAAACAGTGGAAACCCCCAAAAGTGACCCCCATTTTTTAAACTACACCCCTCAGGGAATTTATCTAGGGGTATAGTTAGCATTTTGACCCCACAGGTATTTTGCTATATTTTCTGGAGTTAGTCTGTGAAAATGAAAATCTACTTTTTTTCTGGAAAAACGTAAAAATTTCTAATTTTTGCAAGAAATAAAGGAGAGAAAGCACCCCAACATTTGTAAAGCAATTTCTCGCGATTACGGAAATACCCCATATGTGGTAATAAACTGCTGTTTGGACCCACAGCAGGGCTCAGAAGGGAAGGACCCCCATTTGGATTTTGGAGCTCTGATTTTACTGGAATGGTTTTCAGTGCCGTGTCACGTTTGCAACGCCCTGGAGGGACCTAAACAGTGGAATCCCCCCAAAAGTGACCCCATTTTGGAAACTATACCCCTCAAGGAATTTTTCTAGTGGTATAGTTATCATTTTGACCCCACAGGTTTTTTGCTGAATTTATTGGAATTAGTCTGTGAAGATGAAAAGAGACTTTTTTTTGGAAAAAACACAGAATTTTCTAATTTTTATAAGGAATAAAGGAGAAAAAGCACCTCAAATTTTGTAAAGCAATTTCTCCTGATTACGGAAATACCCCATTATGTGGTAATAAACTGCTGTTTGGACCCATGGCAGGGCTCAGAAGGGACGGAGCACCATTTGGATTTTGCAGCTCAGATTTTGCTGAATTGGTTTCTGGGGGCCATGTCACATTTGCAGAGTCCCTGAAGTACCAGTACAGTAGAAATTCCCCAGATGTGATCCCAATTTGGAGACTATACCCCTGAAAGAATTAAATTAGATTTTATTAGAATTGATCCGTGAAAATGAAAACATTTTTTTTTTCCAATAACCTGTAGCTTTAGCTCAGAATTTTTCATTTCCACAAGGAATACAGGAGAAAAGACACCCCAAAATGTGTTACACAATTTCTCCTGATTACGGAAATACCCAATATGTGGTTGTAAACGGCTATTTGGACATACGGCAAGGGTCTAAACGGAAAAAGTGCAATTTTGTTTTTGGAGTGGAGTTTTTACAAAATTTGTTTTTGACGCCATGTTGCATTGCGCTGAGGTACAAGTACAGTGAAAACTCCCGAGAAGTGACCCCATTTAGGAAACTACACCCCTCAAGGAATTCATCTAGAAGTGTAGTGAGCATTTTGACCCCCAAAGGTTTTGCAGAAATTAGTGCACAGTGGATGTTGCAGATTGAAAATTGACATTTTCCACATATATGCTATTTCAGTGCCCAATGCGTTGGGCCCAGCTTGTACCACCGGAGACATATACGCCCCATAAATTGTTAAGCGGTTCTCCAGAGTACGGTAATACCCCATATGTGGTCATAAACCGCTGTTTGGGCACACTGCCAGGCCCAGAAGGAGCGCCATTTGGCATTTGGAGCGCAGATTTTGCTTGGCAGTAGTTTTGTTTAGTGTTTTACTGGTGTTTCAGTTTATAATGTGGGGGCATATGTAAACTGGGCGGAGTACATACATTTTTTGCGTGACACACTGTCGTTTTTATTGGTACCATGTTTGGCTACGCGCGACTTTTTGATCACTTTTTATTCCATTTTTTTGGAAACAACGTGACCAAAAAAGGAAATTCTGCCATTGTTTTTTATGGTATTTTTTTTACGGTGTTCACCGTGCGGGATAAATAATATGATATTTTTTTAGGTCAGGCCGATACGAACGCGGCAATACCTATTATGTCTAGTTTTTGTCTTTTTTTTCAAATTATAAAGGGCTTGATCAGGGAAACAAGGCGATTATTGTTTTTATTACGTAAAACTTGTATTTATTTATTTATCTAAAACTTTTATTTTACTTTTTTTCACTTTTTATTTTACACATACTAGGGGACTGGAAGATCTGATCTTCTGATCCCCTGCACAATACACTGCACTACTTCTGTATGTACTGATGTAGTGCAGTGTATTGTAACTGTCACTTTACAACTGACAGTTGAGCCTATTACGTCCTGCCTTGGGCAGGACCTAATAGGCTCCCGTACCTGGCAACCAGCAAGCCGTTGCTAGGCTTCCTGGTTGCCATTGCAACCATCAGAGCCCCGCGATTTTTCGCGGGGGGGGGGGCAATGGGGTGCAGAGGGAGCCCCCTCCCTCTGTATCAATCACTTAAATGCCGCTGTCGCTATTGACAGCGGCATTTAAGGGGTTAAACTACAGCGATCGGAGAGGACAGTGATCGCTGTAGTTGCAGTGGGATGTCGGCTGTATATTACAGCCGACATCCGATGAAGATGGAGCGAGCACAGCTCCTGTGCCCGCTTCATCCTCAGGGCGTTACTATACGCCCATTTTCGGGAAGGGGTTAATAAAAATAGTGTTTTGTTTTTTTTACACCGCTTTCTCTGATCTCCTCACGTATCTCACAGAAGTGAGGAGATCAGAGAAAGTGACAGGAGCTTTCTCCTGCAGACGACGTCACAGACGGCTGTGATTGGTCAGTCTTCAGAGACTGACCAATCACAGCAATCGCCGGCATTGGGGACTGCTAATTGGTCCCCAGGCCGGTAGCAGAGACGGTTAGCTGTCAATGACAGCTGCCGCCGCTGTTCTGTCACTATGTGATTTCACATAGTGACAGTTTATTCCTGCGCCGTAATAGTACGTCGAAGGTACGCTGGAATAAGCGGCCAGCGACGTACTATTACGTCGAAGGTACGCAAGGGGTTAACCCCTTCCCTCCTCAGCCATTTTTCGTATTTTCACTTTTGTTTTTTCCTCCCCACCTTCCAAAAGCTATAATTTTTTTATTTTTCCATGTATATAGCCACATGAGGGCTTGTTTTTTGCGGGACAAGTTGTAGTTTTTCATGGCACCATTTATTGTATGGGATAATGTACTGGGAACCTGAAACAAAATTATTTGTGGGGTGAAATGGGCAAATAACAGCGATTATGCCATTTTTGGGGTTGTTTTTTTTTACAGCATCCATCAGGCGCTAAAAACTACATATTTGCCTTATTATACAGGTTGGTACGATTATGGTGATACCAAATTTATATGTTTTGTTTTATATTTTACCACTTTTAAAAAAATAAAACTATTTGCTAAATTCAAAAAATCTTTTGTCACCATGTTCAGAGAGCCAGAACTTTTTAATTTTACCATCAAT
This sequence comes from Rhinoderma darwinii, assembly GCF_050947455.1. Classification (NCBI taxonomy): domain Eukaryota; kingdom Metazoa; phylum Chordata; class Amphibia; order Anura; family Rhinodermatidae; genus Rhinoderma; species Rhinoderma darwinii. Next base: position 265,083,357 of record NC_134689.1, on the reverse strand, counting down.
TTAGCGATGTGAGGGCTAAAATTTTGTGGAGCGAGCTGTAGTTTTCACTAATACCATTTTGGGGTATCTGCAACTTTTTATATATATATATATATATATATATATATATATATATATATATATATATATATTTATTTTTATGGTATTCACAGAGCGGGTTAAACAATGCTGTATTGTGATAGTTTGGACTATTACTAATGCAGCAATACCATTTATGTTAACTTTAATTTTTTTTAACATTATTTTATGGAAAAAATGTGAAATGTTTTTTTGTAAACTTTTAATACTTTATTTTTTTGGAATGTAAAAAAACCTTTATTTAACAGTTTTTTTACTTTCTTTATTAGTCCCCCTAGGAGACTTGAAGCAGCGATCGTTGGATCGCTTGCATGATATACTTCAATACTAACGTATTGCAGTATATTGTGATTCTGACAGTCTCCTCCGAAGCCCTACAGGAGGCACGAGCTTCAAAGGAGTACAAAGATGGCAGACCTGGGGGCCATTGTTTGGCCCCCAGGCTGCCATAACAACCATTGTTAATGGTCAATCGTGCCGCACGGGGGGGGGGGGGGTGCGATGGCTTGCTTCAGGGAGCGCCCCCCTGATTCCAACACTTTAAGTGCCGCGATTGACCGCGGCACTTAAGGTGTTAAACAGGCAGAATCAAAGTGATCTTTGATTCCGCCCATTGCAGTGAAGTGTCGGCTGTGTAACACAGTCGTCACCCGCTGTGTATGGGGCGAGCTCAGTCTGTGAGCTCGCTCCATACTGCCCCTTAGCCCTTATCATGTACAGTTACGTGATATTGCGTTATGGGAGTTACTACTGCTCAACAGTTAAGCGAGCTGTTTCAATCGACCAATGAAGGCAACCACAAGGCTGATGTGTCCCTTGGTAAAAATTAGTTTGACACCCCTGATATAGATACTTTAGCGTTAAATGCTGTAAAATGGTTGCAAAATGTGAACATATCCTCTAAATTTAGTGTCCCTTTAATATTAACATTGTACAGCTTGATGGAATATATTGTTACATTAGGAGCCTTTCAGGTCCCTCTAGACATCAAGTAAACAACATGCTGACCGCAGCACAATCCATAAGGACATAGCAGTTATTGTATGATTATTTATCTCGTGCTCTCGTTATTAGCTGTGAGAATATTATTTTAATTATACCAGGCCAATCAGCAGTATTGCATGTCCAAGCTAATTTCCATTAGTTCAAGCTTTGTCTTTCACACTACAGTACTAATTCAATGAGACATCAAACGCTTAGATCGACCTAAGATTCTAGGGTCAGGTATTTCTGCCCTTCTGTTCTATTAGTACTTGAATGTAATTGTGCTTGTCATTCTTTACATGATTGATAGGTACAAAGTGACTGCCAGAGCACAAACGAGTAATGTGATAATATATTATTTAGTTCAATAATATCAATATGTGTTTTTTCCAGTAGCAGTGTTATGCAGGTTGTGATAAAGAGAACTTTTAATGCAATAATAAAGAGTAGCAGCAAAAAGCTGATAACTTCAAAAACATGTTTCTTGGTTCTATTTGTGACAACATTCACGTGAGTTTCCCTGCAATTATTATAAAAGGTTTTAATATTAAAGGGGTTTTCCAGCCTCTTAAGATTGATGGTCTATCCACAGTATAGGCCATCAATAGCTGATGGGTCAGGGTCCGACTCCTGGGACCCTGCTGATCAGCTGTTTTAACACCTCCCACACATCCCATAACACCTGTCAAGGAAGCTAAAGACGTTGCACTATTTATTTTATTTTTTAACAATGATAAAACAAGATTTTCTTTTGGAGTAGAAAAATTAAGTCTAAGCAAAATCAATGACTGTATGAGAAGTTTCACAACTAATGCAAAAAGATTCTTAATATTTAGCAACATCTCTTGTGACAAAGTCTAAAGCTGGCCATCCCATTGGATAAATGTCAACCAATTCTGCAGAAACGCTGACATTATAATGTGTATAGTGGCAGCTCAACTTTCCCAGTATGGAGCATGTTGAATATATATTGTACAACTATGACTTATAACACACCCATGACAATCCCTTCTTAGGAAGGCAAAATTCCAAAGTGTCTAAGGGCTCATACATACTGTTGTATTTAGACTCTGAGCCATAATACGGCACCCATAAACTTTTCTATGGGGACCTACAGTACTTCTGTACACAACCGATTGCACACAGAGATATACAGAGGTTTTTTTTTGTTGGATTCTGTATGAATCCACCAGTATAACCTTATGGCATGTACCATTGGATGTCATATTACAGAGTTATCCTTCCCTAGAAGCATTGCTTCTAGCGGATGATGTCTGTGTATTATGGTGCTGTATGACTCATAGAACCTTATGCGATGTTATGAACCTTAAAGTGTAGCTAAACATTCGACAAACTTCTGACATGTCATAGTGACATGTCAGAAGTTTGTATTGGTGGGGGTCCGAGCACGGAGACCCCCATCAATCGCTAGAACGAAGCAGCTCAAGCACACGTGTGAGCGCTCAGCTGCTTAGTTTCTGTTCGGCTTTTTCCGGACAGCCGATGTATCGGAGTACGGGCTCATAGACTTTCTATTGAGTCCATACATTGATACATTTATTTCCGGAAATAGCCAAACACACACGAAGCAGCTGAGCGCTCACACAAGTGCTTCAGCAGCTTCGTTCTAGCGATTGGTGGGGGTCTCGGTGCTCGGACCCCCACCAATACAAACTTCTGACATGTCACTATGACATGTCAGAAGTTTTTCAAACGTTTAGCTACACTTTAATGCTGTCAGAAGTGTTAAAAATAGGGTGAAAATGTTGACCCTTTTACCCTAGTTTATAGTTTAGTATGCATTTATTAAACTACAAATATAATGGTGGTTTCTCTTGGCTCAAATACCCACAAAATCTCTCTCAGACCGGAGCAGGCAAAACTAAATTGGGTATGATCCAACAAATACCCTAAATAGCATATATAAAGTACAGTGAAGTTTACCGCTCAGACGGCACTGGTAACAGTCCAATATCATTCAGTATGGGCTCTCTCCCAGAAAAATGCAGTGGACAATCCGCAATCCAATGAGGGTGTGGATGGTAATTCTTATCCTTGTAGTTCCACCAAGCTCCTTATCGTCTCCCTCCACATTCAAAGAACTCCTGGTAGGAAAAGGATCTTATGTCTCTAATAGATGGAAAAAGGAAGACACATAGTGCAACACCCTCTGAAAAAGATTGCTCCACGCCAAGTTTAATCCATACTCACAGAAGTAACAAGCCGGAAGGGCGAAACCCAGGGTCGGGCGAGAGTGTTTGGCGTGCCGCCTAGAAATTTTAAAGATTTTTACTTACCTTGATGCTTTTATTTCTTGTTACTTCTGTGAGTATGGATTAAACTTGGCGTGGAGCAATCTTTTTTCAGAGGGTGTTGCACTATGTGTCTTCCTTTTTCCATCTATTAGAGACATAAGATCCTTTTCCTACCAGGAGTTCTTTGAATGTGGAGGGAGACGATAAGAAGCTTGGTGGAACTACAAGGATAAGAATTACCATCCACACCCTCATTGGATTGCGGACTGTCCACTGCATTTTTCTGGGAGAGAGTGTCTATACTGAATGATATTGGACTGTTACCAGTGCCGTCTGAGCGGTAAACTTCACTGTACTTTATTTATTAAACTAATATGTTGTGTATCAACAAGATCGTTCTATCAAAATCAAAATATTATTAGGAATTGTAATAGACTAAAGCCTTCTTTACATGTACGGTGAAGCCTTGGTAATGTGTGAACATATGTAAGTGAAATAGAAAATAACTAAACATGCTGAGCCTCCTAATTCATGATAATGAACTTCCACTGATTCTGCAGTTATTTATTTCATGCAGTCAAGTAAATAAAATTCAATATCCAGTTGCTCTTAATAATAACTTACATTAACACTTTTTGTAACTCTGCCAAAAAGAGCTCTGAAGCTGTTACTAATGACATGAATGCATTTTCACCCTAAACGTTTATGTGGAGTACAGTATATGGTAGTGTAGATCTATATATGTGTATTTTTAAATGAGAATGTTGGCTCCATCTTTGGATTGCTTTAAAGAATAATATCATAAAGAAGAAAGTTATAATGTAATATACAAACACTCCTTTCAGCCGTTGGAGCAATCTGATACAGGCACGATACTGAAAAATAAAAAACATGTTTATCCTCCAGATTTGTCATCCGACCTAGGCTCTATTATTTATTCTGCAGCGCTTGTTTTTGGAGTGTGGGAGCAAATCAGAGTACCAATAGGAAACCCATGCAAACACAGGGAGAACAAACAAACTCCATTGAGATGCTGTGTTTAGTCAGATTCGAACCCAGGTCTCCTTCATTGCAAGGCAAGAGCACTAACCACTGAGGCACTGTGCTGTTATTCTACAGAAAAGCTTTGTTTACATCTGCGTCATGGCTTCCATTTATAATGCAATGGAGCTTGTAATGCAAATGTGTACAGAGTCCAAGGCTGCGTTCACACCTGCATCATGGTTTCCTATAAGAAAGGAAACCATGACAAAGTGCTGGATTCTTTGGACAACAGATACCACCGGTACCAGCCGGATCCCATTGACTAATAATAGAGTTTGTCAGATTCCGTCGTGGTATTTGTTGTTTTGATAAATTCAAAGATAATAGGGGGGAGATTCATCAAAACTATTGAAAGACTAAATTGGAGCATTTGCCCATAGCAACCAATCACATACCACTTTTCATTTTGCACAGGCCCTTTGAAATAATTAAAGGAGAAGCTTGATTGGTTGCAATGGGGCTACCAGCCCACTTTTCCTTTGCATCAGTTTTGATAAATCTCTGCCCGAGTCCTGAGTAACCGCTCAGGATTCCCGAGCACAGTGCTCCAGGGGATTCAGAAACCCCATTCTCGTGATCGGTTAGGGTCCCTGCAGGGGGACCCTTAGCGATCAAACACTTATCTCCTATCCTTTAGATAAGTAATAAGTTGTTATGATGGGACAACCCCTTTAACCTTACATCATCTCTAAGAATCAGCCTAGAGGAGATTCGGTGACATTAGCAGAACACACAGGGCTAAGTGGATTTGCATTTGTTACCTAATGCATTCTTGGATTGTCGACTATTCAATGCCCAAGGCCCATTCTGTCAGATATGTTATTTTTCAGGAGCTCACAGTAGTCATCAGTATTATCAGACACTGTGATTTCAGGTAAAAATTGATACAGGAAAGGATCATATTCACCAGAGTTTTATTATAATAATAATAATATTAATAATAATAAAAATAATCTTTATATAGCGCCAACATATTCTGCAGAACTTTACAATTCAGAGGGAACATGAACAAACAATATTAGACATTATATAGTGACAAAACTAATAAACTATGTATGCAAGAGGAGTGGGGTCCCTGCTCTCAAGAGCTTACAATCTATGAGGAAATAAGGGAGACACAAAATGTAAGAAGTGCTTGTTCAGTACAATGGTCCAGACATCTTTTATAGATATGGGGTAGTACACATAAAGCAGCATGAGCCGGTCACCAGCCAGTGTCTGTGTATAACAGATATAAAGTGCATTAGGATGCAAGGAGTGTGGGGGATACTGCTAAATGAGGGGGTCAAGTCCTGATGACTAATGTAATGGGGGGGGGGGGTAAAGGAAAGGAGTCAGATTAGGGAATGTTATAGGCCTGTCTAAAAAGATGTGTTTTCAGGGCACGTTTAAAACTGTGGATGTTGGGAATTAATCTGATTGCCTGGTGTAGCACATTGCAGAGGACGGGTGCAGCACGAGAGAAATCTTGGAGACGAGAGTGGGAGGTTCACATTATGGAGGATGTTAATCTAAGGTCGTTGGCAAAACATAGAGCACGGGTAGGGTGGTAGACAGAGATGTTGGAGGAGCTGTAAGGTGGTGCATCACTGTGGAGAGCTTTCCAGGTGTTTTCTTTTTGAGGGAATGATTTATTATGTTGGAAACAGTCAGAAAACTATTGACAAACTTAACATCTTTAACAGTTTAGCTGAGCTCATATAATGCTGATGGACAGTTAGTTTTTCCAACATTAGATAACTGTAAAAAAACAAAACATTATTAAGAATGCAAATCACCACAGTAAGCTCTACTACGAAAACATTGCACCAGCAAGGCATACTGGAAGATTTCAGCTCTGAAGCCTGTGGATTTGTGACTGCAGCTCTGGACAACAATTTAGGCTATAACTAAGGATAAGTACAAAATAAATAGTGCAATGTATTTACAAAGTTACTTACTATTTTATCTAGATTTTTATATATGTAAATTAAAAAATGGTGTCTTAAGGTGGACATAAACGTTAAAGTGCCTCTGTGCTAATGTAAGTATAGGTTAAAAAGTGTCACTGCAACAAATGCTAACAGTTTGTAATATTGGGATAAAATTTCTCCTCAGCAAGCAGCTACAACATTTACAGGGGAGCTGGAAACTGTCAAAATGGCTGAAGGTATGTCTTTGTAAACTTTCACGCAGACAAGTCTAGTTCCATAGGGTTCTATTGAAGCAGCCTGTGTAAATGGCAGTCAAACCGGACAAACCTGTAGCCGCTCTGACGGTTTCCTGCTTCCCTTCAAATATTGTAGCGGTTTAACACACCCGGCTATTAGCGATTAATCAGAGTTTTGATTACATTTCTTAAACTGCTCTTACAAAATAAAAACTGCACTGTGATTTATTGATATGGACTTATAGGCCAATTTTTCTTTTAGACAAGTGTAGCCAAATTCTGAGCCGTAAGTTTTAGAGTTTTTATTATTATTTATTTCTGTTACTTATATAGCGCCATTATATTCCCCAGCTCTGTATAGTGATGGTCCCCACTCAACATCCCCATTGGAGATGCCAATCTAAATGTCCTATCTGTATGCTTTTAGGTTATGGGGTGGGGGGAACCTGAGACCCTGGGGGAAAGCCAAGCAAACACGGGAAAACATACAAACTCCACACAGATGTTGTCCTTGGTTGGATTTGAATCCAGGACCCCAGCGCTGCAAGGCAACAGGGCTACAAGGGCAGGTTATACACTAGTTCCCAGCAGGATGCAGAGGAGCCTCAATACTACATAGAGGGAGATTGCGCAGGTGCAAAATACTGAAGAACAGACACTTTTCCACCTCCTTTTTATTACGGGGGTGTCTCCTTAGTATTATCATTGCACAGATATAGCTTCTATAAGTGTGTCAGTCACACGGTTACATGTAGTACACCATGCTGGCTTACAGCCTATTAGTTACATATATATATTTACATACTGTATAATGATACATTTTACTCCACAAAAGAATGTGGGGCATTGCAAACACATAATATTTTTCATGCTTTGCCATAAGCAAAATCATTCATATGTTGGGAAATTTCTGTTTGTTCGATGTTCCTTTCCTGAGTATTCTTCCAATCACAAAAATAAATTGGAACGATCGATGTGGAAAATTCTTTACCTCTATGGCCAACTTTAGACACGTTGGATATCATCTGTCTAATTTTATTGAGTGGCTGTATTGGCAGGCAAGAGTAGAGGTGACTGGCATGGAACTACCACTTCAGAAAATAACTCTTTTATATCTATGGACATTTTTATTCTTATTATTTATTTAAAATTTGTTAAAATTATGCAAATCTTAATAATACTGGCAAACAGTTATTTTGGTCGTCCACATCTAGAATAAAGCTGATCATACACATTATATTATTGTCATTGGATTCATCCTATTTTTTTTACAGGATCTAACAGCAATCTAATCTGTTTGAGGTCAGCCCAACTGGAATTCAAGAAGCTCAAGAGATGTCGGGCAGTGAACTGGCCAATCCGGGGAAACCTTTTATAAAAACGAAGGGAAGAAACTATAATGACACCTGCAAAATTGTGAACAATCGATCCAACTTGATAAATCACCATCATGCACGCATTAACCATCTTGAATGATTATTTGTGTAAAATGTTATGCAATAATTATGGCAAATTTTTCCCTGTTTATGGGCAGCTTATAACTAGTGTCAGATACATTTGTTTAATAAACAAAAGAAACAACTAGACATGAATGTGTATGACCTCCACCGGTATGTATTCAAGTAAAATATATATATATATATATATATATATATATATATATATATATATATATATATATATATATATATATATATATATATATTTAAATAGAGATGAAGGAATCTTTTGCATTTATTTTTTAAAATGTGAATTACTCTGATTCACTTAAAATGTTGAAAATAGCAAATGTTTTCTCATCTTAATTTGCCTTAAAAGAGTCTATTCCCTTAGGAATGTAGTGGATGGTCTTTTTAGGTATTTACATAAATTTTGCATATAGTTCCCATTTTACATTTTGACAAATGACCTAACATCCATGCAAGCTCTGCACAGGTTAACTTTCTGGACCTATTTAGGTTGCATACTTTGCAGACAGAACATAGTACGTTAGTCCGATTTCCAGCTGGGATCAGATTCGAGTTTATACGAGATATGTTACCCCTTTGTTTGCTACTGACAAGCGTAAAGAGGCACTTTCACTGCTGATAATAATGGTTAATTTATCACATACAGAAGTGGTTGACCTCTGAGCGTCCCAGCCTCTTCATCACCTTCACAGCTGCTCAAACTAATTGTTAAAGCCAAGAGTAAATGAAAATCAACTGTGCTAATAATGAATGAGGCCTATTACCCGAAACAGCACATTGCTTCACAAAGGTTTAGCAGGAAACATTATAACCAGACCTTGTGGTCACAGTTCCCTGCTATATAAATTGAACGGATCATGCATCGGGGCAAATACTTCGAAATACTAAATGAAAAGATAAGATTATTTACCTTGCTTATTAAGAGGTTTAATTTACAAAATGCGAAAATCCAAAGTCATTTTTAGTTGATTCTTATTACTAAACTTTGTCATCTTTATTTTTATAGTTATATTAAATATCCTACTTTACCTTGCAGTCGCTTACAATAATTTATTAGAGGACTGTATAAGTAGATAGGACTCCATACAATACTTTCGGATTTGCTCACTTTAGCCACAGAAGTATGAATAAACACTATATGGACAAAAGTATTGGGTCACTCTTAATCACTGAAGTCAGGTGTTTCATTCAGTCCCATTGCCACAGGTGGATAAAATCCAGTACCTAGCCATGCAGTCTGCCGTTAAAAACATTTGTTAAAGAATGGGTCGTCTTAACCCCTTAAGGACGCAGCCTTGTTTTGGCCTTAAGTCTCAGAGCCCATTTTTCAAATCTGACATATTTCACATTTATGTGGTAATAACGTAGGAATGCTTAAACCTATCCAAGCGATTCTGAGATTGTTTTCTCGTGACACATTGGGCTTTATGGTAGTGGTAAAACTTGGACAATATATTCAGTGTTTATTGGTGAAAAATTGCTAAATTTTGAGAAAATTTATAAAAAATAGCATTTTTCAGAATTGAAATGCATCTGCTTGTAAAACAGACGGTTATACCACCCAAAATAGTTACTAGTTCACATTTTCCATATGTCTACTTTAGATTGGCATTATTTTTTGAACATTCTTTTATTTTTATTGGACGTTACAAGGCTTAGAACATAAACAGCAATTTCTCATATTTTTAATAAAATTTCAAAAACCTTTTTTTTAAGGTACCTGTTCAGTTCCGAAGTGGCTTTGATGGGCCTATGTATTAGAAACCCCCATAAATCACCCCATTTTGAAAACTAGACCCCTCAAAGTATTCAAAACAGCATTTAGAAAGTTTATTTAACCCTTCAGGCATTTCACAGAAATTAAAGCAAAGTAGAGGAGAAATTTGCAAATTTCATTTTCCTTGCTGAATTTCAATTGTATTAAATTTTTTTCTGTAACACAGAAGGTTTTACCAGAGAAACACTACTAAATATGTATTGTCCAGATTCTGCAGTTTTTAGAAATGTCCCACATGTGGCTCTAGTGTGCTCGTGGACTAAAACACAAGCCCCAGAAGCAAAGAAGGACCTAGTGCATTTTGAGGCCACTTTTTTATTAGACTATATTTTAGGCAGCATGCCAGGTTTGAAGGTGCCAAAACTGTAGGAATCCCCCAAAAGTGACCCCATTTCATAAACGACACCCCTCAAGGAATTAATTTATGGTTGTTGTTACTATTTTGACCCCACAGCTTTTACACAGCACGTATTTGAATTGGGATGTGAAGTTAAAAAAATTAAATTTTTTCCAATAAGATAACATTTTTGATAAAAAATATCTTATTTTCACAAGGAACAAAATACCCCATTTTGTTGCCCAATTAATCCTGAGTGCAGCAACACCCCATTTGTGGCGATAAACTGCCGTTTGGGCCCATGGGAGGCCTCAGAAGGGAAGGAGCACTGTGTGTTCTTTGGAGTGCAGATTTTGCTGGATTGGTTTTCGGGTGCCATGTCGCATTTGCAGAGCCTCAGAGGTATCAAAGCAATGGAAACCCACCAGAAGTGACGCATTTTGGAAAATACACCCCTCAAGGAATTCATTTATGGTTGTTGTTACCATTTTGACCGCACAGTTTTTTCACAGCACCTATTTGAACTGGGCTGTGTAATTAAAAAAAAATCATATTTTCCAATAATATGTAGTTTTGGCTAAAAATGACTTATTTTCACAAGAAATAAAATACTCCATTTTGTTGCCCAATTTGTCCTGAGTGCGGCAATGCCCAATTTGTGGTGATAAACAGATGTTTGGGCCCATGGGAGGGCTCAGAAGAAAAGGACCACCATTTGGCCTACTGGGGATTTTCTGGTACGAAGTCATGTATGCAGAAGCCCCTGAGGTACCAGTACAGTTGAAACCCCCAAGAAGTGACCCCGTTTTAAAAACTACACCCCTTAAGGCATTCATCTAGAGGTGTAGTGAGCATTTTGACCGGAGACATACACCCCATAAACTGTAATGTGGGTTCTCACGGGTACGGCAATACCCTCAATGTGGCTGTTATCAGCTGCCTGGGCACACAGCAGGGCTCAGAAGGGAAAGATGAGGGGGATAAGCTGTGTGGAGTGCATCAGGGTAAGTAAAACTGGGGTAGATTAAAAATCAAGGGATGTATTTGACCCAATAACTGAAGAAGAAGTCTCGAGGCTCCTCTCTTCTTCTCGTCCTACTACCTGCCCTAGTGATCCTGTCCCCTCACACCTCCTCCAGTCCCTCTCCCCAGCTGTCACTAGTCACCTCACTAAAATATTTAACCTCTCTCTTTCCTCTGGTATCTTTCCCTCCGCTTTTAAACATGCCATTATAAACCCATTATTGAAAAAAACAACACTTGACCCATCCAGCGCTGCCAACTACCGACCAGTCTCTAATCTGCCCTTCATCTCCAAACTCCTGGAACGCTTGGTCTACTCTCGCCTTATCCGCTATCTCTCTGCTAACTCCATTCTTGACCCCTTACAATCTGGTTTCCGCACTCTACACTCCACAGAAACTGCCCTTACTAAAGTCTCAAATGATCTCTTGGCGGCTAAATCGGACGGTAAATCCTCTCTCCTGATTCTTTTGGATCTCTCTGCAGCCTTTGACACTGTAGACCACAAACTCCTACTTAACATGCTCCACTCTATTGGCCTCAAGGACGCGGCTCTCTCTTGGTTTTCCTCCTATCTCTCTGACCGCTCATTCAGTGTGTCATTTGCTGGTTCCACTTCTTCTCCTCTTCCCCTTGATATCGGGGTTCCTCAGGGATCAGTCCTAGGTCCGCTCCTCTTTTCTCTCTACACAGCTCCTATTGGACAAACCATCAGCAGATTTGGCTTCCAGTACCATCTCTACGCTGATGACACCCAATTATATACCTCTTCCCGTGACATCACCCCTGCTCTAATACAGAACACCAGTGATTGTCTGTCCGCTGTCTCTAACATCATGTCCTCTCTCTATCTGAAACTGAATCTTTCTAAAACTGAGCTCCTTGTGTTCCCACCATCTACTAACCTCCCTAAACCTGATGTCTTCATCTCTGTGTGTGGCACTATCATAACTCCTAAGCAGCACGCCCGCTGTCTCTGGGTTATTTTTGACTCAGATCTTTCCTTTACTCCTCACATACAATCACTTTCACGCTCCTGTCATTTTCACCTCAAAAACATCTCCAGAATCCGCTCTTTTCTTACGGAGGAAACTGCCAAAACTCTCATTGTTGCTCTGATTCACTCTCGTCTTGACTACTGTAACTCATTACTAGTCGGTCTTCCCCTCACTAAACTCTCCCCTCTCCAATCTATCCTCAATGCAGCAGCCAGGCTCATCTTTATGACCAACCGCTACACCAACGCCTCTAATCTGTGCCAGTCACTGCACTGGTTGCCCATCCCCTTCCGAATAAAATTCAAACTTATTACTCTCACCCACAAAGCTCTCCACAGTGCTGCACCTCCTTACATCTCCTCCCTCATCTCTGTCTACCACCCTACTCGGGCTCTACGTTCTGCCAACGACCTTAGATTAAAATCCTCCATAATCCGAACCTCCCACTACCGTCTCCAGGATTTCTCTCGTGCTGCACCCGTCCTCTGGAATGTGCTACCCCAGACAATCAGATTAATTCCCAATATCCACAGTTTTAAACGTGCCCTGAAAACACATCTATTTAGACAGGCCTATAGCATTCCCTAATCTGACTCCTTTCCATGGCCCTCCATTTAGATTAGTCATCAGAATAAGATTCCCTCACACTCCTTCTCTTCATGTCCGTCATACACGGATACTGGCTGGTGACCGGCTCATGCAGCTTTATGTTACCACCGCACGTGTATAAAAATGGCCGGACCATTGTACAGAACAAACACTATTACACTTTCTGTCTCCCTTATGTCCTCATAGATTGTAAGCTCTTGCGAGCAGGGTCCTCACTCCCCAGGTTTGAATTGTAAATGAACTTTGTCACTATGTAATGTCTGATATTGTTTGTTTCATGTTCCCTCTAAATTGTAAAGTGCTGCGTAATATGTTGGCGCTATATAAATAAAGATTATTATTATTATTATTATTATGATACATTTTGAAGCACTCTTTCATACGGAGCCTTAGTTTTTCGGGACACGTGTCACATTGATATATTGTGTCCTAACTTATCCCCCTCTTATAGCAGACTTTGTACCTCTTTTGACTTTTTCCTTTCTTGCCAGTTTGGGGAACTTCTCCTGGAAAGTGTTGCCTTTGTACGATGCGTGTGGCCTCACTTCCAGAAGTACTGGGTGCCCCCCCCTTCTTGGTCCCTAAAAATTAGTTTCTTGATAACCACCTCTTGAAATTCCAGGAAAGTACCCGTCTGGCCTTTACATCGACGTAGCACGTACACATTGTACAATGCCATCTGTATGATGTGCACAGCCAGCTTCTTATACCACACCCTCGATTTCTGCATGGCGCTGTAGGGCTTCAGGACTTGATCTGACAGGTCCACCCCTCCCATGTACCTATTGTAGTCCAGGATGCAGTCTGGTTTGGGGGTCTCTGTACTGGTACCTCGTACAGGTACATGGGTACTGGTGTGGCATCTCTCCTGTCCTTGTACTTGACACACAATATGTTGCTGCTAGATTGTGCCCTTCTCTCACCCCTTCTGAGTGTTTGTCCAAGCAGAGTCTTAGGGAGGCCTCTCAGATTTCTTCTAGTAGTGCCGCATGCCGCAGTACTTCTGGAAGCGAGGCAGTTGAAGAGTGGGACGCTGGCATAAAAATTATCCAGGTAGAGGTGGTAACCCTGGTCCAGTAGTGGGTGCACCAAATCCCACACAATTTTTGCATTAACTTCCAGTAAGGGGGGGCATTCTGGGGACTGAGCACTGGTGTCCTTCCCTTTATATATCCTTAATTTGTAGGTATACCCTGATGCACTCTCGCACAGCTTATACATCTTCACACCATACCTTGCCCTCTTACCCGGCAGGTACTGGCGGAATTGAACCCTCCCTTTAAAATGTAATAAGGACTCATCAATAGAAATACTCGGTGGTGTATGCTTGGGAAAACAGGGCACTGAAACGGTCTAATAGGGGTCTCCGTTTATACAAACGGTCAAAACTGGGGTCATCTTGGAGTGGACGCTGCTCATTAGGAGAAGCGAAGTAATGCCTCATTTTTATTTATTTTTAGGTTCCAGTTCAATTCTGAAGTTGCTTTGAGGGGCCTATATATTAGACACCCCTATGAAACACCCCATTTTAGAAAATAGACCCCTCAAAGTATTCACAACAGCATTTAGAAAGTTTATGAACTCTTTAGGTGTTTCACGGGAATTTAGAGCAAAGTAGAGGTGAAATTTGCATATTTATTTTTGTCAGAAAATCCTTTTTATACCATTTTTTTCTATAACACAAAAGGTTTTACCAGAGAAACGCAACTCAATACTTATTGGCCAGATTCTGCAGTTTTGAGAAGTATCCCACATGTGGCCCTAGTGTGGTAATGGACTGAAGCACCGGCCTCCGAAGCAAAGGAGCACCTAGTGGATTTTGAGGCCTCTTTTTTATTAGGCACCATGTCCGGTTTAAAGAGGTCTTGTGGTGCCAAAACAGGGGAAACCCCCCAAAAGTGACTGCATTTTGGAAACTAGACCCCTTGAGGAAATCATTGTAGTTTTCTTGGGGTGCATGCAGCTTTTTGATCAGTTTTTATTCTATTTTTAGGTGGCGTGGTGACTAAAAAACAGCAATTCTACTATTGTTTTTTTATTCTTTTTTTTACAGCGTTCACTGTGCGCAATAAATGACATATTCACTTTATTCTGCGGGGCGATACGATTACGGCGATACCAGATGTTTATATATTTTTTTATGTCTTATGGCGTATGCACAATAAAATACGTTTTGTAAAAAATCATTTACTTTTTGTGTTACCTTATTCTAAGAGCCAGAACTTTTTTATTTTTCCATCAAGAAAGCCGTGTCAGGACTTATTTTTTGCGTAATGAACTGTAGTTTCAAGCATTACCATTTTTAGGTACATGCGGTTTTTTGATCTCTTTTTATTCCATTTGTTGGGAGGTGAAGTGACCAAACAATTGTGATTGTGGTACGGTTTATTATTATTTTCTTTTACGGCGTTCACCGCGCGGGATAAATAATGAAATAATTTTGTAGTTCAGGCCGTTACGGATGCGGCGATACCAATTATGTATAGTTTATTTGTTTATTTATCTATTTTTATTAATAATAAAGACTGATAAGGGAAAAAGGGGGATTTTTTACTTTTATTACTTTTAAAACTTTTATTTTCTTATTTTTACACAACTTTTTCTTACTTTTTTTTTACTTTATTACTTTGTCCCACTAGGGGACTTGAGAGCAAGAGGCCCTGATCGCTATTCTTATACACTGCACTACATGCGTAGTGCAGTGTATTAGAGCTGTCAGCTACTCACAGACAGCAAGCATAGTGGGTCCTGTCCCCTCACACCTCCTCCAGTCCCTCTCCCCAGCTGTCACTAGTCACCTCACTAAAATATTTAACCTCTCTCTTTCCTCTGGTATCTTTCCCTCCGCTTTTAAACATGCCATTATAAACCCATTATTGAAAAAAACAACACTTGACCCATCCAGCGCTGCCAACTACCGACCAGTCTCTAATCTGCCCTTCATCTCCAAACTCCTGGAACGCTTGGTCTACTCTCGCCTTATCCGCTATCTCTCTGCTAACTCCATTCTTGACCCCTTACAATCTGGTTTCCGCACTCTACACTCCACAGAAACTGCCCTTACTAAAGTCTCAAATGATCTCTTGGCGGCTAAATCGGACGGTAAATCCTCTCTCCTGATTCTTTTGGATCTCTCTGCAGCCTTTGACACTGTAGACCACAAACTCCTACTTAACATGCTCCACTCTATTGGCCTCAAGGACGCGGCTCTCTCTTGGTTTTCCTCCTATCTCTCTGACCGCTCATTCAGTGTGTCATTTGCTGGTTCCTCTTCTTCTCCTCTTCCCCTTGATATCGGGGTTCCTCAGGGATCAGTCCTAGGTCCGCTCCTCTTTTCTCTCTACACAGCTCCTATTGGACAAACCATCAGCAGATTTGGCTTCCAGTACCATCTCTACGCTGATGACACCCAATTATATACCTCTTCCCGTGACATCACCCCTGCTCTAATACAGAACACCAGTGATTGTCTGTCCGCTGTCTCTAACATCATGTCCTCTCTCTATCTGAAACTGAATCTTTCTAAAACTGAGCTCCTTGTGTTCCCACCATCTACTAACCTCCCTAAACCTGATGTCTTCATCTCTGTGTGTGGCACTATCATAACTCCTAAGCAGCACGCCCGCTGTCTCTGGGTTATTTTTGACTCAGATCTTTCCTTTACTCCTCACATACAATCACTTTCACGCTCCTGTCATTTTCACCTCAAAAACATCTCCAGAATCCGCTCTTTTCTTACGGAGGAAACTGCCAAAACTCTCATTGTTGCTCTGATTCACTCTCGTCTTGACTACTGTAACTCATTACTAGTCGGTCTTCCCCTCACTAAACTCTCCCCTCTCCAATCTATCCTCAATGCAGCAGCCAGGCTCATCTTTATGACCAACCGCTACACCAACGCCTCTAATCTGTGCCAGTCACTGCACTGGTTGCCCATCCCCTTCCGAATAAAATTCAAACTTATTACTCTCACCCACAAAGCTCTCCACAGTGCTGCACCTCCTTACATCTCCTCCCTCATCTCTGTCTACCACCCTACTCGGGCTCTACGTTCTGCCAACGACCTTAGATTAAAATCCTCCATAATCCGAACCTCCCACTACCGTCTCCAGGATTTCTCTCGTGCTGCACCCGTCCTCTGGAATGTGCTACCCCAGACAATCAGATTAATTCCCAATATCCACAGTTTTAAACGTGCCCTGAAAACACATCTATTTAGACAGGCCTATAACATTCCCTAATCTGACTCCTTTCCATGGCCCTCCATTTAGATTAGTCATCAGAATAAGATTCCCTCACACTCCTTCTCTTCATGTCCGTCATACACGGATACTGGCTGGTGACCGGCTCATGCAGCTTTATGTTACCACCGCATGTGTATAAAAATGGCCGGACCATTGTACAGAACAAACACTATTACACTTTCTGTCTCCCTTATGTCCTCATAGATTGTAAGCTCTTGCGAGCAGGGTCCTCACTCCCCAGGTTTGAATTGTAAATGAACTTTGTCACTATGTAATGTCTGATATTGTTTGTTTCATGTTCCCTCTAAATTGTAAAGTGCTGCGTAATATGTTGGCGCTATATAAATAAAGATTATTATTATTATTATTATTATGATACATTTTGAAGCACTCTTTCATACGGAGCCTTAGTTTTTCGGGACACGTGTCACATTGATATATTGTGTCCTAACTTATCCCCCTCTTATAGCAGACTTTGTACCTCTTTTGACTTTTTCCTTTCTTGCCAGTTTGGGGAACTTCTCCTGGAAAGTGTTGCCTTTGTACGATGCGTGTGGCCTCACTTCCAGAAGTACTGGGTGCCCCCCCCTTCTTGGTCCCTAAAAATTAGTTTCTTGATAACCACCTCTTGAAATTCCAGGAAAGTACCCGTCTGGCCTTTACATCGACGTAGCACGTACACATTGTACAATGCCATCTGTATGATGTGCACAGCCAGCTTCTTATACCACACCCTCGATTTCTGCATGGCGCTGTAGGGCTTCAGGACTTGATCTGACAGGTCCACCCCTCCCATGTACCTATTGTAGTCCAGGATGCAGTCTGGTTTGGGGGTCTCTGTACTGGTACCTCGTACAGGTACATGGGTACTGGTGTGGCATCTCTCCTGTCCTTGTACTTGACACACAATATGTTGCTGCTAGATTGTGCCCTTCTCTCACCCCTTCTGAGTGTTTGTCCAAGCAGAGTCTTAGGGAGGCCTCTCAGATTTCTTCTAGCAGTGCCGCATGCCGCAGTACTTCTGGAAGCGAGGCAGTTGAAGAGTGGGACGCTGGCATAAAAATTATCCAGGTAGAGGTGGTAACCCTGGTCCAGTAGTGGGTGCACCAAATCCCACACAATTTTTGCATTAACTTCCAGTAAGGGGGGGCATTCTGGGGACTGAGCACTGGTGTCCTTCCCTTTATATATCCTTAATTTGTAGGTATACCCTGATGCACTCTCGCACAGCTTATACATCTTCACACCATACCTTGCCCTCTTACCCGGCAGGTACTGGCGGAATTGAACCCTCCCTTTAAAATGTAATAAGGACTCATCAATAGAAATACTCGGTGGTGTATGCTTGGGAAAACAGGGCACTGAAACGGTCTAATAGGGGTCTCCGTTTATACAAACGGTCAAAACTGGGGTCATCTTGGAGTGGACGCTGCTCATTAGGAGAAGCGAAGTAATGCCTCATTTTTATTTATTTTTAGGTTCCAGTTCAATTCTGAAGTTGCTTTGAGGGGCCTATATATTAGACACCCCTATGAAACACCCCATTTTAGAAAATAGACCCCTCAAAGTATTCACAACAGCATTTAGAAAGTTTATGAACTCTTTAGGTGTTTCACGGGAATTTAGAGCAAAGTAGAGGTGAAATTTGCATATTTATTTTTGTCAGAAAATCCTTTTTATACCATTTTTTTCTATAACACAAAAGGTTTTACCAGAGAAACGCAACTCAATACTTATTGGCCAGATTCTGCAGTTTTGAGAAGTATCCCACATGTGGCCCTAGTGTGGTAATGGACTGAAGCACCGGCCTCCGAAGCAAAGGAGCACCTAGTGGATTTTGAGGCCTCTTTTTTATTAGGCACCATGTCCGGTTTAAAGAGGTCTTGTGGTGCCAAAACAGGGGAAACCCCCCAAAAGTGACTGCATTTTGGAAACTAGACCCCTTGAGGAAATCATTGTAGTTTTCTTGGGGTGCATGCAGCTTTTTGATCAGTTTTTATTCTATTTTTAGGTGGCGTGGTGACTAAAAAACAGCAATTCTACTATTGTTTTTTTATTCTTTTTTTTACAGCGTTCACTGTGCGCAATAAATGACATATTCACTTTATTCTGCGGGGCGATACGATTACGGCGATACCAGATGTTTATATATTTTTTTATGTCTTATGGCGTTTGCACAATAAAATACGTTTTGTAAAAAATCATTCACTTTTTGTGTTACCTTATTCTAAGAGCCAGAACTTTTTTATTTTTCCATCAAGAAAGCCGTGTCAGGACTTATTTTTTGCGTAACGAACTGTAGTTTCAAGCATTACCATTTTTAGGTACATGCGGTTTTTTGATCTCTTTTTATTCCATTTGTTGGGAGGTGAAGTGACCAAACAATTGTGATTGTGGTACGGTTTATTATTATTTTCTTTTACGGCGTTCACCGCGCGGGATAAATAATGAAATAATTTTGTAGTTCAGGCCGTTACGGACGCGGCGATACCAATTATGTATAGTTTATTTGTTTATTTATCTATTTTTATTAATAATAAAGACTGATAAGGGAAAAAGGGGGATTTTTTACTTTTATTACTTTTAAAACTTTTATTTTCACACAACTTTTTCTTACTTTTTTTTTACTTTATTACTTTGTCCCACTAGGGGACTTGAGAGCAAGAGGCCCTGATCGCTATTCTTATACACTGCACTACATGCGTAGTGCAGTGTATTAGAGCTGTCAGCTACTCACAGACAGAAAGCATAGTGGGTCCTGACTTTGTCAGGACCCACTAGGCTTCTGTCGATGGCATAGCCGGACGCCATTGTTTGGCGTCCGGTTGCCACAGTCAACATCGCCGGCCTCTATCGTGTAGCAGGCCGGTGATTGTAGCTTAACCCCTAAAAAGCTGCGATCCGTATTGAACGCGGCTTTTAAGGGGTTAATCAGCGGGGACACAGCGATCGGTCCCCGCTGTAGGAGCTGCGGCAGGTGCTGTACGAGACAGCAGCTGTCACAGCTCCTGTATGCGTCGGGAGGACGGCCGAAATGGCCGTTACTCCCGTGACGTACTATTAGGTCATGGAGTGCGAACCATACAGCTACCATGACCTAATAGTACGTCCAGGAGCGGGAAGGGGTTAAGGAACTCACTGAATTCAAGCATGGTACTGTAATAGGATGCCACCATTGCAACAAATCAGTTTGTAAAATTCTTTGCCTCCTAGCTATTCCCAATCAACTGTAAGTGATATTATTGTAAAGTTGAAGCATTTAGAAACCATAGCAACTTGGCCACAAAGCGGCAGACCACGTAAAGTTACAGAGCGTGGACGCCGAGTGCTGAGGCGCATAGTGCATAAAAGTCGCCAACACTCTGACTTTATTTATATTTCCTCTAGCATTAACAAAAATTGTGCACTGGGAGCTTCATGGCATGGGTTACCATGACCGAGCAGCTGCATACAAACATTACTTTACCAAGCCCAATTTCAAGCATCTGATGAAGTGGGGTAAAGCACGTCGCTACTGGGCTTTGGATGTTCTGTGGAGTGACGAAACACTCTTCTCTATCTGGTAGTCTGATAGACGGGTCTGGGTATGGCAGGAGAACGTTACCTGTCTGACTGCATTGTGCCAACTGTAAAGTTTGGTGGTGGAGAGATAATGCTATGGAGTTGTTTTTCATTGGTTGGCTTAGGTACAGTGAAGGGAAATCTTAATGCTTCAGCATACCAAGGGACTTTTTTGTTCGAGCATGACTGTGCCCCAGTGCACAAAGCAAGGTCCATAAAGGCATGGTTGGATGAGTTTGGTGAGGAAGAACTTGTCCAACATCGGTGTCCGACCTCACAAATGCTCTTTTGGATGAATGAGGAAAAATTTCCACAGACACACTCCAATATAGTTACATACTTACATAGTTTGTACGGTTGAAAAAAGACACATGTCCATCAAGTTCAACCAAGGGATGGGAAAGGGGAAGTAAAAAATTTCTATACATAGGAGCTAATATTTTTTTGTTCTAGGAAATTATCTAAGCCTTTTTTAAAGCCATCTACTGTCCCTGCTGTGACCAGCTCCTGCGGTAGGCTATTCTATAAATTCACCGTTCTCACAGTAAAGAAGGCTTGTCGCCTCTGCAGGTTGAACCTTTCTTTTTCCAGACGGAGGGAGTGCCCCCTTGTTTTTTGAGGGGGTTTGACATGGAACAGGATTTCACCATATTTTTTTGTATGTGCCATTCATATATTTATATAAGTTAATCATGTCCCCCCTTAGTCGTCTTTTCTCAAGGCTAAATAGGTTTAGTTCTTTTAGTCTTTCCTCATAACTTAGATTCTCCATGCCTCTTATTAGCTTCGTTGCTCTTCTTTGTATTTTTTCCAGCTCCAGGGCATCCTTTCTATGAACTGGAGCCCAGAACTGGACTGCATATGCTAGATGAGGCCTCACTAATGCTTTGTAAAGTGGTAATATTACATCCCTGTCCCGCGAGTCCATGCCTCTTTTAATACACGACAATATTTTGCTGGCCTTTGAAACAGCTGATTGACACTGCATGCTGTTATTTAGTTTATGATTTACAAGTACACCCAGATCCTTTTAAACAAGTGACTCCCCCAGTGTAGCTCCCCCTAGGACATATGATGCATGCAGGTTGTTCGTACCCAGGTGCATAACTTTACATTTATCTACATTAAACTTCATTTGCCAAGTGGACGCCCAAACACTTAGTTTGTTTAAATCTGCCTGCAATTCACAAACATCTTCCATAGTCTGAACTATATTGCATAGCTTGGTGTCATCTGCAAAAATAGAAATAGTGCTATTAATCCCATCCTCTATATCATTAATAAATAAGTTGAATAATAGTGGTCCCAGCACTGAACCCTGGGGTACACCACTTATTACCGGGGACCATTCAGAGTAGGAATCATTGACCACAACTCTCTGGATACGGTCCTTGAGCCAATTCTCAATCCAATTACAAACTATACTTTCTAAACCTATAGTCCTTAATTTACCCATTAGACGTCTATGGGGACAGTGTCAAATGCCTTTGCAAAGTCCAAAAACACTATATCCACAGCGGCCCCTCTGTCTAGGCTTCTGCTTACCTCTTCATAAAAACAAATCAGGTTGGTTTGACAGCTTCTGTCCTTTGTAAAACCATGCTGGCTGTCACTTATAATACTATTTATTGTCACATAATTCTGTATATAGTCCCTCAATAGCCCCTCAAACATTTTCCCCACGATGGATGTTAAGCTTACTGATCTATAATTACCCGGCAAAGGCCTAGAGCCCTTTTTGAAAATAGGCACCACATTTGCCCTGCGCCAGTCCCTTGGCACTATACCAGTCATGAGAGACTCTCTAAATATTATGAAGAGGGGGACAGAAATAACTGAACTAAGCTACTTAACAACTCTAGGGTGTACCCCATCTGGTCCCGGGGCCTTGTGTACGTTTATTTTATTTTATTTAGCTTGCACCATATCTACATTCATCCAATTCAGTATATCAACTGATATATTAACAGCACTGGCAGCGGCTACATCAGCTGCTCTTTCTTCTGTTGTATATACAGAGCGGAAGAACCCATTTAGTAACTCTGCCTTCTCTTGATCCCCTGTGACCAACTCCCCATTACCACTATCTAAGGGTCCTACATGTTCAGACCTTGGCTTTTTTGCATTTATATGCTTGAAGAATTTTTTAGGATTTGTTTTACTATCCTTGGCCACCTGCCTTTCATTTTGTATTTTTGCTGATTTTATTATCTTTTTACAGATTTTATTAAGCTCTTTATATTTTACAAAGGCTACAGCTGTACCCTCAGATTTGTATTTTTTAAATGCCCTTTTTTTTCATGTATTGCCCTTTTTACAGAAGGTGTAAGACATGTGGGGTTTAATTTTAGTCGTTTATACTTGTTACCTATAGGAATAAATTTTGCACTATAAATACCCAAAGTAGATTTGAAAATTTCCCATTTATCATTTGTCCCATTATTTAACATTAGTTCTTCCCAGTCTATATCCTGAATTGCAGCCCTCATCCTGGGGAAATTGGCCTTCTTAAAATTAAATGTTTTTGCCCTCCCAGCCTGTGTTTGTTTTTTACAGTATAGGAAAAATATAACTATATTATGATCACTGTTACCGAGGTTTTCACGAACATTGACATTTCCAACAAGCTCTGCATTATTAGAAATGACCAGATCCAACAGAGCTTCACCTCTAGTCGGGTCTTCCACAAACTGGCCCATAAAATTTTCCTGCAACAGGTTGAGGAAATGTCTCCCCTTTGCAGTTGAAGCCGTCCCATGACACCAATTAATATCCCGGTAATTAAAATCTCCCATTATCACTCACTACTGTACCCGCCTGTGCAGCCCACTCCATCTGTTTATATAACTGAACTTCCATCTCCTCAGTTATATTGGGGGGTCTATAGATTACACCAAAAGTAATTTTTTCAGTGTTTACCTCCCTTTGTAATTCCACCCACAAGGTTTCAACCTCCTCACAATCTTCACCCTCTAATGTCTCATTCACACTCACCTTCATATCGCTTCTCACATACAGACATACACCACCACCTTTCCTATTTGTCCTGTCTTTCCGAAACAGTGTAAAACCCTGTAGATTTACAGCCCAATCATGTGAAGATTCCAGCCATGTTTCAGCAACACCAACTTCTATTCACTTCTAAGAGAGTTACGGAAACAGCGTAGCTCACTGAGCACTCGACTGTTTCCGTAACTACCAGCCACTTAACCTGCAAGTGACCGAGGGGCAGTGGAACCGAGTAAGCTAGAATGGGGTTTATGGGGGCCTGTTCTAGAGATAGGTGCGGGTCCCAGAGGTGGGACCCGCATCTATCAGACTTTTATGGCATATCATGTGGACATGCCATAAATGTCCAAGATTGGAAAACCCCTTTAAGGATGAGACACAATATTTAATTATTTAATCTCTGCATCCCACACCATATAACTTTATTATCTTTGCGCTGACACAGCTGCATGAAGCCTTATTTTAGGTGGGACAAGTTATATAGTATAGGTAATATATACAGTAGTTAGTACAGTTGAGAAAAGACACAGGTCCATCAAATTCAACTAGGGGAAGGGAGAGGAAATACAAATTTGCTCTTGTATTACAGATCTGCTGCTGTCGTTGATCTCACTGGTACACTGGCAATAATTACAAGATTCTAATGTCAAAAATGGATGTCATGATGCAAAAAGGTTAAAGCATAACCATGTATATAATTATTAAATGGAAACTGCATGAATTATAGTCCATCAATGCATGCACATAAACACAAACATAGTATTGAATGGAGACTACTACACCAACATTCACTGCATGAACTATATGCCAATATACAGTTAGTCAGAACCTCATAACATAGTGAGGGGCAAATCTGCTGTGAATGCAATAACAAACAAATTCAAAATGGCAGCAGCACCCTGTGTGTGCTGAGATATATGGAAATATTGAATATGTGAATAATTTTAAATTGTGTTATTGTCTATACACAATAGACACAGTCGGTGGGGTCACCAGTATTTAATCTGTGCAGAAGCTTTGACTTGTCCATGATGCAGACAGAAAGTTCAAGATGTGCCCCCTCATTGCATAAGCTAGTAGTACAAGGTTTTAAGATAGGAAGAAGAGTCAAATGTATGTAGCAAAGAGAAGGGATAAGGGATTTTGTACTATTGGAAAAAATGAAGTGTCTAATAGATTTCCTATTAGACATGTTTGTGTGTAAAAGTAGAGGTTCTTATATAATGGTGTTGTCCTACAAAGGACACGTATCACCTATCCCAGCTGTACTTGGCTGTTACCGACAGCCCCATAGACATTGAATTGATAGAGCGCATGCGCGACCTCCGCTCCATTCAAACTCCTCCTCAATGCATGACCGAACAAGCTCAGGACCCCGTTGTACTGATCAGTAGGGGTCCCAGCAGTGGGGCCCCTAGGGATCAGACATTTATTTCCTATTCTGTGAGTACGTGATAATTGTCTTTCATGGGACATCCCGTTTAAGTAACCAGGCATAGACACATTGTTTTTTGCTGAGCTTTTGTAAGTATATATATATGTATATATATATATATATATATATATATATATATATATATATACATACTGTATATATAAAATGAACATGCTCTTGGTGACAAAGATCATTAGAATTTGCTGCTCAGATGTGTTACTTTATTTTCAGCTACTCAACATAATTCAGTTCAACCTGAAAAAAGGGGCAAATGATTCCACAGCTGTTTATTGTGATCCATCCTGCAACATTCTGGAAATTCTTGTAAAAATCAAAGGGGAAATCCTTATGGCAACAAGAATTCAGTGGCAATCAAAATTAAAGACAAAACCTGACCCATATTATTTGTAAGTATTTTTAGGGTTGAACATATTAAATAAATTGGAAACTTTCTAAAAAAAAAAGTCACCAAGTGTACTAGCAAGAACTGACAACCTGGCTCTTATGATGGAGTGATTAGAAGCAGGGCTCTTATATCAAAGCCCGTCTTTTTCTGTCTGTTCTGTCGAAGCCCACGGTGGTCACAATTCCTTTAACAATATTTATAATGAAGGATCAATGTTGCAGATGTCAACCCTGATTATCTCTAAAGGCTCCTCCTGCTCAGCTCTTCCCCGGGGCTGACTGTAAATGTACCTGATTCCCAATTCTCAAACACAAAAAGTGCAGCGAGCATGAAAGCAGAGCTGACTAATAAAGTTTGCATATCCCTAAGAACAAGAGCATACAATGAAGAAGAAAAGGAATGGGAAGATTAAATAAAAACAGTAGAGATGGCTGGGAAAACATGAAAATTTAAACAGTCTGGAAGTTTGAATCTTTATTTCTATCCTATAATTTACACTCTAGTACATGGAATTATAATCACATATATTTGATCTGCAGTTGCAAAAAGAGGTCAATTTGAGAATACGTAAATTAACCTATTAGATGCAAATATATATATATGTATATTTTGAAATGTATATATATATATATATATATATATATATGTGTGTGTATATATATATATATATATATATATATATATATATATACATATATACAGAACTGATCATAAAGTTTGCAAAGTTTCAACAAGAAACAATAATTGATTATTGACAAGACTTCTAAAACTAGGGAGCTGCAAGTGAAAGTTAATCGTGAAGATGACATAATGGGATTATGCTGTCAGAATTTGCCCCATCAGAACCACCCATTTTTCAATTGAAGCCA
The DNA here is from genome assembly GCF_050947455.1 of Rhinoderma darwinii. Taxonomy (NCBI): domain Eukaryota; kingdom Metazoa; phylum Chordata; class Amphibia; order Anura; family Rhinodermatidae; genus Rhinoderma; species Rhinoderma darwinii. The sequence continues at coordinate 265,057,110 of NC_134689.1, read as the reverse complement.
GCTCAGTGATCAGTTGATTGCAGCAGGTCCAGCTTCTGTAAGCCCCAGCGGAGAGCAACCCCAGTTGAAAGTAGTGTCAGATGAATGGCCAACCATGTAATACATGGACAGGCCGGGTCTACCAGATTGAGAGCCATTATGTGCTTAGGGGTTCTCTATTCTGGCTAGTAGAGGGGGATTGTGAATGGTGAAACCTCCTCTATGATATCCATATGTCCTAATAGGTCATATGGAAAGCGGTTGTCATGCTGAGACAGTCCCTTTTACTCTTGGGCTATGTTTTAATCTTACCAAACAGAGTGCAATTATTTCCCCATAGAATTCAATTCACTATGGAAGGCCAGCACAATAAGAGGGAGTTTTTCTGTTAGAAAATGTACTGCCTGATTTTTATATTGTAATATCTCCCTGTAAATTATCAAGAACTTCTGATTTTAATATGTTGGGGAAAAAACCTTACAATCTCGCTGTCTTTCTTCTCATGAAAAAAGATAAAGACTGCATCTCAGTTGTTCTGGTTGTCTTCTTGCACCAGGGAATGGGTTTGCAAAACAAGAGATGTGTTTATAGAAGATATAAGAGTTCTTACCTCCTATGGCTCATTAGTATCAACCTAAGGATGTGTAGATAGCATATACTGTATTTAGCTGCTTTGAGTCCCATGAAATGGGACTTACTTCACTCAGAGATGAGAGCAGGTTAATGAAGATGACTATGGATGATTGATAATAAAAAATGTAAAGGAGATCACTAGGAGACCAAGGGAAGGACATTATTCCTGTACTGTGATATCTTGTGCCTTTTACATGCACTGTGACATCACCATCTGCATTTTCTCTTTGCTGTGATTTCCCTATATGTATTATCTCTATGCTGTGACATCATTATGTGCATTATTCATGCGCTGTGCGTTATCTTTGTACTGTGACATCACTGGGTACATTATGCCTGTACAGTGACATCACAATATGTGTTATTCCACTACTTTGACATCTTTTGAGATATAACTTTGCCGAGTGGATTATCTCCTTACTGTGACATCACTGTGTGTGTTACTTCTTTACTGTGCATTATCCCTGTGCATTAGAAAAATGACCAAAATATTATGTTTTTCATGTTCTGAACTCACTGCCTGTGCTCCTGATTTCGAGAATAAACTGTGTACACATAAAGACAAATCAGACACGTGGCAGGAGAGTTTCTTTAATGTAGCCAGTCTAGCCTGGGCACATTATGTTCTGCTGTTGTTCACTATAACATTAAATTGCTTTGTTTGCAGTAATTGTGGTGTGATGGTTGTTTCCCGGACATCTAAATTGTAGGCTCCAGGATGTATGACCCAGATGCCATCTTCTCCACTTTGACATGCCATAACAGTGATAGAACAACGCAGCGTGTCTACGCCGTGTCATGATGCTCCTGCCAAGCACTGGTTAGTGTTCCAGGGGAAGATTGTGAGTAAAACTGGGCTGTGCTAGTGACAAGGGAGAGAAAGAGTTGCTGTGGAGAGCTGCTGCAGAGCTAAGTCTGAGGAGTGAGTGGAGATGCTGGAGAGCGACGGCACTTAGTTAAGCCTGTGTTTGTGTCCTGGAATAAGTTGCGTGTGATGGGCAGGATCCTTCTTATTATTGTGTGCAGAAGTCGGGTGAGCAGTGACGGGTACAGGCAGGAGCCTTCGCACATGGATAACCACATGGACAAACACCAAGCCAGTTGTGGCCTTCTAGGACTCACATAGACATACCAACTTCTGTATCAGAGAAGGGCACACCTGACCCTGTCTGCGACAGAAATCAAGCCAGCCAATCATGATCCACTATTTCTGGGCCGTGTGTAAACTGTGTGCCTTTCATATATGTTATTGATTTCTTGCTGAGGTTGGTTGTGGTGATAACTCCAATCTAAGTAAAGTTGCGCTTTGCAACTAATCTCATGATTCATGACATCTTTGCCACGACACGCCTTCACCGGGCCCTTGCATCACCACCTTTCCAAAGGCCACGCCTAAAATGTAGTAAAAGTAAATTGGGAACTTCAGAATATATTTTTATATTGTATAAGAAATGAAATATTGGAATAAGTGTTTCACAGCCTTATCAAAACAATTCTAAAAACTCATTATAGTCACTAGTTAAACATATTGTTATACATAGTACATTTAAACAAAAAGTCAATGGCGTTTATTTAAGCAGTTTGGCAATCCACCACTATAATATAATGTAGTGAACTTTTTAAGGACCATTTATATGCAAATTCTAACCTTTAGCGCTACACAATCATACAGAAAGATGCAGAATTTCTAAACATTATTTTGTTCATTAAGGCAGTAAAGCATTTATTTAATTTAATAATATTGCAATATCTGAGACATTAAGGGCCTACTGATTTACATATTCAATAAGAGAATATTCTACAAATGCTACGGCCAATTAAAGCCTGTTTCACTTAAATACAAAAGGTGAATAGCACTAGGACAAATAAATGTTTGGATTATTACTTGTATGTTTCCTATTAAATAATTTATATTGAGTCTAATGTAAAATGTAAAAATAACAGTAGACTATCAACGTTACCTTAGATGTTTTCTCTTCTTTCGATCATTCCGGGTGTGTAAAAACCCGACAATTCTAACAATTCCAAAAAGAAGCTAGTTAAATAATAGAAGGAATTCTCACACTAGTGAAGTATGCATGAAAAAATTAGACATCCTACATTAGTTCAATGAACCTTTAACATAAAGATGTGAACATAAAATCACTCATCAAAACTCTATAACAACGTAATGTGGAGTGAGAGAGGAAACAAACAAATGTAAACAAGAGAAAGTGGAACAGACGGTGTATTCTGCCTGTCCCTTTTTTCTCTGTTTGGAGATGCATCCTAGAATTTACAAGTAGATACTGCTAATAAAGTAACTGCAAAGACATCAATAAAAGTTTTAGAAATAATATAATAAATACGAACCTCCGGTAAACTCTTATAATGAACTTTCACGTGGGCGTGAACGACAGGACACAGCTATTTAAGATGATGTCTGTTTTAAAATTTTATATGCTTGAAAAAAACACAGTACGAGGTTGAAACGCGTTGCAGCGACTTTTATTGTTTTTGGTATGTGCAATAAATTCATTTCTAAATACGTTATCACCATAGAGGAGCTCCGTTTTTCTCCCTTTTTTTTCTTTCCACATATCAAGTACAAGTTGATTTATGTGAAACATACCTCATTTTTGTCCATTAATAGTTTGCCTTCAGATTTACAAGCTATTATGTATGTACTGTATATTCATTCTTAAATTTATAGTCACGTGGTGACAGTCTTTTCAGTTTTTAGATTATATTTCCAGTCTGATTGCTTGTTATATACTCAATAGTATGTTCTGTGTTTTTTTTTTACATGGCTATATGAATATGAGCAGCATACATAGGTTATAGCTTGTCACTATAGGATTGTTTTTCTAGTTGTGTCCATACACAGCCTGACAGTGTCAGAGATTATTGCAGAGTGTGTAGAGATAAGCCCTATTGACAAGGGGTATGGTAATACCCAGTTGTCAATTTATTTTTTACATCACCAGGTACTTGGTTCATTAACCCCTACCCTCCTTAGCCAGTTTTAATTTTTTAATTTTTATTTTTTCATTCCCGCTTTCCAAGAGCCATAACTTTTTTATTTTTCTGTCGATGGAGCTATGTGAGGGCTTGGTTTTTGCTGGGTGAGCTTTTATTGGTACAAATCTGGGGTACATACGACTTCTTGGTCATGCTTTATTCATCATATATTTTAAGGCCTTTACCGTGCGGGATAAATAACATGATATTTTTATAGTTTGCATAATTATGGACGCAGCAATACCAATTATTTTTATTTTTTTATTGTTAAAATTATTGTACATCAAAAATGGGAAAAAAAATATTTTGACTTTTAAGTTTTTTTGAATATATATATTCTTGAAAATGCTATTAAACTTCTTTTTACATTTTGTTTTAAACCCTACTAGGGAACCGCTTAGATAATACACTGCAATACTTCTCAGAACTTAATAATACTAAGATGGCAGAGCTAGGGGCCTACATTGGTACCCTGGATGCCATAACGACCCATCAGCATTCCACGATCGCGGGGTTCTATGGGATAAATTCCATCACCTATACAACTATATTTCATATATAATATTAGACAATTGACAATTAGACAATATTAGACAAATTGTGCCAGGGAATTTTGAGTGGTTGTATGAGTTAGAATACTGGTCAAATTTAGTATGCATTGCATATGAATTCTTTGAATCCTTAATAGTAACTTCTCCTAAAGCTATATTCTCATAGGGCATTTTGTTGTTCGACTCTGTAATCTTTAACAATTGTTGCTGTGGAACAATTGACTAGTGCTGCCGATTTTCTTCTGCTAACACAAGAGTTTTACCCACAATATCACGCTAAGCATTTTTGAGAGCACATCATTTGCCCATTTTGTTTTGTACTAAGGACTCTAAGAGTCAATTCACACAATGCAATGCATAGGCCAAATCCATGTCAAAATCTGTGTCTTTGCTTTAAAATTTTCACCTAAAAAAGTCAGCAGCGTGTTTACATAATAACTTTGTATTTATAACTACTTCTATAAAGTGTTGTACAGATCATAATAAACTGCCCAGTTAAGCTGGCCATACACATCATCCACTTAGAGGCGCAGCGAGGTTTACATACACCTGCAGCAAAGATGCAGTTTGGTGCCACCCATCTGACGCTTTACTGGGTTTAGCGCAACCCCTGCCTCGCACGATTAATTTAATGTAACTTTTTTTTCATATCTGAAAAAATTTGATCTTTTATTTTACATATTAATATTTAACATCAGTATGGGATATCAGTAAGATTTAATAACTTTAGTAATAGTGCCCCTAGTCCTAGACCGTAATAATGCCCCCTTTTGTGCTTTCTACAAAGTAATGCCTTTCTCTGTGCCCCCACACAGTAGTAATGTCCCCCTTTGTGCCTCCATACACTAGTAATGTTCATATATACATATATACAATACAAGCACAAATACAGCTCCCTACAGAGATCATTTGCAAATTCAGGTTAACGTCTGCCATATAAGTTTCTACGGCATGAAACTACAGCTTCCAGTATGGCCTGAACAATGATAAGGGTATCCATCTTGCTTCATATCATACAGTGACTATAGTACTGATAAGACAAAGTCAGAAGAAGAACAAATATTTACATTCAGTAATTCACATGTGGCGTCTTCTCAAATTAAAGTTGTTCTCTTTCCTTTTTCATCTGGTCCAGACCTCCATTTTGACTTCTCCTGACCACAATTAATCTCTGCAGAACTTGCCGCTCAGATGTCTTTGACTCCTCGCTTTTTCAACATGTCCGTACATAGAAACGAACACAAAATTCTCATGGTGCCACACACTACACTCCTGAATATAATACCACCTTACACTGTGCCCCTTAATATACTGCCACACACTATACCCTTGAATACTACAGTATCACACACTGAGCCCCTCTGAATGCAATCATGCCACTCACTGTGCTCCCTGAAAATATATTGCAACACACACAGTGCCCCATAAAAATAGTGGCACAAAGTTTGCCACCTGAAAATAGTGCCATAGACTGTGCCCCCTTAAAATTAAGTGCCAAACACACAGTGCCTGCTAAAAACAGTGTTACATGATGTGCCCTGTGAAAAATGCCACAAGCTGTGCCTCATGCAAATAAAACACCTCACACACTGTGCCCTATGCAAATAAAGTCACACACCCACACTGCGCCCGCTGTAGAGAGTACCGCGCTGTGTCACCTGTAGGTAGTGCCAAAAGCTATTCCACCTGTAGAGAGTGCCACTCAGTGCCCCTTGCAGATAGTGCCACACACTGCCCCTTGTAGCTAGTGCCACACAGTGCCCCCTGTAGCTACTACCATACACAGTGCCTGCAATAGTTATTGCCACACAGTGCCCACTTTAGATAGTGCCATGCAGTGTCTCCTGCAGATATTGGCACATAGTGCTGCCTGTAAATAGTGCCACATGCAGTGCCCCTCCAGAAAGTGCCACACACACAGTGCTCCATGTAGATAGTGTCACACATCATATCCCATATAAATTTTGCCACACACAGTGCCCAATGTAGATAGTATCACACACAGTACCTCCTGTAGGTATTGCCACACAGTGCCCCCTGTAGAAATTGCCACACAGTTCCTCTTGTAAATAGTGCCACACATTCCCCTACTAGATAGTGCCACACAGTCCCCTGTAGAAAGGGATAAACAGGCACACACATACTCTGCTATCCCAAGAGAAGTGTAAAATGGTGGGGCAGGGAACTGATGCATTCCTTGCACCCACCAGCGCTAGTTAGGCTGTTCAATCTATTCGTGTTCTGAGGACACAGATAGAATTGAGTGCAATGGAAACCAGGTTGGGATCCTGATTCTGCAGCTGGCGACCCCTTGCCTGCCATCCTACTAGCGCCCGGAACACATGCCCTGCCTGACCCCCTAGGTATGCCCCTGCCTCTCCTAGACATTTATGCTTATTTAAAGAGACACTGTGGCTTATTTGCCAGCAGAACAAAGGATCAGGCATGTTAAAATTCATGAGACATGGTCCCCCTTTATACCGTAACACATTACACTATCTTAGTTGTTAAAATTATTTGGCAGCATAATAGTGCTGATAAAAATAGATAAAATCAGACAAAATTTGCCTGCCCGTTACTTTCTCTTCCACTATTGATAAACTCAATTGTGTTAATTCTTCTTTTACCTAAAATTTGAATAAAAAATAATGCAAATAAAAAATGAAGAAAAAATAACTATGTAAATGAGCATTTAAAGGGGTTGTCTCATGGAAACATGTTTAATGAAGACATCCCCTGTCCATGAAGACCCACTTATGTTTCATGAAAACAACCCCTGTCCAAAAGCCTTATTATGTAATGTGAATGTCAGAGAGGGGTACCCTGCTCACTTATACTTCTATGAGCCAAAGAGGTGAGATGCCATGTAATGCTACATTTCCCTACCAGCAGCCGCGGTTTTGAGGATCAGAAATATGTAAAGCAATTATCTAACTTCTCCATATTAAAAACATGGTTTGTTTTTGGGATGGTAAGAAGCCTACAAGTAAGTTTTTGGAGTGCGACAGAAAACCTCAAGAACAGTTAAATACATACAAATTCATGCACATTTTACCCTTGGATGGAATTGAACCTATGACACCCCTTTGGTGTCAATAATACTATGATTACAGTGCCAGTGCTGTGAACCATGCTGCAGTACACATATCACCAAAGCAATAGGTGCCAGGGTCAGTATGCAATAATAACAATGATGATATTATATCCACAAAGCCTAATTTAGTGATCTTCGGCACCCTTCATTTCCACTTGCACCTTCACCTACAGTTATTATTAGCTCACATTTTTATATATTCTTTATATAAGTGTGTTTAGGATTTTTGCAATATTTGGTTCCTGGATACTAGAATCCATGTGAGCTAAACTTTTGGGGTGTTTTATTTTAGAAAAGCTTGTCAACAGGGTGTGTGTTCAGTGTTGTTCTTGAAAAGAATGAAGTTTGCACTGCAGTGAGCAACTAAACTACCATATTATGCTGCTGAAACATTGGTTACCTTAAATTATTATCTTCACAATTATTTTCTTTTGTATTTGTACTACTAATAGATTTATGCCTTGTAACAGGCCATTGCACGACATAATTATATGGATGGTTCTCCATCGCTGATCCCAGGTGATTGAATTTGTGATGCACTAAATTCGTATATAAAATTACAAATTCAAAATCTGAAGAGGCAATCAAAGAACCTGACAAATAAGAAATATGATCATTATACAGTGCAGTCTGCAATCACAGATCAAAGAAGAATATGTTGTTATTCCTGAGACTCATTTCAGTATGTTCTACAATAATGTTGGAATTAAAAGTGTGCTTGGAGAAAATATGGTCTGCAATCTATGAATTCTGTTTTGACTTTTGGGAAAAGAACAATATTTGTTTTTTTTTTCCTGCCTCATTTATGTTGCCATAAACAGTGTTTTATAATTGTTTTGCATTTGCTTTGAATAAGTAATTGGACGCATCTCCATATGGTGAATTACTATTGTGTTACATGCAATGCACCCCAGAGTTCTCTAAAGGGTCTCAAAGCAGAGGCATAGAAAGACAAAATTAGCTTCATTAACATCATGCTCATTATAAATTAAAGTCAACAGGACATGCAGATTTTAAAAATAAGCAGTGCTTAAAGCTAAAACTGCTTTTCTTGCGTATTTGTCTACATTTGTAAGGCCATTGGTCAAGACCTTAATATTTAATCAAGTTCTGTTTATATTCCACTCTATATTTTCCAAACTTGCTTGGTAGCAGTGTCTGAGTTTGGAGGAGATTTCAGGTCTACAATAGATGCTAAACAGTAACCCAGAATTATCCATCACTCTTACTACTCCCCCATGTTAGCCCTGTATAGGGCAAACTTACTGTGGAATCAGGCCTTGACTTTATGTTGTGGTCCTCTGACGGATATGCTAGAACGGAAGCCACAACGCAGATGTGAACGCAGCCTTAGGCCTCATGCACACAACCGTATTTTTTCCCTCCCGTAAATACTGGCGTCAATACGGGTCTGGTGTCACACGTATTCGACCCGTTTTGCACCAGTATTTACGGACCCGTGCCTGTAAATACGGGCCCGGTGTCACCCGTATTCCACCCGTATTTACGGGCACGTATTCTCTGCAAAATTGCACTGCACTAATCGGCAGCCCTTTCTCTCTATCAGTGCAGGATAGAGAGAAGGGGCAGCCCTTTCCGAGGTAAAAGTAAAAGAAATTCATACTTACCCGGCCGTTGCCTTGGTGACGCGTCCCTATCTTGACATCCAGCCCGACATCCCTGGATGACGCGGCAGTCCATGTGACCGCTGCAGCATGTGATTGGCCTGTGATTGGCTGCAGCCGTCACATGGGCTGAAACGTCATCCAGGGATGTCGGGCCGGATGTCGAGAGGGACGCGTCACCAAGGCAACGGCCGGGAGGCCGGACTGGAGGAAGAAGCAGGAAGTTCTCGGTAAGTATGAACGTCTTTTCTTTTTTTTTACAGGTTGCTCTATATTGAGATCGGAATTCACTATCCAGGGTGCTGAAAGAGTTACTGCCGATCAGTTAATTCTTTCAGCACCCTGGACAGTGACTATTTACTGACGTTGCCTAGCAACGCTGCCATAATGACGCGTGCACACACGTAGCCACCCGTCATTACGGGAGCTCCATAGACTTCTATGGGCTGCCCGTGCCGTTATTACGGCCTGAAATAGGACATGTTCTATCTTTTTCAACGGCACGGGCACCTTCCCGTAAGAAAACGATACGGTACCCGTGGCCAATAGAAGTCTATGAGCCCGTTATTACGGGTCGTAATTACGACCCGTAATAACGGGAGTTTTTACGGTCGTGTGCATGAGGCTTTAGTAAATGTTATTTGTATGTGTCAGAACGCAACAATTACATATAGAGAGCTGTTCAACTCACAGATAAGCTCTATGACTCATAGCATCTGAGTGGCCAGAGAAAGGATACTCAGGTGTAAAAACTGATAAGGATGAGAAGGACAGTGCCGAGGGAAGGAGATAATTTTTTTTTTGCAGCTGGGGATGCTATAGCTGACAAGAATGGGCATTATAACTACACTGGGGAGGCATTGTGCCTGACATGGGGACAGGGGATTGTACCTGACACTGGGTGGCATTGTGGCTAGCTTTTGGAGCAACATTGTGGATAGCACTGTTAGGGGGGGGGCACACTGTGGCAGGCATCTATAGGAGCACACTGTGACTGTCACTTTATGGGGTCATATTGTCACTGTCACTGTATGGGCAAACTGAGTCTGAGTCAAACAGAATAATGTACGGTTTAATAAAAGTTATTACGTTCATGCATCATGACCAGCTGGAATAAACAGGGTGACTTTCGAACTTGTAAAGTCAATAGGTTTAGAGCTTTGCATCTTCATTAAAATGTTATATTTGCTTTTCACCACATCTCCAGGGTCTATATTTGTGGACACCAATGAACATGCCAAGACAAAGTGAAATACCTAATATTTTAGCAAAAAGAGAAACTAGTGTTAACAGCAAATCTTTATTCTATAAGGATTTAGGAGTCCCTTAACTGGATATTTGTGTTTCGGTTTTTATTTTTCATATCTTTAATAGCCAATGATAAATGATAAAGTTGTTAATATTGTTAAGCTTCCAATGCCATGGTATCCTGTGTTTTTTGAGAGACCTCACTTGCTAAAGATTCTGTTCTTTAGTACAAGTGAAAGACCCTTTAATTTCACAGTACTTAGGCCCCATGCACACAAACGTAACGCCCGTAATTACGGGCCCATAGACTTCTATTGGCCACGGGTACCTTCCCGTTTGCTTACGGGAAGGGGCCGTAATTACGGCACGAGCAGACCCATAGAAGTCCATGGGGCTCCTGTAATTACGGGTGTAATTACGGGTGGCTAACGTTAACTGATCGGCAGTAACTCTTTCAGCACCCAGGACAGTGACTACCGCTGGACTTAATTGTATTAAAAGTTAACTTACCCAGAACTCCCTGCTTCTTCCTCCAGTCCGGCCTCCCGGGATGACGTTTCATCCCATGTGACCGCTGCAGCCTATCACAGGCCAATCACAGGCTGCAGTGGTCACATGCACTGCCGCATCATCCAGGGAGGTCGGACTGGATGTCAAAAGAGGGACGCATCACCAAGACAACGGCCGGGGTACGTATGAACTTATTTTACTTTCAATCGCTGTGGAAACTCTGCCCGAAAGGGCTGCCCCTTCTCTCTATCCAGCACTGATAGAGAGAAGGGGCTGCCGATTAGTGCAGATAAAAAACGGGTCCGTAAATACGGGTGGAATACAGTGACAACAGACCCGTATTTACGGGCACAGGTCCATAAATACTGGTGGAATACGGGTCGAATACATGTGACAAAGGACCCATATTTACGCCGGTATTTACGGGAGGAAAAAAATACGTTTGTGTGCATGGGGCCTTAACTCAGGTGTCCATGAGGTCTCAAGCCAAGCCATCATGATGTCAATGGCAGCATTAGAGAGAAAAACTTCCATCGTTTTAAATAGCAACCAGTGAATTACAGGTTCATCAAAAGCATATGTGAAACTAGCGCTTAAAGTTCTAAGAGGCAAAGCAGGATTGTGTGTATATCTACGAAAGACATCAGTAAGAATGCTAAACTCTTTGAGTTTAAATTAGGCAAGGCGCGATTGTGACCACTAAAAGACTCCGCCACATCTGACACAGTACACTAGCTTGGAAATAGCACATCTCCAAACCTGTTACATTGGTATTCTGGGGACCAAAGATATGACAACTACACAGCCAGTGTCCCTTTAGGTTTTTCAAAAGGGGGGCTCATGCACTCATCTGCTGGTGACTGACCTGTACAGGTGTGAAGAGGGCTGGCTTCAGAAAGACAGGCATCGAGAGTGGATGGGCAGCTGCTATGATGATGAATTGGGCCTGAGCACAATGCCAGGACTGTGAGAGCTGGTAAGGGGCAATTACAGACAGAGAAGCAGGGATACGTGCTGGATGTGGATTTGACAATAGTGACCAAAATTACACAATTTCCTGTTGGCAGCACGAAGGTGAGGGATATCATCAACGTTTCCATTGTTTAGCCATATCGGTTTTGAACTGGCAGTTTTATCACAGATTCACATGTAATTCAAATCAATGGACCTTTGCTTAGAATTTTATTTTGGACGTTCAGCAACAGGCATTCCTCTGCTGAGCCAAAGGGTTTTGAGTGATCTATTTATCTCTTTTGATCTGAAAATAGGTGGTGATTCAAGATCATAGGCCACCATATGTATCTATGACAGAAATTCATTTTAATCTAAATAATTATTTTTTTCCAGATTGGATATTCACAAGATCTTTCAGCACCTGGGTTGGAAACCTATCAATCACATTCTACCAATAGCTCATGGACAGTTGTTGAGTAGATCTTGGGCCAATTTCAAGTTCAATACTGTGGTCAGTTCAGTCCGGAGTGTTTAATTTAATACTAATAAGTCTTGGCCTTTGTGAGAAAACACTGCCATAGACTCCCTGTTCCATCTTTTCTATTGCTGCTCTGCCCACTGACCTCTCCTCCAAAGGAAAGGTGGAGCCTCCAATGTAAAGGAGCTTCACCCAACTTTGCTGCTGGGGTAGTGAGCAGTGGGGTCAGTCTAGTGAAACTGTAAATGGAAGCACTGTTGTGGCACTGTAAATGGAGGCACTGTGGTGGCATTTTTAACGCATTCACTTTGGTGACATTGTTAATAGAGCCACTGCGGTAGATTATTCCAGTAGATATCCATATCCCCAAGGTTGCCTTCCTCTGCTTTACCTAACACTAAAGTTCTTATTATGCCTGCAGATTTTGATATTTTATGGATGATTTTGAGAGCGAAAATTTGACAAATAAAGGAGTTGAAAAATTTGGATCTCTTTCATTTTGGCTACCAGTATCATAAAGTCATCTTTACTGTTTCATTTATGTGTATTGTAATGGAACATTTAGGGCCTTATAATCTCAAAGAAGTACTTTCAATAGTTTTGTAGAAATAGTAAGTTCAAGGGTCATCTAGGTTGTATAGGGTTTCATTAACTTTTAACTCTTGAAAACAGTCTGTCTTCCCTTAATGCTACAAATAGTGTCTAGTACCTCTCCTTTAGTTAAGCCAAACTACATACTTATTATTTTCATTGTTTCCTCCAAAAATAATGTTCTCATTATTAAACATCTGGCTTCATTCAAGCAGATTCGTCCTCCAATGTTTATAATTCTAATTTGAAGTGCTGCAAATTAATATGCTGATTTTTGTAATGTTTATCTTAACCTGTTCAGAGAAATTATGACTACAAATATCTCTTACAAAACATGGTCTAAACATCCAGCTTGTTCAAACATCATAAGAGGCAATGCAGTCTCCTACAGATGATTAGAACCACTTCAGAGGCAATCATGATTAGCAGGTTGGCTGGAAGCCATATGCTGCACATAAAGCATATTCCTCCATGTTCTGATGCTGTCCCTGGCTAATAAAAACCCACCTCCGCTATCTCTAATAAACAGATTCTAGAGCGCCAGATGGTTTGTTTGAAAGGCTGGATTTTTCCTCAAGCAAGAAAGAAATGGAGTATTTCTTCTAGTAGGCATCAAGAAAAATATTACTTCCTAAGACTGAAAAACTAATGTTAATGTACAGTAACATTCGGTTACATGTGCCAGAAGAAGAAGAACACATGAAACCAACAAAAACGAGGTCCACTTTGACTCAATTTGTCTGAAAGTAGGCCGAAAGTGTACTTTTTTTTAGTTGCCTACAGTACAGGGTGGGCCATTTATATGGATACACCTAAATAAAATGGGAATGGTTGGTGATATTAACTTCCTGTTTGTGGCACATTAGTATATGGGAGGGGGGAAACTTTTCAAGCTGGGTGTTGACCATGGCGGCCATTTTGAAGTTGGCCATTTTGTATCCAACTTTAGTTTTTTCAATGGGAAGAGGGTCATGTGACTCATCAAACTTAACGAGAATTTCACAAGAAAAACAATGGTGTGCTTGGTTTTAACGTTACTTTATTCTTTCATGAGTCATTTACAAGTTTCTGACCACTTATAAAATGTGTTCAAAGTGCTGCCCATTGTGTTGGATTGTCAATGCAACCCTCTTCTCCCACTCTTCACACACTGATAGCAACATCGCAGAAGAAATGCCTCCCAATCTGACCCCCTTAGACTTTTATCTTTGGGGTCATCTGAAGGCAATTGTCTATGCTGTGAAGATACGAGATGTGCAGCAACTGAAACTATGGATACTGGAAGCCTGTGCTAGCATTTCTTCTGCGGTGTTGCTATCAGTGTGTGAAGAGTGGGAACAGAGGGTTGCATTGACAATCCAACACAATGGGCAGCACTTTGAACACATTTTATAAGTGGTCAGAAACTTGTAAATAACTCATGAAAGAATAAAGTAACGTTAAAACCAAGCACACCATTGTTTTTCTTGTGAAATTCTCGATAAGTTTGATGTGTCACATGACCCTCTTCCCATTGAAAAAACTAAAGTTGGATACAAAATGGCCGACTTAAAAATGGCCACCATGGTCAACACCCAGCTTGAAAAGTTTCCCCCCTCCCATATACTAATGTGCCACAAACAGGAAGTTAATATCACCAACCATTCCCATTTTATTTAGGTGTATCCATATAAATGGCCCACCCTGTGGAATTATAAAGGGAATCCAAATACTTTAAAAAATAAAAAAATCAGACACGGTCTTTGTCTAGAAAAAAAAAAAGTCTTCTTTTAAGTTTTTACTGGAAAACTCTAAGGGCTCTCAGCTGTGTATTGTAACCATCAGAAAAAAGTTCTGTAGATCTATCTCTACCTTTGTTGTCTCTATGTAAAGTTTAACAGTTTCATAGATTTATCGTGGATTGTATATAAATTAAAGGAACACTAATCCTAGAAATGAATGATAACAATAAATAGGAGATACATTTCCCCACTTTGTTCATCATTCAGCATGATTTTCTGCAGCAAACATTTTATAGAAATCCTGCCTAAGAATTAATTTCCTGCTGATCTCTTCCATTGTTAGCTGACAGATGGCTGAAAGGCGGGGCTTAGTTAATGGGACGGGGCTTAATATATTTGTTCCGTACTGTAAAGAGAGGAGTGGGAGGAGTCTCTTTCTGCAGCTGATTGCCTCACCGTCAGACACATAACTATAAAAAGGAGGAGGGAATGACTAATCTCCTCAACACATATTGAAGATTATATATTTCTCCCAGTTTTGATTACAACGTAAGCCAAAATAGGATCAAAGTAAAGCAGAATATTAAGGGAGGAATTGCTGGGTTTTTTATTTTTACTTTTCTATGTTTTGTGTACCTTTAGTAGTACTGTGAATAAAAATACAGACCCCTGTATTGAAAAGTCACTGAATGAACAAATGTCAATATTTGCATAAATGCACGGGTTGTCCCTAAACCCATTCACCATCATGTAATATTGATCTTCCCATATTGCAATCTCTGGGGTTTAGGAAGCCAATATATAGGGAGTTGTTTTCCCTCCCTCATTCCGGCAGCCGCTTTAGAGTTCCATTGAACTGTAAGAACCTTCTATCTAAGAAGATTTGTGAATATGTAGATTTCAGAACCTAAATTTCATAGGGTTGTTCTAGTGCTCGTTGGGAGTCCCATCAATGCTACCTTACGACTCATATGTCATATCTTAATGACGTCAGTATATAGTTAAAGGACAAAGAAACATGTAAAAGATAAAAAAAAACTAACAAATTGTGAATAAAATACAATATTTTTACCTACATGTTGATTGAAACTTTTTATTTTGAGTTGTATTCCCCTTTTAAAAACAACCCATGTATATTTGAAAGATACAAATCTATAACTCACTTTATAGTCTATTTAAATATGTACAAATTTGAAATCACCAGTCTTATTATTAGCACAGGAAGAACATTAAGAACTTTCTGGATTTTTATGACAAATTCCCAGATGAGTTTAATGAGGAAAGAGATTTAAGAGATCTCCTTCACTTCTGAATTAATGTGTTTAAATTGCTGTGAAGAGGTTGATGTATTTATTGCTGCTTTATTAATTTTGAAATTTATACTAGATCTAATATTTTGAAAAGCTGTTTAATGTTTATTCTGAGTATTAAATACATTTGCATTTAGCTGTGAAGAAAAAAGTAATATTTGTTACACTCGTGTATTTTGTGGTTAAGTTACTTTGAAGTTATAGCCTTTTAAAATGTGCTGTCATTTTAATTGCTATGGATTTTACTGAGGTGCAAACCACATTGGGAATTCTGATGAAGCATATGGAGTGGTGAACAACTCATCATTCATTAATGTTGTGTCTGCTAGATATGGGAGCAAGAACCAGAAGACAGATAAGTTGAGATGCATAATTGAAAATGAAAAAGTATTTCACTATGTTATGAAGATTAGAGGTATTTGGTACTGGCCATCTTTTTGCAGAAATAGGTATTTACTAAAAGTGTATGCAGGGGGAAATGTGCTAACCAGACAATTACTTCCTATGTCTAAATTACTCAAAAAATTAAACATATGCTGATTGATTTCAGGGATTTTACTGCAAATTTGCAACAAGAATAAACACTCTTGTTAAATGGTTAAACCACTGAATACAAATACAGACTTCTAAATTTCAGCTTGCTGTTTAAAACCCTCTCAAACTCTCCGTGGACCATAAATCACCTTTCCCAAGGGTCAGCTATTACAGACTAATAAGATTATAATGAACGACATGCCCATATACTTTTATCTTTCTTGTGACATGTCGTTGGGTTGAGACCATCTAATCAATAGGATGAAGGACACTCACCCCATCTGATTAGCCTCAAAGATATGTTAGAAGATAGGTAAAAGTGAAGGTACACTTAAATATAAAGGAGGACTAAATTCGTGCCATCACTTCTAAATTCATACCTACTAGTTAGCTGTACCCATCTTAAGCGTGAATCAACTCTTTATACCCAGGGCTTACAGCCCTGATTACTTTCAGATAGCTGGACTACTCCTCCCAAAATGTATAAGTCTACTTTATGAACCTGTAACTCAGCAGAGCACTGAAACACACCTTCAGAAAAAATGTAAGGTGAAAAAATGAATAAATTATAAAATGCACAACTTTCAAAAATGGCATGACATTTAACAGAGATAGTGAACGTCTGAGAATTCCAGGCAAATGCAATAATAATAATAATAATAATCATCATAATCATAATAATTATTATTATGATGATTATTATTATTATTATTATATAGCGCAAACATATTCCACAACAGTGTACAATTCAGATGATACATGTGCAAAAAAAACCTGACATTATATTAGGCTTTGTTCACATCTGCGTCGTGACATTCTGTTGTACTGCTCCGTCAGAGGAGCAGAATAGGGGAATAATGGAGGATACGGCTCCGTTGCACAACAGACACCACCGGCAGCCGACGGAGCCCATTGATTTTAATAGGTTCCGTCAGCTTTCCGTCGGGGTGTCCGTGATTTTGCAAGAGACAATAGCGCAGCATGCTAATCAAACAAGAGTAGTGAGGACCCTGCTCGCAAGAACGTACAATATTCTATCTATGAAATACTGAAATATATGTTGATAGGAGATTAAATGAAAACATTGCATTTCAGATGCAGAATAAATGCAAAAATATTTCTGTAACATCAAATAATTCTGAGACAAATTAACATGAACGAGTTCAGGAGGAAAATCAGTAAGTGACGAGGTGTGGTTGAATTGAATCAGTATATGGGAAATGTATCTAACACATTTAGGCCACGTTCAGACGTGGCGGAATTGCTGTTGAATTCCGCTGTGGACAGTCTGCAGTGGAATTCTGCAGCAGATGTTTTTTACATTTCTTTCTATGCATCTTTAGGAAAGTTAGTTCAGACGTTGTGGAAAATAACTGTGCGGAATTTAGGCTGCGGTGCAGATTTTTCCCTCCGCAGCATGCTCATGACATTGCGGAATTTCACTGTGGATTTCAGCCTTTAGGGCATGCCCAGACGTGGCGGATTTCTTCCGCCACTGTCCGCATCAATGCCGCACAGAATCTGCGTTGTAGATTCTGTGGTGGCTTTGCCTAAAATGGGCATTAAATTGATGCGGACTAGCCGTTGCGTATTGAGGTGAAAGTACTTCCCTTCTCTCTATCAGTGCAGGATAGAGAGAAGGGACAGCCCTTTCCCTAGTAAAAGTAACAGAAATTCATACTTACCCGGCCGTTGCCTTGGTGACGCGTCCCTCTTTCGCATCCAGCCCGACCTCCCTGGATGACGCGGCAGTCCATGTGACCGCTGCAGCCTGTGATTGGCTGCAGCCGTCAGTTGGACTGAAACGTCATCCTGGGAGGCCGGACTGGAGGAAGAAGCAGAGAGTTCTCGGTAAGTAGGAACTTCTATTTTTTTTACAGGTTGATGTATCTTGTGATCGGAAGTCACTGTCCAGGTTGCAGAAACAGTTACTGCCGATCGCTTAACTCTTTCAGCACCCTGGACAGTGACTATTTACTGATGTCGCCTAGCAACGCTCCCGTAATTATGGGTGCACACACGTAGTCACCCGTAATTACGGGAGCCCCATTGACTTCCTCAGTCTGGCTGTAGACCTAGAAATACATAGGTCCAGCCAGAATGAAGAAATGTCATGTTAGTAAAACCAATACGCTCCGCAGCACACATAACATCTACATAACATCTGCGGACTTCATTGCGGAATTTTGAATCTCCATTGAAGTCAATGGAGAAATTCCGCAATGAGTCCGCAACAAGTTCGCTACACGTCCGCAACAACCATTGTATGCTGCGGACACCAAATTCCGCGCCGCAGCCTATGCTACGCAGCGAAATTGTCAGCAACATGTAAACGAACACAACTAAAAAGCTGTGGAAGGCAATGGAGAAACGTGTACGCTGCGGATTTCCGCAGCGGACTGTCCGCAGCAGAATTCCAGAGCAATTCCGCTACGTGTGGTCATGCCCTTACAATGCAAAAACTAAAGTCTGCGGAAAGTCCGCTGTGATATCTGCAACGTCAGAATTACCTGTCAAATATGCAAATGTTGCTGCAGATTTGTTGCGTAATTGCCCCGAATCTGCACCAACATTTGCAGCAGACAAATTCTGCCGAGTGTGAACGTGGCCTTAGAAAGTGGGATCACAAAGTAATAATAGTCAGTTTACATGTAGCATAGTTTGTATATGTAGCTAAGGACAGTAACTCAACAACGCCATCCAGAGATTTCTGGCTGAACTAGAAAGCTGATAAAGAGTTTGAGGAGTATCCTTTTTAATTTTGGGTAAAAGATATGTGATCCACAGTCACGTAGCCACAATCACCCTGATAAATCCAGAGAGAATTGGGAAATTGAAGTTTGGTTTGTTTGCTATTCACGCCTGAGCAGATAGTTGACTCAAAAGTGCACTTCAATACATTCTTCAAATTGACAACTCCACCACCCATCTCAACAAGATGTTTTATTATAGATCTATATCTGCCATGTTGGGATTATGTCTATAGTAGGTGGACACTAAAATACGGAATCAATTTATTTTGTAGTCAAAAGACCAGTTAAAAAATATCAGCAGATGAAAGTAATATTTTTGATGGAGTTTGTTTTCACATATATATTAATACGAAAGAAAATAAAAGGCAGGAAAAGATGGCAAAGATTTAATCAATAATGAAATGTCATTAAAACATTAAATGACATTTTAAGAGAACAAATCTCGGAATAAAATGTCCGTTTTGTGTCACTGGACATTGTATTTGTACTTTTAGCAACACTTGACTAGTCTGCGATCAGATTGGGCCACTGAAACCTTTGCAGTTATTTGAAAATTGTGCTGCGGGTTTTGACTGGGCTGTCACAGATGATTTTTTCCACGTTTTATTTGTGCTTACTGTTATGTATACATTTCCAAAATAAAAACATTATTTAAAAGTCAAAAATCTAAAAAATGATCAATCGACAAATAATTAATTCTCAGTCTTATGATCTATTAAATTATTCTCCATACAGGACAGTTTATGTAATGTTATTTTAAGGCCCCCTGCACACGCTGCAGATTTTGTTGCAGAAATTTCTGCGACTAAAAATCAATACCAATCATCTGAATGGAACTTTCAGAAATCCATGCACCTGCTGCACAGAAACCACATTCAGATTGAACTGATTTTCAATCGCAAAAAAAATCTGCTACAAAATCTGCAGTGTGTGACTGCACCCTAAGGGCACATTCACACGTGGCGGAATTGCTGTTGAATTCCGCTGTGGACAGTCAGCAGTGGAATTCTGCAGCAGCCGTTTTTTACATTTGTTTCTATACATTTTTAGAAAACTTAGTTCAGACGTTGCAGAAAATAACTGTGCGGAAATCAGGCTGCGGTGCAGTATTTCCCCTCCGCAGCATGCTCATTATGTTGCGGAGAAGAAGCGGAATTTCACTGCGTATTTCAGCCTTTGCAATGCAAAAACTGAAATCTGTGGCAAGTCCGCTGTGATATCTGCAACGTCTGAATTACCTGTCAAATATGAAAATGTTGCTGCAGATTCGTTGCGTAAATGCCCCAAATCTGCACCAACATTTGCAGCGGAAAAATTCTGCCACGTCTGAACGTGCCCTAAGAGTATTTGTATGTCAGTGTACCACAAATTGAATGTTCCAGGCCATTGCTGACATTTGGGAAGTCTTCCCTGGTACCATCATTATGGTCTTATATCTGGGTATGCATGTAGTTCCTTTTATTACACTGGTTTAGTGTTTAGCCCCTATTATCTAGCAGTTAGGGCATGACCACACATGGCGGAATTCCTCCGCAACTGTCCGCATCAATGCCGCACAGAATCTGCGTTGCAGATTCTGCAGCGGATCTGCACAAAATGTGCAGAAAATTGATGCGGACTGGCCGCTGCGGACTGCAGGAAAAGTGCTTCTCTTCTCCCTATTCAGTGCAGGATAGAGAGAAGGGACAGCACTTTCCCTAGTGAAAGTCAAAGAAATTCATACTTACCGCCCGTTGTCTTGGTGACGCGTCCCTCTTTCGGCATCCGGCCCGACCTCCCTGGATGACGCTCCAGTCCATGTGACCGCTGCAGCCTGTGCTTGGCCTGTGATTGGCTGCAGCCGTCACTTACACTGAAACGTCATCCTGGGAGGCCGGACTGGAGACAGACGCAGGGAGTTCTCGGTAAGTATGAACTTATATTTTTTTTTTACAGATACATGTATATTGAGATCGGTAGTCACTGTCCCGGGTGCAGAAACAGTTACTGCCGATCGCGTAACTCTTTCAGCACCCTGGACAGTGACTATTTACAGACGTCTCCTAGCAACGCTCCCGTCATTACGGGAGCCCCATTGACTTCCTCAGTCTGGCTGTAGACCTAGAAATACATAGGTCCAGCCAGAATGAAGAAATGTCATGGTAGTAAAAACAATACGCTCCGCAGCACACATAAGATCTGCGGACTTCATTGCGGAATTTTGACTCTCCATTGAAGTCCATGGAGAAATTCCGCCATGAGTCCGCAACCAGTCCGCCACTGCTCCGCAACAGACAGAGCATGCTGCGGACACCAAATTCCGCTCCGCAGCCTATGCTCCGCAGCGGAATTGTACGCATCGTGTAAACGAACACTGCTAAATTAAAGTGAAAGTCAATGGAGAAACGGCTCCGCTGCGGATTAACGCTGCGGAGTGTCCGCAGCGGAATTTAAGTGAAATTCCGCCATGTGTGAACCCGCCCTTACTTACCCAAATCCTAGTTCAAAATATGTCTATATCATCTATCTATCTATCTATCTATCTATCTATCTATCTATCTATCTATCTATCTATCTATCTATCTATCTATCTATCCATCCATCCATCTATCTATCTATCTATCTATCTATCTATCTATCTATCTATCTATCTATCTATCTATCTATCTATCTATCTATCTATCTATCTATCTATCTATCTATCTATCATCTTCTCTACAGTATATTGAGTCTACAGTATATTGAGTTCAAACTATAATTCAGACTTAATAAATGGTAATAATGTTGTCAGAAGTTGCAATGGTCCATTATCATAGCTGTGAAATGGGAATGTTAATAACATATACTGTGTGATTACTGTAAATAGATTCTCATAGGAAATACAGTGAATTTAGTGTCATGGCATGTGAAGGGTTTAGCAGTAGCTGTAGTGTCTAAAGACAAGCTGTTGTGACTTTCATTATTATTTAAGGCTGACACCTGGTGGCAGTCATTGGTTTGAGATTGCCACAAGAAATAATTATAAGTTATTTCGAAGAATACTAAAAAGAAATTAAAAAAAACAAAAAAAAAAACAAGTACTTGAGCAGTCCCCTTGTGTGACTACTTTTAGTATTCAGGATATTGGGTAACAATTCCTTTGAGAGATAGATAATGCTTATCAACCCCTACGGGACGAAGCCATATTTTGCTTTTTCATTTTTAATTTCCTTCCTTCCAAGAGCCATAACTTTTACATTTTTCCGTTAATGGAGTGGTGTAAGTGGTGTAAGGGCTTATTTTTTGCGAGAGGAATTGTAATTGAAATAAAATTCTATGTGGGGCAGAATTGGAAAAACCTGTCATTCCTCCATTGATCTTTGGGTTTCGTTTTCACGGCTTTCACCGTGAGGTAAAAATTACAGCTTAACTTTATTCTGAAGCTCAATACAATTACGGGGATACCACATTTAGAAAGCTTTTTAATATTTTACTACTTTTCAAAGAAAAAACAATTTGTTAAAAAAAATTGTTTTGTTTCACGACATCTGAGAGCCAAAACTTTTTTATTTTTTCATCGATTGAGCATTGTGAGGACTTATTTTTTTTGTGGGACGAGCTGTAGTTTTATTTGTATAATTTTGTGTACATACAACTTTTTGATTACTTTTAATTACATGTTTGAGATCTAAGGTTACCAAAAACAGCTATTTTGGTGTTTTAATTTGTTGTTTTTTTTTATGGCGTTTACCGTGCGAGTTAAATAATGTTATATTGTAATAGTTTGGACTTTTATGGACACGGCAATACCAATTTTGTTTATTTTTATATTAATTTAGAAAAGAAGTGTTTTTTGAACTTTTAATATTTTTTTTTTACTACTGAAAACTTTTTTAACACCTTCCCGACCGCCCACTGTCTTTTGACGTCAGGCGGTGCAGGTACTTAATCTACAGAGACGTCTTTTGGCGTCGCTGCAGATCAGGCTGATGAGCGCTCGTGAGAGCACTCATACTCTAAGCAGGAGCTGTTACTAACAGCTCCTGATCTTAGAGCAGCCTCCTGAACACAGCTGGGGTCGGCAAACATTCGGACCCCAGCTGTGTAACCCTTTGATTACCGCGGTCCGTGACCGCGGCATGATCAAAGGGAATTTCCCTCTTTGATCGCATCACCGGGATTCCAGTGATGCGATCAAACAATGGGGAATCCCTCTGCAGTCAGCCCTGGGGACCTACAAAGGACCCCAGGGCTGTCTGTTCCGTGTGCCTGCTGTTCGGGCACACTATGTGCTGCCCGATCAGCAGCCTGTGTCATAGTGAGACAGTGTAATGTATTAGCGTACAGAAGTATGCTAATACATTACAAGTAAAAAATAAAGTTACAAATAAAGTTATCCCTTGATGGGATTAAAAAAAAAAAAAAGTAACAAAACAAATAAATAAATAAATAAAAGAAGTGCCAAAAAGAGTCTTTATTTTGCATTAAATACATTTTATTGCCCCTACACTAAATAAAAACAAAAAACCTACGCATATTAGGTATCTACATGACCGTAATAACCTGAAGAATTAATCTAATGGGTTATTTAGCGTGAAACGTGAACGGGATAAAAAATAAACCAAAAAAACAATTCCGAGAATCGCTTTTTCCTATATTCACGCCGTAAAAAAAAAATTTTTTACCCCCAAACTGTGGGAAAAATAAAATACTATTTCTCTCGCATAAAACAAGGCCTCATACAGCCACGTCAATGAAAAAATAAAAAAGTTATGACTGCTGAAATGCAGAGAGGCAAAAACAGAAAAATTTAGCTGGTCATTAAGGTCTTTTCAGACCCGGTCATTAAGGGGTTAAAATTTTTAATACATTTTATTTGTCTTCCTAGGGGATTTGAACCAGCGATCATTAGACTAATCCATTGCAGAATATTGCCATTTTTACAGGCTCCTATTAGAGGAAGAAGGCAGTGCTTAATAGACAGATAGAAGGCCGTCCTGGGGGCCCCTGGGCTGCCATGACAATGATTGGCAATCTGTGATTGCGTCGCTTTTCTGGGAAGACCTTCCACAAGATTTTGGAGTGTGTCTGTGGGAATTTTTGCCCATTAAACCAAAAGAGCATTTGTGAGGTCAGACACTGATGTTGAACGAGAAGGTCTGGCTTATAGTCAGCCTTCCAAATTTATTCCAAAGATGTTTAATGCAGTTGAGGTCAGGGCTCTGTGTCGGTCCTCCACAGTAAAACCATCAGATCATGTATTTACCTCGCTTTGTGCACTGGGGCACAGTCATGCTGGAACAGAAGGGCTTTCCTCCAAACTGTTCCCACAAAGTTAGAGGCATACAATCGTCTAAAATCTTTTGGTATGCTGAAGCATTAACAATACCCTTAACTGAAAATAAGGGCCTAGCCCAAACCCTCAAAAACAGACCATTTTTTCTCCTCCATAAAATGTTACAGATCTATGCATTCCGGTAAGTAGCGTTCTCCTGCCATTTGTCAAACCCAGATTCGGGAATCAGACTGACAGATTGTGACATGTGCTTCATCACCACAGAGAATACGTTTCCACTGCTCCAGAGTCCAGTGGCTGCGTGCTTTACACCACTGCAGCTGACGCTTGGCATTGTGCATGGTGATGTAAGGCTTGTGTGCAGCCGCTTGACCATGGAAACCCATGCCATGAAGCTCCGGATGCACTGTTCTTGAACTGGTGTCACTTCCAGAGGCAGTTTGGAACTCTGTAGTGAGTGATGCAACAAAGGATAGGAGATTTTTATGCGCCATGTCTTTCAGCACTCAGTGGCCTCACTCTGTGAGTTGCGTGTTCTACCACTTGTGTCTGAGCTGCTGTCACTCCTAGATACTTCCACTTCCCAATAATAGCACTTGACTGGGGCAAATCTAGCAGATCAGAAATTTCACAAACTGACTTGTGCTAAAGATGGCATCCTATGACAGTGCTGCATTGAAAGTCACTGAGCTCTTCAGTATAACCATACTACTAGCAATGTTTATATATGGAGATTGCATGACTGTGTGCTTGATTTTATGCACCTGTTTGCAATGGGTGTGGCTGAAACACCTGAACCCAATAATTAGGAGGGGTGTCCAAATAGTTTTGGTCATATAGTCAGTCTGTCTGTCTTTCTATCTATATACTAAATGTATACAGTTATATTTTTATTATACATATTGAGAGTTGTAAAAAGTTCTGAGCAGGGGGTCTACAACTATTCAGGGCAAAACTATGTTATTCCAATTTTGCCTGGAGTTAACCTTTGATCATTCGAATTTAGGAGAAAATTTGTGGGTAGAGACAATCTTTAAAAGAAGACTCAGAGGAAAAATGATACACTGTGTAATATCTAAATCAGGACCTGAGCGGCGGTGCATGACACAGGGATTCGTTCTTAGGGATTCAAACAACACCACCACCCCTGAGTTTATGTGTTTTAGACACTTTTTACATATTACCAATGGCGGATCATCATAGGGCGTTTTGGACGGCTGCCCGGGGCCCGAGGCTCCCGGGGGGCCCATGTCCACCCAATGTACAATGTCGTTTTGTCGCGTTATTTAGAGACCTGCTGGTCACATGACCGAAGGTCCATGAGCAGCAGCAAGACTCCACAGAGAAGACTGAGGTGAGCTGCTATGTAAGTATAAGGGGGTGTATTTGTTTAAGGGGTCTGTATTTAGGGGGCCTGGTGTTGGGACTGTATTTAGGGGGTCTGGTTTGGGGACTGTATTTCGAGGTCTGGTTTGGGAACTGTATTTAAGGGGTCTGGTCTGTATTTAGGAAGTTTGGTGTCTGATTTAGTTTAAGGGGTCTGAGGTCTGTATTTATAGTGTCTGAGTTCTGTATCAGTTTAGGGTCTGTATATTTATGGGTGTGTGTTAGTTTAAGGCGTCTGGGCTCTGTATTTAGGGGGTCTGTATTAGTTTGACGTCTGGGGTCTGTATTAGTTTATGGGGTCTATTAAGGGAGCCTGTTCTAGGGTCTGTATTAGTTTAGGGGTCTTTATTTAGGGGTCTGTATTTAGGGGTCTGGTATGGGGTCTGTATTAGATTAGGGAGTCAGGTCTGGGGTCATTATTAGTGTAGGGGGTCAGGTCTGGGGGTCTGTATTTAGGGGGTCTGTATTAGTTTGAGGTCTGGGGTCTGTATTTAGGGGTTTGGGGTCTATATTAGTTTATGGGGTCTGTATTTAGGGGCCTGGTATAGGGTCTGTATTAGTTTAGGGGTCTGTAGTAGTTTAAGGGGTCTGGTCTGGGGTCTGTATTAATGGAGTCAGGTTTGGGGTCATTATTAGTGTAGAGGGTCAGGTCTGGGGTCTGTATTTATTTAGGGTGCTTGTTCTGGGGTCTGTATTTGTTTAGGGGAGTCTGGTCTGGGGACTGAAATAGTTTAAAAGGTCTGGGGTCTGTATGTATTCTATGATCTAGTCTGGGGTCCAAATTTATTATTCTAAGTAAAAATGGTTGTCTGGGCACATCGATAGGTCATCAGTATAAAAAATGGTCTGTGCCCAGACAACCCCTTTAATGTATGGTTCTGGGCCTTAGTGTCTAAATTTGTGTGTTTCTATAGAGGCTGAAAATGGCTGCAGAAGTGATGGACAAAGATGTCTCATCAGGAGAAGTCGCCATAACGGTCTGCGTCAGATGAAGAAAAGAAAACGACTCCCATCAGAGAAGACATCACCTGTGAGTCACTGTATCTATAGGGGATCTGTCCCCTCTCCTGACATGTCTGTTGTAGGAAATCCTTTCTACATATCTTTGTGTACCCAGGACTAATAGACAAATGCGTGTTACCATTCCCATTGTCGAGAGGAAGTGTGATACAGTCAGCCATGGTTGGAGACTGTTAGTATGTAAGGACACAGCCCTTTGACAAGGGGAATCGTAACACCCATTTGTCAATGCTCGCACAAAAAGGTGGTGTTCCCTATAGACAAGGCAGAGCGGCAGTGGGGAAGGGGGGGGGCCAAGTTTGGGGAACAGCCCAGGGCCTATGGTCTACTTAATCCCCCACTGCATATTACTCAACAGTTTCTAAAAGTATCTAGAAAAAAAAGTGGCCTTAAATAAAGTGGTAAAATGCACCAGATTAATTAACATGCTATTGGAGCAAAATGTTGATGTAAAGTGCACCAGCCATAAGGTGGCATTAGGAAGAAAAAAGTGTCTAACATGTCAAGCAAGATTTATCAAATTTATCATACAACATGTGCCAATGTAACTAATTTTGCACAGTTTCTTCCTGTCTAGTCTAGTTTTATCCTGTCTAACGTTAAGACAGTATAAATAAATCTCCCCCATTATTTTTGGGCTATATTGTCACAGCATATACAGTATGTTTGCTTTGTTTTACTGCAGCAGCATTGAGTGTTTTAGAACATGGAACAACATTTTGTGTGATTTTATAATTTTCATTCACTTTACTGCCAAAACCATTACTATAGCATCCTCTAGTGACTGAGTTCTAAAAATACACCTCCCCATACTGACTACTGTACTGCAGAGGACATTTCTAAGCATGAATGATAATGCTGCTTGTGCTTGAAGTGACCTACCTATAGCTGTATTGTTTCATTGTCTTGCATTCAACGTGTGTGGTTCATAACTCAGTATTTTTAAATATCTAAATCTGGTTCTCACTATTACAGAATCTGGCCAAAAACCACACATTTATACAAATGAGGCCCGATTCACACGAGCGTGTGCGTTTTGCGCGCGCAAAAGGTACATAAAAGCTCCGTGTGTCAGCAGCATATGATGCGCGGCTGTGTGATTTTCACGCAGCCGCCATCATTATGACACTCTGTTTTTATGTTTGTAAACAGAAAAGCACGTGGTGCTTTTCTGTTTACATTCATACTTTTTACTGCTGTTGCGCGAATCACGTGCGTCACACGGAAGTGCTTCTGTGTGCTGCGCGTGATTTTCACGCACCCATTGACTTCAATGGATTTGTAATGCGTGAAAAACTCACAAATATAGAACATGTCATGAGTTTTACGCAGCGGACACACGCTGCGTGAAAATCACGGACTGTCTGAACGGCCCCATTGACTAACATAGGTCCGTGCGAGGCGCGTGAAAATCACGCGCGTTGCACGGACGTATTATACGTTCGTCTGAATAAGCCCTAAGGCTAAGTTCACATCTCGTTTTGTGCATACGACGATGTAAACGTTTTCAAAGTTACAAAAACGTATGCATTTGTAACATATGCTTACGTTTTTTGTAACATACGTCATATACATTTTTATACGTTTGTGTTCGTTCTTCTATCAACGTATACTTTTTTTGTTCTTGAGCTAAATCAAACTTTGTAAAGTCAAGATTTCCCATATATGGTGTCAAAAACGTATTCGTTTTACATATGCAAACGTAGGGTTTAGGATTGCATACGTTGTCCATACGTCGCAATTGACTTTAATACAAATAAAAACGTATAAACATGAATGTCAACAAATGTCCGTGCATGTTTCATGGATTATTTAGCATGGCAAAGCGACGTAAGTAGGTGATGTTTTATGCAGTTACCTTAGGCTGGATTCACACGAGCACATTAACGTCCGTAATGGACGGACGTATTTCGGGCGGAAGTCCCGGACCGAACTCAGTGCAGGGAGCCGGGCTCCTAGCATCATAGTTATGTACGATGCTAGGAGTCCCTGCCTCTCTGCAGGACAACTGTCCCATACTGTAATCATGTTTTCAGTACGGGACAGTAGTTCCACGGAGAGGCAGGGACTCCTAGCATCGTACATAACTATGATGCTAGGAGCCCGGCTCCCTGCAGTGTGTTCGGTCCGGGACTTGCGGCCGAAATACGTCCGTCCATTACGGACGTTAATGTGCTCGTGTGAACCCAGCCTAACCATGAATATGTCTGTAGCAAAACCCCTTAAATGGTCAGAGTTATTTCAACAATCTTTGCAAAAAATCTATAGTACAAGCGAATATAAGAAACTTTGTAATATATATTATAATAGAAAATTGCCTCTTTCTCCATTTATGGGCCATTTCTTCTCCCCCTCCCCCCTGCCTCCTGCACTTATCATTCATTGTTAATTCACTACCAAAATCCATTTTTAGAGATAAGACAGATTATCAACTCACTGAGGATTAGGTTACACAGTAGCGTAGCTATAGGGGTCGCAGTGGTCACAATTTAGCCCGGGCTCCGAAGCCAGGGGGCCCGTGGCCCCCCTGCACCACATCTATTAAAAGTTACTATAGTAACTGTGGTCTATGTAATAAACTACACGGGCCCCTGTTATTATACTAACAGTATACTTACCCTCCTCGTTCACGAGCGCAGCAGAGGTCCTGACGTCTTTGACGTCATGACACAGTGTTCCGCACGCAACGTCGCGACGCTCGATGGCGTCAGGACCTCCGGAGCCGAAGAGAAGGGTAAGTATAACATTACTGTCAGCTGGGACCCTGTATCTAAGCCTACCACATGGTAGGCTTAGATACATGGCCCATGTGTGATCTTGTCTGATGGGCCCTGTATCTAAGCCTACCACATATTAGGCCTAATACAGGGCCCCAGCAGACAGTAAACTTATACTGTATAAAATCACTGTCTGATGGGTCCCTGTATCTAAGTTTACCAAATGGTATGCTTAGATACAGGACCCACCAGACAGGATCACACATGGGACAGGTATCTAAGCCTAACACGTGTTACTAATGGGTTTATTTTGGTGTTTGTGCTTTTTTTACAGATATGGTTGTTGGACTATGTCGGATTCGAGGACTACTTCGATAACGGCTTTTTTACTTTTCAATAAAATGTTTAACGAGGATTGTGTAGTTTATTTTATTTTAAATAAATTATTTTTTTTATGTCTGTGTATATATTTTTTAAAATGTATTACTACCGCCTTTCCAATGGTCGCTGGCTGATTGACAGCGTCTATTACTAAGGCAGGGCTTAGTGTTAGCTGGTGCAGAGGCTAACACTAACCCCCATTATTACCCCAGTACCCACCGCCATCAGTGGTACTGGGAAAAGCCAGAGGCGATCCAGTACCTGACCATCTGTAGTGATGGTCGGGCACTGAGGCGGCCGCAGGAAGCAGGGAGTGACTGGGGTTGAACTAAGGAATGGCGAGAGAGCATTTTGGAGCAACGGTGATGCCCTCGTTCCTCCAAAATGCTAATTTGCATAAATATAATAAAAGCTTTTTCTCTTCAAAGATTTTCCCTTTCGTTTTTTCCTCCCCACCTTCCAAAAGCCATAACTTTTTTAATTTTTCTGTCTATATAGCCGTATGAGTGCTTGTTTTTTTTTTCCAAGGCGAATTGTAGATTTTTACTGCACAATTTATAGTTATAAATTAAATTATATATAATGTAGTGGGAAATTCTTTGTGGGGTGGAATAGCTTTTACTGTATTCACTGTGAGGTAAAAACAGCATATTAACTTTATTCTGCGGGTCAATACGATTTTGGTGATACCAAATATATAGTTTTTTTATGTTTTACTACTTTTACAAGGAAAAAACTGATTGTTAAGAATAAAATTTGTGTTTTTTCGCCATATTCTGAGACATAAAAAAAAAAATTCCCATCAATTGAGCAATATGACGGCTTCTTTTTTGTGGGGCGAGATGTCATGTCTATTGTTACCATTTTGGGGTACATGAGACTTTTTGATCACTTTTTAATTTACTTTTTGTGGGAGATGAAGTGGCGTTTTAATTTCTTCTTTTTTACAGCGTTCACCGTGCAAGTTAAATAATTAAAATATTGTAATAGTTTGGACTTTCACGGATGCAGCGATACCAGTTATATTTTATTTCACATTGTGCTTGGGGGAAAATTGGAAAAGGTTCAAGTTTATATAGGTTATACATATATATATATATATATATATATATATATATATATATATGTATATATATGTATATATATATATATATATATATATACAGTTAGGTCCAGAATTATTTGGATAGTGACACAATCTTCATGATTTGGGCTCTGCATGCCGCCACATTGGATTTGAAATGAAATAACTGAGGTGCAATTGAAGTGTAGACTTTCAGGTTTAATTCAAGGGGTTAAACAAAAATATCCTGTGAAATGTTTAGGAATTGCAACCATTTTTCTACACAGCCGCCTCATTTCAGGGGCTCAAAAGTAATTGGACGAATTAACATTACCATAAATAAAATAGTTTTTTTTAATACTTTGTAGAGAATCCTTTGCAGGCAATGACGGCCTGAAGTCTAGAACCCATGGACATCACCAAACGCTGGTTTCCTCCTTTGTGATGCTTTGCCAGGCCTTTATTGCAGCTGTCTTCAGTTGTTGCTTGTTTGTGGGTCTTTCTGCCTTACGTTTTGTCTTAAGCAAGTGAAATGCATGCTCGATCGGGTTCAGATCCGGTGATTGACTTGGCCATTGCAGAATATTCCACTTCTTTTCCTTAAAAAACTGCTGGGTTGCTTTCGCAGTATGTTTTTTGGTCATTGTCCATCTGTCCTGTGAAGCGACGTCCAATCAACCTTGCTGCATTTGGTTGAATCTGCGCAGAAAGTATATCCCTGAACACTTCAGAATTCACCCGGCTGCTTCTGTCTTCAGTCACATCATCAATAAACACTAGTGATCCCGTGCCTTTGGCAGCCATGCATGCCCATGCCATCACACTGCCTCCACCATGTTTTACAGAGGATGTGGTGTGCTTTGGATCATGAGCCGTTCCAAGCCTTCTCCATACTTTCTTCATCTGTCCAAAGAATGCTGTTCCAGAACTGGGCTGGTTTCTTTAGGTGTTGTTTGGCCAAGTCTAATCTGGCCTTTCTATTTTTGAGGCTGATTAATGGTTTACACCTTGTGGTGAACCCTCTGTATTTGCTCACATGAAGTCTTCTCTTTATGGTAGACTTACATACTGATACACCTACTTCCAGGAGGGTGTTCTTCACTTGGGTAGATCTTGTGAAGGGGTTATTCTTCCCCATGGAAAGGATTCTTCAATCATCCACCACCGTTCTCTTCTGTGGACGTCCAGGCCTTTTAGAGTTCATGATATCACCAGTGCGCTCTTTTTTTCAATAATGTACTAAACTGTTGATTTGGCAACTCCTAACAGTTGTGCTATCTCTCTGATGGATTTCTTCATTTTTTTCAGCCAAACGATGGTCTGTTTCACTTGCATTGAGAGCTCCTTTGACCTCATGTTGTGGGTTCACAGCACCAGATTCCAAATGCAAATGCTACACCTGGAATCAACTGCAGACCTTTTACTTGCTTAATTGATGATGAATTAATGAGGGAATAGCCCATGCAGCCCATTAAATAGCTTTCGAGAAAATTGTCCAATTACCTTTGGTCCCTTGAAAAAGAGGCAGCTACATATTAAGGAGCTGTAATTCCTAAACCCTTCCTAAAATTAGGATGTGAATACCCTCAAATTAAACCTGAGAGTCTGCACTTTAAGCCCATATTGATTATATAACTGTATATTAAATATGTTTTGGTAAACAGCCAAAATGCCAAAACTTGCGTCACTGTCCAAATAATTCTGGACCTAACAGTGTGTGTGTGTGTGTGTGTATATATATATATATATATATATATATATATACACACACACACACACTGTTAGGTCCAGAATTATTTGGACAGTGACGCAAGTTTTGGCATTTTAGCTGTTTACCAAAACATATTTAATATACAGTTATATAATCAATATATATATATATATAGAGAGAGAGAGAGGACAGCGTAGAAAGCAGTGACGGCACCAGGACTTCAAGGCAGATGCAAGCAAAGTGGATTTATTCACCTCAACAAAGATACAGCAACGTTTCGGTTCAACAGGAAGCTTTCTCAAGCCATTGACTTGAGAAAGGTTCCTGTTGAACTGAAACGTTGCTGTATCTTTGTTGAGGTGAATAAATCCACTTTGCTTGCATCTGCCTTGAAGTCCTGGTGCCGTCATTGCTTTCTACGCTGTCCTCTATTTATAAAAAAAAGGGGAACTGATTCATCCCCTGGTGACGAGCACATGGCCTGATTTTCAGCTATTGTGGAGTGCTGTGTTTATCTATTGCTGGACTGTATATATATATATATATATATATATATATATATATAAACTTTTTTTTACTAGTCCCGTTAGGGGACTTGAACCAGCGATTGTTTGCATCATATACTGACAGTCTCCTATGAAGTCCTGCTGGAATCAGGGCTTCATGGGAGTACAAAGATGGTAGACCTGGGGGCCTTCATCAGGCCACAGGCTGCAATGCCAACCATGGGTACCCCACGATCATGTTGCGAAGGGGCCGTTGAAATGTTACAGGTGGCCGCCCCCCTGTTTTTAACCACATAGATGTTGCAGTCGCTGTAGAGGGGTTAAACGAGCGGGATCACGCTCTGTACACTGAAGTGTGAGTCACTAATTACTCAGTGGATGACAGTCATATGAGTCATAGCAACAATAAACAGCCCAAACAGGAAATGCTGGTACTCTGTGGGGAGAAAGGAGAGAGAGAATGTCAGACAGAGAGTGAGAGATAGTAAAACACAGAAAACAGATAGATAGTGGATTAGTGTCAGTGAGTGTGTTTCATCGTGAGGAGAAGATATTAGAGAATTAATGGTTAAAATAGATTTACAATAGTTTAATAGAGAGATAGATTTTAGAGAGATGTAAGGGTTAGTCTTCTAGAAGACCTCAGAGTGTCTTGCACAACTTTTCAGGTTATTCGGGGCACTTTTGATTTGCGACTAATTGATTAGTTCCGAATCGATTTTGACAACCGGTTCGCTAAAATCAGACACAACACAAATTTCGGGAAATTCGCTCATCTCTTTTGACAAACTTCATGTGGTACCAGAAATTTAGTGACCAATCAGTGACCAATCAGCGTCATACACTTCTCATTGTTCCAGCCCAGTTTCTTTCACTGCACAATCACACTGTAACAATGAGAAGTGTATGACGCTGATTGGTCAGAGTCATACGCTCCTCTTCACAACGGCCAGTTGGTAAAAAGTAAGAACACGCCCAGTTGGTCATTAAGAAACTAATTAGCATGAATCTAAAATTGCTCATAACTTGCTCAAAAGTGATCGTTTTTCAAAATAAAAACCACTATTGTAATCTACATTACAGCGCCAATCATATTATGTAGGAGATAGGCCACTTATAATCTGGTGACAGAGCCTCTTTAATGAGTGGTCAGAGAGTTAAGAAGAAAACCAAGAGAGAGCAGTATCCTTAAGGCCAATAGAGTGGAGCATACCAAATATGAGTTGGTGGTCTACAGTGTCAAACACTACAGAGAGATCCATAAACAAAAAACACAACAGATTTGTGTGCTTCAGATTTGAACACTACACTCGGCTCTCTCCTTTGGCAGGATAGACATTGAATGGAGCAGCAGTGCACATGCGCAACCGCCGCTCTATTCAAAATCCTCCTCACTGCGATCTTGCAGGGACGAGGAACGGGGGTCAGGACCTCCGTTCTACTGATCGATGGGGTCCCAGTGATAAATGTCTATTGTGGAAAAGCCACTTCAAGATCCCATTACAGCATTTCAATGGGATTGTGGTGTGGACTTTGACTTGACCATTTCAACCTTGATTTTTTTCTTCTTTAGACATTCAGATGTTGATTTTCTGGTGTGACTAGGATCATGGTCCTGTCACATAACCCAATTCCGTCACAGCTAGAGCTGCTGGAAAGATAGCACATTTGTCTCAAGAATATTCGGGTATAAGGTGGAGTGCATTGTCTCAATCTCTGCAAGTTTTCCAGGTCCTGTAGCTGCAACACAAGCCCAAATTATCACCCCTCCACCGCCAAATACAGTTGGTATGAGGTGCATGTGGTGATACGCTGTGTTTGGTTTCCCCAAACATGATGCTGTGCATGATGATCAGACATCTCCACGTTGGTCTTATTAGTCCAAAGTATGTTCGTCCAGTAAGTCACGTGATGTAGTTCTTGGGTTTTTCTTTTGATCTCTGAGCAAGGTCTGACCTTGGACTGAACTTGCAGGAATGCCCACTCCTGGGAAGATTGGAAACTGTCTTGAAGGCTCTCCATTTGTAAAAAATCCTTCTCACTGTAGAATGGTAAATTTCAATAGTTTAGAGATGACCTTATAACCCTTCCCAGATTTATAATCAGCAACAATTGCTTCTCTGAGGTCATAGCTGAAGTCCTTCCTTCTTGGTATGATGTAGATATGCAGCTGAGAGCTCTAGAACACCAAACTGACAGAAGTTCTGCTCTTAGACTGTAGTTACACGTTGCGGTGAAAGTGTTTTCTGATGCTTTTTTCTGCTGCAATTTTTCCGCAAATTTAGAGAAATAGCAGCACAAAATGCAAATTGACCATGATGTGTGAACATAGCCTAAGTATGAATTTACATGTGTTTATTTTTCATGGTTTTTGGTGCTTTTTTTTGCCATGATTTTTGTAATCATAGCAAAACTGTCTAATTTTGTAAAAATTGCAGCAGTTTTTGATCAGTTTCAGATCCTGAAATGATGTCAATAGTTTTTGGGGGTAACTTGCAGTGTTTATTGCATAAAAAAAATACTTATTTGATCGTCTTTTATTCCCTGAGTCCTCCTTGAAGCTGCCAATAATCTGCGCTGGTGGGGAAGGGCTCTGAGCTGACTTAATCTCCGTCCTCCTCTGGCAGCTGACAATATAGTCCCTTCTTACTTTCCATTCCAGATTTATGATCCTAACAAGCCGAGAAAAGGGAATCTCCTCAGCTTTACTGCCATGTTACTACAGAGGCTCTGTTCCTTTCCTGACAAGCAGGGCAGAAAGATATTTCTATTGGCGGCTCTGCAGTGAAAAGAGGATCACTATGCAAAGGACTGGCTGTGGGGAGAGTGACTAAGCATGGGTGTTCACATGTGCACACTGCTATAGGCTTTGAACACCAGGTGGCGTCATACTCTGTAAGTAAATGTAATTATTCACTGGATAATTTTTTTTAATGAGTTGAAAAACAAAACGTGTTTATAATTTGGGGCTTTTTTTTTTAATGAAACATAATATTATTTGTGAGATAACCTCTTTGCTATTTTTTCCTATCATGTTTCTAAATGTTTGTTTACTTTTTGTAAAAAAAATACTACATATTAAATTCTGATCTGTTTTTCGTTGTCATCAGAGGTTATATGTGTGTTTATAGAAATTGGTGAGGACCACACAATTATTATTTAGGCTCTTATGCATAAAAATATTTGTTTGATGGAGGATGTACTTTTATTTTTACCATGTGAGTAAACTCTGGTCAGTGCTATAAACTATGATCTAATAAAGTGTTCCTCAAAAAATGGTTAAGTTGCTCTCGGGCCCCCTACATGTGGCTCCCCAGCTGTTGGTAGCCCCAGATACGATTGTGCTCTAGTGACACCAGGGATGTTATAGCATTACTAGAAGTTAACAGAGTCACAATTATAACACCTAGGGTAGGAGTCATATCACTCGGTCATATCTTAAATAAGCTATTTCTATTGTAATATTCTCTGTGGCTCATCATAACCCGTAGAAGTGGCATGTGACCTACAAAATGTAGGGGACCTCTGGTCTAATACATCTCGAACTACAATAACAATTCCTGGCCATTCT
Source organism: Rhinoderma darwinii (assembly GCF_050947455.1). Taxonomy (NCBI): domain Eukaryota; kingdom Metazoa; phylum Chordata; class Amphibia; order Anura; family Rhinodermatidae; genus Rhinoderma; species Rhinoderma darwinii. The sequence goes on along the minus strand of NC_134689.1, from coordinate 265,020,520 downwards.
GACTAATTATTTAGTTTATTCTTTTTGCTCAAAAATGTAACCATCTTGTTACCAGTTACTGTACATACAGAGATATTACCTCTTTGATTACAATTATTATTATCATGTTTATGAAAATTGAATACCATGTTTCAAAGTCCTCTGTTTAGAGATTTAATGCAATTTTATGCCATAACTCTGATACATCAGAAGATGGCGATGCAACACTACTAATAATATCAAGATAAACACCAACACATTTATATCTCCTAAAATCACTAAGAATTAAAATTCTGTAAAATATATTTGTAAATATAATAATAATAATAAATAGGCACTGGTCTAGCCTAAAAACACTTCATATTGGCGTATTGGTGACCTCTTTGTGTTATTATATATATTATCTATAGGGCAACATAGGATAGAGGGAGAAATGCAGTTTTCTAGGATTTGGTTTAGTGTTTTCATGTAAAAAGCTGTCCAAATGTTGCCACGTGTCATAAAGAGAAGTTGAGTAACAGTTTCCCACAAAGTAACTGACAGCCCTCTCTCTAGGAGTAGGTATACATTATTGTGAGAGGCTCTGTATACATCAGTGCTTCTCATACTGTGCGGGCACCCAACTATTGTCGGTGAGGTGCAGCTGGGGAGACAGTTCTTACACAATTTTAGCAACAGATTTGTGCTCATTTTAGGGTTACTCTTGGTTCAAGATGCAAATGAAAGACAAATGAAAGATTAAACAAAACAAATCCATTTTAATTGTTATTTAAAAAACATATATATTAAGTGGTAAGTTATATGTACCCTAAAATAATACTTAAAAAAATCTGCAACTCATTATGCAAAAAACAAGGTCTAAAATAGCCAAAGACATAAAAAAGGTAAAGATAAAAAAAAAATTACTACGGTCCTTAATGCAAAAATGGGCTTAGTACTTAAGGTGTTAATACTATTATGATGCTATATAATAATAAATATCATAATAATATCTGAACATTCATCCAAATGTGCCTAGTGTACTTGTTTTAACAGAGCACTTTATGCTGAATAAATTTGGGGGCCCATACAGTGAGATTGGTCAGGTTGAAAATAGATCAAATTGTAATGTACTTATCTTATCAATTCTGTGCCATTTCCTCACCGCAGGTACCCACCTGTCCCCAGTCATCCCTGCTTACCTTGCTTACACAATGATGTGATGTGTTCATGTCACGTGATTGTGGCAGCCAATCACCGCCATACTTAGTAAGGGTACTGGAGGTGTGGGAACGGCACAGTATTTACATTAAACACAAATACAATTACCTTTATTTTTAAAGTTCTAGCACTATTGAACCTAAGTTGAATGGAATCCGTCATCGGCTTTATGCTGTCCTAACCTACGGCAGCATAAAGTACTGCCAGAAACCCCGATTTTTAATTGATATGTCGCTTGTCAATATAGTGTAGTTTTCATACAATCACAGCTTATCAGGTTAAGTGCAAGCCGAGCCAGGAGACCTAATGATGTGCACACGCTAATTCTGGAGACCTCCATATTCATTATATGAGAAATAATCCCACCCACTGCCGCTGGTTGACAGCTTTCTTCTCTATGCACAGTAATAGGGAGAAAGCTGTCATTCAGCAACAGGGGGAGTCCGCTGCGCTCAGCTTGTGCTGCAACTCGTAAACAGTAATATTATGAAAACCACCAGATTGGCAAGTGACAGCACCCTGAAATCAGGTTGTCTGTCAATACTTTATACTGCGCTGACATAGGGCAGCATAAATCTGGTGACAGATTCCCTTTAATCATTAAAAACAACATCAACCACCTCTCACCTACACCTTCTCATATACAGTGTATATGACACACACACACACACACACACACACACACACACACACACACACACACTCTAGTGCTGGTTATCACTTATCACTCGACCAGTCCACAATATCTTGCTATTGAGAGCAGAATGAATTGGCTCCCCTTGCCGGCTTTCTCTTCTTCCATGCAAGCGCAGCAGACAGCAAACATATTTTACAAGTGTGGCGGGCCCTGAAGACTCCCACCTAGCTTTTTGATAAACTTACATTATGTATTGACACAACTTTGGCATCACAATACATTGCTAGGTCACCATGGAGATGGAGGCAGCAGGTGGGCCTGGGTGCAGGGGTGTAGCTAATGGCTCATGGGCCCCAGTGCAAAAGTCCTTCTTGCCCCCCCCCCCCACACTCTTCTCATGCCAGATAGCCCACAGACATTCAGCTGCATCGCTGGGTCTCCAAAGTGACCCAACGATGCAGCACTAGGAGCCAGAGGCATCGCTAAGGTCTTAAACCGTCAGGGGAGACAGCATGTTTTAAGCACTACGACCCTATAGCTATGGATAGGATTAGATACAGTGGCTAAGCAGGCTTAGCTATAGGGCCCATCTCGCTGACATTGTGGCTCCAGCACTGGACCCAGGAAAGGTAAGTATAATAATTGCTTTGCTTTTTTATGTGTTACTAATTTTTTTGTATGTTTGTATTTTTTTTATAGGTTTGGTTGTTGGACTACGGTGAATTCGAGGACTACTTCGATGACGGCTTTTTTATTTTCAATAAAATGGTTAACAAGAAGTGTGTTTTTTTTTAAATTTCAATCTAATATTTATTCTGTGTCTGTATTTTCTTACATTTTATTACTACCGCCTTAGTTATGGCCGCAGGCTGATTGACAGCATCCATTAGTAAGGCGGGGTTTAATGTTAGCCGGTGAAAAAGCTAGCACTAACCCCCATTATTACCCCGGTACCCACCACCACCAGGGGTTCGGGAAGAGCCGGGTACGATCCGGTACCAGATCATCTGTAGTGATGGTCAGGCAATGGGGCGGCCGCAGACTGGTATTATTAAACTGGGAAAGGCCAGAAACCTTGGCCCTTCTGACCCTGGTTAGTGCTAGCCTGCTGCTGCTATGTTGTATCTGGCTGGTTATGAAAAATAGGGGGGAACCCAACATAGTTTTTTCCAATTATTTACATTTTTTTTTAAAATGACGTGACGTCCCCCCCATTTTTTATAACGAGCCAAATACAACATAGCAGCAGAAGACTAGCATTACCAGGGTAAGAAGTCCCACTTAGCTTAGCCTTAGTTCTGTCAATCAGCCAGTGGCCATTAGTAAGCCAGTAGTAATAAAGTTTAAAAAAAATACAAAGACATAGAAAAACTATTTTATTGAAATTAAAAAAAAACACACAACCCTCTTTAACCATTTAATTGAAAATAAAAAAGTCGTCATCGAAGTAGTCCTCGAATCCGACATAGTCCGACGACCAAACCTGTAAAAAAAACCACAGAAAAACAACAACCATTTGTAAAACATGTGGTAGACTTAGATACAGGGCCCATGTGTGATACTATCTGTTGTACCTTGTATCTAAGCGTACCACAAAGTAGGCTTAGATACAGGGCCCAGCAGACAGGATCACACATGTGTGATCCTGTCTGATGAGCCCTGCATCTAATCGTACCACATGGTAGGCTTAGATACACGGCCCCAGCAGACAGTAATCTTATACAGTATAAGCTTACTGTCTCCTGGAGCCCTGTATCTAAGCCTACTATGTGGTAGATTCAGATACAGGGCCCATCAGACAGGATCACACATGGGCCATGTATATAAGCCTACCATGTGGTGGCCTTAAAAACAGGGCCCAGCAGACCGTAATCTTACACAGTATAAGATTGCTGTCTGCTGGGGCCCTGTATCTAAACCTATCATGTGGTAGGCTTAGATACAGGGCCCATGTGTGATACTGTATGTTGGACCCTGTATCTAAGCCTGCCACAAGGTAGGCTTAGATACAGGGTCCATCTGAAGGATCACACCATGTGTGATCCTGTCTGACGGGCCCTCTATCTAAGCCTACCACATGGTAGGCTTAGATACAGAGCCCATGTGTGAGCCTGTCTGCTGGGGCCCTTTATCTAAGCGTACCATGTGGTAGGCTAGATACAGGGCCCATGTGTGATACCGTCTGTTAGATCCTGTATCTAAGCCTGCCACAAGGTAGGCTTAGATACAGGGCCCAGCCAAAGGATCACACCATGAGTGATCCTGTCTGATGGGCCCTGTATCTAAGCCTACCACATAGTAGACTTAGATACAAATCCCCAGCAGACGGTAACGTTATAGTTACCCTCCTTTTCGTCGGCTCAGTGGAGGTCCTGACGCCATCCAGCATCGCGACATTGTGCGCAGCGTGCAGCGTCTTGACGTCATGACGTCAAAGACATCGGGACTTCCACTGCTCTGGGAACAAGGAGGGTAAATATACTGTCACTATAGTAACAGGGGCCCGTGTAGTTTACTACATAGGCCCCAGTTACTATAGTAACTTATAACAGATGCAGTGCGGGGTCGGGGGTGCGGGGCCCGGTCGTAATTGCAACCGCTGGGACCCCTATAGCTACACCTCCAGCGGTCGCGGCGGGACCCTCTTTAGCCCGGGCCACCTGTACTGCTCTGATGGCAGCCTTGCATGTACATGTGTGTGTGCCTCATCACGCCTGTGGGCAGCACTACTAGAATAGAATGACAATTAGCCTGCCAAACAATGTTCAGTGTTGGGTTGAAGTTGGTGTAACCTGAGCTTTGCATACTACTGAGAAGAGGTGGTTCTGCAAAGAGGGGAAGTTGTAAAAGCTGCTATGGAGGAGGAGAAAGACAAAGAAAGACCACTGCTGAGAAGCCTGAGTTAGACTTGTGAAAACCATACTAGTCAGTATCTATTGTTAGGCCTGGGGTAGTGAAAGGTCCTTAAGAGCAAGCAGGCATGATGTGTGAGGCACCTCTGTACAAATAGCTGGGCTGGGTGGTGAAGGCTACATGATAGGAGATGTGACCCAAAACAATCAGTGAGAAGTGTACCGACAGTAGCCAGCAGTAGTGTAGGACTAAAAGGAGAATCGGTTGATGTGGAGGCCTATTTATTGATCAATCTACCTGATTAAAATAAAAAAAAATTTAAATAGTCAGCATGAATACACTTTATGGTCAAAAGTATGTGGACACCCATCCTAATTATTTAGTTCAGGTGTTTCAGCCACACACAGTGCCAAAAGCTGCATAAGATCGAAGCAATACAATCTCCATAGACAAACACTGGAAGTAGTATGGGTCGTACTGAAGAGCTCAGTGCTCAGTGACTTTAAACATTATACTGTCATAGGATTTCAACTTGGCCACTAGATAGTTTAGGGACTTTCTGATTTGTGAATGTTGTGAACATTTCTGTAAGTGCTATTATTGTGAAGGTCTAGGAGTAACAACAGCTAAGTCAGTAGGCCACACAAACTCACAGAGCGGAGCTGCCAAGTGCTGAAGACTCATAAAAGTCACCTATCCAAGCGGCTTCTGATAGTGACATCAGCACAATAACCGTACGTCGGTAGCTTCATGAATGGGGTTTCCATGGTTGAGCAGCTGCACACAAGCCTAAAGTCACCATGTGCAATGCCAATCATTGGATGGAGTGGTGTAAGGCATGCTGCCACTGGACTCTTTATCAGTGGAAATGTTCTCTGGCATAAAGAGTCATGTTTCACTATCTGACGAATCTGAGTTTGTTGGATGCCCGAACAGTGCTACCGACAGGAATGTATGGTGCATTCTGTAAAATTTGCTGGAGGAGGGATTATGGTCTTGGGCTGTTTTTTAGGATTTTAGCTGGGTCCCTTATTTCCAGTGAAGGGTAATGTTAATGCTACAGCATACAAAGACATTATAGACAATTGTATGCCTCCAACTTTGTGACCCTTTCCTGTTCCAGCATGACTGTGCCCCAGTACACAAATCAAGGTCCATAAATACAGGTTGGGTGAGTTTGGTGTGGAGAAACTCATGTGGCCTGCACAGAGCACTGAACTCAACCCCTTCGAACACCTTAGGGATGTATTGGAATGTCAATTGTGAGGCAGAGCTTCTTGTCCAACATCAGTGCTTGACCTCACAAATGCTCTTTTAGCTGTATAGGCAAAAAACCGCACATACAGACTCCAAAATACTGTTGAGAGCCTTCCCCGAAAACTGAAGACTGTTATAGCCACAATAATTGAGTGCCCATGGTTTTGGAATGGGTTGTCCAACAAGCTCATATAGTAGTAAGGGTCAGGTGTCCATAGAGTTTTGGCTGTATAGTGCATATCAAACTCTCAAAACCAAACAATAAGATTGAATGCCATTGCTATAAGTCTGAGAATATCCTATATACTGTACATAGAATTACATTTAATACATAAAGTAAAGTTGTACACTACTCATGCAACTTTAAATACACTACATTGTATTTATCCCTATTTAATGAACCTGGTGCTGGTAAGTTGTACATACTTTATATGAATGGTTTGCACAGTATTACACTTCTCCTGAGATTACAGAGCTCCAACCTTCACTTACTCAAAAGACTTTATCTGTTTGCCCTTTGGAGACATTCTTTTTACAAGAGTAATATTGTGCATGGCAGTCTTCTCGCCAAAGCTTTCCACTCTTTACTCGGCCTGTCTAGGATATCTGTTTTAATTGGTTCCTGTGCTCTCTGCATTTATGTTCCTCCTGACAGGGATACCTGAAATGTATGCATCATCCTTCACTCTTGACATCCTACAAAGATCTTTGTCTCTTATGGCTAATTTGCAGGAAGTTATCTATGAAATGTCATCCTGTGCAATGCCAGCTTCTTCCATGATGAGTATCCGAATTATCATTTGTAAACGCTAAACAATGATTTATCCTTCTTTCTGTTCTGACGTATAATTCATCAATACACTATAGCCAAACACTTTACAATGTGATCAAAGCCCGAAGATTTTACCACATATGGGTGTCTGTGAGTCTGATGGTCAAAACGCAATAATATTAAAATTACGTTTTTATGGCCTAAAATCCCAAAAATGGGGGAAAAAAAGCCATTCAAAGCTCTTTTATTCAGATCTAATGTTCATGCAGTAAATGGGAAATTGAAACTGATCTCTGAGGATAGTGCCGTGAAGATGTATGTGCCCTTTCTAGATTTCTTAATTATTGCATATTTCTTGCACTAAATAGTTTGTGAATATTAGAAAAATGGAACCAAAGTATAAATTAACAAAGGTTTTTAATCATTAATCCGGAGTGCAGCTTTGGTGGTGCAGAGTTAGCAGTAGCATCAAGACCCTGGTGCCCCTCGGCCTCATAAGAAAACAGTAGATAGGGACTTTGTTACATATTATACATTGGGGTCGAGGAGCTTAGAGTTAGACTGGGTTCACACGAGCATGTTACGTCCGTAAGGGACGGAACGTATTTCGGCTGCAAGTCCCGGACCGAACACACTGCCGAGAGCCGGGCTCCTAGCATCATAGTTATGTACGACGCTAGGAGTCCCTGCCTCTCCGTGGAACTACTGTCCCGTACTAAAAACATGATTACAGTATGGGACAGTTGTCCTGCAGCGAGGCAGGGACTCCTAGCATCGTACATAACTATGATGCTAGGAGCCCGGCTCCCTGCACTGTGTTCGGTCCGGGACTTGCGGCCGAAATATGTTCCGTCCTTTACGGACGTGACATGCTCGTATGAATCTAGCCTAACGCTTTAGTTATTAATGTCGTTTTAGAAACAAAGTTATACAACATTGATATCAGCTGTGTGAAAAAAAAATGTCATTCATGGTTGCTGTTTATTTAGCAGCAACTATAGATAGCAATTGCAACTATAGATAATTTGCAATGTGCATGTCGCAAACATTATATTTTCGGTTTTTGCCATCACGCCACATAATACCCTGCCATAGTATATATAGGACATAAGAAGTGGAACAGTCAGATCATTGCTTTCTTCCTTCCTACTAAATCACAAGCATATTTTAATAGCTTTTTATTACATGCGTTTTCAGTGGCATTTTTTATTTGTCACCAGTTTATAAGTTCCCTATCTCCTACCTAATCTAATAGGTGCTTTGATGCTGATAATTACTGTTGTTTTTTTTTTTTAAAAACAACATTTTTTAGTGACCAAGTTATGAACATTTTTCGATTTATGCGAATTTTTTCTAAATGCCCAAATAGGCTTTTTTTTTCTATTCAACAAGTGGGCGTTGCATAGAAAAGTGTATGACGCTGACCAATCAGCGTCATGCACTTCTCTTCATTCCAGCCCAGCTTGTTTCACAGCACAGCACCTTCCTCCCGCAGGTACTTCACTGGAGTACGAAAGACTGAACAGATACCGTCTCTCCAAATCTGAAGTGGCTGAAGGCGATGTCAGTTCAGTCTCTCTGGTGAAGGACCTGCTGGAGGAAGTGACGTCACAGCGTGATCGGGAACAAGTGACGTCACAGCGTGATCTCGTGAGATCACGCTGTGCTGTGAATCAAGCTGGCCTTGAATTAAGAGAAATGTATGATGCTGATTAGTGAGCATCATACACTGTTCCATACAACGGCCACTTGGTGAATAGAAAAAAAAACCACCCAATTGGGCGTTTAGAAAAAATTAGCATACATCGAAAAATGTTCATAACTTGGTCAATAATAAACGTTTTTTTAAAAAAACAACAAAACAGTAGTTATCTACATCAAAGCGCCAATTAGATTAGGTAGGAGATAGGACAGTTATAAACTGGTAACAGAGACTCTTTAAGGACACAGCGATTTATTTATTTTCATTTTTGCGTTCTGAGAGCTAACTTTTAATTTTTTTAACAACTTTTATTTTTTTTGTTGACGTAACCGTATAAGTGCTGTTTTTTGTTGGTTTTTTTACAAAATATGAGCCAGAACTCACAGTATGATCAGGGTTTTCGGAGAACTCTGTAAGCAATATTTACCACTAGATGGAAGCATAGTACAATAATGTGCTCACTTGGAGTTGCTTCACCTGAGACACAGCACCCTAGATACCTTGGAAGTTGAGTTGAATTGGTAAGTTTAGCTGTCACTTGTCCCTACCCTGTGGTTTGTCACTGTAAATTATTCTCTAGAAATGTCCATGGAACATTAAAGTTTGGTCTAAAAATACATGTAATATCTAATTAGATGCCACTCTGATGTGACTGACCATACAAATATGTGTTCACAAATTGCACAAAGATCTCCCTGTTTTCTATTTATTCTGTTCCTAACATTAGTACATTTTCCCAGGGTTGATTAGGGTACAGATATTAAAGTGTCATTTTAACTCTAGTTTTGTTTTAGTTGAAGCAAATATTATTAGGAGTTTGCCATATCCACAGAAATTGCAGAATTTGGTCCAAATACTATATAACACCACACAAGTCACACGTCATTCATTGAGGTATATAAAGATATAAATTACATAGGGAAATGTAATATAGAGTGCAAACATATCATGTTTAGATGTAATATTTATATGTAATGTTTATATGTAATGGTTAGATATAATAGTTAAATGTTTGTTGGCTGAACCCGGCGATTTCAGATGGACTGGCCGACCATTTAATGTGTATGGTGGTGTCTCCACTCTCCCCCAGCGACTGATGTTGGGTGAAAGAAAAATCGGGCTGTTGAATTTTAACATGCCGGATCCTTTTGTTCATAAGAAGATGAGAAGGCTTTATCTTTTTTATTATTATTATTATTATTATTATTATTATTATTATTTTATTTTGTTATTCTGGCTTTCTCTTTATTGAACACACATGCACATTTGGCCGAGCTGAGAGTTACTGTGTATGGGGGAGTCTCTAGGAATTAATGTCCTGGCCGACAGATATCTAAAGTGTATGGCCAGCCTTAGGCTTCCGTAACATCATATGGGCTAATCTCCAGGCCCCCTGCCTGTAAGCACAATGAAGGTGCCGCAGCACTCATGGGATGGGTCTTGAATGAGACTTAAGGCCCTTTTACACTGGCCAATTATCAGGCAAACGAGCGTTAAAAGAAAGCAGGGCAGCGATCAGCAGATAAACGAGTAAACGCTCGTTCATCAGCTGACCGTATTGTTTTAAAAGTGCAAAATATTATCATTGTCGCTGCCGACATGATACAAATGTATGGGGACTAGCGATCGGAGTAACGAGCGCTCGTTCGCATTCATAGTTCCTTGTGAAAGAAGTAAATGAGCGCCAATCAATGAGCTATCTTGTTGATCGGCGCTCGTTACACTGGCCAAAATGCGTCATATACTTCTCATTGTTCCAGCCCATTGTTACAGTGTGATTGTGCAGTGAAAGAAGCTGGGCTGGAACATTGAGAAGTGTATGATGCTGTCGGTCACTGATTGGTCACGGATTTGCCAGTGTCATACACTTCTTGCTCAAAAATGATTGTTTTTTTAAAATAAAAACCACTAATGTTATCTACATTACAGTTCCGATCACATTATGTGGCAGAGCCTCTTTAACAAAACTTTTTTTTAAAATTAATGTAACTTTTTATTTTAATCCCATAGAGGGATTTTTCATTTTGATATTTAAACTTTAACGTACTGGCAAAGACCTGGAAAGACCTGCTGACGCCCCTAAAGAGGAAAAGATACATAAAGAAAGATCAAGATAAAGAAGAATATCCAGGACTTTGAGTTTCTATAGACTGTGAGGTTTAGTTTCTATGGACTGTGAGGTTTTGTTCTATGGAAACTAGACTCCTGAGTCTGAGGACAGGCGGGAAGATGTCCTTGAGGAGATAAGTGACGCCGGGTGCTTAAATCCAAGGTATATTTCGTTCCATCTCAGACCATTACCAGTAACCAGGAAGGTTGAGGGGGTAATTACAACCCAACAAACACCTCCCCAAATAGCATTGTCGAGTCCCCGACAACAGGGGGATTGTAAGGGAAGCGTCCCCTATTTTTTATATATATATATATATATATATATATATATGTATATATATATATATATGTATATATATATATATATATATATATATATATATATATATATATATATAAATTTATATATATTTCTCATGAGCCAGTGCTGTATAGACACAGTCCTGGTCATGAATAGACAGACAAACAAAGCAGGACAATTTGTTATTGTCCTGCTTTGAATAAAACCGATGGAGACAGGAGATACTGCTTGGCAAGCGCCACTCGCCCCGCTATGAGCGTACCGGTAGGGTTTTAATAGCCCTGCGTCGGTACGCTCAGTAGCTGGGCCCTGCTTCCCTCCACTAAGAGAAGCTTACCCCCTGGTACACATCCCTGGTTAACCCTTTCCCTGGTAACCCTTTATATTCCACATCCCTTGTTAACCCTTAGTAAAGGGACAGTTATACTTAGGAGGGAGTGGGACAGAAATAGTGAGCGTGTGAGAATTGCAACGTAACTTTTATATATGTATGTTTAGGTAAGTGGGTGGTGGTATAGATTAGGATTGTGATACCTTGTTTATACTGTACCCCATGTAGTGTTAGTGTATTCAATACATTTTAGGTTATTATGTGTATTGGGATACACTGATACTATACTGTGATTACTGTGTACTGTGTTTGGTGTATTTTATCTAAGTATTATTTACTGTGTGTATTAATAAATATTACCTCTATTTCTACTATACAGTCATATCCACTTACTTAGTAGCAAAGCAATTAGATTGACGATATTAGAAGAAAAAAGTAAGGGAACTAGGCATAACCCTAGTGACCCTGATATAAAGGAGGTAGTTGTAGTGGGCAACACTAGCCAATTGAACCCGTTATTACTCCACCCCTTTTACATTGGCAAGCCAGCCAGGAGACTATATATATATATATATATATATATATATATATATGTATATATATATCCTTTGACCTCATGTTGTGGGTTCACAGCAACAGATGCCAAATGCAAATGCTACACCTGGAATCAACTGCAGACCTTTTACTTGCTTAATTGATGACGGATTAATGAGGGAATAGCCCATGCAGCCCATTATATAGCTTTCGAGAAAATTGTCCAATTACCTTTGGTCCCTTGAAAAAGAGGCAGCTACATATTAAGGAGCTGTAATTCCTAAACCCTTCCCAAAATTAGGATGTGAATACCCCCAAATTAAACATGAGAGTCTGCACTTTAAGCCCATATTGATTATATAACTATATATTCAATATGTTTTGGTAAACATCTAAAATGCCAAAACTTGCGTCACTGTCCAAATAATTCTGGACCTAACTGTGTGTGTGTGTGTATATATATATATATATATATATATATATATATATATAAAAGCCCTTTTACAGAAGCATTCTGATAAAAGTAGCATGTGCTTTCTGTTGCATGTGTCAGAATGAAGACATCTAAACTTTTAAATGTCTGTCTCTTATTTTTCTCTAAATCACTCCCGATATTTATCACGGTCATTTTATCATAACGAAAGCTTAAATATGATATAGGCTCATAACACATTTATAAAAGCTTGTCTAATCCCGGAATGATCAAGGTAATAATCATACAAAGTACAAGGCGACTTTATTGTCACACTCTTTCACCAGAGGTTGGATGACTGGAAAACATGGTTTGACAACATCACATTGAGCCTGCAGGATCAATAACTTGTGATGCAGTTGGATGGATTCGATCACTCACCATTTCCTGGCTTAAAATAATTTATAGCAGACAAAAAGCTTTTTACACAAAATAAAAAACTTAAAGAGGTTGTCTAAGGGTTTGTCCACACACAATGGAATTGCTGCAGAAAATTTCTGCAGAAATTCAGTTTCCGCTTCGGCAAAAACGCACCATTTCCTGCGGTTTTTATGGCAGAAAATGGTGGGTAAATTGCTGCGTTTTTCCCAATGTTGGGAGATGGAGACATCTCTGAAAAATTTAGCAATTCTGGACTTTCCGTAGCAGGAATTGACATGCTGCGGTCTGAAAAATAATCACCGCAGGTCAATTTCAGCTCGGAAATTTTACACAGCATGTAGATGAGATTTGTTAAATCTCATCCATTATGCTGCTACTGTATTCTGCTGCGTTTTTTCCATCCGAAATTCAGTCCGGAAAAAAGGCGGCAATTCCGCAGCATGTGGAAGAGCCCTAAGGCTTTGCGTCAGGGTCCCGTTCTGACGTTCTGTCGGAGCCTCCCGTCTGAACAGGACCATGACTGAAACAAATGGAAACCATAGGTGTTCGTTCGCATCCCCATTGATTCCAATGGTGACGGATCCTGTGCCAATGGTTTCTGTTTGCCTCAGTTGTGCAAGGGTTCCGTCATTTTGACGGAATGAATAGCATACTTGACTGCAGTATTCATTCCGTCAAAATGACGGAACCGTAGCACAACTGAGACAAACGGAAACCATTGGTATCAGATCCGTCACCATTGAAATCAATGGTGATGCAAACAGAGACCTATGGTTTTCGTTTGTTTCATTCAGGGTCCCGTTCTGACAGGAAGCTCTGACGGAATGTCAGAACGGGACCCTGACGTAGATGTGAACGAAGCCTTATAAAGATAACCTTTGTAAATAGAACTTGTCAATCAGTTGACTGCTGCAGGTCAGGTATCTCTAACCCAAAATGATCATCAGTTGTCGCTGGGTGAAGCCACATCTGGCCATTTATTTCCCCTGAAGCATTACAGAGTGGCTCTCCATTCTGGCTAACAGAGGAGTGGTTCTGAGCGGGGGACCCCCACCTCTATAGATTCAATAGAGCATAAGGACAAGGGTAGTCATCGTGAGACAATCCCTCTAAGTAACAACAGAGAAGGATAGGGGATTTACCAAGGAGATAGGAGCCCTGCAGTAGGCATAACACAGTAGATAAGCTTTGCCTAGCATTATTTTAAAGTGAATGTAATTTTTAGGTCCATTATTATGTGTTGATTTATTTCTTTATTTATGTTTATAGTGGTTGGAGCTTGGTTCACTAATGCAGAGCATTACATTTCCAGCATAGGCATAGGTTTAAAAGATAACATGTTGGGTGTCTGCAGTCATCAAAAATTCTGAAAATTATGTTCAGATCTAGGGAGATCTATCACTTACTAATGTACTGGTGTAGGTGAGAAGTTTCTGTACATATAGTCACATGACCATGCTCCTGGTGTTTATTTTCTGCTTGTGTGAGTTCCGGTACACTGAACAGTGGTTATCTCTCCTCCCCTTCCCTTCCCTTCCTGAGGAAGGAAACGTTGCAGATCACATGACTTATCTCTACTGCTCACCCCCCCCCATCCTGTCATAATTCAGTGTCAGTAGCAGAGTCTGTGTTGTGTGTGAAGACAGTAATTACAGCATTACCTTACACCTTGTAATAGAGGGGCCTTCATGCAGGTGTGAATAGAGACATGGGAACTGTACATACATTATAATCCTGCCCACCGCAAGTCTTGCCAGCATCAAAAAGACAGTACTGCACAGAGCTGGGTAACATTATGAAGATGAAAAATAATTACTTCTGAGCTATGGTGGCATCACCTGCTGAGCATTCAGACACATACAGGTACTTTTCAGTATTTTTCATAATCTTGGATAACCCCATTCACACCTTTGAAAACTTTTTTTTTTTTAAATAAAAATGTCTATCAGTGTGACTGGTGCAACTGGTGCAACTTTCAAAATACTTTTTATTAAAAATTATTTTTACTTTTTGAGATACAGCTGCTTTGTATTCTGTATACAGAGCAACCAGTGGCATAACTACCGCAGTAGCGGCTGCTACAGGGCCCTCAGCATGAGGGGGCCCGCTTCGCCCGCCGGCACGGGCTCCCCCTCCCATGGCCGGAGGCTCTGCTAGCAGCCGCTATGGCTGCTACAGTGCGACGCCACTGAAGGGGTTGTTTCTACAAAAGACATGCATCCCCTATCCACAGGATAGGGGATACATGTGTGATCGCTGGTAGCGATAAGGAGAACGGGAGACCGGGGTCTGTCTGCAGCTCCATAGAAATGACTTGCGCACCGGTCGCGCTTGTGCGCATGCGTGACCAGCGCGCCTTTCATTTTTATTGAACTGCGCAGACGCCGGAGGTCCGAGGTTTGTCATGGCGAACTTCGGGGGACTTTTGGTCCCCCATTCTCCTTATCGCTGCCAGCGATCACACATGTATCCCCTATCCTGTGGATAGGGGATGCAAGTCTTTTGTAGGACAAACCTTTAGGCCATTTTTTGTTGGGGGCTGCATGGTGTTACCTACAGGGGGGGTTTAGGGCTGTATGGCGTTATCTACAGGGGGGCTGTCTGACGTTATCTACAGGGGGGGCTGTCTGGCGTTATCTACAGGGTGGGCTGTCTGGCGTTATCTACAGGGGGCTGTCTGGTGTTATCTACAGGGGGGCTGTCTGGCGTTATCTACAGGGGGGCTGTCTGGCGTTATCTACAGGGGGGGCTGTCTGGCGTTATGTACAGGGGGCTGTCTGGCGTTATCTACAGGGGGGTGTATGGCGTTATCTACAGGGGGGCTGTCTGGCGTTATCTACAGGGGGAGGGCTGTATGGCGTTATCTACAGGGGGGCTTTATGGCGTTATCTACAGGGGGCTTTATGGCGTTATCTACAGGGGGCTGTATGGCATTATCTACAGGGGGGCTGTCTGGCGTTATCTATAGGGGTGTATGGCGTTATCTACAGGGGGGCTGTCTGGCGTTATCTACAGGGTGGGCTGTCTGGCGTTATCTACAGGGGGCTGTCTGGTGTTATCTACAGGGGGGCTGTCTGGCGTTATCTACAGGGGGGCTGTCTGGCGTTATCTACAGGGGGGGCTGTCTGGCGTTATGTACAGGGGGCTGTCTGGCGTTATCTACAGGGGGGTGTATGGCGTTATCTACAGGGGGGCTGTCTGGCGTTATCTACAGGGGGAGGGCTGTATGGCGTTATCTACAGGGGGGCTTTATGGCGTTATCTACAGGGGGCTGTATGGCATTATCTACAGGGGGGCTGTCTGGCGTTATCTATAGGGGTGTATGGCGTTATCTACAGGGGGGCTGTCTGGCGTTATCTACAGGGGGGTTTATGGCGTTATCTACAGGGGGGGTGTATGGCGTTATCTACAGGGGGGGGGGCTGTATAGCGTTATCTACAGGGGGAGGGCTGTATAGCGTTATCTACAGGGGGCTGTATGATGTTATCTACAGGGGGCTGTATGGTGCTATCTATAGGGGGCGCTGTGTGGTGGAATCTATAGGGAGGCACAAGGGTGGGTTGAGTGATACCCAGGGGAGGGGGGGCCCAAGTCAAAAGTTTGCTATGGGGCCCAGTCTTTCCTAGTTACGCCCCTGAGAGCAACTATATAGTGCGCGGAGACCTGAATCTGTCAGGTCCGCAGGACTGACAAGTTCAGTGTCAGCAGGACCTGCGTGTCTCTGACTCCTCCTGTAATCGATTACATCTAAGTTATGAATTTAGCTGTGATCGGTAACAGCTCGATCCTGTGTGTCAGAGACACGCAAGACCTGCTGACACTGAACCCATCAGTTCCGCAGACCTGACAGATACAGGTTTCAGTGACAGACATAACTGCTCTGTATACAGAATACAAAGCAGCTGTATCTCAAAACGAAAAAATAATTTGTAATAAAATGTAATTAGAAACTGATATACACATTTATATATATATATATATATATATATATATATATATATATATATCGCTTTTGAAGGTGTACATAGCCTTTAAGATATTACTTTATACTGTTGCATTATTGAGTTCAATGTATAATAGCACGCAGTATGCCAGCATATTATCTTTTCAATTTACAGTATGTCTATCTAGGGGATTAGGAGCTTTGTAGCAGAAAGACTGAGCTTCTACCGCTATAAATATATATTTAGGAATTAATCAACACAGAATTTTGGACCTAAAAAGGACATAATGATAAGTCGAAAATTCACTTTAAAGCAACGCAAGGCAAAACGTATACATTGTGTTATGAGTTGGGCAGAGAAATAAAAACTGCTGAAATAGCGGCTTTAAATATCTCTAAGGAGCTGTTGTTAATGTATTTAGTAAGGATATGGCTCTGAAAGGGGTTCTCCACTTTGGACAATCCCTTTGTTAGAAGGGTCACTTGAGAATCAGCAGATCACAAAGTGTCCCCCTGCTGGGACCCCCAGCGATCAGCTATAATACGTGGGGAATCCTGGCAGTAAGTGTTCAAATTCCCCACAATGTCCCGTATTACACAGTGCTGATTCAGATCAACGGGTTGTCTGTGTAATGTGGGACAGGTCCTCCTGATAGAGAGACGCTCTTTGTAACTGTTCTCCACTCTGGCCAAAAGATGAGGATCCTGAACAGAGGACACCCCCCCCCCCCCCTCTATTACTTTAGAATTCCCTAATAAGTTGTATGAAAATTGGGTTTCTAAACTGTTTTAAGGCCAAGATCACACGCAGAGTTTTGATGCAGTTTTAGGTACAGTTTTTGGCTCAGTTGTTTTTTTAGCCAAACACAGGTGTGGGCGCCAAAGAAGGAGATGCATCATTCTTTTCTATACTCCTTTCCCTACTTTTTGATCCACTTCTGGCCTCAGCTAAAAAGAAAATTATCAAAAAATAAAAATGCAACAAAAACTGCATCAAAACTGTGTGTCTGATTTTACCCTAAAAGTGATTCGTTTCCATCACCTACTATTGCTTGCAAGGTCATAAGTTTAAAACAAGTTGCGGGAAAAAAGTAGAAGACTGAAGTTTGAATTTGGGTGTTTCCCTACATTTAAATTTTTCTATTGTTATCTAATATTTAGGAATATCTCTTGTAAATGACAACATGTATTTCTGAATAATATCGGTTACAGCAGTTAGGGGAAAATGAGGAGATGTGCAGTAAGTGCATCATCTAGCCGAGGGCCACACTGTCCATGAGGCTTCTAACCTCAGGCGGCGGTCTGCTGCCTCTTTGAGGGGGTGGCGGCGCCACTGAAACCAAGCGCCGCCACCCCCTCCTGCACTCTAATTGTATCTGCGTCTATAGGACGCAGATCCAATTACATACAATTACATGTTCCTTACCCTACCATTCAGCCCCTTTCAATGACGCAAGTGGCGCGATGATGGCACCGCGCAGCTTGTGTCGTTCAGTTCCAGCAGGCCTGCATTGCCAGAGGATGGTGCGGGAACTGTATAAGATGAGTATGTACTTTTTTGTTTTTCAGTTAACAGTATGGGTGACTCTATCTACAGGAGGGACTCTATATACAGGGGAGCACTATATACAAGGGCTTTATGGGGGGCACACTTTCCAGGGGGCACAATCTACAGGAGGCTCTACGTGGCACTATCTACAGGGGGCCCTATGGGGACACTATCTACAGGAGGCTCCTTAAGGGGCACAATGTATGTGGGGCACGGTCTATGGGGGCTTTATGTGGGGCAGTGTCTACAGAGGGCTTTATGAGGGGCACTATCTACAGGGGGCTCTATGAGGGCACTATCTACAGGGTGCTCTATGGGGGCATTATCTACAGGAGTCTCTATAGAGTGCACTATGTGGGGCACTGTTTACAGGGGCTCTAGTGGGACATTGTCTACAGGGAGCCCTATGCGGGGCACTGTCTACAGGGGGCTCTATGTGGGGCACTGTCTACAGGGGGCTCTATGTGGGGCACTGTCTATAGGGGGCTCTATGTTGGCCACTTTCTACAGGGAGCTCTAAGGGGGACACTATCTACAGGGAGCCCTATGCGGGGCACTGTCTACAGGGGGCTCTATGTGGGGCACTGTCTACAGGGGGCTCTATGTGGGGCACTGTCTATAGGGGGCTCTATGTTGGCCACTTTCTACAGGGAGCTCTAAGGGGGACACTATCTACAGGGGGCTCTATGTGGGGGCACTATACAGGGTGCTCTATGGGGGGCACAATCTACAAGGGGCACTGTGTGTGGAACACAGTGTATGGTGCTATTATGATCAGGGACACAGTTTATGGTGCTATTATAATTAGGGACACAGTGTATGGTACTATTATAATCAGAGGTGCAGTGTATGGTGCTATTATATGTAGGGCTGTAGTTTGTGGTTGTGGCACCATGAGAATTTAGTCTTCATTTATAGGTGCGGAAATGTTTGTAAAGTGTGAAGCTAAAGACATCTGACCAGATGGAAAAGAAAAGAGAACGAGAACTACTAGAATTTGAGAAGACGTCGCATGTAATTCTCTCAATATAAATGTTTATTCTGTCCCTAATCAGTACTGTAGTCACTGCATGATCTGCAGCAAGATGATGGGTGGTATGATTTTTTTTTGTGAAACAGCAACTCCCAGCATATCTTTACCATTGTTCGGGCCATCCTGGGAGCTGTAGTTTTACGCCGTACAAAGCTATAAGGCAGGGGTTGCACTAAATTTGCACATTATCTCTGTACTGAGCTGTATTTGTGCTGATGTTGTATTTATGTGAGCTTGGTTCTAGTACTGTATTTATGTACTGAGCTTAGTTCTTTTAATGTATTTATGTATTGAACTTGTTTCTGGTGCTGTATTTATCTATTGAGCTATGTTCTGGTGCTGAATTTATGTATTGAGCTTGGTTCTGGTGCTATATTTATGTACTGAGCTTGGTTATGGTGCTGTAATTATATAGGATATATTAATAATAACAAAATGGCAGGGAAGGTGGAATTGTTTTCAATTCATTGTCTATTTAATAGGAACCTACCAGGTAGTTTTAACCCCTTAAACCGCCACCATTTGGTAATACATGACCTGACGATATTTCCAAACATTCCCCTGTATGTTTTTTTCAGATGCAGCAAAATCTATAAAATCAGCTTTTAAAACATTGCACACTATATGCTAATTACTCTTTAAAGGGTCATAGGGCAGTGCAGCTATCCTGAAGAATCACATAGTTCTGCCACCATACCCACCTTTCCATGCTTGTTTGACATCTTCCTGGCTGTTATACATCACTACTAGTCTCCGCCAACTGTGTAGAATGGCCATTGCTTTGTACTCCTTGGGCACACATCGTTCAGCAAGGTGTAATCTGCTCTGCTTCATCGCTTCAACGCGCATGCCAGTGGAGTACAAGGCAACGGCCATCCGCAAGAGTTGGAGGAGGCTGCTAGTGATGTAGACCAGCCAGGGGGATGTCAAACATGATCATGGGGGCGCCGTTTCAATTTTCGCCTCTGGCAGCGGAAAAGCTAGAATCTGCCCTGATCTAGCCTATACAATGTTCTGTGTCCTCTGCATTTTTTAAGGAATTTTGTGGAAATGAGACTAGGCATACTATACAATAATAATAATGCAGATATAATTATATTTTCTGCTAAGACAGAAAATGTAGTGTAAGGAGCTAAGCTAGATATGGTTGGCATTTTATGTCCTTCGAGCATACAAGACAGATGCCACAAAACTATTTTTTTGTACACAGAAAGCTTTAGCTCACCTTCTCAGTATTAATATATAGCCCCTTGGGACAGCTACAGTACTAAAGTAAATGATACGCTTGGTTAATTAGGAAATAAATGTTATACTTTGTATTCATTCACCTAAATTTATTAGTTACCATATTTGAAGGTATAGGATAGAAAAAAAGGGGGACCAATGCAAGGCGCTGCTAATATCAATTGGGGTGTTTATTAAAGAGGGGAAAAGTGGTAGGCTACGCGTTTCGACGCAGGAATTGCGTCTTCATCAGGCCATGAACATACACAAAAGAACATCTCATATATATATACACATGTCAGTAATCAAAAACCGACCAATCACCAGGAGGAAACAGGGAGGGGACAGAGAGAGTTTGCTACGAGGAATAAGACAAAAAGCCGATACAAGAACAAACACGTATGATTGAAGAAATATGCGTCAATTAGATAAAAGAGCAATATGATAATTGAATTTAACATATAGGAAAAAATAACAAAGCATAATAATATAAACCCAATTGATAAGATATATACAGTGTTTAATATACAGGCCGTATTGATAATACAAAAAAAGCCGGCAATTAGGACTAGCGGTAAGATAAAATACTATGTAATTCTCAAAAGGAAGGGAAATTTTCTATGGCTATTAAAAACGAAAAAAACATTTAATAATTAGACCTGACGATTCTGAATAAAAATTACGATAATATAACCATGCATAAATTCATAGGAGACCAGAATACTAATCACCGCAAAGAAGGAAAAAACAGTGGCGTCTTCGTAGTCATAACAACACCACTATTATGCTAATACATCGGTACGCGAGTACCATGTTGGATGAGTAAAACGATTTATATAAAATACAAATTAAGCAAATTATCATTATGCCTACATAAAAAAATGTTTTCGAAAAGAAGTCACGAATTATTGGCTCGAAAATCGTAAAGGGCGATCAAACATTTAAAATTAGAATAAAATCTATATTCAATGGAACATCAGAACCAAATAAAAAATATGTATGTATAAAACTATAATACATAATAAAAAATTCCAAAACAGTCTAAAAAACCACTTACTATAATACTCTCATAAACCAAAGGAAGGATGACATCTAAGATGATTTAATGCCATAGTTATACATTAATTATATGTTATATTAATATTAATAATACCATTAATAACACGGATTTTCAACCCAAAATATGAAGCAATATACGGACGACATCACTGCAATGACAAGAGGAATAATTATATAACAGAACATCTGATTATGAAAAATACGCCTGATGTTAGAATAAAATATAGTATAATAAACCTATATAGGATTTGTGACTTTTATAGTAAGTTTTTTTGTATCTACGAGGACAATTACTGGTTGTATATATATACGGTAGACAAAACTATTTACGATTTGGAACTAATCTAAAGAGGACTCACTAATATCATTCAAACCTTCAGGGTGAAGTGTACACAATTTGTAGATCCAATAATTCTCACGCTGTTTTAAACATAAAAATCTATTAGTATAGTCTGCAGGTATTTGCTCAATGGGAGTAATGCTTATACAGTCGAAATTGCAATTATGTCTATATAGGCAATGTCGGGATACACTATGTTTAGAAAAACCTCTGCTAACATTTGACCTATGATTATTGATCCTTTTACGTAGGGTTTGGGTAGTACGTCCTATATACTGTAATTTACAGGTGCATTGTAGCAGATAAACGACATATTCACTGCCACAATTTAATAAACTTTTAATGCCAAATGATTCTGATGTTACTATAGACGTAAAATTGGTGACCTTATGTGTAATGTTGGAACAGCACATACACCTGGGCAAACCGCAACGAAATGAGCCTAATATTGATAGTTGCAGTCTTGAGATGCATACATTTCTTTGGTTTTGCAATTTACTTGGGGCCAATAAATTTTTAAGAGTTTTGGACCTTCTAAAAGTGACCTTAGGTAAAGGGGGGAGTAACCCCTTCAGTACCGGATCGTTACAAAGGATATGCCAATGCTTACACAGGATTGACCTAATCGATTTACTCCCAGCATTAAAGGTCGTAATGAAATTATATTTATAATCAAAATGGTCAACTTTCTTATCCACTACTTTTACACATTCTTCTTGAGTCATTTCTGTTGCTCTGGATTGTGCTCCTTCAATAAGACTAATCGGGAAATGTTTCTCCCTAAATCTTTTCCTTAAAATCAAACATTCATTTTTAAAATCAACCGGATTGGAGCAATTTTTCCTAATTCTCCGAAACTGTCCAAAGGGGACATTCCGGAGCCACGGAGGATAGTGGGCACTTGTAAAATCCAGATAGCTATTTACATCCACAGTCTTGAAATGTGTTCTGGTTGTGAATGTGTCACCATTTCTACAGATAGTTAGATCTAGAAAATCAATTGAGTCTTCCGAATATGTGTGCGTAAAATTCAAACCATAGGAATTTGTATTTAAAAATTCAATAAAGGAAATAGCAGAGGCCTCATCGCCATTCCATACAAAAAACAAATCGTCGATAAAACGTTTATAAAATAGTATATTCTTGCGAAACGGATGCTCACACCAAATATGATTGTTTTCAAACTGGCCCATATAAAGGTTTGCATAAGATGGGGCAAACCTGGAACCCATTGCGCATCCCTTGATTTGACGATAATATTTATTTTCGAACCTAAAAGTGTTGTGTTGTAAGATAAAATCAATACATTGTATTAAAAAATTATTTTGTTCAGTTGGTATGCGGACTTCCATAGACAAAAAATGAGAAATAGCTTCAATCCCTAAAATGTGTGGAATATTAGAATATAGTGCAGATACGTCTGCTGTGAGGAAACTCACTTTGCTAAACTTATAACCATCATTAAATACCTTGAGATCCCTGATGAGCTGTGAAGAATCCTTCAGAAAGGAGGGTAAATCTAGGACGAAGGGCTGAAGATGTAAATCTAAATAATGAGACAGGTTACTCGTGAGAGAACCTATACCTGAAATAATAGGCCGACCAGGTGGGGAAGAAATGGATTTATGGATTTTCGGTAAATGATATAAAAATGGTGTAAAAACAAGGGAAGGAGTAGGATCCAGCGCTGAGTCAATGTTTAAAATGGATTTTCTGTTCCAAGTTTAATGGCATGTTGTTAAAAGGAAGTCCAGTTGTGGATAGTCCTGGGTAGGTAAGAAGTGTAGGTAATGTCCTCGGGGCCTACGCGTTTCGGACGACTGCCGCGTCCTTAAACTTGGCTGTAATGATTTTGAATAGCGCGCGCTGTCAGGTTATGTACTGAGTCAGTGTGGTCAGCTGATTGTTCTGTGCGTATCATCGTTGTGGTATGTTGGAACGCAAGCCGGAAGTAGTAGTCCGGTCCTGTGTTATGATTGTAAGGACTTGCGAGTGAGTATTGATCTTGTTAAAGGGCTGTTTTTTCTTGGATTGGGTGGTTTATATGGTACCTTGATGTGTGTTTGAAATAGATTGATGTGTTTGTATGTTTTAATTGGTATATTTTTTCATTTCAGATTTTTATTTGGAGATGTCACATGACAACGAAGGCCGGATGGGCCCGTCACCCGAGTCCAGTATGTCTCCCTGGAAACATCGTAAACGTTCGTTTTATAGGTAAGTACGAAGGAAAATTTATAATGATGCATTGGATTTTGTTTGTGTATCCTTTATTGTAGAAGAATATGAATGCTTCAAACGGGGCCCTTGTGATATTCACTTTGTGCAAATAATTTTTGAACTATAATCTGACAGCTATGACTGTTATGATGTAAATGTGCCGGATGATTCACACTTTATTGGTTATGAGGCAGCGCGCTATGTTGGAGAACGAGGATAATTGTGGGGAAAGTGCGGTGGGACACAACTGAAACTATATGGGGGATCGGAAACATGTACTGAGACAAACGAGACTGGGTGATAGTGAATTAAAATGTGTGCATGTCAAACAGCAAATATTATGCATGCAACACTGAATACGTTGTATTCCTTGGGTGATGGTGTGTGGTGTGATTCATCACATTGTGTTATTATGGGTGTCATATATAACTTCTCTTTTTTACTCATATATGGCTGGTAATGCTAATCATGACATTAATATTGATACATTAATTCCTTTCTTAGGTTTAAGCCTTTTGGGAATCTTGTGTTTAATCGGTAAATCCAATAGGCTTCACGGAGATGGGTTTTATGTTTTATATCACCCCCCCTTTTGCATGGTTGGATCTGAATCACACCACACACCATCACCCAAGGAATACAACGTATTCAGTGTTGCATGCATAATATTTGCTGTTTGACATGCACACATTTTAATTCACTATCACCCAGTCTCGTTTGTCTCAGTACATGTTTCCGATCCCCCATATAGTTTCAGTTGTGTCCCACCGCACTTTCCCCACAATTATCCTCGTTCTCCAACATAGCGCGCTGCCTCATAACCAATAAAGTGTGAATCATCCGGCACATTTACATCATAACAGTCATAGCTGTCAGATTATAGTTCAAAAATTATTTGCACAAAGTGAATATCACAAGGGCCCCGTTTGAAGCATTCATATTCTTCTACAATAAAGGATACACAAACAAAATCCAATGCATCATTATAAATTTTCCTTCGTACTTACCTATAAAACGAACGTTTACGATGTTTCCAGGGAGACATACTGGACTCGGGTGACGGGCCCATCCGGCCTTCGTTGTCATGTGACATCTCCAAATAAAAAACTGAAATGAAAAAATATACCAATTAAAACATACAAACACATCAATCTATTTCAAACACACATCAAGGTACCATATAAACCACCCAATCCAAGAAAAAACAGCCCTTTAACAAGATCAATACTCACTCGCAAGGCCTTACAATCATAACACAGGACCGGACTACTACTTCCGGCTTGCGTTCCAACATACCACAACGATGATACGCACAGAACAATCAGCTGACCACACTGACTCAGTACATAACCTGACAGCGCGCGCTATTCAAAATCATTACAGCCAAGTTTAAGGACGCGGCAGTCGTCCGAAACGCGTAGGCCCCGAGGACATTACCTACACTTCTTACCTACCCAGGACTATCCACAACTGGACTTCCTTTTAACAACATGCCATTAAACTTGGAACAGAAAATCCATTTTAAACATTGACTCAGCGCTGGATCCTACTCCTTCCCTTGTTTTTGCTAATCTACCGTGTGCCGACACGAGAATCCGAGCGCTATCCACAACACACCGGAGTGTGTCAGGTGAGCCGGAGGTTTCCTCCCCTGGTTCTATTGTATTGCAAGTTCGGCTTACTTTACCTCTCGAGCTCCCTCCATACTAGTGTCTCCAGGAGGAACACTAACAAGTCCATACATATGTCCAATACATAAGTCCTGTTATATGCAAGTTCGTAACAAGTGAGGTTTAAAATACTATTAACCACTCTGATACAAGTGGCCACAACTGATCAACAAATCAACATTTGTCTATTATCAGTACATATATATGTTTCCAATGAGCTGGTTGACGCAATTGACTTTTCTTTGATTTTAACCCATTTGTACGTTGCACAATTACCTTGGTCAGTACAACTCCAAGTGTCATATATTTCCAAACTATGACGCAAGACACTCAATCTTCCCGCATAGAACTGGCGGAAAAAGTATTTGGTAACCATGACAACTATACAGAAAACAATCAAGACATGGAGGATCTTTTTCACAAACTTGAAAAAAACTTAGCTCAACAAGCAAAAATCTGGTGGGACCTCACCACACTCAAAAATTACATCACCAAAAATATGATTCCAAGAGGGTTACGACTTCGAAAAATGCCCAGCTTTATTTATACAGAGGACTTTCTCAAGGAATGGAACGAGACTTTATCCATTTGTTCTATTAATTTAATGAAACTGATTACAAAACAAGAGGAAATCAAATTAAAGGAACTAGACACCAACATTTTGGATATAAAGAAATCATTAGAAATTTTCTCCGACTCACCATCATTTACTCTTCTCCAAACTAGGATGTCATCTGCCACCGACAAACTGGATCATACTATTGCAGACATAAAGAAAAATAAATTTCAAAGAGACATCAAAGACTATACAAACAACGAAGTCTACAATTGGAGCTCAAAAATAAGAAATTATAATAGACCAAGATCTATTCTCAAAAGAAGAAATCAATCTTACAAACAATACCGGGACTTACCAAACAGAGTAAGTTTCAGCTCCACTGAACCAGACTCCGCTGATGGCATATCAGAAGATGAGAATATTCGTACACGTCCTCATACAAGTTATAGACCGGAAAACATCTCATTCCAGTCAAAAAACGGGGAAGGAGGGGCGGCAGAAAGCACAAATCGAACAATTACAGAACAAAACCGCCGCCTCCGCTCAAGAAAATTTCAGCAGCATTAACCACAAATGTTACAAATCTTTCGTCTACACCTCTCACCGCAGAACAAAATGAGGTTTTATCCCTAGGCCTCAATTTTGCCCCCAAAAAAAATTTCAATCTGTTTAACACGATACTTGACATCAACAAGTTCATACGAAACTTGACTGTCAAAAAGCATTTTTTTCACAATGAAGAAACAACTTTAGGAGCTACCATGTCAGTAATACCAGCTTTAACATTAGCTGAAGATTGTACCAATACAATATCACCAGACACAGTTCCCCAGTTGTCTGAATTTTCATTTGAAGAACTTACAACCCTAGTAAGCCTGGATCATTTGCGAAGTGAAACTTCAAATCAAACAGTGACCACAGCTTCTAATTTCAAAACCTCTAATCCTAAATTTTATCCATTAAGTTCACGTACTGAGTCAATGGACCGATTCCAAATGGTCATGGAAAAAGAACTCCATCAGCTTGCTGACAGCCTCAAAGGCCAGTGTCCAACTAAAAATATGTCAATAAAACTCACAGAAGCAACAAAATCGTTACAAAAAAATAAACAACTAATCATAAAAATGTCGGACAAAGGGGGCAATGTCACGGTCATGAACAAAAAGGACTACCAACATTCTATTCTGGACTTGTTATCTGATAAAACAACTTACAAGATACTGGACAAAAACCCTGTAGAAAAAATTAAACATTCAATGAAAAGATTACTTGAAGATGGTTACCAAGGAGGATTTATTAGTCAAAAACAAATGGACTTCATTTACATTGACCAGCCAATCACTCCAATCATTCACGCACTCCCTAAGATCCACAAACAGATTTTCCCTCCACCAATGAGACCGATTGTATCTGGAATTGGATCAATCCTTGAGAGATTGTCAGAATGGCTGGACACTTTGCTACAACCATTGGCACAAGCAACACCAGGTTTCCTCAGAGATACCAAACATGTCCTTAACCTGTTATGTAACAAAGTTTGGGATAAAAAATATAGTTGGCTTACATGTGACGTTGTGGCTTTATATACATCAATTCCACACCACATAGCTCATGCTGCCCTTAATTATCATCTGACCAAACACAGTAGATATGAAAAAAAATTTCAATCATATATACTGGACGTACTCATGTTTCTTTTAACCAACAATTACTTCCAATTCGATACAAAATATTATTTGCAACTCAGAGGTGTGTCCATGGGGGCAAAATTTTCCCCCTCAGTAGCAAATTTGGTCATGGCATGGTGGGAACAATACCATATTTTCTCTACCGAAAACACATATAGTCACCATTTTGAATGGTACGGTAGATATATCGATGACATATTGATTATTTGGAAAGGAGACACTGATATCATCCCAAAATTTGTGGAAACTCTTAATAACAATAATTGTAATTTAAAATTTACCCATCATTTTGATGTCACCAACATCATTTTTCTTGATCTGGAGTTAATGGGAGTGAATGGCCAAACCATTTCAACCAAAACACATCGCAAACCTACGGCTACAAACAACATACTACATGCAAAGAGTAACCACACCAGACATACCATCAAAGCCATACCAGTGGGTGAAATGCACCGTGCCAAAAGGAACTGCACTTCCCAAAGTCAATATAAGACGGAACAAGAACTAATCAAAACAAGACTTCATGAGAGAGGCTATCCCCAATGGTCCCTAAATCGAGCCAGTAACATCATGACCAAAAAATCTAGAGCTCAACTCTTGAGTCACCAAAACAAAACAGGAGACACACTACAGAACACCAAACCTATCGACAACCAACCTACGTTAATCTTACAACAAAGCAACCAATTTACGCAAATTAAAAAATTAATAACCAACTACTTACCTATCCTCATGGAGGATGACACGTTGCGCACAGTACTGGCTGGGGGATGTAGAATAGTGGCAAGGAAAGCCTCCTCTCTGGGCAATGTCCTGTCTCCATCATTATTTACTACTAATGAAAAAATAAGCACAACATGGTTGGAAACCATAGGTTTCTACAAGTGTGGTCAGCACCCCTGCAAAGTTTGCTCCCACGTCCAAACAACCAAAACTTTCAGTGACTCCACATATACTGACAATTTCAATATACAAAATTACATAAACTGCAACTCTGAATCAGTCGTCTATATCATCGAGTGCATAGAATGTAATCTAAAATACGTAGGCTGCACCAACCGGAAATTTAAAATAAGAATCCTGGAACACCTTAGCTACGTGAGAAACCAAAATATCTTGAATACATCCAATGCATCAAAACATTTTATTTCTCAACATAACAGATCAACTAAATCGTTCAGATGTTATGCCATTGAAAAGATCCAACCATGCAAAAGGGGGGGTGATATAAAACATAAAACCCATCTCCGTGAAGCCTATTGGATTTACCGATTAAACACAAGATTCCCAAAAGGCTTAAACCTAAGAAAGGAATTAATGTATCAATATTAATGTCATGATTAGCATTACCAGCCATATATGAGTAAAAAAGAGAAGTTATATATGACACCCATAATAACACAATGTGATGAATCACACCACACACCATCACCCAAGGAATACAACGTATTCAGTGTTGCATGCATAATATTTGCTGTTTGACATGCACACATTTTAATTCACTATCACCCAGTCTCGTTTGTCTCAGTACATGTTTCCGATCCCCCATATAGTTTCAGTTGTGTCCCACCGCACTTTCCCCACAATTATCCTCGTTCTCCAACATAGCGCGCTGCCTCATAACCAATAAAGTGTGAATCATCCGGCACATTTACATCATAACAGTCATAGCTGTCAGATTATAGTTCAAAAATTATTTGCACAAAGTGAATATCACAAGGGCCCCGTTTGAAGCATTCATATTCTTCTACAATAAAGGATACACAAACAAAATCCAATGCATCATTATAAATTTTCCTTCGTACTTACCTATAAAACGAACGTTTACGATGTTTCCAGGGAGACATACTGGACTCGGGTGACGGGCCCATCCGGCCTTCGTTGTCATGTGACATCTCCAAATAAAAAACTGAAATGAAAAAATATACCAATTAAAACATACAAACACATCAATCTATTTCAAACACACATCAAGGTACCATATAAACCACCCAATCCAAGAAAAAACAGCCCTTTAACAAGATCAATACTCACTCGCAAGTCCTTACAATCATAACACAGGACCGGACTACTACTTCCGGCTTGCGTTCCAACATACCACAACGATGATACGCACAGAACAATCAGCTGACCACACTGACTCAGTACATAACCTGACAGCGCGCGCTATTCAAAATCATTACAGCCAAGTTTAAGGACGCGGCAGTCGTCCGAAACGCGTAGGCCCCGAGGACATTACCTACACTTCTTACCTACCCAGGACTATCCACAACTGGACTTCCTTTTAACAACATGCCATTAAACTTGGAACAGAAAATCCATTTTAAACATTGACTCAGCGCTGGATCCTACTCCTTCCCTTGTTTTTGCTAATCTACCGTGTGCCGACACGAGAATCCGAGCGCTATCCACAACACACCGGAGTGTGTCAGGTGAGCCGGAGGTTTCCTCCCCTGGTTCTATTGTATAAAAATGGTGTATTTGGAAATGAAACGGATGGAAACTTTTTTTCTTTTTTTGATAAGAGACCCTTAGTAAATGCTGACCCTATCAACTGGTTATATTCAATGAGATCGGATGGTATAGTGTTTGTTGTCAATTTTTCATAGAACGTAACATCAGATAAAATTCTATATGCCTCGTTTATATATTCTGGACGATCCTGGATGACAATACCCCCTCCCTTATCAGCTGAGCGTATCACAATCAGATGATTATTTTGAAGGGATTTCAATGCTCTTCTTTCACAAAATGAAAGATTGTCAATTATCATATTAGGTTTTTCCAAAGCTTTGAATTCGTTACCAACTAAAGTGGAAAATGTATCCAAATAAGGACCTCTATGGTGTAGGGGATAAAATGATGACTTGGAATGTACCTCCACCTGGACGGGTGGTGGTGCACCTATAGGGGGACTGTCGCCAGGAGGACCTGGCACAGTTAACGCATGAGGTGTTAACGAAAAATGCCTAAGTAAAGTCAGTTTTCTGATGAATCTATTTAAATCCATAAACAAATTGAAACCGTCAGGCATGGAAGTAGGGCAAAAGGACAACCCCTTGGATAAAAGTGCATTTTCATTATCCTTGAGAATGTAACTAGAAAGATTGAATATTTCTATTGTTTTAGTCTGTGTTTTTTCGATAGTTTGGATTGGTTTACTGTGTCTGTTTTTCCCACCTCTACATCCTCTAAATCTATTTCTAGCTTTCTTTTGGTAGAAATTTTTTGAATTTTTGGAAAGAAAGATGTTATTGCTTGGGATTTGGGGCTTTTGAGGTAAGGTAGAAGAAATTCTTGTGAATGTGAAATGGGAGTGACCGGGGGCATCGTGATGTGTAGGGGTAGCCCTAAAAAAGAGACCGTAGCTAAGGTATTATCCATGAATTGTGAATGTTCACTTGGGTTATTAATCGGTTGTAACAGAGATTCATCCGGACTATCAGTAATTGCCTGTGTTTCATGTAGGGATAATTCTAATAAAGATGGGGGGATATGAATTGTGACCGAACAATCAATGGAATCATTGAAGAGGGGAGACTGCATAGGTGATGACGGGGGAGTATCAGGTGCAAGATTGAGGAGTTTGAGATGAGCTTGAAGATCTGTAGATTTAAATGCATGTACTGGAATAGAACCCAAGGGGAACTGTTGTAAGTGGGTGCATGTTTGGGAATGGAGATAGTAGGAATAGGGGTAAATGCTAGCAAATTTTTGGTAATTTTGACTGGAATGGATGTGGGTGTAGTTTTGGTGGTTCTAGTTACAGGGCCTCTATTTTTGAAAAAAGTGCTATTTTTAATCAAAGCTCCTGATTGGGCATTGGAGACAGTGTGATTGAAGTGAACCTTATTAACAGTGGTAACCAAGGGCGTTTGTGCGATTTGGACGGACTTGCTAGCCCTCCAATCGCCTGATATGTCAGTCTGATAATCCTGTCTATCCCTCTTCAGTTTTTTGGTTTTTCTAATGATTAAATCCTTTTCAAAGGCATTTAATCTATTTTTGGTGGATACCTCCAGATTGTTAAAATCTGGATGCTCAAAAAAGGTCTTAAGTTGTTCACAAATTGATATGATGTTGCGGGTCAATAAATTACAACTAGCTTGTCTTTTGGCAAGCAATAATTTCAAAAAACCAATGGAGCAGTTCTTTGCATGATCCAGCCAGGTATGACTGAATTGTGGATCATTTTGGTAGGGTGTGTAGAATAAAATTCTCAAACCCCTAGGTGTAATATTCTCAGTAATGTACATTTCCAAAAAACAACAATCAATATTCTGGAATGCTTCATCTTTCAGATTATTCTCAAGTGTGAGATACAAGTCAGTCATTTCCTTTGTTCTTTCAATCGAGAAACCATTACTCACTGTTGGAGGGAATTCGTCCAAAGCGTCCACTCCAATGGAACTGGAAATTAAAAGCTCCCGAGATCGTTTCCTTTTCGTGACAAAATCCAACATTGTGGAGAAGCAAATGCAAAGATCCAAGGTCCAATCCTTTGTAAATCAAGAGGCAGGACACAGAAGTCAAACACAACGATTTGTAGATGGAAAATGCCGGGTAAAGATGATAATGCAAAAATAAAGGCTGCCTGTGACGAGAGGATCTCAATTAGACCTTATGAAGATCACCAAAGGAATCCCTCGATAGCGGGAGCGTGGCTCTGTAGGATTATACCACAGCCCGAATGTGGGTACTAGAAAAGAAGAAAAAACACACGGCGCCACATAGTGCAATTATCCGGAGGTCAAAAAGCAACAATAGATGCTAGGGTGATTTGCACTCACCTAGTTGGGTTATGCTGACCAGGCATAACACTGTTGGAGGGTGTGGATCGATCTCCAGGGAGCACACTGCTAAGGAGATGCGAAGTCAGGAGACACACCCAAGGTGTGTCCAGCCAAATGCGATCTGTAGCTGCTGCCAAGGTCCAAGGGCCGGTAAACGCAAATTCACCGTCAGATTTGAAGGTATAGGATAGAAAAAAAGGGGGACCAATGCAAGGCGCTGCTAATATCAATTGGGGTGTTTATTAAAGAGGGGAAAAGTGGTAGGCTACGCGTTTCGACGCAGGAATTGCGTCTTCATCAGGCCATGAACATACACAAGAGAACATCTCATATATATATACACATGTCAGTAATCAAAAACCGACCAATCACCAGGAGGAAACAGGGAGGGGACACAGAGAGTTTGCTACGAGGAATAAGACAAAAAGCCGATACAAGAACAAACACGTATGATTGAAGAAATATGCGTCAATTAGATAAAAGAGCAATATGATAATTGGATTTAACATATAGGAAAAAATAACAAAGCATAATAATATAAA
This sequence comes from Rhinoderma darwinii, assembly GCF_050947455.1. Lineage (NCBI taxonomy): Eukaryota > Metazoa > Chordata > Amphibia > Anura > Rhinodermatidae > Rhinoderma > Rhinoderma darwinii. The sequence goes on along the minus strand of NC_134689.1, from coordinate 264,987,366 downwards.
CCCAATTGATAAGATATATACAGTGTTTAATATACAGGCCGTATTGATAATACAAAAAAAGCCGGCAATTAGGACTAGCGGTAAGATAAATTACTATGTAATTCTCAAAAGGAAGGGAAATTTTCTATGGCTATTAAAAACGAAAAAAACATTTAATAATTAGACCTGACGATTCTGAATAAAAATTACGATAATATAACCATGCATATCCTCTCGTCACAGGCAGCCTTTATTTTTGCATTATCATCTTTACCCGGCATTTTCCATCTACAAATCGTTGTGTTTGACTTCTGTGTCCTGCCTCTTGATTTACAAAGGATTGGACCTTGGATCTTTGCATTTGCTTCTCCACAATGTTGGATTTTGTCACGGAAAGGAAACGATCTCGGGAGCTTTTAATTTCCAGTTCCATTGGAGTGGACGCTTTGGACGAATTTCCTCCAACAGTGAGTAATGGTTTCTCGATTGAAAGAACAAAGGAAATGACTGACTTGTATCTCACACTTGAGAATAATCTGAAAGATGAAGCATTCCAGAATATTGATTGTTGTTTTTTGGAAATGTACATTACTGAGAATATTACACCTAGGGGTTTGAGAATTTTATTCTACACACCCTACCAAAATGATCCACAATTCAGTCATACCTGGCTGGATCATGCAAAGAACTGCTCCATTGGTTTTTTGAAATTATTGCTTGCCAAAAGACAAGCTAGTTGTAATTTATTGACCCGCAACATCATATCAATTTGTGAACAACTTAAGACCTTTTTTGAGCATCCAGATTTTAACAATCTGGAGGTATCCACCAAAAATAGATTAAATGCCTTTGAAAAGGATTTAATCATTAGAAAAACCAAAAAACTGAAGAGGGATAGACAGGATTATCAGACTGACATATCAGGCGATTGGAGGGCTAGCAAGTCCGTCCAAATCGCACAAACGCCCTTGGTTACCACTGTTAATAAGGTTCACTTCAATCACACTGTCTCCAATGCCCAATCAGGTGCTTTGATTAAAAATAGCACTTTTTTCAAAAATAGAGGCCCTGTAACTAGAACCACCAAAACTACACCCACATCCATTCCAGTCAAAATTACCAAAAATTTGCTAGCATTTACCCCTATTCCTACTATCTCCATTCCCAAACATGCACCCACCCACAACAGTCTCCCCTTGGGTTCTATTCCAGTACATGCATTTAAATCTACAGATCTTCAAGCTCATCTCAAACTCCTCAATCTTGCACCTGATACTCCCCCGTCATCACCTATGCAGTCTCCCCTCTTCAATGATTCCATTGATTGTTCGGTCACAAATCATATCCCCCCATCTTTATTAGAATTATCCCTACATGAAACACAGGCAATTACTGATAGTCCGGATGAATCTCTGTTACAACCGATTAATAACCCAAGTGAACATTCACAATTCATGGATAATACCTTAGCTACGGTCTCTTTTTTAGGGCTACCCCTACACATCACGATGCCCCCGGTCACTCCCATTTCACATTCACAGGAATTTCTTCTACCTTACCTCAAAAGCCCCAAATCCCAAGCAATAACATCTTTCTTTCCAAAAATTCAAAAAATTTCTACCAAAAGAAAGCTAGAAATAGATTTAGAGGATGTAGAGGTGGGAAAAACAGACACAGTAAACCAATCCAAACTATCGAAAAAACACAGACTAAAACAATAGAAATATTCAATCTTTCTAGTTACATTCTCAAGGATAATGAAAATGCACTTTTATCCAAGGGGTTGTCCTTTTGCCCTACTTCCATGCCTGACGGTTTCAATTTGTTTATGGATTTAAATAGATTCATCAGAAAACTGACTTTACTTAGGCATTTTTCGTTAACACCTCATGCGTTAACTGTGCCAGGTCCTCCTGGCGACAGTCCCCCTATAGGTGCACCACCACCCGTCCAGGTGGAGGTACATTCCAAGTCATCATTTTATCCCCTACACCATAGAGGTCCTTATTTGGATACATTTTCCACTTTAGTTGGTAACGAATTCGAAGCTTTGGAAAAACCTAATATGATAATTGACAATCTTTCATTTTGTGAAAGAAGAGCATTGAAATCCCTTCAAAATAATCATCTGATTGTGATACGCTCAGCTGATAAGGGAGGGGGTATTGTCATCCAGGATCGTCCAGAATATATAAACGAGGCATATAGAATTTTATCTGATGTTACGTTCTATGAAAAATTGACAACAAACACTATACCATCCGATCGCATTGAATATAACCAGTTGATAGGGTCAGCATTTACTAAGGGTCTCTTATCAAAAAAAGAAAAAAAGTTTCTATCCGTTTCATTTCCAAATACACCATTTTTATATCATTTACCGAAAATCCATAAATCCATTTCTTCCCCACCTGGTCGGCCTATTATTTCAGGTATAGGTTCTCTCACGAGTAACCTGTCTCATTATTTAGATTTACATCTTCAGCCCTTCGTCCTAGATTTACCCTCCTTTCTGAAGGATTCTTCACAGCTCATCAGGGATCTCAAGGTATTTAATGATGGTTATAAGTTTAGCAAAGTGAGTTTCCTCACAGCAGACGTATCTGCACTATATTCTAATATTCCACACATTTTAGGGATTGAAGCTATTTCTCATTTTTTGTCTATGGAAGTCCGCATACCAACTGAACAAAATAATTTTTTAATACAATGTATTGATTTTATCTTACAACACAACACTTTTAGGTTCGAAAATAAATATTATCGTCAAATCAAGGGATGCGCAATGGGTTCCAGGTTTGCCCCATCTTATGCAAACCTTTATATGGGCCAGTTTGAAAACAATCATATTTGGTGTGAGCATCCGTTTCGCAAGAATATACTATTTTATAAACGTTTTATCGACGATTTGTTTTTTGTATGGAATGGCGATGAGGCCTCTGCTATTTCCTTTATTGAATTTTTAAATACAAATTCCTATGGTTTGAATTTTACGCACACATATTCGGAAGACTCAATTGATTTTCTAGATCTAACCATCTGTAGAAATGGTGACACATTCACAACCAGAACACATTTCAAGACTGTGGATGTAAATAGCTATCTGGATTTTACAAGTGCCCACTATCCTCCGTGGCTCCGGAATGTCCCCTTTGGACAGTTTCGGAGAATTAGGAAAAATTGCTCCAATCCGGTTGATTTTAAAAATGAATGTTTGATTTTAAGGAAAAGATTTAGGGAGAAACATTTCCCGATTAGTCTTATTGAAGGAGCACAATCCAGAGCAACAGAAATGACTCAAGAAGAATGTGTAAAAGTAGTGGATAAGAAAGTTGACCATTTTGATTATAAATATAATTTCATTACGACCTTTAATGCTGGGAGTAAATCGATTAGGTCAATCCTGTGTAAGCATTGGCATATCCTTTGTAACGATCCGGTACTGAAGGGGTTACTCCCCCCTTTACCTAAGGTCACTTTTAGAAGGTCCAAAACTCTTAAAAATTTATTGGCCCCAAGTAAATTGCAAAACCAAAGAAATGTATGCATCTCAAGACTGCAACCATCAATATTAGGCTCATTTCGTTGCGGTTTGCCCAGGTGTATGTGCTGTTCCAACATTACACATAAGGTCACCAATTTTACGTCTATAGTAACATCAGAATCATTTGGCATTAAAAGTTTATTAAATTGTGGCAGTGAATATGTCGTTTATCTGCTACAATGCACCTGTAAATTACAGTATATAGGACGTACTACCCAAACCCTACGTAAAAGGATCAATAATCATAGGTCAAATGTTAGCAGAGGTTTTTCTAAACATAGTGTATCCCGACATTGCCTATATAGACATAATTGCAATTTCGACTGTATAAGCATTACTCCCATTGAGCAAATACCTGCAGACTATACTAATAGATTTTTATGTTTAAAACAGCGTGAGAATTATTGGATCTACAAATTGTGTACACTTCACCCTGAAGGTTTGAATGATATTAGTGAGTCCTCTTTAGATTAGTTCCAAATCGTAAATAGTTTTGTCTACCGTATATATATATACAACCAGTAATTGTCCTCGTAGATACTAAAAAACTTACTATAAAAGTCACAAATCCTATATAGGTTTATTATACTATATTTTATTCTAACATCAGGCGTATTTTTCATAATCAGATGTTCTGTTATATAATTATTCCTCTTGTCATTGCAGTGATGTCGTCCGTATATTGCTTCATATTTTGGGTTGAAAATCCGTGTTATTAATGGTATTATTAATATTAATATAACATATAATTAATGTATAACTATGGCATTAAATCATCTTAGATGTCATCCTTCCTTTGGTTTATGAGAGTATTATAGTAAGTGGTTTTTTAGACTGTTTTGGAATTTTTTATTATGTATTATAGTTTTATACATACATATTTTTTATTTGGTCCTGATGTTCCATTGAATATAGATTTTATTCTAATTTTAAATGTTTGATCGCCCTTTACGATTTTCGAGCCAATAATTCGTGACTTCTTTTCGAAAACATTTTTTTATGTAGGCATAATGATAATTTGCTTAATTTGTATTTTATATAAATCGTTTTACTCATCCAACATGGTACTCGCGTACCGATGTATTAGCATAATAGTGGTGTTGTTATGACTACGAAGACGCCACTGTTTTTTCCTTCTTTGCGGTGATTAGTATTCTGGTCTCCTATGAATTTATGCATGGTTATATTATCGTAATTTTTATTCAGAATCGTCAGGTCTAATTATTAAATGTTTTTTTCGTTTTTAATAGCCATAGAAAATTTCCCTTCCTTTTGAGAATTACATAGTATTTTATCTTACCGCTAGTCCTAATTGCCGGCTTTTTTTGTATTATCAATACGGCCTGTATATTAAACACTGTATATATCTTATCAATTGGGTTTATATTATTATGCTTTGTTATTTTTTCCTATATGTTAAATTCAATTATCATATTGCTCTTTTATCTAATTGACGCATATTTCTTCAATCATACGTGTTTGTTCTTGTATCGGCTTTTTGTCTTATTCCTCGTAGCAAACTCTCTCTGTCCCCTCCCTGTTTCCTCCTGGTGATTGGTCGGTTTTTGATTACTGACATGTGTATATATATATGAGATGTTCTTTTGTGTATGTTCATGGCCTGATGAAGACGCAATTCCTGCGTCGAAACGCGTAGCCTACCACTTTTCCCCTCTTTAATAAACACCCCAATTGATATTAGCAGCGCCTTGCATTGGTCCCCCTTTTTTTCTATCCTATACCTTCAAATCTGACTGTGAATTTGCGTTTACCGGCCCTTGGACCTTGGCAGCAGCTACAGATCGCATTTGGCTGGACACACCTTGGGTGTGTCTCCTGACTTCGCATCTCCTTAGCAGTGTGCTCCCTGGAGATCGATCCACACCCTCCAACAGTGTTATGCCTGGTCAGCATAACCCAACTAGGTGAGTGCAAATCACCCTAGCATCTATTGTTGCTTTTTGACCTCCGGATAATTGCACTATGTGGCGCCGTGTGTTTTTTCTTCTTTTTTAGTTACCATATGGCATTTTATTGTCTCATTTATATGCAATAGCCAAATTAGGCATTTTTAACATCAAGGTAGTAAAACAATAATCAATTTATTTCTTCATGTACCCACTTGTACATTATATACATTATTTTATGCTGATCACATATGTGAAAGGATGAGTTAATTGGAAAGACTTTCTATGATATGGTCAGGATGGAACGTTAATAAATATTTTGTGAAGCATTTCCAATATGCATAGGATCATGCTGCTGCAGATGTATTAATCCATTCACACTTCTTTATACTATTAGAGCTCTTGTTCATGGCCATATCATGGCTCCATTCAAGCTCTGAGTTGTATGTAGTAGTCTATGGGGCCCTACTGTGTCTCTATATGCCTCCGATTTCATATTGAGGCATAGGCAGAAAAAAAAATTGTGACATGCTCTATCAGGTGCCATACTACGGAGGTATTTTCCCCTTAAAGCAATGTAGTAATATCTACATGATATGGTGCCATAAGGGAGTACCATATGGCTATACATGGAGGGCCTACATTAGTACAACACCTTAGGGACTCCATCTGCCATTCTACTGGCTCCATGCACATGGTTCTGTAATACAGTATACATGTTAAGTGTGGGGAATAAATCTGAAAGTTTAAAGGGAATGTTACTTTACATGCTATTACATGCTTTACATCCTATTATATTTTGGGCCCATCGTGGCATTATACCCATTTGATGTGATGATTTGTGCACTGTGCCTTTGTTTGTGATCAGTTGTCTGCCGTTATCTGCTGTTTTCCCCTAGGGAGCACTGTCAGAGAGTGGTCAGTGAAGCCATTGGGCTTTATGGCATTTGTATTATGAGGTCAGTGTGGCCTGTGTAAATTACGTTGTACTGTAATGTTTGTTTCTTTGCAGGTGCAGCCAATGGTGATTGGCTTGATGGCTTCTAAAACCGTAGGCGCTGGGATGCACAGCCCAGACGCCATTTTTTGTTCGTTTGCTGCTCCATAACAGAGTAATTATTCATTAAACCATGGTGACCCCGCCAAACTCTGTTCAGTTTCGAGAAGTTAGAGTGGCTTGGGATTGTGCGCTTTAGAGAGTGTTGGTAGCTGTTGAGAAGCTGCTAAGAAACTACGGCATCAGTGATGGTCCTGTGGCAGAGGTTCTGGAGCAAACTGTGGGTTATATACAGGAGTCTCCCTACTGTGTGTGTGTTTGATAGTGTGAGCATCGGAGGGTACGGGCAGGAGCCTGCCCACGAATAGCAAGTTTCAGATAGCCATTTTGTGGCCTACTAGTCCTAAATTGCCTGTCCATCCCTTGTAACAGGGAGGGGTGCCCTTGGCCATGTCTGTAACAGACAACATTAGGCAAGCCATAATCTTTGTGCCTGGACCGTGTCCAAACTTCTGCCTCCCATATTGGGAACATCTAAAGCCTGGCCTGGTTTGAAAATTAATGTTTGAGTTCAGCAACCAATCTCCTGCATCATTCCATCTGTTTCCCCATTATGAGAAAATCCCTTTAATGAGAGACACTGTTGCTTCTGTGGGACTTGCGAAGTCTGGCACAAATGTACCACCTATGGAATTTGGCCCTTAGATATCGCTTTGATTTGGTTGCCTTCAAAGATATAATAGGCACAGTTGACATAAAAAAGGAAAAGCCACCCTTCGTAGAACAGGTTTTTAGGAGCGTTTTTTTTTTTTTCCTATTGTGTTTTGGTCTTTCCTGTGAATTTCAAGTCAGTTGTTGAGTTTTCTGAAGTGGTTTATGGTTGGTTTGCTAAGAAGGTGGAATAAGCTCCTTTGACTGGTCTCTCTTAATTTCTGCTGTTCCTGAAAGTGCTCATGTCACCTCTGACCTTGGTGGCCCAAAATAAGATAGGAAAGCATCATCTGAATCCCCATTGGTCTCAGTAGACAACGCAATTGATAAAGAGCTGACAGCTGTTTCTAATGTCTGATCGGGCACTCTCCCTTGTATAAGTGCCTAGTGGGAGTGTAGCTTGCCTATTTAGATTATTAAAGGGTTTTTCCAATCTTTAAGAATTGTGCAAATGATTTAACTGCAGTAAGATTAGTCACTTACTAATGTAGTGTCTGTAGCTGAAATGCCTCTGTAAGCTAGTCTCACATGGAGTCACATGACGTTCCGTACTCTGAACATGTGGCTATCTCCCCCTTCCTGTAGTACGGGACATTATACATCACATGCCTCTTTTTTCCACTGTTCTCTGTTCTCCCCCCCCCCCCCATTGTTGTCTATGGAGGGATCTTGTTTCACATGTTGGACTGCAGATTGTGCAGAGTCTAGAATCAGAACAGCAGAGCTAAGTTGCAGTAGCAGACAGTGAGTAATTACAGCACTACCTCACACCTTGTACCACAGAGCATGCAGATAGCTGTAAATATAGGTAATGTCTATAAGGCTGCATTCACACGAGCGTGACAGATTTACGCGCGCAAAAAAACGCGTGTTAAATCTGTCCATGTGTGTTGAGTTATGCATCAGTGTCATGTGACATGTTTTTTTCACGCACTCGCAAGCACTTTTTTTTCCTTATGTAATTGATGCGTAAAACATGGACAGCACACTGATGATTGTTTTCACTTTCTTGGTTGCCAATTGGACTGTTATTTTGACAATATCACTTCTAGCCTAACTGGCTCCACATCAGCCACCTGCTTCACCTGCAAAAGCTGTAGCAAATCCAGTCATGACATGATTTAACCAGCTTGCCAGGTTGGAGAAACTTTGTATTAATACCATCAGCCTGTATGGTGGGCCTGAAACACCAAACAACTCAGCACTAGATGGCAAAGCAAGCTTAGCACTGAAAGAGAAGAGTTATTAAAGTGCCACAGTCAAACATATTGTTAGTTCAAAAATACAACATGAGTTGTAAACCCAAAATCTTATTTGCTACCACTAGCACTATGGAGAAAAGTTCTGGTATGGTTATGTTCTTATAGGGCCTTGCCTCCTGCCACTATGAAGGGCCCTCCATTGAGCATTTTTAATTTCCTCATGTCATCCATGGAGCCACCAGGGACCTTATTTCTACATATTAATCTATTCAAACCTTATTCTTGGTTTTGTCATTCAAATGGAACTCTAAGGCTGTGTTCACACGACCTATTTTCAGGCGTAAACGTGGCGTATTATGCCTCGTTTTACGCCTGAAAATAGGGCTACAATACGTCGGCAAACATCTGCCCATTCATTTAAATGGGTTTGCCGACGTACTGTGCAGACGACCTGTAATTTACGCGTCGTCGTTTGACTGCCTCGGCAAAGAAGTGCAGGGCACTTCTTTGCAACGTAATTTGAGCCGTTCTTCATTGAACTCAATGAAGAGCAGCTCAAGATTTACGAGCGTCACAGACGCCTCGTATATTACGAGGAGGAGCATTTACTTGTGAAACGAGGCAGCTGTTTTCTCTTGAAAACAGTCTGTCTTTTCACACGTAAATGCCTGCTATCGTGTGCACATACCCTTATAATATAGAAATAGGTTTCTTTATAAATCCCAACTTGGGAACACACCTGCTGGCCCCGGAGAACTATTGACATGGTCTGCCAGCAGTCTTAAGCCGGCTAGATGACTCAAGGCATTCCCTGACAAGGACAGAGACCTGCTATGCCTGAGAGTGCCCTTCCAATGGACTGGTTATCATCATGGAAATTGAGTTTGCATCAAGGGCATTGAAAAAGCAGCTCCACTCTCCTCTGAGTTAGAGGGCAGGGATGCATAGAAGTGGAAAGGGAGTAGATGTGGCCTCGGTCTCTTGATATTAGCACTCAAGAATGATTAACTGTTGTCTTTATTTCTACTATTGCTTATAAAGTCCTCTGTCATGCCTGAGCAAAAATAGCTATTCGGGTCGCATCACACTATCTACTAATAAAAAAAAACCTATACAAAACCTAAAAATATAAACCAATATTTAACTACAATGTATTAAAATCTGCTAACGAGCAAAATATACTTCTTTGATAGTATAAAACACAAACACAAACAAAATTCATCCACAATTGAACACATAAAATGTCATTTAGGCAATCCACATAAATTGGTGTGATAGTTATATGGGATGCCACACTAAGAAAAATGCATATTAGACATAGATTAGTCTATTGATATAAAGTAATTTAACCCCTTAAGGACCAGACTATTTTGGGCTTTCAGGACCAATTCTGCCTTTGGTTTTTTCATTTTCTTTTTTACGCTATGGACCATGCAGTATAAATAACATGTTTATTCTATGAGGTACAATTATGGTGATACCAAATTTATATAGTCTTTTCTGTTTTACTACATGTGCTAAGTAAAAGCTTTTTTTTTATTAGTGTACCATTTTCTGAGACCCATAACTTTTATATTTTTCCGTAGATGTAGCCATATGGGGGCTTATTTTCTGTGGGACGAGTTGCTTTTTTTGTACCATTTTTGTGTGTATATAATTGTTTGATTTTGGAATAGGAAAAAAACAGCAATTCTGCCATATTTTTTTTGCACTTTTTTTTAACACCATACAGTTTAAATAATAGGTTAATTTTTTTTATAGGTTGTTACGATTGTGGCAATACCATATATCAATTATTGAATTTATTTTTTTACTATTTTTAAAAAGCAAAATATAACTTTATGGGTAAGTTTACACAGAGTTTTTTTGACACATTTTTTGATGTGGAAAACACGCCAAAAAATGGCCGATAATGCCTCCCATTGATTTCAATGGGAGGTGGATGCCTTTTTTTCCTGCGAGCGAAAAAACTGTCTCGCGGGAAAAAGAAGTGACATGCCCTATCTTCATTTACGTTTACGTCTCTGACCTCCCATTGACATCAATGGGAGGCAGAGAAAGCGTATTTTGCTGTGTTTTTTTCCTGCGGAGCTAAATGGCCGTGGGGGAAAAACGCAGCGAAAATCGGCGTGCAGGCAAAGAAAAATCTGCCTCCAAATTTCAAATGGAATTTTGAGGCAGATTTTCTGCCTGCAAAAAAACTCTGTGTGAACCTACCCTAATGAATAAATGTCCCCGGCTTCTATTGAAAGTCATCGGCACCCCACTATCACATTACAGGTTGCCAATAGACTGAAAGAGGGAGCCTCAGCCCTCTGGGAAACTCCTTAAGAATGCTGTGGCATCTAAGGGGTTACATAGCAACATAGTTACATTGTTAATACTGTTGAAAAAAAGACATATGACCATAAAGTTCAACCAAAGAATGGGAAAAAGGGAAGGAACATGGGTAAACTATAGAACTTTGTTTTACCCCTATTGATGCAGAGGAAGGTTTTAAAAAATACCTATAAGGATATAACCAATCTGCCCTGTCCTGATCCCAAGTCGCGGTCAGACTGGACCTACATTCAAACAAGAATTCTATACATTGACATAGGCGCTTCTTTGTTCTAAGAAATTATCTAAGCCTCTACTGTTACTGCTGTGACTAGCTCCTGAGGTAAACTTCTCAACATATTCAAAGTTCTTTAAAACCCTTAATTACCGGGCCTGAAAAGACCTTAATGACCAGCTACATTTTTCAGTTTTTGCCTCTCTGCATTTCAGCAGCCATAACTTTTTTATTTTTTCATTGACGTGGCTGTATGAGGCCTTGTTTTATGCGGGAGAAATGTTATTTTTTTTTCCCCACAGATTGGGGGTAACAAAATTTTTTTTTTAAGGCGTGAATATAGGAAAAAGCGATTCTTGGCATTGTTTTTCTTGTTTATTTTTATCCCCTTCACGCTTCACGCTAAATAACCCATTAGATTAATTATTCAGGTTATTACTGTTGTATAGATACCTAATATGTGTAGGTTTTTTGTTTTTATTTAGTGTAGGGGCAATAAAATATATTTTATGCAAAATAATGCCTTTTTTTGGGGACTTTTTTTATGTATTTATTTTTTTGTTACTTTTTTTTTTTAATCCCATTAAGGGATAACTTTATTTATAACTTTATTTTTTTACTTGTAATGTATTAGCATACTCCAGTAAGCTAATACATTACACTGTGTCAAGATGACACAGGCTGCTGATCGGGCAGCACATAGTGTGCCCAAACGGCAGGCAAACGGAACAGACAGCCCTGTGGTCCTTTCTAGGTCCCCAGGGCTGACTGCAGAGGGATTCCCCAGTGTTTGATCGCATCACCGGAATCCCGGTGATGCGATCAAAGAGGGAAATTCCCTTTGATCATGCCGCGGTCACGGACCGCGGTAATCAAAGGGTTACACAGCTGGGGTCCGAATGTTTGCCGACCCCAGCTGTGTTCAGGAGGCTGCTCTAAGATCAGGAGCTGTTAGTAACAGCTCCTGCTTAGAGTATGAGTGCTCTCACGAGCGCTCATCAGCCTGATCTGCAGCGACGCCAAAAGACGTCTCTGTAGATTAAGTACCTGCACCGCCTGACGTCAAAAGACAGTGGGCGGTCGGGAAGGTGTCAAAAAAGTTTTCAGTAGTAAAAAAAAAATATTAAAAGTTCAAAAAACACTTCTTTTCTAAATTAATATAAAAATAAACAAAATTGGTATTGCCGTGTCCATAAAAGTCCAAACTATTACAATATAACATTATTTAACTCGCACGGTAAACGCCATAAAAAAAAAAAACAAATTAAAACACCAAAATAGCTGTTTTTGGTAACCCCGGGGATGCGATCAAAGAGGGGAATTCCCTTTGATCATGCCGCGGTCATGGACCGCGGCAATCAAAAAGTTAAACAGCTGGGGTCCAAATGTTTTCCGACCCCATCTGTATTCAGGAGTCTGCTCTAAGATCAGGAGCTGTTAGTTACAGCTACTGCTTAGAGGATGAGCGCTCACGTAAGCGCTCATCAGCCTGATCTACAGCGACGCCAAAAGACGTTGTTGTAGGCTGGGGACCTGCACCGCCTGCCGTGAAAAGATGGTGGGTGGTCATTAAGGAGTTAAAGTTCTTATGGTAAAGTGGCTTGTCGCCTCTGGAGATTGAACCTTTTCTTCTCCAGACGGAGGGAGTGTACTCTTGTCTGTTGAGGGGAATTTATATGGAACAGGATTTCACCATATTTTTTGTTTGGGCCACTCACTTCCCACCTCTGTGTCCGTACTTGCGACATAGAGTGAGCGGGATGAGAGAGAGGGAACCCAAGAAATGATTCCCGTAGGGGCACCAGTGGATGCCGATTCAAGTCCTCTTTCATGCTTGAACAAAATTCAAATGACTACTCAGGCCGCATCACACAGGCAAACAACCCCATTATGTAGTCTCAACAGGGAATCTCCAGGTTGCAGTTTCCAAAGTAGTCACTGACTGGTATTTTGAGCAGGTAGAGCAAACAGGTGTAAACAGTAACCAGGTATCATTCCAGAAAGCAACAAAACCAGAGGATAAGTTAGAAGCAGGGTCATGGACGGCCAAGGGTAAGGTGCAGATAATGGAAGGCAGGCAAATAGTCAGACAGTCCAGGGTAACCAAAAGGCAACAACAAGCAGAAGAAGAACCCAAAAGACATAGTCAAACAAGCCAGAACGTAAACTTCACAATAGGATATCAGACAGGATCAAGGCTAGACAAACTAATAGCTGTCACTGAAGCCACTACACAGAGGATTCAAATACAGTGCCTAGCGCTCTCATTGCCTGCGCAGCTTGTGCTCTGTTTGGCCTGTTGCAACATGTTGCCATTGGTTTCTATTGTAAAATAAATAGGATGCAAGAGTATTTATTTTACATTAACGACAATTTTTCAAAAAGCTGTTTATGTGATGACAAATTTTTAGGAGCCGAGAATCTATGTTACATTAGATTGCAAATTCTTAGTAGCAGAGTGCCTGAAACTTGTACTGTTGGCTATTTAGGAATAAGATTCCTTTAATTCGATTTTAAGATTGTATGAGCAGGTTAACTTTTCATAACAGTTTCTAAAAATATTAGATTTGTTGCTTTCTTAAGATTGCTTGTACTTCTGACCTTATAATCATATAAAGTTGCACAGCAATATGCAGTAGGAGAGATTTTTTTTTTAATATTGTTTTTTTGCCTTCCTATGAGTCAGTGAAACAGAACATGAGAACAATGATTTCTAGAACAATTGTGTGCAGGTCAAAGTTACCACAGAGAATTAATTGGTTTCACTGGCCCACAGGGAAAGGATGAGAGCCACTGTAATCATTAAATTTAACAAAGTAGCAGTAATAGTTTAATTATACCACTTCTTATTACTATTCAAGTAAAAATCGTAAAAGCATTATTTTTATGTGGTCTTTTTCTAAATTGTCTCCTTATAACTTAACCATGATATACGTAAATTTTGAAACATATTTAAATAATATTCTATAATAAAAAAAAAAATCTTAACAAAATTTGTATAGTCTCCTATCCCTGTAACCTGTCTTTACGTAAACAAAGCACTGCCTACATTATAATTGTGATTGTAAGGACTCTTATAAACTGGGGAGTACATGGAGGAGGAGGAGGCCCATTGCTGGACTTAAGATAGGGCCCTTTTTTTAGTCTTTGTTCACACAATCACACCACCACATTCAGGGACAAGAATGCCTGGTGCTTAAAGTTGATCTGCTAGCTTAATATGCTATCCTACGTAAGGGCAGCAAAGTACCACTACAAGTATGTACTCCTAGTAGCAAAATTGCAGAATTTTTTTTTGGTGCCATATGGCTAATAGTAGTACTAAATGAATACATTAGCCTCGTAGTTATGAGTCTGGAATATTCATGAGTGGAGAGCTCTCCGCCTTTCCCTGCCTCTCTTCGCCTCTTCCTGCCCTCCAGGCTAGTGATTGACAGGCTGCTGTGTATACATGTATACAGAGCAGCCTGTCAGTCACCACAGAGATGAGCAGAGAGGGACCCAAACCCCCGTCTCCCCTGATGAAAACACTGGACCCATAACTATCCAGGCTGCTAAAATAAGTTTTGAATACCTATACGAGTATAGACCATTGGCATGCGCCAAACAATAATGCGTCCATACAAATCATGAAGCAAATATCAATACCTATACCAGACTGTGAAGACTACTAGTATATCCAGAAAATGAAACACACATAGCACAAGTCATGTACCATGACAATATAAAATAAACTTTATTGAAATATACATAACACATTGGCCATCAAAATATAAAAACAATATAGCACACAGTTAAAAAGGAGAGTATGGAGGAGCTGCGTGAATAATCCAATATAATATGCTACCATACTAAAAACATCCTGTGATGTGGTAACAAATGCAGATATCTATAGAAAAGATAATCATATAGATCAAGTATTTGGACAACAGAAGCACATAAATATAATTAGCACCTGACAGAAGAGCACACAATTGTGCATGCATATAAAAGTATACAGCTAGAGCTCCAAGTTGCACCCAAAACAAAGACCATGCTTTATAAATAAAGGATATTGCACAAACCCATGGACTGCATGATAGGAAGCACGCAGGAACACTCCACACTGACCGCCCCCGACGCACGTTTCGCCGTCAGCTTTCTCAAGGGGTACTGACTGATGGGATAGTGGTTGTTTTAAATATAAAATGCAGAGGGAGGGGACTACATGAATAGCCAAACACTAAGCAGTGTTCACAGCATATGGAGATCTGCAATCACAGATCAAATTACACCTACAATGCTGCAGGCACCATTAATGTGCACGGACGACAGAAGCCACATTCGTCTCTGCGGATGCCATCACACCTGCTTGGCGCATGCGCACCGGCACTGATCCGGATATCGGAAACTGTGCCACGGACTTAAACTACAAACTGCGCATGCACGCCGCAAAAAGACTAAAGGGAGGGGCTGGCATTATACAGGGAAGGGTTAGTGGCCATTTTAGAGCCTGCCAGTTATGCCAGAAGCCCAGACACGGGATAAAGGTCATGTACTGACCAGGAGTGCCGTATATAGCACTAAAACAATCTACCCCGGGAAAACATATAAATAGTGAAAGCATAGTTACTACATTAGTCGGTACTCCCGAGTACCTGGGTATCTCTCAAGGTAGTTGAAACATTATCACTGGACAGCTGAAGCACGCACATAAAGATCCCATATACATAGACATGAATGAATATACATACATACATACATAAATAAATACACAACAATATCAATATTCTACACATATTAGTACATCACTGTAAATAGCACCATACAATTAAAAATTCCACTTTATTTTACAATAAATACCATCGTAATAAAAATATACATATATAAATATACAATGTACCCCCATATAAACAAATAATAATAAATAGTGTAAAATAAGTTTTGTTGCTTTATTTATTGAGTAATACAACATTTTATCCCATAATGGTTTTATTTCCCAGCTTAAAAAAACATTATGGGTCGAAATGTTTTATTATTCGGTAAATAAAGATATGCAGCTTTTTTTTTTACACATTGGACAAGTTCTGCGCTTTTTCATATTTAAATTGTTGTACGCGGGGTTCTTGAGCTGGAACCTGACAGGTTACTAATCACTTTGTTTTTGTGCTGCTAATGTTCGTATTTAGAGATGAGAGAGTTTCCCGAAATTTATTTTCGATCCTCTTCTATCAAGTCAGCCATCAAATTAGATTCGGTCTGAATTAATGTGTTGCAAATCGAAAGTGCTCCGATGGCCCTGAAAAGTGACTCACACCCTATACCCCTCATGATTGGCTGTGCTGGAGAGAGGGCTGCCTGCAAGGCATTATTAGGAAGCCCACTGGCTTTCGGATTCACGAAAATCCAAAACGTAGAAATTTGGTACTAATTTGATTAGTATAAAATCGATTCGCTCATCTCTATTCGTATGACTCTAGTGTATTCTTTCAGCCCTCCTGTTAGCCTAAGGCACAACATTTTTTTGCGACCCGTTTGGTGGCTAGGGGTAAAGCCCTTTAGCTGAAATATGCTGCGGGCACCATTTTCAGCTAACAAATCCGCTTTAATTACTACTCTGTCTTTTACTATTGCAATTAATGGAATGTGTTCTTCTAGCCAGATTAAACAATCTTTTGCTGCGTCCTTATGGCCCAAACTAAGACCCATCCTTAGGGGGTTAAGGAACAGGCATTGCAGTGCCCCATAATATACTATATGTTTAAGGCTTCTTTCACACTACCGTTAGTATATGTTTACCGCTCTTAACCCCTTAAGGATGGGTCCTAGTTTGGACCGTAAAGATGCAGCAATTTTTTTTTAAAAACGTCACCGTCTCATTAATAGGCCATAATTTTTTTGTTTTTCAGTCAATGGAGTGAGGGCTTGTTTCGGTGGGAAAAGTTGACATTTTCATTGTTATTATATTGGGATGCATATGACTTATTAATCACTTTTTATTCCTTTTTGGGAGGCAGCATGAACAAAAACAGCAATTTTGGTATTTTTTTTTTTTACCACGTTATGGGACAAATAACATGATTATATTATAGTACTGTCATTACAAATGCAGAGATAATAAAACATATTTTTTTGTTAAAATGGCGATTTTCATATTTTTTCCTACAAGAAGACTTGTATATCCAATCCATTAAAACCTTGCATAATACACTGCACTACTTTTATAGTGCGGTGAATTATGCCTGCCCGTCAGTATTTTACTGACAGACAGCCTAATAGGCTTCCGTAGATGGCAGACCTGAAGGCCGTTGTTAGGTCTCTGGCTGCCATATCAACCCATTGGCACCCTTGTCGTGCGGGAAAAGGGAAGGCGATGGGGTGACTTAGGGAGCCCCATCTTTCTGTCTGACTACTTCAAAGCCGTGGTCGCTATTGACCGCGGTATTAAAGTTGTTAACTGCCCAGGGTGTGAATAGTTTAAATAACACTCTTTTTTGCTTTAGTTTTATGCAGTTTGAATCTCTGAATCATCTGTGTTTAATGAATAGGAGCCAAAATCCTCACATAGACAGAAATAACTACCGTAGGAGTCCTGCAAATTTCCAATAGTTGTTCACATTCTTATCTACCACTTTACCAGCTTCTACTGTTACACATGGCAGGCACCATATTAGTTATTCTCCTCATGTAATCATGCATAGTGTATTCCATTTATACATTCCGTAATGAACTAATCGACTTAAATATGGAAGCAAAAACAAGGTTCAGACTCACCTCCTACCACAGGCCTACCAGATGCCCAAATATAACTTGAAATTATTATTGCACCTACCAGATGGTAAACTTGGAGAAAATCCCAGAAACAAAACATCAACCCGACTCACACAGGCCAGCAAAAATATTAGGTAAACATAAATATTTCTTCAGGAGAATAATAAAATAAGTAAAAACGATGAGCTTTACCTGAAAGACCTTAGTAATGAAAATAATCTGTGCTAGTAAAGCTTGTGAATGAAAGTGCGATGTAATAATAACCTGCTCTTGGTATCATCAATGAGGGCAGGATGAGTTATTTTTGTATTAAAATTCCGCACATACCCTCTCTTCGTGTTCCTACCGATCATAATAATCATCCCTCTGACAAGGATGGTAATGAAAAGAGAGAACATGGAAGCAATAATCTCATTTAATGATCAAAATAAAATAATACAAAGAAATCTCCCTGGAAT
Organism: Rhinoderma darwinii; assembly: GCF_050947455.1. Taxonomy (NCBI): domain Eukaryota; kingdom Metazoa; phylum Chordata; class Amphibia; order Anura; family Rhinodermatidae; genus Rhinoderma; species Rhinoderma darwinii. The sequence continues at coordinate 264,969,264 of NC_134689.1, read as the reverse complement.
TAATTTCTGAGGTACTGACCTTGTGTTTTAAAAAATCAAACAAAAATTGTCACTAATTAGTCATCGAGCCGCAGAGGTAAAGAGGTATGCAGAGCCGGGGTTTACTTTTTATTTTTTTTCTTGTTTTTTAGAAGTTAACCAGATGGCCGATTCCATCTGGGAAAGACTTTGTCAGACCTCATTTATTTGTTTTACATTCAGTTTCATTTCCAGAAGAGTGTACATCAGTGATTGCATCCCATTACAGTAAAACAGGATCTTAAAATAAAAATTTAAGGAATTATAATTTATTAATAAATGTGGAATTAAGGGAACAAATGTAGCAAAAATGTAGCTTTATGCATAAAGCTCCACATTGTTGATGAAGTGCGGAGGGAATTATGTTAGTGGGAGAAGCAGTATGTAAATTGTTTTTGGATTAATGTGTAATGGCAGCCCTGCCATTGCCAACATCTGAGAACATTGGCTTTAATTTACATTACCCAAAGCAGTTGCACCTGCAAATTTAACTGTTTCTCACAGTTGTTGCCTATTGTACATTTTCTAGATGGGTAATGATCTGCATCATAGCTACAAAGTTGCATAAATGGCATTTGTTTTTTTTTATAGTTCACTATACACCACCTAAAATATTATAAAGCAGCATTTTACATCAGATATATTCAAGATTTAAAACTTACATATCCCTGTATTTATCTTAATTTAAATCACTAGAGCAGTTGAATAGATAAAACCTTGTAATACATATTGAAAAAGGGGAAGTTGCCTTTTCCGAACCTTCCAGTAGACTAAAGTTAAATTTTCCTTGCCTCCAGATTTATTTATTTTTTGGTGATTTAGGGGGTTTATGAGCATATAAGGATATTATATGTTCATAAACCCCCTAAATCACCCAAAAAAAAAAAAAATCTGTCTGGTATAAAACAGTAAATACTTGACAGGGAGGAGGGGATGCAGCTGCAGCTTGGCAGATCCCTGTGTTTTTTAAGCTGACTGCTGCGAGAGAGGAGGGGGAGTAGCAGGGTAAAACATTTATTATCTATTAACACATTTATTATATCGCATTTAAATGATTGGTCTCAAACACATACCAAAACATATTTCGAGGAGAGGTGCATTGTTTGTGTATGCATTTAGTATTGGGCCTAATGGACAAGCGTTTGACAGCACAGCAGGAGAGGAAGTAATTATATACACCAAATTAATATATAACAAAATGTGTTACATTTATGATTGATTTTTTTTTTACAAAGAAACTATATTAAAACAATATTGTCTAAATAACTTATTACTTTGTTGAAACAAAGAGTACATGCTGGTCGGTCATAGGTTTTATAACTCATTGACAGGTCAGAGTGAAACAACTCCAATAACAGGTTCGGAATCACTCAACCAATGCTGGGAAACAGATCAGACAATAGCTTTACAGAATAAGTGTGCATGGTTGACTGAAAATGTTAAGACTTTTTTACTTGTTTTTGACATTTTTTAAATATAAGGAGTTTGTATTTACATATTTACATGTGACATCTAAGAAAAAATATAGGAACATGTTACAAGTTGGACTTTACTGCAACCTGTAGAAAACATACCGGATGCATTTCAGTTGTGATCACCAGGCCCAGCACTGGCTTTGGGCATTTTTATCTCAGAAGGCATCCTAGCACTGTATGCAAAACAGCACTTGTGACTAGGCACCACATATTCAGCCAGTCGAATGACATAAACCTGTATTTCCCCTACCAGTAGGTTGCCCATTGTTCCATTTTATTGCAGATTCCAGTTTTTCATAATAGATTTTTTTTCACCACATTTCTATCTTGTTTTATGAAGTCTCCTTGGTTACCAATTTTCAAACTTAACCTAGGAACACCTCTGTCTCAAGATTTGCATGAAAATCTTAAAATCCTTGTATTTTTTATATACGATGAAAAAGTTGCTCATAATACAGTATGTTTCTATTGACAAAGAGTTGCATTATGCACATTCTCAGGTGGTAGAAGGATGAAAATATGTTAAACAGTGGGGGGGGGGGCACAGTAAGTAAAATGGGCACAATTCTATTAGAAATTTTGTGAAACTGGAGTATGCCAATATTATTATTTTTTTAAGCCTATCTCAATAGTTTTGAAAAATATAATGGCGTGATAAATTTGTCACAAGTGGTGAATTTTTTCACTAAATTGGTGCATCGTGAGACATTACTGATGGATAAATATCTACAATCCATGTTGCTTATCGCAGATTACTGTCACCGGCATTTATTCAACGTCTGTCTAGAGAATGGAGTGCTTCGCTAAAAGAATAGTTAAAGGATTGCTCGGACTATAATATATCATCTTACCATAAACAACAGAGGGAGAGTAATGAGATCTGAATCACAATAGCACAACATTGAACAAACAAAAAGGATATTGGCTAGGCTACATTCACTGACCTCTATATAATAGTATCTGCAATATGCATTCTGTTAAATCTAAACTGAGCTGCCCTCTGGTGTCCTTCATATTGACAAAATATATCTTGCAGCAAGTCCAATTTGTTCTTCTATCACCTCATCCACGCTTGTTTTTGTTTGTTACTCCCCTGGGAAATCTGCTATGCAGTTCTGTCAGGAGGCAGCAGAGATATCCATTTGTTGCTAAACAAAATAAAATATCCATCTGTTATTTTTATGACAGTATAATATTTCTCTGTGAGCTACATTCTCAAGCATGCAATGTACTTGACATAATGTCAATGGGGGATATCTCTTGTGCATGAATTATGATGACTGGTAAGTAGATGACTGTTACTGTTATTTATAGAAACGTTCTGTTCGCAGATTCTATTTTTTTTAGAAAGGCAAACATGACACCTTTAATCTCTTCTTTAAATGGGGATTCCCATCTTAGAATATTATGGCATAGCAGAATATAACATTCCAAGAGGTCGGACCCCTACCGATCCGGCATCGCAGCGGTGCCCACCACCTCTTGTGCAGGAAACTATTACACACGCCAAGTGAATGGAGCTGTATTGTAGTTCCCGACACAGCGGGTTGGTTAGTGTAATGTCCGTGGCTGCGGGCTGTCAGCTTCAACCTCCCCCTGACAGCCGCAGCCACGAGTCAGCAAGCACTGGCCCCAGCCTCCTTCTCAGGAGACGCCAGCGCTCGCGTCCACTCACCTCTGCCGGATCCCGTAGGGTGCGCGTGCACGCTCGTGCCCGCTCTTAAAGGGGCAGCGCGTGCACCGGACCTCATGGACGAATATTCTGGCACGGACTATGTTCCAGAATTAAAGACGAACTTGCCACCCGGGATCTGCCGTCTACCCTGGATGACCTCATCCTTCTGACTGCCCGGATTGATATACGGATCCGTGAACGCCTCCAAGAGGTTCAACGGGGAAGAGCCGTCTATGGACTTCTTGGCGTGAAGTTGGACTTTTCTTCTGCCTACCATACTCAGTCTAATGGTCAGGTCGAGAGGATCAACCAGATTTTGGAGAACTACCTACACCACTTCATCTCCAAACAGCATGATGACTGGGTGCAGCTGCTCCCATGGGCGGAGTTCTCCTACAATAATCACACCAACGAGTCTACTAGGAATACATCGTTCTGCATTGTCTACGGCCAGCACCCACGAATTCCTCTTCCGTTGCCTGATACTTCCGAGGTACCTGCAGCTGAATCCACATTTAGAGACTTTTTGCAGATCTGGCAGCAGACTCGATCCTCCATCCTAATGGCAGTGGACCGCATGAAACGGAAGGCTGACACAAGGAGAAGAGAGCCTTCTCGGTTTCTTCCTGGCACTAAGGTCTGGCTGTCATCTAGGAATATCCGACTGAGGGTGCCGTCGTGTAAATTTGCCCCCAGGTTCCTCGGACCATTCGAGGTCCTGCAACAGATCAACCGTGACTTCAATGGGTGCGTGATGCGCGAAAAACGCAGAAATTTAGAACATGTCGTGAGTTTTTTTCAGCGCACTCACGCTAAGCAAAACTCACGGACTGTCTGCATGCCCCCATAGACTTGTATAGGTCCGTGCGACCCGCGTGAAAAGCACGCGTGTCGCACGGACGTATATCACGTTCATGTAAATGAGGCCTAATCCAGTTGCTGAGGAATGTTATTGAATATACGAATAGAAACTTTGTTTATCTAAAATTTTACAGATAAATGTGTCCATTGTTACAGTGTAGGAACCCTTTGAAGAACAACTTAACACTATATAAAAGGTATATAAAATACATGTGAAACATTCAATTTTTTAGCACTGCAGAACATACAAATATAACAAAGAGGACTTAATATTTGGACAGAATGTGGTCAGAATAAATTTTTCAAAGAATGCCCCCATGCCCCTTCTACTATTAACGTCCAGGCTACGCGGCAACTCCAGATCGGGCAGGAGTTGTGGTAAAAGCATGAGGATAATTTGACCTTGACCTAAATGATTTACTTTGCAAAAGAAAAATCGTAAGAGACCTTGCGACAGACCAAAAAGCTTTGCAAGTGGCCATAAACACAGACCTAAGACATATACACAAACTAATAAAAAGTGTATCATGTTTCAAACTGGAAAGACATAGTTGTATATTCTCTTTCTAAAAAGATTCCCTTGTCAATATGCTTAGTTTACATCATGATTGTTTCTAGAGAGATTTTCTTTGTAGACACTATAGGGAACATTTTGAAAAGGTTTACACCACTCTAGTGGCAGAAAAGTCCAACATTTTATGTGCACGCCTGTTTTGCGGGAAAATAATTGTGCCTTTTACACAGCTCTCAACACTTTTCAAAAAAAGACTTGGCGAAAGTGGGTGGGGCCATTTGCGGACTGTCAAATTAAGTATAATTTATGCCAGAAATTGGCATAAATTATGGCGGAAATCTTTACCAGCTCGTAGGTCGAGTAGATTTCACTGTGTGGCGTGCGTTTCTTAGTACATTTATTGCATCCAGCGAGCTACAGACTAAGCCTGGCATGTGGAACGCCAGTCTTCATACATCTGTGCCTATATATATGCAATTTAATGCCTAGTATGTTAAGTTCTAAAGCAACGTCATTGCCACTAGCTATGTTTGTATAAGATGTGACTTAAATGGCACTAAGCCTTCTGATTTATCAATAAGAGGAATATTTCTCTTCCTCCAGAGCCAATCCTCTGTGAGCTAAACCCACAAGCATCACATATCTCTATCCTGTGTAATAGCTCTTATCTACACTGAGACACTGTAGCAGCACGGCAGCATTATGAAAGTAGAGCTAGGTCTGCACAGTATTTCGACCTGTGGATCTATACAAGAAGACATCTATTTAGTCTGGTTTGTGAATCTGAACAAGTAATCATTCTCCCTGGTCACCCACAACTGGATGACTGTTACTGTATATGACCTGGTTGTGCAGAAAATCATGACAGAAGTTAAAATCAATAAGTCATCAATAAGGCACACATAGGCTTTCCAGTTCTGGTAATGGAATAAACTCAAAACATGCACCTAAAGGAGGATGTTAGTTAAATTGACTAAATTGACTAAATCACTAAACATCACTTTCAGTCATATTTGGACATCTAATATAAGATTGCTCTTTCGTGATCAGCGAGGCAGCCGTTTCATGTATATCCTATAAAGTGTCAATGTAATCTATTCGTTTCTGCCTCTAGTATTGATCCATATATGTCCTGGGATTATATCGGCTATTTTAGCTGCTTTTCTAAATTGGTTTCCTACCCACAAGTGATCTGTCCTATTTTCCTGTTGTTGTTATCAGTAAATTACTATTGATTCCATATCCGCTGTTCGATTTGATGCCCAGAATGACTCATTGCATCCATTTCTATATACCATGTTTAAAAAAATCTATGTTCCTATCAATCAATCCTTATTGAATAGAAAATTGCTCAGATTATTAAGTTATGATAGGAAAATCTAGGGGTAGTTTCAAATGAAACATTAAAATCTTTGTGGAAATCCCCAACCCTTTCTTGCTCTTACACTTTCGAAATAGAACAAATGATGTTGATCCACCCCGAGTCATGCGGCTCATCCTAATGTTTACTGCCAGTGATACCGTTTTGACCCTAGAGCCAAGTTTTAGTAACACTATAGTGCCACTAGGGCACAATATTTAAAGGCCACAATATAGTCAATAGAACCACATGTAGGAGGCCCAAAAACAACATGTGGCCACTGGTTGGGAAACACTGTACATTTAGAAGTTGGCTGAACTCTTGTTTGGCCAACATTTATTTCTCCCCAATTCACAATAAACTTGCGTGCTTGCCTCAGCCCAATGTTCATGCTGCTAGAAATGATTAATGCCTTTCACTCTCACCTGACATTTTCCCATCGGAGAAAGTTAGGACGCCGACTTTTATCTGATGTGTATGTCCACCTTTGATCACCATTTTACAGTTTATATATGGATATAATCTACATATAAAGTAGTTATAAAGTATTTGGCAATTGTGCAAATAATTCCAAATATTATTTCGGATTTTTCTTGTAATTTGAAATGTTAGGATAATAATAAGCATACACAATAGACAGACACATAAGCCCTAATAACACATATTGTGAGGATACATGCCACAAGTAGTTAACCTTTTGTTGCTTTAAAATCAAGAGGAAAACATGAACAATGATTTAGAAGATACATAACGAGGCTCTCTTTAAAAACAGTATGTAAATGTGTGCCAGGCAAGCAATATTTTAATTGTATCATTACTGTAAGTTTCACTGGGCTAGCTCCCAATGCCAAATACTATTTCTATAAAATATGCATATTTTATTCACAACCTCCCATACTTGTGACAAATGAGTAATGATTTTCCCTCTTAGTACACATGATTACACAGTCAATATCTAGAATACAACTGCATTTAGTCCATGAATATTTTCTTAAATCTAAATAAATGAAATTAGGAGCATAATACTGGCCCTGGCTTGTTATTATAGATGTAGTACATGGGACAGGGTGAAGAAGAGAAATTTAAATTAGCAAAATCATATTTGAGCCCTTGGGCAACCATTAGCAAAGCAAATTAGCCTCACTTTTTACTACAATCTTGAATGACGTTTTATGCCATGACTATATGCCTGATACTAGTGGGCATTTTTTTTTTTGTAATAATCTATCTTGCATGATTCAAGTCAGAAAAAAATGTAATTAAAAAAAATAAATCTGATTTATGCCAGTTCGTATAATAGTCTGATCTTTCCTTTTCATTAACTTGTTACGGATGTAGCCATCTTTAACTTGATTCTGATAACTTACTGCAGCGTGATATCACACAACAAAAGCCATTGAAAAGCCATTGAAAAAGTCAAGATAAGGGTTCTAGCCACTATGTATTTAATGCGTTAAACGTCAAGATAAAGATGGCTACATCTGTATGTGCAATGGAAAACGAAGGGTTGTGTGTTACGTGAGGTCAGCTTAAAGTAATGTGGAATACGCACTGTAGAGTAATGGTATATATAGACCCTCTGTCATTTATCATTTTCAGTAATGGGAATATCAAAAAAAATATTAGTTATTAAATAAAATATTAGTTTAAAGTGATTTTATGCTTTTAATTATGCCAACAGTATTAAGTCCACTTACTAAAGTTTATCCATATTTGCTCCAAAATAATAAGTTGCTCAGTGATGACATAGACGTCATTGGTAACACATACATTGGCACTCGTTATGGTAAAAAATACTCACGCACGGTGCACTCTCTCTCTCTCTGGCCGTTGAAAAGCAGACCTCTCGCAATATGTGCAATGTAAGAATTGTAGCTCTTAAATTCAATATCTCAATAGTGAGGATCAAGTCAGAGTCCACTCTTTTTTAGGCCTGGTGGCATTTACTACAACCATTTGACTGTATTGCAAGGACAGGTCTAGACTATCCACATCTACATCCTTTTTATATCCTTCACATCCTTACATCCTCCACCACTAGACCCTAATTAGGTGCTGACCCTTTTCACTTTTTTGATGCCTCACATTTTCAAACTAGATATTTTCTTACTTTTATAAAGCTTTAGGCCAAGCACCAGCTTTTAAAGACTTTGGCGATTTCTATTTCTATTATTTTCTCCATACAATTGGGAGTTCAATTAATTTGCCTCTTCTGTCATGGTGAAAAGTCTGCTTTCAAGAACCTTCAGCACCTTCAATTCTGAATTGAATTTGGTCCAGACAGACCAGGCCACACTTTGTTATGGCTATAAGAAGAATGAATAAAATTATTAATAGCATGGTAACACTAGAAATTTTGTACAGATTTAAATTTACAATATCAAATCGATGCTTTGATCACTTGGTATTGCTCGTGCATATTTTTGGGGCATAGTCCATGTTTTTAACCTAGTGGGGAGGAATCTTTGCCTAGACCAATAGGCGTTGCACATGGACATATTAGTTCTATCTACTCAACATCCCCCCAATGTTATGTGGATCTAGATTCTTAATTGCTCCTCCACATCCCTACCACAGCAAAAAAAAATAACAAAACAGGCACTCTCCATCCTCCTTGTATGACATTTATGCTAGAATTAAAGATGTGTGATCCATGGAAAACTTAAAGAGGCTCTGTCACCACATTATAAGTGCCCTATCTCCTACATAAGGAGATGGGCGCTATAATGTAGATGTCAGCAGTGCTTTTTATTTTAAAAAAACCGATCTGTTTTCACCACTTTATTAGCGATTTTAGATTTATGCTAATGAGTTGCTTAATGCCCAATTGGGCGTGTTTTTACTTTATACCAAGTGGGCGTTGTACAGAGGAGTGTATGACGCTGACCAATCAGCGCCCTGCACTCCTCTCCATTCATTTACTCAGCGCATAGGGATCCTGCTAGATCCTTATGTGCTGTCTTATACTTACTCATTAACGATACTGAAGTGTTTAGACAGTGAATAGACATTCCACGGGATGTCTATTCACAATCTCTAACACTTCGTTACTCTGTCTGTGGTAGTTACAGCAGAGGAAGCGTGATCACTGCAAATGACAGGTTACAACGAGATCACGCTTCCTCTGCTGTAACTACCACAGACAGAGTAACGAAGTGCAGAGATTGTGAATAGACATTCCGTGGAATGTCTATTCACTGTCTAAACACTTCAGTATTGTTAATGTGTAAGTATAAGACAGCACATAAGGATCTAGCAGGATGAATGAGTAAATGAATGGAGAGGAGTGCAGGATGCTGATTGGTCAGCGTCATACACTCCTCTGTACAACGCCCACTTGGTCTAAAGTAAAAATACGCCCAGTTGGGCATTAAGCAACTCATTAGCATAAATCTAAAATCGCTAATAAAGTGGTGAAAATAGATAGTTTTTTTTAAATAACACTTATATAGGAGATAGGCCACTTATAATGTGGTGACAGAGCCTCTTTAATGTTATTGCTTGTAAAACACTACGAAACATTTCACTACTATTTGGCCCCCATATTACTACTACTTTATTTTTTTACTACTGAATTTTTAATCTTTCAAATCTAGCCCAGCTTTTTCTGTTCTTTTAAAATTTGTAGATTTGTGCACCCACTTTTGGGGGCTCATCTTAAATTCCAGATTGCCAGATAGGTAGCACTCTAGGGTGCTAGTCCTGATCTCCACAAATTCCCACACAGAAGACGCTTTCCAGAGGTGTTCGAGAGTATTGACACTGATTCAACCTGCTATATTTAGATGTCTGAACCTTAAAAATGCCATTCTTCCACTATTCCGTTGTGTCTTGCATGAACAGACAATCTTTTTATCAGTAAATATGGTTCTGGTGCCATATGTATAAAGCGTCAGGCCGCCAGTTTTTCAGATTTCCTTTAACTCCAAGTCTTCAATTTGTTATACATGAGATCAGTCCAGACTTATACGATGAAGACACAGATGCAACATTCCTATGTATGTTGCAATAGTTCAAACATTTTGCCTTTAGTAAGCTTGCTCTAAAATCTAGTTCTCTTTGCAAATTCAAATACAAGCTTGCAAAAATGTAGGGCATTGGGCACATACATGTTAAATTTTGCACCATATTACAGAAAAAGAGGTGGGCATAAAGACGCTTTTGATACATGTGCCACATGATACACTAAGACAAGAAAACTCCCTGATGAATTTAATTTGTATACATTTTACCCAATAATAAGCATTATCAAGTCAGAGATAGATGTGACCTATGTAAGTGATAACAATCTCTCTATGTGTGGAATATGTGGGTGCTATATAAGCAACGAGAATTAAATATAAACAAATGAAAGAGAGAGATATACATAGATAATAGATAGATAGATAGATAGATAGATAGATAGATAGATAGATAGATAGATAGATAGATAGATAGATAGATAGATAGATAGATAGATAGATAGATAGATAGATAGATAGATAGATAGATATTGGTTGGACTTTTCTAGATTATCTTTCTTAGATTTGCTGCTCTTGTTTGCTCTTCTTTGTATTGACAGCTCACTTTCACCTTTTTCTATGGGGCACAGCCACCTTGGGAGCATAATGACAAGGACATTTTTGACATGACATAAAAAGGGCAGATCAGCTTGTTCTGTGAGGCCAGCATAAAATAAGAAGTGTTTGTGCTCAGGTAGCTATTAAGCCTCCTTTAACAATTAAAGCAATACTGCTTGGTTGCTGCATGGCCTTGTAACATTAAATTACAAGCAGAAGATGCCGGATTTTTAATAAATAATGTGAGCGCATAAGCAGATTAGCATTGTGTTACAATTAGACTTGATGAATACAGAAAGCTATTTATTACAGGACCTTTAATAGCTTTTCTTAAAGAGCTCTATTAGTTCTTTGTAAGAACTATTTAGCTTTGCAAATGTGAATGGAATTTGATTTACAACCTCGGCCTTATTTCATTCATTACAACTGTGAATGGTGCTGGATAAACACAGAAAATTCCTTCTTCAGTCACGTCAAACTGACACAGGCATGTGCTATACTTTGTTATATCAACCTAACTTTAGGCCAAGGTTGAGGCTTTTGCCTTGCATTGGGAGGTGGAATGTGCCATCACACAATACCAGATGCCATATAACTTAAAGTGCATCAGGTCTTATCGGAATCAACTTTTCACTCCATACAATTTTTCACATGACTTGTGTTAAGAACTGTGGGAAAAAGAAAGTTGGATAAGTGAAATCACGTGCAAGTCGTGCCATGGGACTAATGTGCAACGTTCTCTGGCACTAAACCACTAGGAATCTAAGCTCTAAAGCTGGCCGCACACATAAGAGAAAATCTGACCGAACTTAACAATTTAGAGGGATCGGCCAACAATTTTAAGTGTATGAGGACTTTTGACACTCTCCTGAGGGCAGATGTCGAGGGAAAAAGGTTATATGTCTGAGGCAAATGTGCTTGTTGAAGGGGTTGCCCAGTTTTGAAAAAAGCATTTTCAAATATCCCATTACAAAATACTGACAGGATCCTCATCTATAAAACCATAGTGCAGAGCTGCTACATGGAGCGTCCCTCACTGAACGACCCGGCACATTCATGCATTGCTCTTGATTTTAATAGGTACTGTATAATGCCTAATGCTGTTGGTTCCCCAATTTTTTAGAACGGATCACTGGGGACACCTGGACAGCCCCTGATCAGCTTATTGTCGGTGAACTTTGCTGACAAAAAGGAATTGTATATGTGTATGGTCACATTTAGTACTGCATGTTTATAAAATGCATAGAAACCCTACTGCCAGAAGATTAATGCTGACAAAATCCAGCAAGTATTGTTCAAAGTCTTAACTGAACAAGTGTTTTCAAAAATAAATTATGTTTATATGCATTTCTCCCCCAAGGAAATATTAAGTCATTGCAAAAGTTAACTATTGTAAAAGTTAAATGTGAACAATATGTTCACATATAGAGGGCTGTTTATTTACAATCACATGAGTTTAATAGAGGTCACAGTAGATGTTTTAGATATCTTAGACTAGGGATTAAAAGCATTCAGAAGTGACATGACGTTAAATATATACACAGGTGAATTTAAAGATTATAAGTTTTCTCCTTTAATATATGTTACTTAATATATCATTTAATTTACACAAATGAGGCTCAGTCTGAAATATCTGGCTATAAAGTCAAATAAGACCCAGGAGTATATTACTATGGATTTCTTCCACATTGAAATCCATTCTACAGCTGCAGATCACACCTCACCCTTGGCTAGCCTTTTATTTATACAATACCTGTATTGGCATGGTAAGCTCACAAGATCTATTCATGATTTATATACACATAGAATAAAAGCTTTATACATTTTGAAACAATATTTATTATAAACGGAAAATTAAATTGCAATATAATCTATAGAATAACAAAATATGGATGAACTAAGCAGATTATGGGGAGTGATAAACATTCATATCATTGTAGTTATAGTCTGCTTGCATGATAAGGGTTATAGGGCCAAAGGGCATATGGATCCACACAGGGATATTCTTGTTCTAGATCTCCCCTTTTCTAGACAAGACAGAGAGGTGTTAGAAAGCGCGGCTTCTGCTCTGTCTGACTTATCGTGACCATGCATTATGTGATCACCCATTCACTTCAATGGGCTCTGTCCGCCACTGCTTCATCTTCTGTTGGAAATGTTAGCTGATTGGTGAAGATTTAACCAGCTAGACACATATCAGTCAACTGATCACCAAGAAAGCTTCATTTCAAAGGGAGTCTATCAGCAGTTTTGACCTCCCCCTTCCCCAAACTGCTGACAGAGCTAAATAGGTGACATGGAAACCAGTTTAAACATACAGTACCTATGTCCCCTGAAAAGCACGCAGGGGACTGCTACAGCCATCACTCAAGAGCACAGTGGAGGGTTTTGGGAGGCTTTATTGCCGAAAGCTTAGGACACCTCATTGGTTAAGGAATGCCTAGTGGACCCTTGGCATCATGGCACACTACTTCTTATTTTCGGTTATACTACTATGAACAGCAACATAGGTATGTTTAAACTTGTTTCCACATCCCCTATCTAGCGCTCTCAGCAATTTGAAGAGGTCAAAACTGTGTACGGGTTCCCTTTAAGTCATGTGTAATATGTACATGTAAAGTCAATGTGACTAGTTATAACTTACACTGAAATGATTTAAAGAACATTTCTTATTTACTATACAGAACATAGTTTAGATTTCTTTCCTGTTTCTATAACCGTTGCCAAAAAATAATGAGATAAAACTTAAACATATCTCATGATCATTTGTTATTGTACCTCATATGGTTAACTGCAGCATATACTATATGTGAGCTGACAATGATAGTGGTAGCCATCATCCTAATTTACTCGATCACCTCCTTTCTTAACTACCATTCCCCCCCCCCCAAATCTTAGCAGCAGAAACGTCTTAAACCCCTGCCGTCTTAAACCCCTAATCTATCATATCTTCACCCCCTGAAGTGCCCTCTGCTGGAACCAGTGCAGCAGAGAACAATGTCTAAGGGCTGGAGTGGGAGACACCAGGGAGTGACTATATGATAGATTATTACTTTATACCACCCCCTGCTCTGCTGATTATTAAGTCCCTTTTAATTTCTTGAACTCTCAGACAACTTCTTTATAGCCATCTATGTGTCAATCATTGTTTCAGTATTAGAAAAAAAACTATATATTACCCCGGAAAGCAGAAAAAAGTCATTTCTAATTCTCCGGAATAAAAAACACATTGAGAGTTACTATTTTCTAATGAAAATACCCTAAATCAGTGCCGAATCTTCCCAGTTGCCATGATGTTGACTTTGATGAAAGGATACAGAACCAACTCATACAAGGACTTTTAAGGGTATGTTCACATGTAGCATTTTTGTTGCATTTCCAGCCCATTCTTTTTAAAAAACAAATGTGTCAAAAACAACACTATAAAAAAGTGACATGTGAACATAACTGAAGATAGCATAAAAGAACATGCAAAGAACAACAGGTCACTTTAGCCTCGGGTAAAGATATAGTTCATAATGCCAAAATATGGAACAGACTGGGGACAAAAAAATCATTTTTGAGGGAACAGCCAACCAAAAACCAGTGATATCCAAGAGTAGCATCAATGCTCATCTCAAGTTTGATCAACCTCAAGCTATTTGGATAACATTCCCTGAAAAGATGAGTGGCAACTGTTTAGGTTCAATTCAAAAAAGGCTGCCTGCTGGTAGTATGATGGGATGTTGGGAGGCTTTAGTGCCTAAGGACAGTTTGTGGACATTCACCAACAGGGACGCAAAAAAGACTTTGACCGTGTAAAAGCTATTGCAGTGCTGAACCCATTTTCATGTTCAAGGAACCAGTTGACGATGACATGAATATTTTGACATAGCTCTTGCTAAAAGTAGCCATTAGGAGATGATAGCACTCTGTGGCAAAGAAAGAGCTCATCAACATTACTCAGTCTATGGTATTCTATTTGATGATCAATTGATATTATGTGGCCTAATGTGTGCCCGAAAAACTTTCTTGCATCATTTCAGTGACAACAGCAGACTGAACCATTGATATAATGCAGGATTGATCCATGAATTCATGTAACATATGACAAATTTTACATCTAATCCCTACATGGCACACCATTAGGATTTGTCCGCAGGTAACGGATCTGCTGCAGAAAATTTCCTCAGCATTTATGCATCAACTAGCAGACAATCCGCTGCGAAAAATCCGTACCATTTCATGCGTTTTTACAGAAGAAAATAGTGTGGGTTTTTGTTGCGGTTTTTTTGGTGCACTTTTTTCAAGGGCTGTGTGATGGTGATATTTCTTATTTCTGTGATGTCATTCCCACCCCTGTTAGAATTTCTGCAGCGTTTCCGCAGCAAATTACGCAGTACATCAGAAAAACGTAGGAAGTCAGTCCACTTTCCACAGCAATAATTGACATGCTGCGGAAATAAAATTACGCACCGCAGGTGAATTTCTAGACTGAGTTTTTCCGCAGTGTGTGGTTGACATTTGTTAAATCCCACCCACTTTGCTGCTACTGTATTCCGCTGTGTATTTTCCATTCACAATTCAGGATGGAAAATATGCAGCAATTCCGTTACGTGTGGACAAGCTCTTACACTGACAAAACTAGCCTTAACCGTTGACATAAGGCAGGATTGATCCATAGATTTATTTTGCTTATGATAAATTTTAGACCTAATACCCAAAAGGTGCAGCAGACTTTAAAACGGTGGTCTGCTGCGGAACAAATTTTATTGCGGAAAAACCACAGCGTAGTACAGTAGCAGCAGTGTAGGTGAGTTTTGAACAAATCTCATCCACAAACAGCAGAAAAAATTGGCAGAAAAAGTTCATAAATTGACCTGTGGTGCGTTTTTTTTTAAGCCACAGCATGTGAATTTGTGCTGCGGAATCACTGCTCTTCTGTTGCGGGTTTCCCCTTTGAATTCAATAGGGAGATAAAACCCACAACAAAGAGCTATGTGTTGCGACTTTTGTGGCGGAAGCGCTGCCATTCTGTGCGAAAAATCGCAAGTGAGAGAAAAAAAAAGCAATTTTTTATTTGAAATAAAGCTTATACTTAGCCTTCTGCCATAGTCCTATTGACGCGATACTCTATTCTGAGTGCAGCCCGGCCTCCTCGGATGACGTTTCATCCCATGTGACTGCTGCAGCGGACACGCGGTGTTCTTTTACACAGCGTATCCACCTAGTGTGTTCACACGTTAATGTATGCTTATTTAAACTACTGTTACCTCACCCCTAGTGACCCAGTCTGACCATTCTCCTCTGACCACGCTAGTTCACAAGACAGTGTAACCAATAGGAATAATTTTGATAAATTTTGTTTGCACAGCATTCTCTGTAAAAAAAATTAAATATTTAAATATTTGCATTAAAAAGCAGAAATAAAAGAAAACACACAAAATACCTTATATACAGTAGAGTCCCTTATTATGGTAAACACATCATAGTGTCCTTGAGTATATCATGCATTTCTACGAATTTGTAACCTTTCTAATGGCAATTTATTTTGACAGAAAAATAATTAAAACTTATTGAAGAATATGCTTGACAGAAACAACAAACATAGAAAAAGGATTAGTGCTCTATACACATTAAAGATATTAATAAAAACCGCCGTCAACTCCACCAGATGAATGTTCACTTTTAAGTTATACGTTTCATATGTTTCATTAGTTTAAATGGGATAAGGGAATAATTAAAACAATATCTTATTAGAACTAATATTTAGTATAGTTCACTATTTGTCATATTAATGAAAGAACTTATCAGTAATGAAGTAAATGTGACTTTGTATAAAAATATTCATGTATTGATTTATACATTTTAATAAACACATTCACTCATTAAATGCAATAATCCATATTTATTATAATATCAGAAAGAACATATTGAAGTAATAATATTACATGAATTTTAGATTTTAAAATAAATGAAAGAAATTTAGTTTTCACGGATGATATAGAGGAATAATTTCTGGGATATTCCCTTTAACCCCTTAAGGACACGGCCAATTTTAGCCTTGAGGACAGAGCAATTTTTTTTACATTTCCCTCTTTGCATCCCGACGCTCATAACGCTTTTATTTTTTGTACGACATAGTTGTATGAGACATTGTTTTTTGCGGCACGAGTTGTACTTTATGTACGTACCATTTTTTGGTACAAATACATTATCGTTTAATTTCTATAAATTTTTAATTAGATTAAAATGAAGAAAAAAAGCAGTTGCGCAGCAGTTTTAATATTTTTTTTTTTACACCATACACCGATCATCATAAATAATGGTATACATTTGTTGTACACGTTGTTACGGTCGTGGCGATACCAAATATGTCTATATTATTTCATGTTTTGGGACTTATATTTTAAAAAGTTTATTTATTATAAAAAATGTGTGTTTCTCTGTATTTTTTTGACTTTTTATTTATTTATTTACCATTATTTTTTTTTTACATTCATTTAACTTTTTTTGTTAATCCCATAAAGGGATTTATCATTTTGATTTTTATTTTGTAACTGTGATGTACTGGCATAGATCTATATGCCAGTACATTAGCCTGTTACTGATCGTACACAGGCAGTTGTTAGGACATACCTCAGTATGCCCTAACAACAGGAAATATGTTCAGACAGCCCTGGGGTCCTTCACTGGACCCTGGGCTGTCTGGCCATACGAGTTGTGGGCTTTGATCGCGTCACAGTTATATTCTGTGACGCGATCAATGTGCAGTCCCCTCTCTTTGAACGCCGCGATCAGCTGTCATCGCGGCGTTCAAAGGGTTAACAGCGGAGAGAAGATGTTTCTCTCCTCTCCGCTGTCAGAGCGGGGCCGTGGCTGTGTATTACAGCCGTTGCCCCGCTCTCGATCGCACACACAGAGACGGCAGGGACGGCTGTCACACAGGACGAGTATGCTCGTCCTAATGCGCGAAGTGCTCGCCGCTCAGGACGAGCATACTCGTCCTGTGTCGGCAACCAGTTAATGTACAAATTTAATTATCTTTTTATTAATACAGGTTTTATGTTGTTTTATTTTTGTGTATCCAAAATACAAGGTTTATATTTAATATTTTTATTAATGACCTTGCGTGTGGAATTTAACCCCTTCAGGACTGAGCCCGTTTTGGCCTTGAGGACAAAGCCGAGTTTTTCAAATCTGACATGTGTTAATGTATGTAGTAATAACTTCAGAATGCTTTTACCTATCCAGGCGATTCTGAGATTTTTTTTCTCGTGACATATTGTACTTTATTTTAGTAAAAAAATGTGGTCGATAAATTCAATATTTATGTGTGAAAGACACCAAAATTTAGAGGAAATTTGCAGAAAATTAGCATTTTTCTAAATTTAAATGTATCTGCTTGTAAGACAGACGGGTAATACCACACAAAATTGTTACTATTTCATATATCCCATATGTCTACTTTATGTTTGCATCGTCTTTGAACATTCTTTTATTTTTCCAGGACGTTACAAGACTTAGAACTTTAGCAGCTTTAACTTTAGCAGCAATTTCTGATATTTTCAAGAAACTTTCAAAAGGCTATTTTTTCAGGGACTAGTTCAGTTCTAAAGTGGCTTTGAGGGCTTTATATAGTAAATAGTCCCCATAAACCACCCCATTTAGAAAACTGCCCCCCTTCAAAGTATCCAAAACAGCATTCGGAAAGTGTTTTAACCCTTTAGGCGTTTCACAGGAATTAAAGCAATAAATGTACAAATTTCATTCTTTTTGTTACAAAATTAATCTGTAATGCAGTTTTTTCTGTAACACAGAAGGTTTTACATGAGAAATGCAACTCAATATTTATTGCCCATATTGTGCAGTTTTTAGAAATATGCCACATGTGGCCCTAGTATCCTAGTGGACTGAAACACAGGCCTCAGAAGCAAAGGAGCATCTAGTGGATTTCAGGGCCTCCTTTTTTTTAAAATATATTTTAGGCACCATGTCCGGTTTGAAGAGGTCCTGTGGTGCCAAAACAGTTAGAAAAAAAAAATGACCCTATTTTGGAAACTACACCCCTCAGCGAATTTATCTAGGGGTATAGTTAGCATTTTGACTCCACAGTTTTTTGCTGAATATATTTGAATTAGTCTGTGAAGATGAAAATCTACTTTTTTTCTGAAAAAACATAGACATTTTTAATTTTCACAAGTAATAAAGGAGAAAAAACACCCCAGCATTTATAAAGCAATTTCTCCCGATTACGGAAATACCCCATATGTGGTAATAAACTGCTGTTTAAACCCACAGCAGTGCTCAGAAAAGAAGGAGCGTCATTTGGATTTTGGAGTGCTGATTTTGCTGGAATAGTTTTCAGTGCCATGTCGCATTTGCAATGAACTAGAGGGACCAAAACAGTGGAAACCCCCCAAAAGTGACCCGATTTTGGAAACTACACCCCTCAAGGAATTTATATGGAGGTATAATTAGCATTTTGACTCCACTGGTTTTTTCTGCTAAATGTATTTGAATTAGTCTGTGAAGAGGAAAATCTACTTTTTTTCTGAAATCACATAGAAAGCTTTAATTTTTACAAGTAATAAAGGAGAAAAAACAGCCCAGCATTTGTAAAGCAATTTCTCCCGATTACGGAAATACCCTATATGTGGCAATAAACTGCTGTTTGGACCCACAGCGGGGCTTAGAAGGGAAGGAGCGCTCTTTGGCTTTTGGAGCTCAAATTTAGCTGAAATGGTTTTCAGTGTCATGTCGCATTTGCAAAGCCCCTGAGAGACCAAATCAGTGGAAACCCCCCAAAAGTCACCCTATTTGGGAAACTACACCCCTTAAGGAATCTATCTAGGGGTATAGTGAGCATTTGGAACCCACAGTTCTTTTGCAAAATTTATTAGAATTAGGCCGTGAAAATGAACATCAACATTATTTTCACTAAAATGTTTAATTTTTTCATTTTCACAAAGGATAAAGGAGGAAAAAGCCGCCCAACACTTGTAAAGCGATTTCTCCCGAGTACGGCTATAGCCCACACGTGGTCATAAATGTTTTTTTTATTAGAAATGAATTAACCCTTTCTGGACTGATCCATTTTTTGCTTTTTTATTTTTGTTTTTCACTCTGCGCCTTCCAAGAGCCATAACTTTTTTCTTTTTCCGTCTGTACAGTGGTGTGAGGACTTATTTCTTACAGAAGGAGTTGTATTTTCTATTGACACCATTTAAACTACCATTTAATGTGCTGGGAAACTGAAAATAAAATTCTTTGCAGGCTGAAACTGGAAAAAAACTGTGACTCCTCCATTGTTTTTAGGGTTTTGGTTTTACTGCTTTCACCAAGCAGGAAAAACGACAAGTTAAATTTTTTCTGCGACTCAATACAATTACGGTGATACCAAATTGATATATTTTTTTTATATTTTACTACTTTTACGAAGTAAACACGATTTGTTAAAAAAAAAATTGTTTTGTTACACCACATACCGAGAGGCATCACTTTTTTTTATTTTTTGGTCGATTGAGAGGTGTGAGGGCTTATTTTCTGGTACATACAACTTTTTAAGCACTTTTTATTAAATATTTTTTAGAGCTAAGGTAACCAAAAAACAGTGATTTTGCTGAATAATGGTATATTGTAATAGTTTGGACTTTTTCGGATGATGGGATACCAATTTTGTGAATTTTTTTTATTTTTTACATTGCGAAAAAATGGGAAAAGTGTTTTCTTTTGGACTTTAAATATTTATTACATTTTTTTCACTAACAACTTTATTAACTTTTTTTTTACACATTTTATTAGTCCCCCTATGGGACTTGGAACCAGTGATTATTAGATCGCTGGTGAAATACACTGCAATACTAATGTATTGCAGTATATTGTAATTTTTACAGGCTCCTGTAACAGCGCGATCGCTGTTCCTGTCCGTTAGTCCCGGGTGTAAGCTGTAATACACAGCTGACACCCGCAGAGTATGGCATGGGCTCAGTGCGTGAGCCCGCTCCATAGATCCCTCCCCCCGCACCACAACATGCTATTAAGTTGGGGTGCACAAAGGGGTTAATGCGCAGCGGATGGTGCGGAGTGAAAATTACCATTTTCCACTGATATGCCATTTTAGTGCATAATATGTTGTGCCCAGTTTGTGTCACTGAAGACAAATACCTCATAAAATGTTAATCAGGTTCCCCCAGGTATGGCAATGCCATATCTGTGGACATAAACTGCTGATTGGGCACGCTGTAAGGCTCATAAGAGAGGGAGCGCCATTTGGCTTTTGGAGCGCAGATTTTGCTTGGTAGTAGTTCTGTTTGAGTTTTGCTGGTATTTCAGTTTATAATGTGGGGGCATATGTAATCTGTGCGGAGTACATCAGGGCATAATAAGAGGGTATAATAATGGGGTAAATAAGTAACACTCCATAGATATGTGGCCGGTGTCGCACTGATACAGTGAAGGAAATAAGTATTTGATCCCTTGCTGATTTTGTAAGTTTGCCCACTGTCAAAAACATGAAGGCTGGGTTCACACGTGGCGGAATTTCACTTGAATTCCGCTGCGGACACTCCGCAGCGTTAATCCGCAGCGGAGCCGTTTCTCCATTGACTTCCACTTCTATTTAGAAGTGTTCGTTTAGACGATGCGTAAAATTCCGCTGCGGAGCATAGGCTGCAGAGCGGAATTTGGTGTCCGCAGCATGCTCTGTCTGTTGCGGACCAGTGGCGGACTGGTTGCGGACTCATGGCGGAATTTCTCCATTGACTTCAATGGAGATTCTAAGTTCCGCAATGAAGTCCGCAGCTGTCATGCACATGTTATGTGTGCTGCGGATGCGTCTTGCTTTTTTGACATGACATTTCTTCATTCTGGCTGGACCTATGTATTTCTAGGTCTACAGCCAGACTGAGGAAGTCAATGGGGCTCCCGTAATTACGGGAGCGTTGCTAGGAGACGTCAGTAAATAGTCACTGTCCAGGGTGCTGAAAGAGTTAAGCGATCGGCAGTAACTGTTTCAGCACCCTGGACAGTGACTACCGATCCCAATATACAGCAACCTGTAAAAAAAATAGAAGTTCATACTTACCGAGAACTCCCTGCTTCTGTCTCCAGTCCGGCTTCCCAGGATGACGTTTCAGTCTAAGTGACGGCTGCAGCCAATCACAGGCTGCAGCGGTCACATGGACTGCCGCGTCATCCAGGGAGGTCGGGCTGGATGCCGAAAGAGGGACGCGTCACCAAGACAACGGCCGGTAAGTATGAAATTTGTTTACTTTCACTAGGGAAAGTGCTGTCCCTTCTCTCTATCCTGCACTGATAGAGAGAAGGGAAGCACTTTTCCCGCAGTCCGCAGCAGCTAGTCCGCATCAATTTACTGCACATTTTGGGCAGATCCGCCGCAGAATCTGCAACGCAGATTCTGTGCGGCATTGATGCGGACAGTTGCGGAGGAAATCCGCCACGTGTGGACATGCCCGAACAGTCTAGAATTTTTAGGCTAGGTTAATTTTACCAGTGAGAGATAGATTATATTAAAAAAAAAACAGAAAATCACAGTCAAAATTATATATATTTATTTGCATTGTGCACAGAGAAATAAGTATTTGATCCCCTACCAACCATTAAGAGTTCAGCCTCCTCCAGACCAGTTACACGCTCCAAATCAACCTGGTGCCTGCATTAAAGACAGCTGTCTTAAATGGTCACCTGTATAAAAGACTCCTGTCCACAGGCTCAATTAATCAGTCTGACTCTAACCTCTACAACATGGGCAAGACCAAAGAGCTTTCTAAGGCTGTGTTCACACTGAGTTTTTTGCAGGAGGAAAATTCCTCCTGCAAAAACTGCTCCAGACGGTTTTTTCACAGTGGTTTGACAAAAACTCATCAAAACACTCGTCGAGGCGTTTTTTTCCCTCTTTCTGACTGATTGAAATGGGGTTTTGGAGGCGGAAACTGCCTCAAGATGGGTCATGACGCTTCTTTTTACTCGCGGTAAAAAAACTCGTCCAACTCAATGGGAGGCATTTTCGGGCGGTTTTTGAGGAGTTTTGCGGCGCGGTTTCCGCGTTAAAAAACTCGTCAAAAAACTCTGTGTGAACAGGGCCTTAGGATGTCACGGACAAGATCATAGACCTGCACAAGGCTGGAATGGGCTACTAAACCATAAGTAAGACGCTGGGTGAGAAGGAGACAACTGTTGGTGCAATAGTAAGAAACTGGAAGACATACAAAATGACTGTCAATCGACATCGATCTGGGGCTCCATGCAAAATCTCACCTCGTGGGGTATCCTTGATCCTGAGGGAGGTGAGAGCTCAGCCGAAAACTACACGGGGGGAACTTGTTAATGATCTCAAGGCAGCTGGGACCACAGTCACCAAGAAAACCATTGGTAACCCATTACGCCGTAATGGATTAAAATCCTGCAGTGCCCGCAAGGTCCCCCTGCTCAAGAAAGCACATGTACAGGCCCGTCTGAAGTTTGCAAATGAACATCTGGATGATTCTGAGAGTGATTGGGAGAAGGTGCTATGGTCAGATGAGACTAAAATTGAGCTCTTTGGCATTAACTCAACTCGCCGTGTTTGGAGGAAGAGAAATGCTGCCTATGACCCAAAGAACACTGTCCCCACTGTCAAGCATTGAGGTGGAAACATTATGTTTTGGGGGTGTTTCTCTGCTAAGGGCACAGGACTACTTCACCGCATCAATGGGAGAATGGATGGAGCCATGTACCGTCAAATCCTGAGTGACAACCTCCTTCCCTCCACCAGGACATTAAAAATGGCTCGTGGCTGGGTCTTCCAGCACGACAATGACCCGAAACATACATCCAAGGCAACAAAGGAGTGGCTCAAAAAGAAGCACATTAAGGTCATGGAGTGGCCTAGCCAGTCTCCAGACCTTAATCCCATCGAAAACTTATGGAGGGAGCTGAAGATCCAAGTTGCCAAGTGACAGCCTCGAAATCTTAATGATTTACAGATGATCTGCAAAGAGGAGTGGGCCAAAATGCCATCTAACATGTGTGCAAACCTCATCATCAACTACAAAAAAACATCTGACTGCTGTGCTTGCCAACAAGGGTTTTGCCACCAAGTATTAAGTCTTGTTTGCCAAAGGGATCAAATACTTATTTCTCTGTGCACAATGCAAATAAATATATATAATTTTGACAATGTGATTTTCTTTTTTTTTTTTTTATATAATCTCTCTCTCACTGGTAAAATTAACCTAGCCTAAAAATTCTAGACTGTTCATGTCTTTGACAGTGGGCAAACTTACAAAATCAGCAAGGGATCAAATACTTATTTGCTTCACTGTACATGGTACCAGATGTTATCCGCTTTTGGAACACTCTGCACATTTTGCATCGCCATTTTCTGAGAGCCAGAACTTTTTTATTTTTTCTCCACCGGAGCTGTGTGAGGGCTTATTTGTTGCGGGACAATCTGTAGTTTTCATTGGTACCATTTTGGGGTACATGCATTTTTTTTATCACTTTTTATTCCATTTTTTAGCAAACAAGGTGACCAAAAACCATTAATTCTGACCATTTTTCTTATTCTTTTTTTTTTTTACGGCTATAAATTAAAATTTTACTTTATTCTGCTGGTCGATACTATTATGGAAATACCATATGTATATATTTTTTTTATGTTTTGCAGCGTTTGTGAAATAAAATCACTTTTTATAAAATATTTGTGTCACCATATTCTGAAAGCCATAACTTTACATTTTTCAGTCAAAAAAGCTATGTAAGGACTTGTTTTTTGCGGGACGAGTTGTAGTTTTTATTGGTACTATTTTGGGGTACATGCGACTTTTTGATAATTTTTTATTGTATGTAAAATATAGTGATTCTGGCATTGTTTTTGTCTTTTTTTTTGCGGTGTTTACCGTGTGGGAAAAATAACACTAAAATTTTATAGTTTAGGTCGTTACGAATTCGGTGATACCAAATATGTGTACTTTTTTTTAACGTGTTCCAGTAATAAAAGCCTTATTATACGAAAAAATAATTTTTTGTTTATGTAACTTATAACTTTTATTTTTAAACTTTTATAAAACATTTTCATTAACTTATTTATACTTTTTTTATTTGTCCCACTACGGGACTTGAAGACTTGCAGCTCTGATCACTGCCAGAATACATTACACTACCTACGTAGTGTAATGTATTCTGTCATTGTAACGTAACAGTCACTCTGACAGGAAGCTTATGAGGACCTCATAGGCTTCCGTACATGGCAGCCCGGACGCCATTGTCTGGCCTCCGGTTGCCATGGCAACCATCGTCAGCCCCCGTGATTTAATGTGGGGGATGCCAATCTGTTCTAAACTCCTTAAATCCGGTGATCGCAATTGACCGCCGCATCTAAAGGGTTAACTGCCAAAATCAGCGGCGATAGGCCACTGATCGGCAACAGGGAATGCAGGGCAGATACCCTACACAGTTAACCGCCACTGCGGTGTAGCACAGCGCGGCGGTTAACTGTCAAAGTACAGACGTAACTGCACGTCAGGGTGCACAAAGTTACTGCTCACCTTGACGTGCAGTTACGTTAAGGTGCGGGAAAGGGTTAAAGTAAAATGTTAGTTATTGCTGATGATGCCCAATTATGTAGGATGCTCAAAATTCAGCCTTTTAACAAAACAAGTGAAGGATTTGGGCATACTGGATAGTAATCCAAGCATCAACATTCAATGTCAAGCAGCAGCTGCAAAAGCAAACATGATTTTAGTGTATGAAGACCTAAATCAAATGTTAATTTGCTCCTATATGCATTACTTGTAAGACCTCATTTTGAATATTTGTTAAATTATGGACTCCACACTGTAAAAAGGACATTCAAGAGCTGAAGAGGGTATAATGGCGGGTGACTAGATTAATAAATGGGATAGGAGGGCTCTCTTTCAATGAGAGGCTGCAAAAAATTGGGCTTCTTTAATCTATATGGCCAGCACAAAGAACTGGCAGATGATTTATTCTTCCCAAGAACTGTACAAAGAACCAAAGAACATCCTTTATGTGTGCCGGAAAGTTAATTAAAACATCCATATAAGAAAAGTTGTCAAACATTAAACCCCATGAGTTAGTAATGGCAGATACACTGGCAGCATATTAAAAAAAAACGCTTGAGACTTGTATCTCATGTCTTATGGCACTGAGAGTAAACTTTGCTTATTGGCAGTGAGTTAATTTTGATTGTAATTTGAAACAACTGAGTTTTTTCGGGACACTTCATGTTTTCCTCAGTTTATGTTTTTTTTGTGATATTTCTGAATTAAAAAGTAAAACAAATACAAGGGAAAATGCTTGGTTACAAAGCCAAATTTGTACTTCTTCTAGCCGGGGTTTGTGTTTACATTTCTGGCTTAGAGGAGCAGTTTTTCGTTTTCTAATGTCCCTACAATGGACGAGACATAACACATCTGACTGAAGGACTACATTAAAGATATGGAAGAAATCTAAACAGTCACTCAAAAGGAAATCCTTTAGCCCTTATTCACACGACAGGGTTTCCCGGACGGGTGACGGCCGTTCATAAATCGGCCATCACCCGGCTGTATTAGGAACAATAGACCCCTAATGGGGTTATTCACACAACCGATTTTTTGACAGCCCGGGAACCCTGGCCGTCAAAAAATGGGACATGCCCTATTTTCAGCCGTTTACCCGGCCGCCCGTCTCCCATAGAAGTCTATGGGGCCGGGTAATACACGGTCATCACTGGAATGTGTCCCGAGTGATGGCCATGTATTCCGTCGCTCGCGCTCTCTCTCCTCCTCCTCACAGTGCAGAGTGCATGTGAGGAGGAGGGTCTTTTTTTGCTCCCTGTAGAAGTCGGAATCTCCAATCCCCGGCCGGGGATTGGGGATTCCGCTACAGGAGAAGTGAGTGACTACACTGTCCATATATGGACACAGTGATGTCACTCACTTCAGAAGCGGAATCCCCGACCCTGTGGCCGGGGATTCCTCTCCAGGAGAAGTCAGTGACTAAACTGTCCATATATGGACATTGAAGTCAGTGACTTCTCCTGGAAGGGGGGGGATCGGTGCAACCTACAGGGGGCTGTGTGACATTACCTACAGGGGGCAGGGTGGCATTGCCTGCAGGGGGCTGGGTGGAATTAACAACAGGGGGCTGGGTGGCATTACCTACAGGGGGCTGTGTGGCATTACCTACAGGGGACTTGGTGGCATTACCTACAGGGGACTTGGTGACATTACATACAGGGAGCTGGGTGGCATTACCTACAAGGGACAGGGTGGCATTACCTACATGGGGCTGGGTGACATTAAATGCAGGGGGCTGGGTGGCATTACCAGCAGGGGGCTGGGTGGCACCTGCAGGTGGCTGGGTGGCATTACCTACAGGGGGCTGGGTGACATTACCTACAGGGGGCTGTGTGGCATTATCTACAGAGGGCTGTGTGTGCCAACAAATTTAAATGAAATTCATCCGATTTTAAAACGGATAGGGAAAAAACGGATGCAAAAACAGCCCAAAACGGCCGATTTTATCGGCCGACACTCGGACCCTGTCGTGTGAATGAGGCCTTATGCCATATTCACACGACAGGGTCCCGCCAGAGCCCCGGCCGATAAGATCGGCCGTTTTTCCCGACCGGTTTGCATTAGTTTTGCATCCGTTCCGGGCCGGGCATATCTGGACAGCGACATCAGGGGCAACTCCTGAAGGGGAATCCCCATGTGTGCGGGGATTCCGCTTCAGGAGTTTCCCCTGATGTCACTGCCCAGATATGTACAGAGACATGAAGAGCTCTGTCCAGGAGCGGAATCCCCGAACGCACGGGGATTCCACTCCTTCAGGGAGCTAAAGTGGGGCTAGCACATAGCAGAGCAGGGAGATACCTCCCTGCTCTGCTATAGTGGCGTCGCTACAATATTAGCAGCCGCAGCAGCAGCTGCTAGCGGCGCCATCGGCCATGTAAGGTGTCGCCGGGCCAGGGCGCTTTTAAAACAAGCAGGGGAAGGGAGCCAGCGCAGTGCTCCCTTCAACCTGCTGTACACCCCGGCCCTGCCACACAGTGCATAAACTTAATTCCAGCGTAGCCATTTGTCCGAATGGCATAAACTCCTCCTCCTCACATGCACTCTGCGCTGTGAGGAGGGAGCGAGCGACGGAATACATGGCCATCACTCAGGACACATTCCGGTGATGGCCGTGTATTACCCGGCCCCATAGACTTCTATGGGAGCCGGGCGGCCGGGTAAACGGCCGAAAATAGGACATGTCCCATTTTTTGATGGCCAGGTTTCCCGGGCCGTCAAAAAATCGGTCGTGTGAATAGCCCCATTAGGGGTCTATTGTTCCTACTGCAGCCGGGTGACGGCCGTTTTATGAACGGCCGTCACCCGGCCGGGAAACCCTGTCGTGTGAATAAGGGCTAAGGTTGGTTTTCGGACATGCCATAACTTAGCTGCATGTTAGCGTCTGTATTGTGTCTGCAACACGGACATTTTTTCTAGTGCAGTAAACTTAGATAACCACAGAGCCTTATGGTGATCTAAGTTTGGTTCAGTGAAACTATATGGGATAGATGTCTTGCAGCCCTAATACAAACTCTACAATGTTGCCGTGTTGCGTCCATGTTAAACTGGCCTGTGTTTATCTTTTGTTTATTAATCTACCAAGATTCAATAAAGTACTACCATATTGTGTGAAGTGTATCATTTGGTGACTAAGAGTAAAAAAATCTGTATATTCTGTCTAAGGCCCCATGTACACGACCGTGCCCGTAATCACAGTCCGTGATTACACGCACCGGCAGATGCAGACAGTCACCCGCATTTTTTAAATATACAGGAAGGTGTCCGTCGGCCATAAAAATTAATGGGTCCGTAATTAGGGATGAAATCTACGGTCATGTGCATGTGGTCTAACACCTTCCATAAGAGTTCTGTGGCCAGGTGTATTATATTATATATGTATTATATACCACAGTAAAATTCTTTCTAATAAAGAAGAATATGGAATCTGTGAACTTTTGCAATTTGTATTGAAATCACGTACAATATGTAAATCTTAATTTAAAAAAAATAAACTTCATTGTGAGCAGAGCAACGATTCAATTATTCCTGACAATTGCAGAAGATTCTCAAATATAACAGAGGTAACAGATAAAGTCATCTGTAATTAGGCAGCAAAAGCGATTGTGGACAGAATATCTCCCACCTCCTTTGTAGGAGGTTTTTTTTTTGTTCACATGCATTTTAAGAAAATTAAAATACACTTGTGCCATATTACAGTTAAGCCAATTTCAATTAACTAGTAAGCTTTATTTCTCACTGACAGAATGTCAGAAAACCCCAGCAAGCTAGTGCTTAACACAGCTAGAATAATTGTTACAGTTCTTAATATCTATAAAGGATGACAACATTAATCATAAGTTCAGATATGCTAAGGGTATTTTTTATTTTATGTGCAATTAAATAGAAAATTAGTTTTTAGAAACAAAACGTTGCAGATTGACTTCAACATATGGAACCAATTATTGTAAGCCTTAGGGTATGTTCACACGCTTAGTAAAAAAGTCTGAAAATACAGAGCTGTTTTCAAGGGAAAAGAGCTCCTGATTTTCAGCCGTTTTTTAATCAAACTAGCGTTTTTTGCAGCAGTTTTTGAAGCTGTTTTTCTATTGAGTCAATGAAAAACGGCTCCAAAAATGGGTTAAGAAGTGACATGCACTTCTTTTTACGGGGCGTCTTTTTATGCGCCGTTTTTTGAAAATGAAGTGTAAAAAAACGCAGCGTAAACGCCTCAAAAAACGCCTGAAAAATAGGAAGCAGGACGCCTCCAAATATCTGCCCATTGATTTCAATGGGAAAAACTGCTTTTCGTCCAGACGGGGTATTTTTTTTACGCAGCAGTTTTAAAACACGGCGCTTAAAAAATGCCACGTAAAAAGAAGTGCATGTTATTTCTTGAGCCGTTTTTGGAGCCGTTTTTCATTGTGTCAATAAAAAAACAGCTCCAAAAACGGCTAAAAAAACTTTTGATGCTTCAAAAAATGGCTGAAAATCAGAGGCTGTTTTCCCTTGCAAACAGCTCCGTATTTTACAGCCGTTTTTACTTTAGCGTGTGAACATAGCCTAAGACCCCGTGGTCTGTTTTTCGGTGCCATCTCCACTCATAAATCAATAATCAGTGAGAATCAAATAGTTATGGACCTGGATACAATAATAAAAGAGAGATGGATTGAAGCCCATGAATTTTATTTACCTTTTTTTAAAAATAGACTTTTGATAAATTGGAAAACCAGGTTTGTATATCTCAAATATGAATTTGGGCCAGGACCTCCTCTTATTTTTACAGCACTCAGAACGTCTGTGGGTGCTATTACTAATGATCCAATTTTTATCCAACAGGAATTCAGGTGTTTCCTCTAGACATTATATACTTCCACTCAAGGGACTGATGTTTCTTTAAATAGCTTTTAGGATGGGATTTCCTTCCCTCACTTATCATTGGATCAGATTAATAAACTGAAGGCTCCTTTATAACTTGAAGAACATAAAGCTGCTTTAGGACACCCCCCTAATAATAAATCAGCAGTCCCTGACGGGATTCCATATGAGGTTTACCGTTCCTTTGAGCTGGACCTTTTGCAGGAATTGCTAAATACTTACCAACATGCCTTCGATACTAATATACCTCCTCCATTTTGGACTGAGGTGGCTATTACCTTAATTCTAAAACCAGGTAAAGATCCAACAATGCCTGAATCCTATCGCCCTATCTCCTTAATAAATTGTGATGGAAAATCACTGTCAAAAATATGAGCAGACCGTCTCTCAACTGTAATGCCTGGTATGAATACCATGATTATTCTTTGTAGGTTGTTCTCTAATCCCCAGGATTGTGGAACTGGGGAGGGATCCCACTCAATACTGTCGTTGGACGCGGTGAAGGCCTTTGACAGTGTCGAGTGGGATTTCCTTTACGAGGTTATGTCCCAATTTGGAATACCAGAATCATTCATAAAATGGGTTAAAATCCTATATCAGCAGCCAAGGTGAGGGTAAATGGTGAACTTACTAATTCCTTTCCTATGCAGAGAGGGACAAAACAGGGTTTCCCCTTGTCTCCGCTCCTCTTTGCACTTGGAATTGAACCTCTGGCAAATTTGATTAGAGAGGAGGGGAGAATAAATGGCTTCCAATATGGATCTCGTATAGATAAGTTTTCTCTATTAGCAGACGACATCTTGTACTATATCACTGATTCGGCAAACTCTGTTAAAGTAATTTTTGAGATAATTGAAATATATGGATCATTTTTGGGCTTATGTTTTAACTGGTCCAAATATGTATTAATGCCTTTAACAGAAGATGTTGTAGCTATAGGATCTGAACTGAGTGTCTTGGGCCCCAATGAAAGTTTTCAATATTTAGGAATTAACATATCAAAAGATATCACTCAATTTTATAGTCTAAATGTTAATATATTGCTTAATAAAATAAGAAGGAAGATTAAGATCTGGAAGAGATTTTCTTTGTGAAAATTATTCTTCTTTCTCAATTATTGTATCTTCTCTCCAGTTTGGTTGAGTATTAGAACCTTCAGAATAATAGATTCTCTGTTTAATGATGTAATATGGAGAGGAAAAAGAGTCTGTATGAAACTTTAATTTTACAGCTTCCATATGAGAGGAGGGGACTTGCTGTCCTTAATATGAAGTTTTACTTCTTGGCCTCCCAGCAAATAAAAATCTTTTCAAAGATTAGAAGTAGGATTTTTTTATGGGCTCTCAATACAGACATCTCTTTATATGTAACCTCATGCATAAAATCTGGCTGGAAATTGCCATAAATTGGTAAGATTCTGGGAGGAGGTAATAAGAGAAACCATTTCAATATATAATTTCAACTTGGCATTAGATTTAAATCTTGTATTCTGGGAGGCCCAGGTAAACTGGGGTCAATAACACCCAGAATATTACGACTCATGAAGTCCTGGTTTATCGCCAGAAAACAAATTGCCAGATTTTGGGTGAGTAAAAATTGACCTTCTTCTAAGTTCTAAAAAACTAAAACATCTAGACTTATGTGTTTTATCTGTTTAGGAACAGAAACCAATTAAAATGATCACACTGGCCTGCTGTTTTATCTCCACTGACCATCCCTGTTTTTCCAACAGGTCATCCTGGGGGCCACGACCTGTAAAAAGGGCAGAATGAAGGTTGGTGGAGGCTTCTGGGCAAAATATTGTTGTGGTCCCCACCCTAGTAGCAGTGTCATTTAACCAACGACCAATGTGCTTTTTTACAGCGGCCATTAAGTGGACTTATGTTACATTTATGTGTTTTTACGGGGCTGTTTATTGCTTGATCCAAGGGCTTCTGCACGGGTGTACCACGCCATCCTAGAGTGGGTTCTTAGCTGTCTCTAACAGACCAAATTAGAGGAAAATTTGATCCCTGCTATTTAACCCTTTGATCCTAGTGTTCAGGAGTGACCACTACATGACCCATAAAATATGCTAATACATTAAGCAATCTATATCAGTTTCCTGGTGTAGAAAAATCGCAATGTGTACACAAATATTGCAACTTTTTTATATTTTCACCTCCTCTGACACTTTCAAAAAACTAGGCAGGGTATAGCTGAAGGGGGCAGGGCCACATGCATCCCAATACATTTACTATAATTTACTTCAGAAACTGGCGTAAATTACAGTGGAAATCAATGCCACCTCATAGATTTCCATTTCTGGTGCAGACAGCCAAAGATCCGACAAATTAATTAAGAGTTGTTCGCCTCTGCCAGGGTTTAATAGTAGCACAAATATAGAAGATCTGGGGGCATTCATTAGGCCGCCTGTCTGCCATGACAACCATCGGCATCCAACAATCGCATTACGGGGCATAGGCT
This sequence comes from Rhinoderma darwinii, assembly GCF_050947455.1. Classification (NCBI taxonomy): domain Eukaryota; kingdom Metazoa; phylum Chordata; class Amphibia; order Anura; family Rhinodermatidae; genus Rhinoderma; species Rhinoderma darwinii. The sequence goes on along the minus strand of NC_134689.1, from coordinate 264,936,918 downwards.
GTCAGAATAGGCTGCCCCCCTTTTTTCTAACAGCTTAGATGCCGCAGTCGCTATTAATCGGGGCATCTAAGTGGGTAAATTGCTGCTATTTGAGTTATCTCCGATCCCGGCCGTTGCAGTGAAGTGTGACATGTGCAGTGCTGAATATTGAGCGATCTTAGCCTGTGAGCCCACTCCATACTCCCCTTTGGCGGCTGTAATGTACAGTTACATCGCATGTCACCAAGGGATTAAAGGGAAAAAAAAATATAATAAAAAAAATTGTAAAAAAAATATCTGCAAATTTATTTAGCATAAAATACATTTTCTTGCGCATACATTACATAACAAAAAAAAACTACACTTGAGTTATCCACACAACAGTAATAACCTGTGGAATTAATTTAATAACAGATTATTCAGTGTGAAATGTGAACTTTATAAACAAAAAAAACGATATAGAAAAACAATGATATAGATTGCACAGTAATTTAACAGCGGCAAAAATAAATACACTTTCTCCAGCATAAAACAAGGCTTCCTACATCAATGAAAAAAAAGTTATGGCTGCGGACATACAGGGAGGCAAAAATGAAAAAAAAATGTTGCTAGTCAGTGAGGCCCGTGTCCCAGAACAGTTCAGGTTCACGCCCCGTTGACGCTGGGCCAGGGAGAACACCCAGTTGAAAGTTTATTCAGAAATTAGCATATCAGCCACCAAAATAAACAGGCTGTTTGTTGGGGGAATGAAGGCACCTAGTAACATAAAATAAATGGCACTGGAATCATGGGCAAGGCAGTAGTACAGATAATGCAGCAAATTACATTTTCTGGGGGCATGTCATGTCCTCTTTAAGCTGGCCATACACATCAAGCTCTGCTCACATTTGCATTTGAAGCTTCTTTAGATTTGACGAAAAGAATAATGCTGCATGCAGCACTATTTTTCCTGCAAAACGAAGGACACCATGATGAAACCCTGGCGGATACCCCTTGTAAGTCAATGGGGTGCATCAGGCATGTGGTATATGTCAACAATGCGGAATGCGGATGTAAACAAATCTTTCGATAATTGTCAGCCATCAAAAATCTGAATGAAAAAAAAAATTGTTAACACTTGTATAGCGTAAGCGTGGTAAAAGAACATCACATTACTCACAGTGTCACCAATCCTTTTTTTCTCATGGATACCTTTTTGTCCAGAAACAGAAAAAACATTAGAAATGAGTTATCTATTATTTATACATACACCGGTCAACGGTCAGGATAGCATAGAATTACATAGGGTGTTCTAGTCACGGATATTTTTTCAACATGCTTTTATATGTTATATATTTAGGTCTGCTTTTGAAGACTGTTGTGCTTTTTATATAAATCTATTTAGAATTCTCATCTTTCTCAAGAACAAAGATAATACAATAAAGTATCTTATAGCATCCCAAAGCGAATGTGTTTCATCGACAGATTATTCTGGTCGTTTACCAGTCATTGTGGTGCGAGAGAAGTGATGAAACATGTATCAGCAAGGAGAAAATGAATATGTAGACGTTAGCTAGCATCCTTGGCTACAGGAGGCAGCCGCAATGCACAAAACATTGAATTTTTTTTATATGGTCATTCTGCCAAAAAGCTTTTACAATTTTCTTTTCTTTCCGCTTGAGCTGTATTAAACATGTGTAAATTAAAGTGATCGGAGGCACAATTTCAACTACACAGCTCATTTATTTAGTGTATTATATTTTCACAATGCTCTACTCTCTGTATTTCACATTTTTGGCTCCAGTTCAAGGTCTCGTTCATGGTCTTTCACAAGAGAAATGAGAAAACATGAACTACATTCAGGTCACTATGGATGTCAAGCTGTGGTCCTTTGATCAACACAGCAGCTGAAGTCTAACTTGGCGTGACCTTCTTCAATATGCAATGAAGCTGCTCCGCAGAGAGAGAACTGAGACTTCTTTTTTAACGGTTGTACAGTAAAAAATTCATTGCCAGAATGTGGTGGTTACGTGGCATATTTAAAGGTTTTAAATGTCAGGTGTGTGTGTGTGTGTATGTGTGTGTGTGTGTGTGTGTGTGTATGTGTGTGTGAGTATGTATGTGTGTGTGTGTGTGTGTGTGTATGTATGTATGTGTATGTGTGTGTGTGTGTGTGTGTGTGTGTGTGTGTGTGTGTGTGTGTGTGTGTGTGTGTGTGTGAGTATGTGTGTGAGTATGTGTGTGTGTGTGTGTGTGTGTGTGTGTGTGTGTATGTTTGTGAGTATGTATGTATGTATGTATGTATGTGTGTGTGTGTGTGTGTGTGTGTGTGTGTGTGTGTATATGATATTGAAACCCCTAGTATATTCCGTTACATGGACTTTTAATAAATAAACAGCAATGAGAATAAATAATTTTGTTTGGACACATGCATATGAAGGAATGCACTTGCATATATACACACACACACACACACACACACACATACACACACACACACACACACACACTATATGGACAAAAGTATTGGGACACACATCATAATGATTGAATTCAGGTGTTTCATTCAGTCCCATTGTCACAGCTGTATAAAATCAAGCACCTAGCCATGCAGTCTGTCTTTACAAACATTTGTGAGCTTCATAGCATGGGTTTCCATGGCCGAGCAGCTGCATACAAGCCTTACATCACTAAGAATGATGCCAAGTGTCAGATGCAGTGGTGTAAAGCAAGCCCCCACTGGACTCTGGAGCAGTGGAAACATGTTCTGTGGAGTGAATAATCACGCTTCTCTTTCTGGCAGTCTAATAGACAGGTCTGGGTTTGGTGAATGCCAGGAGAATGTTACCTGTCTGACTGCATTGTGTCAACTGTAAAGTTTGGTGGAGGAGGGATAATAATATGGGGTTATTTTTCAAGGATTGGCCTAGACCCCTTAATTCTAGTGAAGGGAAATCTTAATGCTTCAGCATACCAATACATTTTGGACAATTCTATGCTTCCAACTTTGTTGGAACAGTTTGTGGAAGGCCATTTTCTGTTCCAGCATGACTGTCCCAGTGCACAAAGCAAGGTCCATAAAGAAATGGTTGGGTGAGTTTAGTGTGGAAGAACTTGACTGGCCCTCACAGAGCCCTGACTTCAACCCCATTGAACACCTTTGGGATGAACTAGAATGGAGATTGTCAGCCGAACCCTCTCCTCCAACATCAGTGTCTGACCTCACAAATGCTCTTCTGGATGAATAGGCAAAAATTCACACAGACAAACTCCAAAATCTTGTGGAATGTCTTCCCAGAAGAGTGGAAGCTGTTTTATCTGCAAAGGGGACCAACTCCTTATTAATGCCTATGGATTTAGAATGGCGTGTCATAAAAGCTCCTGAAGATGTAATGTGTACAAATACCTTTGTCTATATATATATATATGTCTATATATATATATATATATATATATATATATATATATATATATATATATATATATATATATATAGAGAGAGAGAGAGAGACAGAGAGAGAGAAACAGAAAGTCCAACAGCACCGGTAAACTTGTGGGTCCAAGTCCTAGGGAACAGACCAAGGTCCCAAATGTACAGTAATCCAAAAAATAGGCAGCACACAGTAGTTGAAGGTGCAAAAAATAAGGGTACTATATTGCCCCATGTGCGACGTTACAGCTCTGTCCTCTAGAGCCTTTCGGCTTGAGAAAGGCTCTAGAGGACAGAGCTGAAACGTCGCACATGAGGCAATATAGTACCCTTATTTTTTGCACTTTCAACTATGGTGTGCTGCCTTTTTTTTGGATTACTATATATATATATATATATATATATATACACGCAGATCTACCAAGTGATGGAGCTGCACTAAAAGGAAACCCTATCAGGCAGATGCTGAATTTCAATGCAAAAAAAACGCATCACCTATCACATAACTTCAGCCCAAGGATTGAAGCAGCACTCCAAGGATATTATTCAATATAAATAATTTTATTTACCCAGTGTTCCCAGCAGCATTCACAGCATGTATGTATACATGTATCTTGTATATTCAGGGATGTCATCAGAAACTGTTCCCGATTTGTGTATTAGGGTGTACAATAAAACGACTACATTTGTTTCCAAAAAATCCCACGGTTTACCTTTCTTGTCATACGGTTACATCCAGGCTATTGATTTCAATCCAAATAAGAGAAGCTAGTTACTACCTTTTTTTGCCGCTTTGAGGCCCTTCTAACACGGGTCAATGTTCAGGCAAACGAGCGCAAATTCTAATGCACGTTTCTGATCATTGGTCCATGTAAACATGGCAGAGATCAGCCGACAAACGAGCAAACGCTTGTTTGTCGGCTATTCGTATCTTTTATGCTGCCTAAAATATGAGGTAAACAGGAGATGTGCTACAAACAAGATGCAATCTGCATAAGGATGAACAATTGTATTAACGATCATTTGTCCCTATACTCACGATCATAGAGCAAACAAATAAAGGAATCCTAATCCTTCCTACAATTCGTTAATTTAAAAAAAAAAACTTTGGTATACCTAATAAATTTCTATGTTGCCCTAACTTTTTGATGTTTGTGACTCGCCCGAAAAGGGCACCTGGCTTAGTGCAAAATGGGGCGTGTTTTAAAGTGCACAGAATTGTGCCAAAATAATAAATTGGACTAAAATAAGCCAACCAAGAGGCGGTATAAAGTTAGACAGAAGATGTTTCAAATTTATCATCCAACATGAGCCACTGTGATGATTTTGTCACATCTAGTCTAATTCTAAACTTTCTATATATAAGACACTAATAATAAATCTGCCCCAATATATGACATGGATAGGGTTAAAGCATCCTTCCTTATACCCTTGGTTGTACCATTTTTGGCAACAATGACAGTCTCTAAACGATTTTCTGTAGCCAACTGTGAGCTTCTTGCACCTGTCTGTTGGTAGTTTTTTTCCATTGCATCTCTCTCAAGCTCTTGAATGTTTGCGGAGTTCCATTTCCCAATAGCAGCTCCTTGCTATTTCCGAAGATTTTCAAGTGGCTAGAGATCAGGTCTCATTGCTGGCCAGATCAAAACAGTTCATTTTTCCTTCACAACCTTTCTTGTGTACTTTATGATGTGTGCTTTGGGTCTTTATCCTGTTGTAAGATCCCTTTTTTTACAACCCAAACCTAGTTTTCTGACACTTGAGAGCACATTTTACTCTAGAATGCTCTGATAATCCTCTCATTTCATTGTTCCTGTAACATCCTCAAGGCCTCCAGTCTCAGAGGCAGCAAAGAAGCCACACAACATTATACCGTAGATCCTCCATAATGCCTGTTTTATGTATTATTTTCCTTTTTGTATCCCCCCATTTTTTATTTGTTTAAATATACTTTACTTCAAGAGATATTGTACATGGGGTGCTTAAAATTCCAGCGTGTCAATAATGTTAACTATAGCTGTACCTTTTTTTGAAAACCGAAATATCCAGGCAGATATACTATCTAAACACTAACTGTGCCCTTAACCTATGTACCTTCTATGTGCCCTCCATTTCAAGATCGACACCCCCACAACTCCACCACCTTTCAACTTGCAAAGCAAAAATGGGTGTTCCAGCACTGCACAGCACATGACTGGCCTCTTTCCTATTGAATACTACATAATAACATGTAATGTATGGAGGTAGATGATGTGTGGGCAGGAATCACAGCTGTGTTCGAATGATTCACTGAACCTCTGGCTCCTAACAGGGAGCAGAGACTAGGACTTGCAAGGCACCGCATTTAGCGGCAAGAGCTCACACAGCGGGGGCAGGAGAGCAGTCCGGCAGCAGATGATGGTTTAGTCCTTGGATAGCAGGAGAGAGCAGAGTACCAGGTGTTCTCACAGGCCATAAAAGAAACTATGCTTTCAGGACCGCGCATGCGCAGTGCTACTGCTATAAGAGTTCAGACAAGCTCTAGAACATGAAAGGGAGGAACTGCGCATGCTTGTCCTAGATGAAGATGAGCTACAGAAAGATGTATCTAGTGTTCAAATAATGGTAGGAAAGCGGGATTTTGTTGGGCTTTTTCGGGTGACATTTACACTTTAGCTAATTACTTTCAATGGCTTACATTACTATTATTTTTTTAAGTACTTTCATATGAAATATGATTGCTATTGTAGGAACACCCCTTTAACTGATAGCAAGCAGAGATCTTGAAATGTTGAGGAATTAAAACACAAAGTGCAAAATACTGATCAAAATACTGCCGTGTGAATGTGGGCTTCTTTTTTTTTTATATTAACACACAATAAATTGCTTTATTGCTCAGGATTTGGCTATTTTTGTGGTGATGATATATAAGTTTGTATTCATATTTCAGAAAACATTTGGTTAAGTATTTTCAAAATTCAATAGTGAATATGTAGTCTTAATAATAACTAGTTTCTTTCTGCAAATGTTTTTTAATTCCGAATTAGTATTGACAAAAAACTCCATTTATGCACATATTCAGAATATAATCATACAAGAACATGGTGACTACTTATATTAAGATTTGTGCAGCCTTCCACCTCATAAATGCAATTCTGACTACACATGGAATTTCTAGGCTACGCAGCAATAGTTAATAATCATCATGACATTATCTAAAAGTTGCAGTGGGAATTGGCAACATTTATATGATGACATTTAAAAGCTGTAAGTTGAAAGTTGTGAGAAAAATGCAATACAACAATAACACTGTATTGTACCTGTTGATATTCCAGCTGCAAACACTTATGGCATATCCATAGGTTCCTATTTGCCCAGTTGAAGCTGGTAGAAAGGGAGCAACATTTCTGCCACATGCATAGACGTGAACTCAGCTATTTCTATATCTTCTATTGATTCGTATGGCACGCTAGCACGCCCGTTTCAATCACTCTCCATAGACCTGTTTGGACAGTACCAGTGCTCTCCTCCTACTTTTGCCCGAATTCAGGCAGCAACAGGAGACAAGCGATCCCCATTCTGCTGATAGGTGGAGATTGCTGGACCTGTACTGATCAGATATTAATGGCATATCATTTTACCGGAACACTAATCAGATTGTGTCACGAGATGGCCCTGTAATTCCCCTAAATAAACCGTCCTGCACAGGAGCCGTCATACAGCACATGAAAGTTTTAGAGGCAATTTGGCCATGTAATCTGAAGTATTTGAGCTCTGATCATTATTCTCTTAGAAAAAACATTAATGGTGTTTGAGTATCTGAGACCTGAACACTTATCCAGTGATAAGTCGGTAGAACTACCCATATCATTGAACTGTAAGTAAAAAGAGTCCATGAATGTAGATTCTTGTCCTTTTCTATAAAGCCCAGCACATCTCGATTTCATTGTATCATTGAGTGCAGCTGTGATCCAGCTGTAATAACTGAAAAAGCTAATTACATCATTTGGCCTGTAGCGGTTTTCCTTCATTTAGCACTAAACGGGAGACACTAAAGCAAAAGCGAACCCAATGAAAGAATATCAAGGTGCTTGAATACATTAAAAGTTCAATAAGATGTTGCAAATATGAAGCCGACTAACGATGTTCTATCAATTCCCCTGAGAAGGCAATAGAATACAATGTTACCATCCCATTTGCATTTATATTGCACCTTCCAAATAGATTTCTAGCTAGGTTTACAGTCATTCTTCAGGTGCATGCACGCGGCCTCTAATGAGTCGGAAAGTCTGCACATTTGTGCTTCTTAGATCATCTGGAAAGAAAGGGACAACATTATTATTACCATACAGTGAATGTTATCTTTCTTTTTATAGTAGCAGTGAAATGATTTATAACAGAAGTTACTGATGCCTAGGCAAGTGATGGAATATCGCTAGGATTTACCATAATTTGCTGGATGGGTGAGGGTCCAACCGACGTGACCCCAAATGATCGCTACAAAAAGGGTCCTTTCTGATTTATTTTACCTGCATTGTTCTACCACTATGTAGCTCAGACTCATTCAAATGATCGGTTGGGACTCACTGGTTGAACCATCACTGGCTTAAGGGGAGAAAACCCCACTTAACATAAGTAGCAGCAGTATTAAATAAAAGATTCTAAAGAATTGTGAAAACATAGCATTTACATATTTGCGGAGATATCATCACTTGTCGTGTAACTTTGGGTCTGTAACCTAAAGAACAGATAAGTCTGCTAGAATTTTCTCAGCCAAATTTACCTGAAGCGCAGACTTTTAAATCCGTAGCATGTCAATCTCTGCTGCGGTGAGTGTACGGATTTGTTGTGGATTTTCCCCATTGTATTCAATGAGGAAGAAGAAATTCACAAATAAATCTTATTGTTGCGGATTCAGCTGCAGATTACCTGCGTGTCTGCAGTTAAATCTGCAAGCCCAACTAAGTTTAACCCCTTCAGGACTGAGCCTGTTTTGGCCTTCAGGACGAAGCCGATTTTTCAAATCTGACATGTGTCACTTTATGTGGTAATAACTCCGGAATGCTTTTACCTATCCAAGCGATTCTGAGATTGTTTTCTCGTGACATATTGTACTTTATGTTAGTGAAAAAATTTGGTTGATAAATTCAATATTTATTTGTAAAAAACACCAAGATTTGGAGAAAATTTGCAAAAATTAGCATTTTCCGAAATTTAAATGTATCTGCTTGTAAAACAGATAGTAATACCACACAAAATAGATACTAGTTAACATTTTCCATATGTCTATTTTAGTTTGGCATCGTTTTTTGAACATTCTTTTATTTTTCTAGGACGTTACAAGACTTAGAACTTTAGCAGCGATTTCTCATATTTTCAAGAAAATTTCAAAGGGCGATTTTTACAAGGACCAGTTCAGTTCTGAAGTGGCTTTGAGGTGCCTTATATATTAGAAAGTCCCCATAAATCACCCCATTTTGAAAACTGCACCCCTCAAAGTATTCAAAACAGCATTCAGAAAGTGTATTAACCCTTTAGGCGTTTCACAGGAATTAAAGCAAAGTAGAGGTGAAAGTTACAAATTTCATTTTTTTTTTACAAAATTCATTTGTAATAAAAAAAAATCTATACCACAGAAGGTTTTACCCGAGAAATGTAACTTATTATTTATTGCCCAGATTCTGCAGTTTTTAGAAATACCCCACATGTGGCCCTAGTGCGCTAATTTACTGAAATACAGGCCTCAGAAGCAAAGGAGCACCTAGTGGATTTTGGGGCCTTCTTTTTTTTAGCATATATTTTAGGTACCATGTCAGGTTTGAAGAGGTCTTGTGGGGCCAAAACAATAAAGACCCCCAAAAGAACCCACAGATTTTTTGCTAAATTTATTTGAATTAGCTTGTGAAGATGAAAATCTACTTTTTTTCTGAAAAAACGTAGCCATTTTTAATTTTTTCAAGTAATAAAAGAGAAAAAACACCCCAACATATGTAAAGCAAATTCTCCTGATTATAGCAATACCCCATATGTGGTAATAAACTGCTGTTTGGACCCACAGCAGGACTTAGAAGGGAAGGAGCACCATTTGGATTTTGAAATTCTGTTTTTGCTGGAATAGTTTTCAGTGCCGTGTCGCGTTTGAAATGCACTGGAGGGAACAAAATAGTGAAAACCCTGGAAAGTGACCCCATTTTGGAAACTACACTCATCAAGGAATTTTTCTAGGGGTAAAGTTAGCATTTTGACCCCACGGTTGTTTTGCTGAATTCATTGGAATTATTCTGTAAAGGTAAAAATCAACTTTTTTTCTGAAAAAAGGTAGCCATTTTTAATTTTTACAAGGAATAAATGGTTTTTCATTAAAAAGTAATTAACCCTTTCTGGACTGATCCATTTTTTTATTTTCCTTTTTAGTTTTTTCCTCCCCGCGTTCCAAGAGCCACAACTTTTTTATTTTTCAGTCAATAGAGCGGTATGAGGGCTTATTTATTGAGGGACGAGCGGTCGTTTTTATTGGTACCATTTTTTGGTACATACAACTTTTTGAGCACTTTTTATTACATTTTTAGGTAGAGCCAAGGTGACCAAGAAAACAGCGATTTTGCCATTTTAAATTCTTTATTTTTCACGTGAGACGCTCCATACATCACCCCCCACACTAAGACATGCTATGTTGTGGTGCGCGAAGGGGTTAATGCGCAGCGCATGGTGCGGAGTGAAAATTACAATTTTCCACTCATATGCCATTTTAGTGCACTACATGTTATGCCCAGTTTGTGCCACTGAAGACAAATACCTCATAAAATATTAACCGGGTTCTCCCGGGTATGGCGATGCCATATCTGTGGACGTAAACTGGCGTTTAGGCACGCTGCAGGGCTCAGAAGGGAGGGACGCCATTTGGCTTTTGGGGCGCAGATGTAGCTTGGTAGTTGTTCTGTTTGGGGTTTTACTGTTGTTTCAGTTTATAATGTGGGGGCATATGTTATCTGTGCGGGGTACATCGGGGTATAATAAGAGGGTATAATAAATAAATAATAATCCGCAGATATGTGGCCGGTGTCGCACTGATAAATGGCGCCCGATCTTATCCACTTTTGGACACTCTGCACATTTTGCATCGCCATATTCTGGGAGCCAGAACTTTTTTATTTTTTCTCCACTGGAGCCGTGTGAGGGTTTATTCTTTGCGTGACAATCTGTAGGTTTTCATTGGTACCATTTTGGGGTACCAGAAATTTTTTGGATCACGTTTTATTCCATTTTTTGGCAAGCAAGGTGACCAAAAACCATCAATTCTGACAAGGTTTTTTATTCGTTTTTTCATGGCCTTCACCCTGGGCTATAAATTACCATTTTACTTTATTCTGCGGGTCGATACGATTACGGCGATACCAGATGTATATAATTTTTTTATGTTTTGCAGCGTTTGTGCAATAAAATCTCTTATTTATAAAATAAATAATTTTTTGTGTCACCATATTCTGAGAGCCATAACTTTTTTATTTTTCAGTCAAAAAAGCGGTGTAAGGGCTTGTTTTTTGCGGGACGGGATGTAGTTTGTATCGGTACAATTTTGGCGTACATGCGACTTTTTGATCACTTTTTATTGTATATTTTGGGAGGGTTGGTAACCAAAAAATTGTGATTTGGGCACTGTTTTTCGTTTATTTTTTTCGCAGTGTTCACCGTGCAGGAAAAATAATATTACAGTTTTATAGTTGGGGTCATTACAAACGCGGTGATACCAAATATGTGTACTTTTTTTAACGTGTTCATTTTTTTCCTATAATAAAAGACTTATTATAGGAAAAAAAGCATTCTTTGTTTATGTAACTTCTAACTTTTATTTTTACACTTTTTAAAAACATTTTTATCTTTTTTTTACTTTTTTTACTTGTCCCACTAGGGGACACTTAGACTTGCAGCTTTGATCGCTGCTGGAACACATTACACTACACACGTAGTGTAATGTGTTCTAACTGTCATTGTGACGTGACAGTCACACTGACAGGAAGCATCGGAGGACCGGCCGGAGGCTGCTCCTCCGAGGCTTCCGTACATGGCAACCCGGAGGTCATTGTCTGGCCTCTGGTTGCCATGATAAGGATCGCCAGCCGCCGCAAATGCATGTGGGGGGCTGCCGATCCGCTGTAAACCTCTTCGATGTGGTGATCGCAATCGACCACCGCATCGAAGGGGTTAATTGCCGATTTCAGCGGCGACAGGCCGCTGATCGGCAACGGGTAGAGCAGGGCAGACGCCCTGCACAGTTAACCGCTGCTGCGGTGTAGCGGCGCGCGGCGGTTAACTGTTAAAGCACGGACGTAACTGCACGCCCAGGTGCGCAAAGTTACTGCTCACCTGGACGTGCAGTTACGCCAAGGTGCGGGAAGGGGTTAAAAGAAAAAAAAAAGTTATGCTGAAAGTTTAAAAAAAATAAAATAATTTTCTACTCACCTCCCCTGGCGTTCCCATGGCATTGCTTCTCTGGCCTTCAAGTCATTGCTGGTGGCTAGGTGTGCCTGGAGAAGTGAGTATAGTGTGTTTTTTCAGTCAAAAAATTTGCACGATTTTACAGGAGGATTTACCTCTGAAGATTTCCATGCAGCGTTCTACTCACTTTTTTCTTTTTATTAAATGTATGTGTTTTGTGTACATAAACATTTTTCTAATTGGTATTTATTAAACATTTTATTTCGTTTTTGCACTGCAGCTTCTATGCAGAAGCTACATAATGCCGCTGTAAGCCAAATCCGTCAGTCATCTTGACGGATTCCTGTGTGCCTCTAACACTGAATATGACCTTTATACCAATCAGCAGAGGCATAGCTAGGTTCTCCAGCACCCGGGGCAAAGATTCAGTTTGCCCCCCCCCCCCAGACCCCTTTCCTTTCCCCTACCCCTCGGCATGTTTGTTTCTTCCCTTGCAATCAATGAGGTGTCATTTTTTCCCCCACATTTTTTCTATGTAATTCGAGCATAAAGTCATTTGTACATTTTACAAGCAATATAGTTCTATATACAGCACCAGAACCAAGCTCAGTACATAAATACAGCACTAGAACAAAGCTCTGACATATATACAGCACCAGAACCAAGCTAATTACATATATACAGCACCATAACAAAGCTCAGTACATATATACAATCCCAGAACAAAGCTCAGTACATATATACAGTGCCAGAACCAAGCTCAGTACATATATACAGTGCCAGAACCAAGCTTAGTACATATATACAACACCCAGAACCAAGCTCAGTACATAAATACAGCCCCAGAACCAAGCTCAGCACATAAATACAACACCAGCACGAATACAGCTCAATTTAGTGCAACCCCTGCAGTATAGGTGGGCACTAAATTGTACACAGCTCCCAGCATGGCCCAAACAATGATAAGGATATGCTGGGAGTTGCTTTTTCACCAAAAAAAAAAATCATACCACACATCATCTCGCTGCAGATCATACAGTGACTACAGTACTGATTAGAGGCAGAATAAACATTTACATTAAGTGACTCACCGTTGACTATCTCAGATTCTAGTTGTTCTTTTTCTCTTTTTTTTTCTACATCCGGTCCAGACCTCTATGATGATTTCTACCGGCCAAAGCCCATTTCTGCTGTTTGCAACTCAGATGTCTTCAGCTTCTCACTGTTCAAACATTTCTGCACCTATAAACAAATATAAAGTTATCATGGTGCCAGACACTTAAATATAATAGCACCATACACTGTCCCTGATTATAATAGCACCATACACTCCACCTCTAATTATAATAGCACCATACACTGTGTCCCCCCCCCACACACACACACACACCGTGCCCCCTTGGATAGTGCCCCCCATAGACCCCATGTAGATAGTGCCCTACATAGAACCCCTTAAAGATAGTGACCCCCATAGAGGCCCTGTAGATAGTGCCCCACATATAGCCCCCTGTAGATAGTGTCCCACATATAGACCCCTGTAGATAGTGCTCCGCATATAGCCCACCCCTGTAGGTAGTGCCCTACATATATCTCCCCCTATAAATAGTGCTCCACATGTAGCCCACCCCTGTATATAGTGCCTCACATATAGCACCCCCTATAGTGCTTCATATACAGCCTACGCCTGTATATAGCCCCCTGTAGATATAGCCCACCCCTGTATATAGTGCTGCACATATAACCCACCCCTGTATATAGTGCCTCACATAAAGATCCCCCTATAGTGCTCCACATATAGCCCACCCCTGTATATATACCCCCTGTAGCTAGAGCTGACCTCTGTATATAGCCCCCGGTAGATAGAGACGACCTCTGTATATAGAGCCCCCCTGTAGATAATGTCACTTACATTTTTATTAGGATAAAAAAAACTTCTTTATATACTCACCTTAATCCCGTTCCCGCACAATTCGGTGTAAACGCAGACCTGCTCTCTTCTGACATCCTCACGCCGCTTGCATTGTTTAAAGGCGCTGACTTACAGGGCAAGTCATTCTGCCCTGCCAATCAGCGCCTTTCAATGATGCAAGCTGCACAAAGAGGTAATCTTGTTACTTGAGTCGTTGAAAGGTGCTGAATTGCTGGGCACAGAACGTACCCGGCCGTTCATTGCCTACAGTGCAGGAGGGGGTGGCGGCGGCTGGTTTCAGTTGCGCCGCCGCCCCCTCAGAGAGGCAGCAGGCCACTGTCATGGACCGTCATGAACGGTGCGCTCCTGGCGCCCCCCACCTTCCCTCTTAGTTGCGCACGGAGCACATGCCCCGCCTGCCCGCCCCTAGCTATGCCCCTGCCAATCAGATCTAAGTTAGAGTTCCCATGCTTCACACTTATGGGACCCAATCACACTAGAAGAACTAAAAGATGCACTGAAAGCATCACCTAGAGGGAAAGCTCCGGGTCCAGACGGACTTCCGTTGTATTGTTACAATTGCTTCCTCGAGACCCTTGCATCACATATACTAGCAGCCTTTAATCTAGCTTTGGATGGTGCACCTTTTTTGTCTCAAATGCTGGTAGCACATATTCCCCTGATACATAACGCAGGATAAGACCCGTCCGTCAGTGCAAATTATTGCCATATATCTCTGTTCAACCTGGATTTAACACTATATGCCAAGATATTGGCTATCAGGATGCAAAGCACCCTACCATATCTTATTCATGCAGATCAAACCGGCTTTGTGCCAGGACGTGAGTAGAAGGAAAATACATATAAAGTTCTCAGCTCCATGACAAATCTAAATCTCCTCATCTGTATTCATCAAATTCTTGGGCATAAATATCACTGCTGAACCAAAACAGTAATACTCCCTGAACTATTGACTGGGCAACAGGCCAATAATAGAATTAAATATTTAGCAGGGCTAATATATTAGGACATTTTGGGGGGACTGTTAGGGTGCACTGTGGTGTCAGAGGAGGAGATGGAAGGAAGTTGTTGGCCCAGAGGGAAAGTAAATGGATCATAACCCCTGCCACAGGGGCGTAAGTAGGATACACTGGGCCCCATAGCAAACTGGGTGCCACACACTGCCCGCTTTGTATATAGTGCCCCCTATAAATAGTGCCATACAGCCCACTCCTGTATAATGCCCACACAGATGCCCCGATACAGTATAATGCCCACACAGATGCCCCATACACTATAATACCCACACAGATGCCCCCATACAGTATAGTGTTCACACAGATGCCCCATACAGTATAATGCCCACACAGATGCCCCAATACAGTGTAATGCCCACACAGATGCCCCCATACAGTATAATTCTCTCCATAGCTGCCCCCACACAGTATGCCTCCCGTAGCTGCCCCACACAGTATAATGCCTCCCATAGCAGTTTCCACAGTATAATGCCCCCACAGTATAATGTCCACACAGATGCCCCAATACAGTGTAATGCCCACACAGATGCCTCCATACAGTACATTGCCCAAATAAATTCCCCCATGCATCATAATACCCCCAGAGCTGCCCCCACAATATAATGCTCCCCACAGCTGCCCCACACAATATAATGCCCCCTTGTGCTGCCCCCACACAGTATAATGCTTCCCATAGCTGCCCTCACACAGTATAATGCCTCCCATAGCAGTTCCCACAGTATAATACCCCCCATAGCTGCCCCCACACAGTATAATTCCCCCATAGATGCCCCCACAATATAATGCCCCCCATAGCTGCCCCCACAGTATAATGCCCCCATAGCTGCCCTCCACAATATAATGCCCCCCATAGCTGTCCCCACAGTATAATGCCCCTCATATAGTAAAATGCTCCTATAGCAGCCACCATATCAGCTCCCCTTCCCTACCCAGCATAATACCCCTTAGTGCCTAATAGAAAATGAATAACATAATTACTTACCGATCACGCTCTTGTTTTTATAGCCAAAATTGGCCGGTGTAAAAGGACCTTTACAATCAGGCCTCAGTACTTTATGATCATGATGGTGAATCAGATTGGCTTACTATATGATTGTACTGAGATGTTTATATTTTGCTAATTAATCCATATAGGCATTGTAATCCCCTATTTCAGCATTGAATTTCCATGTGTAAGGCCCCATGCACACGACAGCAAAAAACCTCCGTTTTTGCGGACCGCAATTGCTGTCCGCAAAAACGGAGCCATTCACTTTCATTGAACACTGACACCTTTCCGTAGCACTACGGAAGGGTGTCAGTGCCGTGGAAATGTTCCGGGAATTATGGAACATGTCCGTTCTTTTGAATTTTGCGGGCCGTGCTCCCATACTTTGTATGGGAGCACGGCCCGAAAATGCGGCTGTCAGTCAGCGGCCGGCCGTGCCCGCAATCGCGGGCAGTGATTGTGGGCACGGTCGTGTGCATGGGGCCTAACTAGTATGACAGGTGTATAAAAGGTGTTTTACTATATATGTGTATTTTGCGTTTTATATCTGTAGCTACTTGAGTGTATCTGTGGCAAGTCTTTGCTTTGCCCTTTACCATTCCTATTTTCTTTCCACTATCCCTTTAAATGTAATCAAAAAGCCTCATTAATGCTAGAGCTCACTCAGAGAAGAAAAGTGCAAGTAACATTCTTACCATCACACAAAATGTGACCATGATGGGTGGTTTGCGGTTTTTAACGGTCATTTGCAACGAGTGGTTCTGTGCCACTGTGGAGCACTAAACTTACACATTTTTTTTCCAACCATTTGTATTGGTATGATTAAAGGGGTTGTCCAGGTTTGGTCAAAAGGGTCTACTCTTCTCCCAAGTAAAGACATGCGTCTTCGTCAGGCAAAGAAATCGGTAAAACAGAGCAGCACAGTGTACAGTTTAAATACACAAAGGAAGATGGGGAGGGGTTAAAAAAACCTCCAAAAAACACATAGTAATAAAGAAAGTAAATAAGACCAGGTGTGTCTGACAGCATTAGGTACATATTCACAGTTAAAAAACATTGGATGCGTTTAAAAAAGTACATACATAGGGGTATATATGGATCAACAGCAGTGACAGCAGAGATAGAAATAGATAATACCCCTATGTATGTACTTTTTTAAACGCATCCAATGTTTTTTAACTGTGAATATGTACCTAATGCTGTCAGACACACCTGGTCTTATTTACTTTCTTGATTACTGTGTTTTTTGGCGTTTTTTTTTAACCCCTCCCCATCTTCCTTTGTGTATTTAAACTGTACACTGTGCTGCTCTGTTATACCGATTTCTTTGCCTGACGAAGACGCATGTCCTGCGTTGAAACGCGTTGCATAATAAATCAACTCATGATTACTCATCTGCCTTTTCTTTATATCAAGTAGCGCTCTCCAATAAATATCCAGTTTTTATATATATATTTCACTGAAATATACTACCCTTACTTTCCTGCGGCTCAATCACATTGATGCCGGTACCTGGATACGGAAAGCTGCAACCTGGCTTCATCTAACAGACCTTTACATTAAGCTGTACCTGCCAGTACTAGCTTTTATGGTGAGCACTATCACCTATCTTTACTTGTCAGTACCCTATCCTTTAAGGTTTATCTTGCACCATGTGGCGCTGTGTACGTTTTTCTCTCTTCAGATACTTCTCCCAAGTAAGGCCCTGTTCACATCAGCGTTGCGCTTCCATTGAGGGTTTTCATCTGAGGTTTCCATCAGGTTAACCCCTCAACGAAAAGGCAAACGGAAACCTTAGCTTCCGTTTGCATCACCATTGATTTCAATGGTGACTGAAACTTTGCTAATGGTTTCCGTTTGTCACCGTTGCAAATGGGTTGTTGTTTTGACAGAATCAATAGCGCAGTCGACTGAGGAAACCTTCGATGGAACCCTTTCACAATGGTGACAAATGGAAACCATTAGCAAAGTTTCCGTCACCATTGAGATCAATGGTGATGCAAACGGAAGCTGGGGTTTCAGTTTGCCTTTCCGTTGACCGGTTAACCCGATTTGAAACCTCCGACGGAATCCATCAACGGAAGGGCATTGCTGATGTGAACAGGCCCTAAGCGCTAAAACCCAAGACGCGCTCCTTGGTTTGATAACCCCAATAACCCTAGGTAAAGGGTAAATAAATTTGCTTACCAAATTGAGTTGTGCAACCAGGGGCAACTCTGCAAATTGTGTGGTTTTTTTCGGTACCTATAGTAAAACTATACTATTATTTCTTCTCTGATATAAATCATATAATAATTATGAGTTAAGGAAAAGTCATTTTGATGCTTTTAAAGATAAAAGTTCAAATGTTTCTTAATTACGATTCTAAAACACGCTTCCAAATTATAGAGTTAACTACTATGATCACATTCCAATTGCATAAATTATTAGGCAAAGTTGCATTTTGTAGCCAAAAACTACCTCTGCCAATACACTTGGCAAAATGTATTTTCAGCTAAAACCACTTTTAAACACACAGTAATTTAATCCTATGATCTAAATGCTTAATTTATTCTAAGCTCTTATTCACCACCAATTTAAGCCAGGTGAAGTTACTTATGCAAATATTTAGAATAGAGTAACTGTAATATCATGTCCACGACTCTCATAGATGCCAGCCGCATGCTAATTTGTGTGACCTCACTTTGCGAATACAGGAACCGGCATTTGATAAGCTGATCTATAATAAATAATGAAAGAAAACCAATCAAGGCTTTAACTAGACTTAGACAAATGGTTTAAATCTATAATTTTTTGTTGCATACTGTTACGATCTAGTTTCTACAATAACCAGAGAAAGAATCAACCACGTGGCACATTTCACCTATAGTACCCTCCTTTCCTCATGACTTATGTTAGGGTAAAAGGAACCCGGCTGGCACTATGACTTCGGGACCTCTAACTAGGCATGTGGTTGATTCTCAAGATAGCGTAAGGGTAACAAAACTATAGAGAGGTTGGACATATGGTTTCTATTGGTAGTAGCAGTAATAGTTTAGAACACGTACCTTGACAATGAAATAGCAGTAGAAGAGGACATCGGACATCACATGCTTTTTATCTCCACTGCTTCCCCCTCCCTACGTGTCTATAGAGGGAACGCATTTCACATGCTGGGCAGCAGATAGCGCAGAGTGAATAATTACAGCACTACCAAACACCTTGTAATAGAGGGACATGCATAAAGTTGTAAATAGCAGCAATGTATGTGAGAGGAATCATGGAAACTGTAGTCCTATACATGGTAATCCCGCCCACATCAACCCCTAGCAAAATGAAAACATCAGAGATTTGCAGTATAATGAAAATTAAAACTAAGTACTTCTGAGCTATGGTGGCATCATCTGGTGAGAATTCAGATAGCAATAGGTACCTTCCATATTTTTCATAATCTTGGAAAATCCCTTTAATCCATTAAACCACTAGGACATAACTGTACATCATGGTTTGGCT